>NC_142064.1:258352161-259072161 GCF_059756535.1 Pantherophis guttatus | reverse complement strand
TTTTTTGGGGGGTGGGTGGATGTCTCATTAGTTCCATTTTCCTTTCTTCAAATCATTATTGGTCTGAAGATGATGGGCCTGAACCCAGCTTTGTGAGAGAAATCCCTCCATGGGTATCCTATCCTCAGATGGTTCCCTTAGAAATCTTATTGCCAAATTCTCTGGATTCCTGTCTGTCTTTCAAGACTCACTCCCTTCGTTCAGCCTTTCCTCTCTTTTGAACTGAAAGAAGCTGGGCCTTGAGGCCTTCCAAAATTACTGCCGCTCTTTCCAAGCACCCGTCTCTTCCTTCTTTTTTCTCCCAGGCGACGCAGATGGGAGGCCCCCCAAACCCTCCTGAGCAGATGGCGCCTCCTCCGCAACCAGCCGCTTCTCCTTCACCCCCTCCTCCCTCGGCCCCCCAAAGTGGACCGGAGGGATTCTCGGCTGGCCTGGGCAGTGGTGGCCATGGCGGCCGTGGGGGCGCCTCAGCAGATGCTTTGCCTCCCGAGTTCTTCACCAGCGTGGTCCAGGGGGTGCTGTCCTCCATGATGGGCTCCCTCAGCGCCCAGCAAGGCAGCACAGAGAGTATCGCTGACTTCATCCAGCGCCTCAGCGGCACCAGCAACATCTTTGAGCCGGGCACGGAAGGCGCTCTGGGTAAGGCCTATGTGGTTGCTCCGGCAACGGGGAGCGATCAAGTGGGATAAAACTGACTTCTTGTCCTAAGGATTCAGCAGCCCATTGAATTCTCTAATGCAGGCGGTCCTTGACTTAGAACAGTTCGTTTAGTGACTGTTCAAAGTTAGAACAGCACTGAGAAAAAGTGACCCACGGCGCCATTTTTTCTCACAGCGCCATTTTTCTCACGACCGTTGCAGCTTCCCCATTTTGGTCACGTGATCCAACATCAGACAGTTGCCAACCGATTCACATTTATGACGGTTGAAGCGTCCCAGGATCACGTGGTCACCTCTTGGCGATCAAACCAGATTCACTTAACAACCGCCTAACTCACTTAACTGCCGCGATTCACTTAACAACCGAGGCAAGAAAGGTCCATACCATGGGGTAAAACTCACTTCACCCATGTCTCGCTTAGCAACATTCATTTCTGGGCTGAATTGTGGTCGTACGTCGAGGACTACCTGTACTTGCCTTCTTAATTCCTCATATCTTAACGGGTCTTTCATTGAAGAATTTTTTAAAGAGTATGTAAGGCCTGGCCTCTCCCCCTTATTCAAGAAAGGGCCTCCCAACAGTCTGATGTGGATTTAGCCAATCCACAGATGCGAAGGTGTTATTGTACCGGCTGCTCTGAGAAAGAGATAAGGGAACTTTTTCAGGGTCATCCTCTCTTTCCCTCCCCCTCCCTCTCGGGGGATGAAATCCACATGGACCTCCCTCCCCTTACATTCCCCAATAGGTGAGAAAATGCATCTAGGCGCCAGGCTAGAAAGTATAAATCAATAAATTGCAGGATACAGGAGATTACAGATTAACAGAGTTGGAAGGGACATAATATAGGTCATTTAATCGAACCCCTCCTCCCTCAAGCAGGAGACCCTACACCATTTCTGACAAATGGCAGTCCAATCTTTTCTTGAAAGCCTCCAGTGATGAAGCTCCCACAACTTCCGAAGGCAACTTCTGTTCCATAGGTTGGTTGTTCTCACTGTCAGAAAATTTCTCCTTATTTCCAGGTTGAATCTCTCCTTGGTCAGTTTCCATCCATTATTCCTTGTCTGGCCTTCAGGTGCTTTGGAAAACAGCTTGACCTCCTCCTCTCTGTGGCAGCCCCTCAAATATTGGAAGACTGCTATCATGTCTCCCCTGGTCCTTCTCTGCACTAGACTAGCCATGCCCAGTTCCTGCAACCGTTCTTCATATGTTTTAGCCTCCAGTCCCCTAATCATCCTGGTTGCTCTTTTCTCCACTTTTTCTAGAGTCTCAACATCTTTTTTATAGTGTGGTGACTATTGGGGAGAAAGCCATAAAGTATGAATGCAATATGAAACGCAGGGGTCCCCCTCTTCCCCCTTGAGAAATGGCACATTCACGGATCTGACAGACAGATTTGTGGTCATGTAACAGAGACAGATTTCCCAATTCGGAAGGGCTCCTTTTCTTTCTTCGTGATTCTGTGATTTTATTCCAACGTAAGAAAACAGGCTGATATATTTGTGGTAGCCCAGTCGCCATTTAAATCAAACCAACCTTTAGTACAGTCAAAGGCCGGCATAAGGAGGCTACGTACGAGAAATTTAAAAGCAGGAAAAAAATATATATACAAAAATAAAAATGACCTAAAAGGCTAAAAATAATGTAAAATTCTAAAGGAAAAAAACAATAAATGGACGTAACCAAACATTGTTTCTTGGCATTATTTTCTGCTTTTAAATTCCTTCTACCCCACCCTCCCTATAGCTGGTCTTTGCCAGTAAAAAAGATTGATATGATTTGATTTGCCACTTGTATTTAAGTGCGAGGCCCTTCTTTAATTATGGGACTTGCTGCATTCTTTATTCTCTTTCTCACCCGGGGCCTCAGTTTCAAAACCATGTTGAGAGTTTTTTAAAAAAAAAAAAAGAAGGGGAGGAGAGGGGAGGGGATGAGAGGAGAGGAGAGGAGAGGAAAGAAGGAAAGGAAAGGAAAGGAAAGGAAGAAAAGGAAGAAAAAGGAGAACATGTTTTTTTTTTTAATATTTGGAGACTTTCATTTGTTGTCTTTGTAGCCCTCCAACGTAGGCATGTTTTGTATTGTGGATGAGGAGTTAATGTTTAGGGTTAATTTTTATCCACCGGCATCTCATCTGCGCCTGGAATTAAAAATAATCTTGTTTAGCAACTTGTTGTCTTCACTGGCTCTTCTTTTGTTATTTTCTCCGTAGGATGATCCTTGGACTGAAAGGTCCTTCTTTCCTTTTCCCAGTCAAGTTCTCTCTGCTCCTGCTGTTGTCTTCCAGTGGTCAATCAATCAATCAGAATAGAGCTGGAAGGGACCTTAGAGGTCTTCTAGTCCAACCTGCTGCTCAAGCAGGAGACCCTATACCAGTGATGGCTATTATATGTCACCCATATGTGTGTCGGGGTAGGCTAAATCCTGGAGGTATACTACTAGGACTGATATGGTCGGAGACATCTTGGGGGGAACACCTATTCCACGCCTCCATCCACTTTTCTGTGGTGTTCTGATGATGATTTTAATGCTGTTTTAATACTGTGTGTGACCAACCATACGCTAAATAAATAAGTGATGGCTAACCTTTTCCGGACCAAGTGCCCAAAGCGTGCGTGTGCGAATGCAATAAATGCATTCACACACGCATTTATAAATAAATATGAAAATAAATGCGTGAGTGGGCCGCACAGAAGGAGCAGAAGGCCTGGCAATCACTACGCGTGTCGGAGCCGATGGTAAACGGGGGACCTGCTGGCCTAGAACACACACACAAAAAAAGAGAGCGAACGTATAATGGTAGTCCTTGACGTATAACGGTTCGTTTAGTGACCATTCAAAGTTTACAACACCACTGGGAGAAGGGACTTACGACCGTTTTATAGTTACGACCTTTGCAGCATTTCCCGTGATTATGCAATCAAAATTCAGCCCCTTGACAACTGGTTCATACTTATGGCCGTCATGAGATCCCCTTTTGAGACTGACAAGCAAAAATGAATGGGGGAGCCAGATTCACGTAACAACCGGACTAGGAACTTATCAACTGCAGGGAAGTCACTTAGCAACCGAGGCAAGAAAGATCGTAAACTAAGGCAAAACTCACTTAACAAGGGCCTCGCACTTAAGTACAAGTGGCAAATCAAATCATATCAACCTTTTTTACTGGCATGCGCAGCAGAGCTGAACTGGGGCGACTGCTTGCGTGCCATCAGAGGGGGTGCTGCATGCCACCTGTGGCACGTGTGCCATAGGTTCGCCATCACGGCCCTAAACCATAACCATTTCAGAAAAGCGGTTGTCCAGTCTCTTCTTAAAAGCCTCCAATAATGAAGCACCCACCAGGGAAGCTGTTCCACTGGTTAATTAATTACTTGTGCTCACTGTCAGGAAGTTTCTCCTCAGTTCCTAGGTTGCTTCTCTCCTTGATTAGTTTCCATCCATTGTTTCTTGTCCTGCCTTCTGACGCTGTGGAAAATAAGTTGACTCCTCCTCTTCTTCGTGGCAGCCCATCAAATACTGGAATATTGCTATCATGTCACTCCCCCCCCACACACCCCAGTGCTTCTTTTCACTAGACTAGCCAAACCTAATTCCTGCCACCGTTCTTCATATGTTTTAGTCTCCAGGACTTCCATCATCGTAGTTGCTCTTCTCTGCATTTTTTCCCCAAAGTCTCAACTTTTTTTTTTTTTTTGGTAACACAGTGACCAAAACCGGATGCAGTATTCCAGGTGTGGTCTTAACGAAGGCTTTGTATTTATTTATTTATTTATTTATTCATTCATTCATTCATATTTCTATGCCGCCCACTCTCTGAGGACTCTGGGCGGTTTACACCAAAGACAGTATACTAAATAGCATATTGCCCCCTAACAATCTGGGTCCTCATTTTACCCACCTCGGAAGGATGGAAGGCTGAATCAATCTTGAGCCGGTGAGATTTGATCTGCTGAACTAGCAGTCAGCTGAAGTAGCTGCAGTACAGCACTCTAACCACTGCGCCACCTCGACTCAACTTATAAAGCGGCAATGATCCCACTAGCCTGGACCAGGACTTTGAGGGGCCTGTGACACTTGACCCCCCCCACTCTTTATTTTTTTGCTCCTCTTCGTTTTGCAGGCTTCTTTGGAGACCTCCTGTCTTTGATCTGCCAGAACTTCTCCATGGTGGATATGGTGATGCTGCTTCACGGCCAGTTCCAACCTCTGCAACGGATTCAGCCCCAGCTCAGCCGCTTCTTCCGGGAAGAGTACCTGCACGGCCAGGAGCCCACCGACCGCAACGTCCGGGTGAGATGAGCTTTGTTAGGAAATGAGTATTACCTACCTTGTTGGGTTGGCAATATATAAACCATCAATATAGCTTTAAGACTGCTGTATTGCATCATACTGTGTCCTGATTGGTTAGCTCTGTAGCCAATCTCCTTAAGAGGGAGCTAGAAACATGGTTTGTTTCTCTTTGCTGTTCTTGCTCTCTGATATCTCTGTATGCTACTGTTTGCAAATCCAGAAGAACTGTTTATTGTGAATGACTACGACGACTGGTAAGAAGACTTTGTTATTGGATTATCCCTGGACTCTCGTTTTGCTATCTCTTGCTTTATATGTGTATGACCTGGACTGTTTATTGGACTGTGCCTTACTATTTCCTGAAAGTAAACACAACTCAGTGTATCTGTGTGTTGACTGTGCTTATTCGTATCTACTCTCAATCGCTTTCATGTGGACACCCTTGCTCTTCAAGGATTACTCTGCAAATTCCTTAACAAGCTTCTTCTCACCCGGGTGTTCCTTCTCCAGCTTTTTATCTGCTGCTCAGGTGAATAATTTGCCTTCTCTTTTGGGTTCTTTCAGATGGCCACCTACAGTTTGATTAACGGCTTGGAGGAATACGTCCGGGAGAGTTTTGTAAGTTTGAGTCCACTTTTTCCTTCCTCTGCTTTGAATGGAGCTGTGTGGTTTGGGCTGGGGAATGGGAAGCGCAACCGGGCACTCAGCTTGTGGAGATGAAAGTGTTTACTGCCACGGTGGCGCAGTGGTTAGAGTGCAGTACTGCAGGCTACTTCTGCTGACTGTTGGCTGCCTGCAATTTGGCAGTTCAAATCTCACCAGGCTCAAGGTTGACTCAGCCTTCCAACAGCCGGTTCTGTGAGAATGCGCTTCGGGCGCATTGCGCACACGCACGCCTAACGCGCTTGCGCGCAGCGTTCAAAAGACAGCAATTTGAAGCTCAGCTGCTTACCTTCTAAGGCAGCCCCGGTATGTAGAACAGCGGATGTGCGGAAATCAGCTGAGCCAGAAAGAAGGCAATATAGGACAGGATAGGGCGGGGGTGGGCAGGCGGGTCCATCTGATCGTCAGAACTATTGGTTCGCCTGAACCGGTCCGAACCAGCAGCAGCCCACCACTGGTTGTATGTCAAGGACTAGCTATAACCATGGTCAGACTGATAAGCTCTTTCCTTTACTCTTTAAAAGCAGAAGTTCTGCTCCGAGGCAAGTTGGCTTTTTTTCATTTGGAAAAGAAAAAAAGTGCTTTTTTTTTTTTTTTTGCTTTGATTTATATGCTGTCCTTCTCCGGAGACTCAGGGCGGCTTACAATGCGTTAAGCAATAGCCTTCATACTTTTGTATATTTATACAAAGTCAGCTTATTGCCCCCACAATCTGGGTCCTCATTTTACCTACCTTAGAAAGGATGGAAGGCTGAGTCAACCTTGAGCCTGGTGAGATTTGAACTTACAGTAATTGCAGGCATCTGGTGTTAATCACAATGCTATCAGTCTGCTGAGCCACCAGGCTATTGAATGCCCACTTAACCCTGTACATCTGGCCAGCTGTGCAATGCCGTGGGTCAGAAATTCCCTACAAATTAAATTTGCCCTCATTTTTCAGGCGCCCTGTGTTGTTGTTCTTTTCGAGCCCCCCCCCCCCCCCCAAAAAAAAAAAAAAAAAAAACAGTCGCAATACTCTGCACTTATAAAAGCTGCACCCAGAACTTAACTTCTATTTTAGGACAATAATTCCAGATTTGCTCTCGGTCTGTTATCTGTTTTTTTTCCCCCTTTCTTTCCCCCCTTTAGGCCTCGGTCCAAGTCCAAGATGGAGTTGACATTACCCGCACCAATTTGGAGTTCCTGCAGGAGCAGTTCAACCGAATTGCCACGCATATCTTGCACTGCACCGGTAAGAAGTCGGCCAGAGCGGAAGGAGGCTTTCCTGGAAGAGAGAGAGAGAACGATGAACTCGCTTTTTTCTAATCACCTTTGTAACTTTTTGGTTCTAGATCACACCTTTGGCTACCGACTGCTTGAGCTGTGTAACCAGGGCCTCTTTGAGTGTTTGGCGCTGAACCTTTACTGCTTGCGAGGGGAACAGACGGCCCTCACCACAGTCATCAATGACCGCATTGTGAGTGACAGACAGATCGGGCAATTGCCCTGTTTTGAGGAGGGCCTCTTTAATCAATCAACTAAGACAGGGGTCTCCAACCTTGGCAACTTTAAGACTTGTGGACTTCAACGCCCAGAGTTCCTCAGCCAGCTTTGCTGGCTGAGGAACTCTGGGGGTTGAAGTCCACAAGTCTTAAAGTTGCCAAGGTTGGAGACCCCTGAACCAAGATGATTACTTTTACTTTACTTTTTACTTTAATTTGATTTATATACCGCCCTACTCCCGAAGGACTCAGGGCGGTGAGCAGCCAACAATAAAATACATACATACAAAATCTAAAAAGCAGAAATAAAATCGAATTAAATAGTTTGGCCCAGACAGATTAAAAACCCCAATCAATTTAAAACAAATTAAACTTTGAATATTAAAAATATTAAAAAAAATTAAAAATTATTTTAAAAAGAGGGAGAAAATTAGGCCAGGCCCGCCTGGTGGAATAAAAAGACCTTAAGAGCGCGGCGGAAGGTGCGCAGATACGGGATCCTCCGTATCTCCGGGATTAAAAGCCCTGAAGACTAAAACATATGAAGAATGGTTGCAGCGACTGGGTTTGGCTATAGTCTAGAGCAGTGGTTCCCAAACTTCTTCAGTCTACCGCCCCCTTGGTACTACAAACTCATCCTCAGTGCCCCCACCACCACCCAGGGGTGGGTTCTACTTGCCTTTACTACCGGTTTAGAGCGGGGCCACGCGCACGCACTCACTTTGCTCGCGCGTGCATGCGCTCTTCTGCACATGCACAGAGGCGTTTTGGTGATGTCGGGGTCAATGGGCAGGGCCTCCTGCCGGTTTTACTACTGGTTCTATAGAACCGGTGAGAACCAGGGCAACCCACCACTGCCCCCCCCCCTATAAATAAATAAATAAAATAAAAGAGCCTTGGTAGTACCGTGGTCTAAAGCACCCTGTTATTAAGACCAGCTGCCTGCAATTACTGCAGGTTCGAATCTCGCCAGGCTCAAGGTTGACTCAGCCTTCCATCCTTTCTAAGGTAGGTAAATTGAGGACCCAGTTTGTGGGGGCAATAAGATGACTTTGTATAAAATATACAAAAGTATGAAGGCTATTGCTTAACGCATTGTAAGCCACCCTGAGTCTCCGGAGAAGGGCGGCACATAAATCAAATAAAAAAAAAAAAAAAGCATTGTTTGGAATAGCGGTTTGCACGACCCACTAAGGAAGATAGTAAGAGTAAAATACACAGAATACAGCCATTTTTTGGCCTCCTGAAGCCTTGCTCCGTATGTCCCATTTTTGTGAAAAACCGGAAGGTCAGCTTTTCTGGAGCGCAGTCCCTTCGCACACACCATAGTGCTGAAAACTGGCCTGCACATGCACGCCGGCCAGCTGATCGTCGGGCGCTAGAACCTGGAAGTTCAGCTTTTCCAGATCACGGCACCGATGAGCACGTGCGACGTTTCCGCGCTACCTTTTCGGTTTGCCATCACTGGTCTAGAGAAAAGAAGGACTAAATATGAGCCAGTTGCCAAGCATCCGACTATGGCAGTGATGGCGAACCTTTTCGGCACTCAGTGCCGAAAAGGGAGCACTTCGTGCACGCTCGTCAGGGCCACGATCAGGAAGAGGAGCTGCCCAGGGAACATGCACGCACCAGAGAAGGTACTTCTGGGTTCCAGGGCACACATGCGTGCCGGCCAGCAAGTCTTCCGGTTACTGCCACACATGCGCACCCGCCAATCAGCTGGCCCGCGCACATGCTCACGCCGGAAAACAGAAGACCAGCTCTTCCTGTTTCTGGCACACCCGCATGCACAAAGGCCAGCTGATTGTCATGTGTGCATGCGTGCCAGAAACCCGGAAGAGGAACGGGCCAACGAACCTAGCAACGTGAAATATTGGGCTCAATTGTGGCTGTATGTCAAGGACTACCTGTATATCCGACTCACCAGTACAGGTAGTCCCTTGATGACTGTTACGATGGACTTGGAAAGAATTATTTACACCTTCTCTCCTCCCCTCCTCTCTTCTCCCCCCTTCCCTCCTCTCTCCTCTCCCCTCCTCCTCTCACTCCTCCTCTCCCCCTCTCCTCTCCCTTCCCCTCCTCTCCCTTCCCTCCCTCACCTCCTCTCCCCCCTCTTCTCTCCCTCCCCTTCCCTCCTCTCACTCTCTCCTCTTCCTTCCCTTCCTTTCTTATCCCTTCCCCTCCATTCCCTCCCCTCCCCTCTCCTCCCTCCCCTTCCCTCCTCCCCTCTCTCCCCCCCTCCTCTCCCCTCTCCCTTCCTCTTCTCTCATCTTGCCTCTCCTCTCCTCTCCTCTTCCTCCTCTCCTCTTCCTTCCCCTCCTCTCTTATCCCTTCCCCTCCGTTCCCTCCCCTCTCCTCCCTCCCCTTCCCTCCTCCCCTCTCTCCCCCCATCCTCTCCCTTCCTCTTCTCTCATCTCTCCTCTCCTCTCCTCTTCCCCCTCTCCTTTCCCCCTGCCCTGCTCTCTTCACCTTCCCTCCCCTCTCCCCAGAGGCGGATGTCGGCAGACATGAACCCGTCCTTGGTGAGCTGGCTCACCACCATGATGAGCATGCGCCTGCAAGTCATCCTGGAGCACATGCCAGTCACAGAGGAACAGATCTTGCAATATGTCCGCAGAGTGGGCGACCTCCCACAGGTAAGGGACCTGGGGAAATCCATGGGAGGAAAGCGCAGGGAAAGTAAATTCCTCAGAGCTTGGGGGACTGGCAGCCATGGCCAAAGCGGAGCCTATCTTTCAACTGGCAAGGTAAGGCACGGGGCACAGAGGTGACTACATGGACGAGTCCTTCCGTAATCTTTGCACTGGAATTGGCCTAAGAACTTCAATTATGCTAGTAGAAGGAGCTGGTAGTGCTTCATTTTGGTGGACGTTGGAGTGGAGAATGCCTGGAAGTGTTTTTTGGTGATAGGATCAGCCCTTGTGGAATAGTCGCTTGTTGGAGGTCCATCAGTTTCCAACATTGAGTTGTGAGCTTCCCAGAGTTGTTTGCTGAGATAAAGGTTCCCCTCACACAAATGTGCTAGTCGTTCCCAACTCTAGGGGACAGTGCTCATCTCCGTTTCAAAGCCAAAGAGCCAGCACTGTCCGAAGACGTGTCCGTGGTCATGTGGCCGGCATGACTAAATGCCAAAGGCACACAGAACGCTGTTACCTTCCCACCAAAGGTGGTCCCTATTTTTCTACTTGCATTTTTTTAACGTGCTTTCAACCTGCTAGGTTGGCAGAAGCTGGGACAAGTAGTGGGAGCTCACCCCGTTATACCTGGCACTAAGGATTCAAACCGCTGAACTGCCGACTTTTTGATCGACAAGCTCAGCGTCTTAGCCACTGAGCCACCATGTCCCTTGTTAAAATATAAGCAGCTATAAAAATCAATCAATCAATTAATCAAAAACCTTCCATAAAAAAATTAAAACAGCTTTTCCAGGAATTTTTTTTGGGGGGGTGAGGAGTGTCTCCCCTGTATTGATTGGGACATTTTAACCTAGTTATAAGATTTATTATGATTATGTTTCCTTTTATTGTGAACTTGTCTTGTGATGAGATACAAATCAGTAAGTAAGCCAGTAGTAGCATGAGCCTTGTGATAATGGAGCATGGGTGCTGAGGTGTGGTTAGGCAGTTGTCCATAAAATCCAGAGAAAATTTGGAGTGCGTCATTGTTATGGTGACTATTGGAAAAAGATAAAAGAACAAAACCAGAAAAGGGACAGATTTGAAGGCGCTTCATAAGGATAAAGAAATGTTAACGTTTTTGTGTTTATAACCTGGCTTTAAAAGGAAAAAAAAAAACTAGCAAAACCAAGAAAAACTTCACAAACACGCATCCTCTAATGAAAATATCTAAAGATCAAACAGTAAAGGTCAATTTATTTTAAAAATGACCTAAATAAAGATCAAAGATGAATTACAAACAAACAAACAAAAAATCTAAAGGACAGCTTTCTGAAATAAAGGACAGTTCCTTTATAATAAAGGACACAAGATCACTGTAATCATAGCATATCTTTTACCTTTTTTTTTTTTTTTAAAATAACGTTCAACTTTTCGTTGCAATCACACCCTTTGGAAACTGGTTTAAGGTTCAGTATGGTCCTACAGCAGGGATGTCAAACGCAATTTCATTGAGGGCCGCTTCAGGGTTGTTTTTTACCTCAGAGGTGTGTATGGTTGGGGATGGGTGTGGCCCGGGGCGGGCCTCTCAGAGCTCTGTTTTGGCTGGCAGAGGCACCACGGACCGGTCCTTTGCTGTTTCCAGGCCGGCCCCGCAGACCAGAATTTGACAACCCTGTCCTATAGCATAGTAGTGCTTTTCTTCTAAGAAGTTGGCTGTGAGCCAGAGCAGGGTCCAGAAAAGGAAGATGGCAGGGAAAGGCCCAGAGTGCACTGCAGGGGCTTTGATAACCTTCTTTTTCCTTGCACCTTCTCAGCCTGCTCCCGAAGAGCCCATGGACGTCCAGATTGCAGAACAGGCTCCAGAGACCATACAGGTATGGAGTGGGAGGGGCTTTTTAGCACACTTCCGGGCCCGTCTGTGCGACGGATGTGTTTCTTGCACAAGTGTTGAGATCATCATAGAGCTTGGAAGGTGTAGGTGATGATCAGCATCTCTTGAGACCTTCTGGTTTCTTTCAAAATGTGGGGTGCATTACGATTGGGGATCCTTACGGTGAGGTGCTGCTTCTACAGTGCAGACAATAGAATGAGGTTTTCTCATCTGAAACATTAAATAAAAACCCCTCGTCAGTCAATGGGAGTATTGATTTACCACCAACCTATCAAGTACAGTAGAACGTCTGGTCACGAATGCTTCTGACCATGACCAACTCAGGTTCAGCCAAAAAATTCACAATTTTTTTTTTTTTGCGGCTGATTTCCGTGCCATTTTTTTCTTTTTAAGCTTCAAATTTCCAAAATTAGGTTCAGGTCACGACCAAATCAGGTTGCAACCAAAGTTACGGAACGAATTATGGTCGTGACCAGAGGTTCTACCGTATTTAGAAGGTGAAGGGCTGGGCAGCACAAGCAAACGACAGCCAACGATTTAAAAGCCAGCCATTAACCCACCCCATTCAGCATCTAAAAAGCCAAATACTGCAGGCGCCGTATAAATACCACATACTCTGCTAGAGAGAAGTTCCCTGAGGATGGGCTCCAGCACAGGTGCGAAAGCTTGGAAGATAAAACTTCTGGTCTCAGTGATTGACCCAGATTGGATCCTGCATTAAAGAAAAGGAACAGAACTTTTCAGTCAGGTCTTCTTGGTCTGTCATTTGGCCTTAGTTAACCAGTAAAAACATAGACACGACAATCCAAACAAGTCTAGAAAAAGCGACAACAATCATTAAAACCAAAACCAGAGCATCACCCATGGCAGCATTTCTCAACCTTGGCAACTTTAAGATGGCTGGCCGAGGAATTCTGGGAGTTGAAGTCCATACATCTTAAAAGTTGCCAAGGTTGAGAAAGACTAGCCTAGGGTGTCAACCATCCCATTGGCATATACAGCAAAAGAAACTCTTGGGACATTATTTTACCAAGAGGATAACTTCACTGATAGATCCATATAGGCACAGTAGAAGCAAAGCCAGTTCTGAAGTTTTCACGCAAAAAGCTGCATAGTTAAAAATCCCTCTCCCTCTCGTCAGGCAATGCAGCTTATAAAACTGAGGTATCTCAATTGCTCCTGTCACCGCATTGTGGGACAGCCTGAATAGACTTCAAGGCAAGCCCCAAGTAGACCATGTTGCAACAGCTCAGTCTGGCTCCTTCAACGCTCTTCAGTGCATCCCTGCTTTTCTTCTCTTTTGCAGCGAGAGACTGCGGCCTCCCCGGCCCCAGCCACGACAGCAGAGGAAGCCATGCCCCAGCAGCGAGGGGAGCCGGAACGTGAGGAATTGCAGCAGGGGGAGCCCCCCGCCCCCGATGTGGAGCCCTGGGCCGCTGCTGTGCCCCCCGTGAGTTCCCTTGGATGGGAAAAGGGGCAAGGGAGGGATGGAGGATCCCATCTAGTGCAGAGCACATTGCAGGGGGTGAGAGATCCTTGGTGCTCTTTTAGTTTGCTTGTTTTCTTGCAGACCTTTCATTACCTAAACTAGGGAACAGAGCCGGGGTGGCGCAGTGATTACAATGCAGTATTATAGGCTAACTCTGCTGACTGCCAGCAGTACGGCAGTTTGATTCTCACCAGCTCAAGGTTGACTCAGCCTTCCATTCTTCCGAGGTCGGTAAAATGAAGACCCAGGTTATTGGGGGCAATAGGCTGACTGTTGTGGCCCGTCAGCGGCCTGTGCGGATTGTAGCTGATTCTGACAGCGAGGAGGCTGGTGTGGTGTTGCGCCAGCAGCCTGTGCAGCTGGCACTCGAGGCGGACAGTGAGGAGGCTGGAGAAGATGTGGTGCCAGAGGCAGGGATTCAGCCAGGGCCTTCAGAACCTCCAGAAGCTCCTTTAAGTGAAGAGGACGAAGAGGAGCAGCCTCTTCTCAAAGCACGGGTCCATAGAGCTGCCAAAAGGCAGGAGTGGGTCCTCAGGAGGAAGTCCCCTCGAGAGTAAGGCTTGGGGCTAATTGGCCACTCCCTTAGCCTATTTAAGGAGGAACGCCAACTGAAGCAATTTGTAGGGAACAACTTTAGTTCGCTCTCCTTCGCGTCTGGATTCTCTGCAAATTGCTTCTGGGCTTTCTGCCAACCATAGTAAGATTGTGATTACTTTATCTTTGATTTCTTGTAGGCTGTTAAGGAAGTTTATTAACAGCCTTTGTTTGACAAAGACCGAGTTATTTTAGTAAATTAAGTTTTGTAAAGAATTTGTGTGTGCTGTGTTCTTTGGCGTCCGTAGCTGGGGCAGAACACTGACTCTGTAAACCGCTTAGAGCAACAGTCCCCAAACTTTCCAGCTTCATGGCTGGCCAGGTGGCGGGGGAGGGGCATGGGAGTGGCAGCTGCTCATGTGCATGACCGCAGCTCCATTTGTGCGTGGGCCCTCCACTGATGCGAACGGAGGTTCGCGTGCGAGCAGAGGGTGCTTGCGCTCGTGTGCGGCGCTCCAGTTGCGTGAATGGAGGGCACTTGTGCTTGCGTGTCAAGCTCCACTCCATTTCTCCCACAGCCTGATTTCAAACAGGCCGTGGCTCGGTCAGTGAGCCGTGGCTTTTGGATTCGGGACCCCTGCCTTAGAGAGAGCCCAGTGCCACTGCAGCCAGGCCATGCCCCAACACCTATTGCGCCATTGCTTGACTTTTTCTATGGATGCTTGTGCCTGGACGCTGTGTAGCTTGTTGTGCTGGTGCCGCTACTCACTGCAGGAGGCCGTGTGGCACCTTGTGTTGATGCCGCCGCTTGCGGCAGGAGGTCACATGGGGTGTTGTGCCTTTGTGTGTACGAGCGGTGGCACTGGCGCGATGCGCCATGTGTCCAACTGTGAGCGGCCGCAGAAGAAATCGGGCAGCGGTGTGACAGGTGTCAGGGTGTGGGAGACCGGACTGTGGCAGTCCTAAGGTAAGCAGGTGCAGGGCGCGTGAGGCAGCTCCACCCCACTACCCTTCCCTAGCTTGATTTTTTTTTTTTTTTTGCAAAAAGTTATTTTTATTTTTCAACGCACAAATTACATCTTTTTGGAACAGAGCCCTGATCCGGTCATCAATTTATACCATTTTTCTTTTCCATCTTTAACAAAATTTTATATATACTGCTCAAAAAACTAAAGGGAACACAAGCAGAAGACATCCGAGATCTGAATGAATGAAATAGCCTTATTAAATACTTTGTTCTTTACCTACAGTAGTTTATACACTGCTCAAACAACTAAAGGGAACACAAAACTACTGTATGTAAGGAACAAAGTATTTAATAAGGCTATTTCATTCATTCAGATCTCGGATGTCTTCTGCTTGTGTTCCCTTTAGTTTTTTGAGCAGTGTATTTTATTTTGCCATAACGCTTATTTCTTAATCTTAAATCGCCTCTCTCAACTAATACCATCTTAAAAAATTTACTCAAATCTTTAAAAAAAAAGAACATTTACCCTTCTATTACACACACACACCCCTTTAATCTTAGTCACTATTAACAATACTTCATCTTAAATCATCAATATCCCCTATTAGCATCTTAAACATCTGTCCTGCCATCTGGTTATATGAGGTGGGGCGAGGCGCATGCGTAAAAATCAAGCTAGGGTTTAAGATGTTTAAGGTAGGCCCATTTTTCTTTCTTACCTGATTCCAGATCCTTTCTATGCATCTGGGAAGGTCGAAAACAGCCTTTCCCACTCCCTTGGAGGCCCTACGGAGGCTGAAAGGGCCCATTTCCCGACTCTCTGTGGGACAGGAAGTGATGTTTTTTGCTGTCCCCAGCCTCCAGAACCTCTCTAGGAGTCTGTAGGAGCCTCTCTATGAGTCTCTGGAGGCTGGGGACAGGAAAAAACGTCACTTCCTGTCCCACCGGGAGTCGGGAAATGGGCCCTTTCAGCCTCCGTAGGGCCTCCGAGGGAGTGGGAAAGGCTGTTTTCGCCCTTCCCAGATCCATAGAAAGGATCTAGAGCCAGGTAAGAAAGAAAAACGGGCCTTCCCCACCCCCCACCAGGCCCTCCAGAGGCAGGAAACAGCCTGTTTCCCTACTTCTGGTGGGCCCAGAAGGCCCGAAAATCAGCTGTCCGGCACGCGCATGCGCCCCAGAGCTGAGCTGGCGTGCCCACTAATATGGCTCCGCGTGCCACAGGTTCGCCATCACGGGGGTAGGGTCTTATTTTTGAGATAGGACTTATATTAGGAGCATATGTAAAAATCAAGCTAGGGCTTATTTGGGGGGCTTTTGGGGAAACAGTATACCTAAATTCTCTTGCTCTTGCTAACATCATGACTGAGATGCTAGCACTGATGATGTAACCTAGTTGGGTAATGAAACGTTTGCAAGGAAACAATCCAGCTCAGAGAGCACCAAGAACCCCTCCGTTCAACCCTGAGCTAGAAATATTCTCCTCGGATTGGTACATTGTGGGGGATGCTAACCAGTTCCCGGAACTTTTGCTCTCCCCTTCTCCTCTGCCAGGAGTGGGTGCCCATCATCCGGGAGGACATCCAGAGCCAGCGCAAGCTCAAGCAACAGCCGCCCCTCAGTGATGCTTACCTGAGCGGTATGCCAGCTAAGCGGCGCAAGGTGAGACCGGACCCTCTTCCAAGGTGGGCAAGGACACTCGTTTGCCTGGAGCGTTGAAAAAAAATTGGAGGGTTTTAAGAAGAGGTCGGACAACTATTTGTCTAAAATCTGTCTAGGTGGTCCTTGACTTCCAACAGTTCATTTTGTGACCATTTGAAGGTTCGACGACGCTTTAAAAAAAAAAAAAAAAAGCTTATGACTATTTTGTCCATACTTACGACCGTTGCAGCGTCCCCACAGTCACATGATCAAGATTCAGTCGCTTGGCAACTGACTCATATTTATGACAGCTGCAGTGTCCCAGGAGTCATCATCTTTGGTGACCTGACAGTCGATGGGGAAAGACAGATTCATTTAACAACAATGTCACTAACCTAATAACTGCAGTGATTCGCTTAACAACCGGGGCAAGGAAGGTTGTAAAATGGAACAAAACTCACTTCGCAACAGAAATTTGGGGCTCAATTGTGATTGCAAGTCAAGGACTACCTGCATCGGGTTTCCTGCTTGAGCAGAGGTTGGCTTAGAAGACCTACAAAATCCCTTCCAACGTTGTTACAGGAAGTCCTCGACTTACGACCACAGCTGAGCCCAGAACTTTCTCGCTTAGCAGTAATCAATTTTGGGCTCAGTTGCTGTCATAAATCAGACTCTTGTATTCTCTTTTGTTGGAAGCTTATATATCTATATCATCTATATATCTCTATCTTTATGTCATCTATCTATCTATCTATCTATCTATCTATCTATCTATCTATCTATCTATCTTGTCTGTCTGTCTATTATCATCTATCTATCTATCTATCTATCCATCCATCCATCCATCCATCCATACATACACCCGTCTGTCTGTCTGTCTGTCTGTCTGTCTGTCTGTCTGTCTGTCTGTCTGTCTGTCTGTCTGTCTATCTATCTATCTATCTATCTATCTATCCATCTATCTATCTATTGTCTGTCTGTATCTATCATCTATCTTGTCTATTTATCATCTTTCTATCTATCTATCTATCTATCTATCTTGTCTGTCTGTCTATTATCATCTATCTATCTATCTATCTATCTATCTATCTATCTATCTATCTATCTATCTATCTATCTATCTATCTATCTTGTCTGTCTGTCTATTATCATCTATCTACCTACCTACCTACCTAATCTATCTATCTTGTCTGTCTGTATCTATCATCTATCTTGTCTATTTATCATCTATCTATCTATCTATCTATCTATCTATCTATCTATCTATCTATCTATCTATCATCTATCTATCTATCCATCTATCTATCTATTGTCTGTCTGTATCTATCATCTATCTTGTCTGTCTATTTATCATCTATCTATCTATCATCTATCTATCTATCTATCTATTTATCTATCTATCTATCTATCTATCTATCTATCTATCTATCTATCTATCTATCTATCTATCTACCTACCTACCTACCTACATACCTATCTATCTATATCTAGCTATCTTGTCTGTCTATTTATCTATCTATCTATGATCTATCTGTCTGTCTGTCTGTCTATCTATCTATCATCTATCTTGTCTCTATCTATCTTGTCTGTCTGTCTATCATCTATCTATCTTGTCTGTCTGTCTGTCTGTCTATATCTATGGCTAATGCTTACATGTTTTTAAAAAAACTTTGCAGACAATGCAGGGTGATGGCCCCCCATTGCTCCTGTCAGAGGCTGTCAACAAAGCCGCGAGAGTGGTCGGAGTAAAACCTTTGACGAGCGCCGAGAGCCTGAACCGAGACCTGGCTGATCCGGCCTTGCAAGATGGATACCAGCAGCAGGTGGGAAATATTCCTTGACTGTGGGACAGAGGGTGCAATGGCAGGTCCCAGAGGTGCTTTCTTACAGGAAGAGGTAATTGCCGTGAAGAGCCGTGGGGTGGCGCAGTGGTTAGAATGCAGTATTGCAGGCTGACTCTGCCCACTGCCGGGAGTTCGATCCTGACCGGCTCAAGGTTGACTCAGCCTTCCATCCTTTTGAGGTCGGAAAAATGAGGACCCAGATTGCTGGGGACCATATGCTGACTCTGTAAACCGCTTAGAGAGGGCTGTCAAGCACTATTAAGTGGTATATAAGAAATCATCATCATCATTTAATGACCCCCATAATCCCTTGCGGGGTGGAGTCCGGTCAACTGAATGGAGCTAGCAGAGTGTTTTAATGGCCGGATGCCCTTCCTCTCGCCAATGCGGAGTTTTGTTCAGCGGATATATTCTCAGTGTGCCCACAGAGAGCGAGATATCTTAAGTGGCTATTGCTAATTGACGCTCTTGCTTTCTTCCCGCCTTTTTCCAGTTGAAATCCGATCTGCAGGAGAGACTTCAGTCCGATCCCAGCTTCACTCCTCAGCGCTTTCCCAGTGCCCAGCAGGCCTTTGTGGCTGAAGACTCCTAAGAGAGGCTGGCCGGAAGCGCCTGAGGCCGAGGCCTGTTCATCAAAGCCGGCCTCGCTGTCCACATGCGCGTGATGCAGACACCCCACTCCTTTCTCAGGCCAAATATTTAAATTCCATTTATTTTCCCCCATGGTTGCAGTGACTTTTCTCCCCCCCCTCCCCGTGGAGTGTCCAAGCTGCTGCCAAAATCAATAAAGGAAAACCACATGTCCAGGATTCAGTTGCGTTTCTTTCTCTCCCACCCACCTCTTCACAATCAATTGCGGATTTCATACTTCGTAGGCGCCTTTTAATTGTCTTGAGTTATTTTTGCCAAGCAGGTTTACACAGCCAGCCCTTTTCTTAGGAAGGCTTAAAAGAAGCTCAACGGGCTTCGGCTTTCGTTGAGTGAAACATGATAACGCTGTTCAGCATTAAAACCATGCTAGGTGCCCCAGAGCAGTGGTGATATCCAATTTTTTTTACTACCGGTTCTGTGGGCGTGGCTTGGGCATGGTGTGGCTTGGTGGGCGTGGCAGGGGAAGCATGCTGCAAAATCTCCATTCCCTTCCCACTCCTGGGGGAAGGATACTGCAAAATCTCCATTCCCTTCCCACTCCTGGGGGAAGGATACTGCAAAATCTCCATTCCCACCCCACTCGGCCAGCCAGAGTATTTGCCGGTTCTCCGAACTCCTCAAAATTTCCGCTACCGGTTCTCTAGAACCTGCTGGATTTCACCCCTGCCTCAGAGGTGCTTTTTCAAAAGGCAACTAACTGGAACTATTTTATTATTTTATTTGGGGATTTTATATTGCTGCCTAGTCGCCCATAGCAACTGAAGGCGGCTTACAGAATATAAAACCTCATATAGCACAGTAAAACTAGTAAGAGTCATAAATTAATTCAATAAAATCACCCCCCCCCCCACCTTAGCGACAGCACCTCACACGAGCCATTTAATGGGCTCCATCCTGCTCTGGGTTCCCCAGGCCTGCTGGCAGAACCAGGTTTTCGGCACCTTCCAGAAGAGTGTTAGAGTGGGGGGGCCACTCTAATTTCTGGGGGGGGGATGATGTTCCTGTTCTGACCTAGGCTCCCTGAGAAAGCTTAAATCACAAACTTAGTCCCAAAAAATCCTTATTTAAACGGCTGTGAATGGTTCACAGCCCGTAATAATTCCCAAACATTCTGTGAAGAGTCCACCAGATGTCTGCCACAGTCTTTCTAAGTAATGCTGATAAACACCCATCTTTATCTCCCTTGAAATGCTGCCAGAGACCTAATTGCCAATTAGTTTTGCAAGAACAGAGCAGAGTCAAACGGAGCTTTTTGCTACTCTGTCTTATGGGAGGGGCCGATCATCTCCAAGCCTTACTCCCGAGTCGCCCCTTTTGTCTTAATCGTTCTTGCCTCCTGGCAGCTCTCTGCGTGCGCGCACTGGGAACAGGCTCCCCCTGTTCTGCCTTGCTTATGTCAGATTCCGGAGGTAGCACATAACCATCAGATGGCCCTGGCCCCCTCTCTGCCTCCTACGCAGAGCCCTCGTCTGAGCCTTCCCCAGATTCCAGGATTGGCCCACATTTCTCCCCAGCCTCCTCACTGCCAGAATTTGCTGCCAGCTTTGCTGGCTGCCGGTGAACCACAACAGTTCCATAGAGAGGGAGCCACCATACAGAAGGCCCGTCTTTTGGGTCCCACCAGGTGTATCTCCCTAGGGGATAGGACTTGCAACATTCCCTAGCTACCCAATCTGGTGGGTTGGGTAGATGTGACCGGCAAGAGACAGTCCCTCAGATAATCTGGTCCCAAGCCATGAAGGGCTTTAAAGGTGACAACCAGCACCTTGAGTTGCACCTGGAAACAAAATCGGCAGCTAATGCAGCTCCCGTAGGAGAGGCGATACATGTGCACACCGGGATCTGCACAAAACTATGCGGGCCGCTGCATTTTGCACCAACGAGCTTCCGGATGCTCTTCAAGGGCAGCCCCACGTAGATCGCGTTGCACTTTTTTCCTTGAGCAAGAATAGGTTCCGCTTCTCATCTCAAAAAGCTTCATCAGTTCAGAACTGATGAAGCTTCTTGGGATGAGAAGCGTAACATCTTCAAGGGGAAAAAAAAGTCCAGTTGCCTTTTGATAAAAGCACCTGAGACAACCGTGACCTTTGATGACACAGGATTCTCCATAGACAATTAACAGTGCAAGGTGTTTGGGGATGGTGTGTGTCCAGGTAGCACTATAAGATCAAGAAGCAGCTTTCAGACTCAAGAGAGGGGAATGTTTTCAGACACTGAATTTAGTAAGAAATTGGCTAGACGGGTGGATTTGGGGCTACGTTTTCACTGCAGTTGGTCTGCAAAACTGTTGAAATTTAGAAACTTTTGAGGTTGTTGGGGATTTCTGAACTTATTTCCTTACCCATCTATGTAACATCATCACTGCTAGGAACAAAGTTTGCTTAGTTTATCTAGACATGTCTTGTCCCGTCAGTGTTCGTGGGAGTGTTATTAGTTCCTTGATTAGGCTGCTGTTTGCATGGAGAACACCTTTCTCCAGCTCAACACCAAGTAGCTGTAGGTGCTTGGGACTGCCCATCAGTGGCTTGACTACTGTAATGAGCTCTTATGTGGGGCTGCCCTTGAAGACTATTCAGAAGCTTCAGCTGATGTAGACTGCAGTTGTAGTTACGGTAGTTATGGGCATGCCTCAGTATGCCCTCACACCACCTCTGCATCACAAGCTAAACTGATTGCAAATTTGGTTTTAGATGTGATTCAAAGTGCTGGTCACTGCCTACAAAGCCCTCATGGAGCCCAACTTTAGAGGGACCACCTATCTCCCATTGTATCGGCCCACACAGTTTTACCTGGCAGGGTTTGTGGGTTCCATTGATTGAATAATTTCATCTTTTGGACCACAAGGTACATCAGTGTAGCACCATTCGCCCTCTGGAATGAGGTACCCTCTCACTCACCCACCCACCCAAGATTCAGACAGCTTCCATTCTTTGATTTTGAAGGATCCTGAAGATGTGGCTCTTTGCCCAAGCTTTTGGCAAGGATGACCGATGCCTTTTTTCTTTCTTTCCTCTTCCTAACCAAATTGCTTTCTCTGCCATGTTTGTAGTTATGTTAATATTTTAAAAACATTTTTAAACTTGCAAACTGCAGATTTTTCTGGGACTCGGGTGTCACATGCTTTTATAACATAAAATTGAACTACGGCAATTAAATATAAAGACGACCAAATTGATGGCGCTGGGTAGAGGAACCAGACTTGGAATTGACAAGAGGAGATACTGAAGTGGGGGCGAAAGCTTCTGCCTTTTAGAATCAACCGTCAACAACAACGGAAGAAATACGGAAGGTCGTACTAGTCTTGGAAAAAATATATTCAAGTGCTTTGGATGTGTCTGTACCTTTTCCGTGTGACACACTATGGAAGAAAAAAAAACCCTGGCGTTTGAATTTGCAGAAATCAAGCAGAATGAATCTGGGAACAGATCATTCTGAAAAAAAGTCTATGTGGTTGATGGCACAATTGAGGTTTTATTTCAGTAACACCGTTAGTTTAGAAGAGAGTCCAAGAAAAAAAATATTTCCTATCGCTAATCATTCATCCGTAGTCGTCTTCTGTCCCTTCCCAGAGAGCTTCTGTGGACCAGAATGGAGGAAAACGCCGCTCGACCCCCTACCCTAAGATTCTTCAGCTTCTTGGATAGATCTTCACACTTAAAATTGTGACGTTTCTGTCCTACTTGTTCTAATGCATCTTTGTAATTTTATGGAACAAGTGGCTTACAGAGCCATGGTGGCTCAGTGATTAGAATGCAGTATTGCAGGCTAACTCTGCCGACTGCCAGCAGTTCGATTCTGACTGGTTCAAGGTTGACTCAGCCTTCCATCCTTCTGAGGTGGGTAAAATGAGGACCCAGATTGTTGGGGGCAATAGGCTTACTCTGTAAACCACTCAAGAGACGGCTGTAAAGCACCATGAAGCGGCATGTAAGTCTAATTGCTATTTGCTAATCGCTACTCTAATCCTGCTAAGACTACTTCTCTGCATGTCAGGCTGATTTCAGGCAATAAACTGTGAGTAAACCGCAGGTCATTTTCACGCAGAACTTTAACTAGAGGTATTCTCAATGGATTTTAGAATGAAATTCAGGTCTTATCAGTAAACATTAACGACAGGGGGAACTCAACAGATTGATCTTTTTATTTTATTGGTTTTTTTTAAACAACTTTTTTTTTTGGTTTTATTTATTAAACAAACCAGCTCGACCACCTTTTTAAAAACTCAACGCTTCCTATTTCAAACTCAGGGGAGCAGACAGACAGGAGAGGAGGCAGGCTCCCAGGCACGCCTCCCCCTACTCCCATAAATAGAAGAGGGGAGAGGCAAGACCTCACATGTTCATATTTATATATATTTACACTCCACACTTTAGAGCAGCTCCCTCCCCCCTTCGGATCAAGAGGCAACGCAGCCCCTCCCAGAAAAATATAAACTCAGGTGAAACCAAAGGAAATAAGCAAAAATACATTCAGCTGGGAGCCTCCCCAAATCCTGATCCTTGCCCCCCCAAATTACACTCCGAGTATCCCACTAAGAGTCTAAACACCCCTAACAGAGGGGACAAATGCAGTGTGCCCCCTCCCCACATAAACAGAAAAGGAGTTAAGGAGACACCCCCATCTTTAGGATACATCAACCGAGAGGAGGGAGGAGCCCCAGCAAAGAGCCCTTCCCCTCCCCCACCAAAAAAATCATTCTGAGGAGAGGATGTCAAAACCAAATCCAAAGGGGAGGGAGAAGTATTCTGGGCTAGTGGTGTCCGGAGAGATTGGGGTCTTGCTTGTCGGTGTGGGAACGGGTGTCCGGCTCAAGGCGGCGGACAGGAGCTCCATCCCGGGGTTGAGGCGCCCGTTCCCAGCAGCGGGGGTTCCACCGAAGAACATCTGACTGCCAGGGCAAGAAGAGGAGCAGAAGGAAAAGAGGAGAAGTTGGTTAAAGGTTAAGATTGGTCTGGGCTGCCATCTTATCCGTCCACTTAGTTAGCCCCAGAAGGCAGCCTCACCTGCTGGTAGACCTCAAAGCGCTGGGCACGAAAGAGGCCGCCGTAGCCAGACCCGGGAGATTTGAGCCTGGCGCTGAAGCCTCCAGAGAAAGGCCTGCGGGAGAAGAGAAAAAGGCTCAGCCTAAGAAAGAGACCCCAGGCAGCCTTCGACCTGGGCTCTCGGTGCTATTAGGAGCCTTGGTGGCACAGCAGACTAAAGCGCTGTTAAGTAACACCAGCTGCCTGCAATTACTGCAAGTTCAAATCTCACCAGGCTCAAGGTTGACTCAGCCTTCCATCCTTCCGAGGTAGGTAAAATGAGGACCCGGATTGTGGGGGCAATAAACTGACTTTGTATAAAAAAGAATACTGCTTGGGGGGGGGGGGCAAAAGCCCTACTAAGCAGGTATATACAAAAGTATGAAGGCTATTGCTTAACGCATTGTAAGCCACCCCGAGTCTCCGGAGAAGGGTGGCATATAAATCGAACCAATAAATAAATAAATGTGGTTCTAAGGAAAAGCACTTCAAACTGGGTGTGTTTCTTCTCTCCAGAGAATTTTTTAAAAAGTTTTTTTTACATCCCGTTTCTCTTTCTAAACAGAAAATCCTGAAAGTCGTGATTTTCTGTAAAGAACAGATTTATATTCCACTCTTCAATAATAATAATAAAAAAATCTCTCTCCAGGGAGAAGCAAAAGCATTATCGATATTTTAATAGCAATGCCTTAAAACCTTCTTTGGAATTCTTCCCTCATCAAATTTGACTTGCTGTGAAACCCAGATCCCATCTTTCCTTCAAGAAGCTCCCAAACAGCTAACAGGTAATCTTTGCCTTACAACTGTTTGCTTACTGACTGTTCAAAGTTACAACAGCACTGAAAAATGTGATTTATGATAGTTTTTCACACTTACGACCTTTGTAGCATCCTGAATCAAAATTCAGATGCTTGGCAACTGGTTCATATTTATGACCGCTGTGTCTCAAGGTCATGTGATTCCCTTTTGCGACTGTCTGACAAGCAAAGTCAATGGGGAAGCCAGATTCACTTAACAATTGGGTTACTAACTTATTAACTGAAGTGAGTCACTTAATGGTGGCAGGCAGCGGTGGGTTTCGGATTATATTACTACCGGTTTGCTGCGTGCATGCTTGCTTCATGGGCGCACCCAGCCTCAAAAATGTGCCTAAATAGGATGGCATAGAGCTGCGGTGGGCTCACCCGTGATTTCTGCTACCAGTTCGGGCAAACTGATCCGAACCGGAAAGGAAGCAGGAAAGGTCATAAAATGGGGCAAAATTCACTTAACAAATGTCTCCCTTAACAACAGAAATTTTGGGCTCAATTGTGGTCGTAAGTCAAGGACTACTGGTAGTAGATTATCCCTCCACAAATTAGGCTTCCCAAGTTTGTGAGATACACGGAGGCTGTCAACGGGGCTGTGTCCAGGAAAAACTTCTTTCCACATGCTTTTGTGTTTTTGTAGATCCCTTACTTAAAATAGGTAAATGAAAAACTGAAATGCTACAATGAAAACACTTCCTTTAACATCATCTTTTTTATTTTATTTTTTACAATAAGGCCTCCAAAGTCCTACAGACATTCCTCATGGTAAAAGCGGGAGGAGGAAGTGACTGGCTGAGGAATTATGGGAGTTGAAGTCCACGCCCTCTTAAAATTGCCCAGGGTTGAGAAACATGGATGTAAACTAATGGGAGAAACATTCCTTCCCACTTGCAGGAACCTTTTTTCCCCCAATCCCATGTCAAAACAAGGAGCTGTACATGTGAACTGCGATCCCCCCCACCTTCCAGGCAACCGCTGTGCTACACCCAGGTGTAATCAAGGGAAAAGCTAAATGACAAGAAGTCGCAATGACACTTCTTCCTTTAGAACTGTTAGAAATTCTCCTTTTCCACCCTAATCATCCTCCATATTTCAGATCTAACAGCTTGATCAGGAGAGCTCTTGGGCCAGTAAGGGATATGATACAGGAATCCAATACATTTTCACAACTTCATCCAGCTGGAAGAACAAATAAGATTTTGCAGCCTTGGAAATATAAACTTCAACCACAGATCATTTCCCCCCACCAGAGAGAGCACTTGCCTGTTTCCAGAAGGGGGCCGGGCACCTACAGACCCCAGACCATTGAGTTTCCGGTAATCTGGCATGGGTTTCATTTCCAGAGCATGAAGCTGAAGAAAACAAGCCTTGTTAGAAGCCGGGTGTTGGAAGCTTCCCTCCCTCCCTCCCAGCAGGCTCCATTTCCCCAACCCTTCTTTACCTCGTTGCGTCCCACTCCGCCGGGGGGAAAGGCTCGGATGGCCGGAGACACCAGTCGCCCAGCCAGTTGTCCTGGGGGCCGGAGTGCCTGGGCAGCCACAGGAACCAGAGGCATTGGAGGAGGGGGAGGCTGGGGTGGTGGCGGGGCAGAGGCAGCTGGGGGTGCTTGTTGCAAAGAGCCAAAGTTCACCACCGGTGGTAACTGGGGCGACTCCACCACTGGCAAGAGCACCTGGGGCAGAAGCAGAAAGAGAGAGTGAGAGTGGCAGATGCTACATTCACAACCTTCCCGGGAAGAGTCTAGGGATCTCCAGGAAAATAAGCTCACCCTCACCTGTTGGGCAGGTCCTGTGGCCGTCAGGAAATTGCTCTGGCTGCCTTGGCCCAGTGTGGCTGGGTAGAACTCAGAAGGGGAGGCGAGTTCCTGACGCACCTGTGAAGGAAGGACGAGGTGGTCAGGGAGCACCTGGTCCTTAGATGGCGACAGCACAGAAAAAAACTGGATATACCCTTTTGGGGTGGTGCCCGGGCAGAACCTGGCTGTGTGGGAGTTCTGGTTTGGGGGACCATAATCTGAGTTACAAATATGATGGGCTGCTGGGCAAGAACAGATGCACAGGTAGTTTCCTAGTAAGGTTTTGATTGCTTATTTAATATCCTATGACTATCACCAAGTGTTGTATCTTATGATTCATGATGAATGTATTTATGACGACTATGATCATGGTTTATCACTTATATCTTTTATGTACACTGAGAGCTTATGCACCGAAGACAAATTCCGTGTGTGTCCAATCACACTTGGCCAATAAAGAATTCTATTTTTTATTTTTCTATTACAACTGTTCAAGTTACGCCATTGAAAAAAGTGACATGACCATTTTTCACACTTATGACACTTATTGCAACATCCCCATAGTCACATGATTTACGTTCAGTTGGTTGACAACTGACTCACATTTATGACAGTTGCAGTGTCCCCGGATCATGTGACACATTCTGACAAGCAAAGTCAATGGGGAAGCCAGATTCACTTAACAAATGTGGCAAGAAAAGTTGTAAAATGGGACAAAACTCATTCAACAAATTTCTCACTTGGCAACATAAGTGTTGGGCTCAACTGTGGTTGTAAGTTGAGGACTACCTGTAGTTTCACAAGGATAGATTAAAAATGGCTTAAAGTTTCAGGAAACTGAATCTTGTTGGAATCAGGGGGAAAAAGAACTGAGAGAGAGACTTGGGCATTACAGAAAATGGGAGAGTTGATGGACCAAAGTTTAGATGTTTTGGTCCCTTACATGGACCAAAACATCCATACATGGACTACTTGAAGGCGGATATTTCAGGTGTTTAAGTTAAGACTTTATGCATGGAACCTTTGCACATCTTCAGTTAAAAAAAAACAAATGAGGCACATATTTTCCAGAGGATTTAATTCCTTTTTTGTTTTCTTGTGCTACCTGGTCTCTATTACCAATTGCTTTTGAAAAGGTCTGGGGAGGCTGAGGGGAGACATGATATGAATTAGAATTGTTTATTGGCCAAGTGTGATTGGACACACAAGGAATTTGTCTTTGGTGCATATGCTCTCAGTATACATAAAAGAAAAGATACGTTCATCAAGAATCATAAGGTACAACACTTAATGATAGTCATAGGGTACAAATAAGCAGTCAGGAAACAATATCAATATAAATTGTAAGGATACAAGCAACAAAATTACAGTCATACAGTCATAAGTGGGGAGAAGATGGGTGGTGGGAACGATGAGATTAATAGTAGTGCAGAGTTAGTAAATAGTTTGACAGTGTTGAGGGAATTATTTGTTTAGCAGAGTGATGGCATTCGGGAAAAAACTATTCTGTCTAATTGTTTTGGTGTGCAGTGCTCTATAGCGTTGTTTTTTGAGGGTAGGAGTTGAAACAGTTTATGTCCAGGATGTGAGGGGTCTGTAAATATTTTCACAGCCCTCTTTTTGACTCGTGCAGTATACAGGTCCTCAATGGATATGAATCTCAATGCAGTTGTCAAAAACTTGGCGAGGAATCTTCTCAGCCAGTGAAGCAAAGCACTTCCTCTGGTAAGCCGTGGCAATATGCTGATAAGTAGTAGTAATCACCCCAATGTCCTCGTACCAAGATGGGCACCGTTTGGGTGAGCAAGCAGGAAAATCAGGTTTAAAATGCCAGATTGCATCTCCTGTGTCATGCTCCTATTGATCTAGTCACCAAGAACAAGCCTCTGCTGATATTGCCCCTCAGAGAATGCTTTGGTAGCACAATCTGGCACACAAAGGGTTCAAAATCAGAAAAACTTGGGTTTTTCTCAGCGTGAGTGTCTTTGCAGTTGGAAAAGCTTGCTTCCCCACCCCACCCCACCCCACCCCACCCCTCTGCATGCAGACCGGAAATTTTGTTTGCTGGATCTTTTTGCTCGACTGCAGGACTGGAAAGCAAATCAATTTCACACCAGAGCTATAAAGGAGGGATGGCTCTTTCAAATGTTGATTCTTCCTCTGTTGCCACATTATCCGAGTGCTTTTCTGTAAAGCTGCCCAGATTCTTTGGGGTTAGGAAGCATATAAGTGGACTAAATGGATAGATAAAACCAAGTTCAGATCAAGAAGCTAGCTTTGTAGACCCTGTTATTTGAAGAGCATTGCATCACTGAGAAAGCGCTGGCCAAAATGTATCTCTAACTCAAAACTCTTGCTTTGATAGCATTTTGGTTTCAGGAGGGCTACTCTGTCCCAATCTGGTTCTCCTTTGGAATTCCAGTTCTCTTTTTCTTCAGTAATTTCACTTGCTCTTCCCCTGTTCTCTGCCCATTACTGACAGCCCTCAACTTACAACCGTTTGTTTAGTACGATTTTAGCGCTCGAAACTTTTGAGTTAGGGTTGTGACTTACAATGACTTACATGTGACAAGATGTGGAAGTCACACTAAGTGACTTACACTCAGTCCTTGCAGTTACACAATCACAGCACAAGTGTTTTATGATCTGAGTGCTTGGCAACTGTCATGCGTTTCTGACGGTTGCGGTGTTCTGCAGCCCGATGATCGCCATCTGCAACTTTCCCAGCCAGCTTCTGACAAGAAAAGCCAAAGGGGAAGCTGATAGGGAAGACTGCAAGTGCTGGTCATATTGTTGTCTTGCTTAAGGACCCTAGCAAAAAGATCATAAAATTGGGTGTAGTCCAGGGGTGAAATCTAAAATTTGTTACTACCGGTTCTGTAGGCGTGGCTTGGTGGGGGTGGGGTAATTTTAGATGCCTCTGATGATCAGGCAAGTCAGCTGGGATCGCCAGAGGCTTTTAAAGGCTTTTTTCCCCCCTACAACCTCTTCGGCCAAAGGGATTGCAGAAAAAAATGCTTTGACGATCCCAGCTGAGCCACGCGATCATCAGAGGCGGTTTTTTTTTTTTTTTACTTTTAAAAGCATTTTTTTGGCCAAAGAGGTTGTAGAAAAAATGCTTTTAAAAGTAAAAAAAAACAGTCTCTGATGATTGTGTGGCTCAGCTGGGCATGGTGAAGGGGGGGGGGGGGGCGCCGGGATTTTTGCTACTGGTTCTCCGAACCACCCCCTCCATCGCTACCGGATCGGTGATCCGGTCCAAACCGGGAGCATTTCACCCCTGGTGTAGTCACACACAATGCCTCACTTAACAACACATTTCCCCGGTTCCTATGGTTGTCGTTAAGTGGAGGGCTCCTTGTCGTCTTGCATTACTTCCCCAGTACCTGAAGCAAGGCCTGTTCAGGAGCCAATTGGCTCCCGCAGAAGGCAGAGCTGTAGATGAAGGAGGGAGGCGGTGCCTGGTACAGCAAGCCCGTAGCCGGAAGTTTGGGCAGGTCGGCCGCCTGCAGAGCTGCTATTTCCACATACTGTCCTTTCAAGGCCATCCCCGAGAGCAAGGCTGAACTCGGAAGCACTGCGCCCGCTGCTGTCTGAGCTGGAGAAGCAGGGGCCGGGCTGGGCTGGAGGTACAGGTGCTGGGACCTAGGGAGCAAGAATCTGGCTCAGATGGCGCCAACAGCTGCGTTTGGGACCCGACCCTCCGGGTGGATCCCAAACAAGGAGGGATCATTGCTCCACCCCCAACCAGGATCAACCTACAGTCTGCTCCCCCACCGGCCTTGTTACCTGTATGAGTGAACAGAGGGGGTGTTTGGACGGTAGTTGCTGCCACCACTTGCGCTGTGGAGCTGAGACTCGAGCTGGGCGTTGGGGACCTGCAGACAAAGAGAACGAATAAAATGCCATCAGAGGATAAAGACACAGGATGCCAACGCAGATGCCCACATCCCCGGCCCACCCCGAGCAGCATGCGTCATTTTAACTGGTCTGTGCCCAGTGCACAATCCCCACTTTCTGTTCCAGGAAAGCATCTCCCTCTTCTGCCTCCCGCCTGCCAAGATGGCTACCTGGTTCCCATAAAACAGCTCCGGGTACAGCCGTGGCCCCTGGCCCCTCTCACCTGCGGAGAGAAACACCATCAGGCGCTAATCTGCTTTTGAGCCATTCGAAGAGTCCCATCCGTCCCCAAAAACAACCAAATCCCCTTCCCTACCTGAGAACATGGGCGCGTCTGCTGGGAAACCATGTAAACAGGAAGAGGCGGCGGCAGCTGGAGCTCCCGGGAAAGATCGGGGCTCGAAGGAACGACTGGGAGGCATCTCGGGGGATGCCCTGTGGCTGGGAGGGGCTGGGGGAAGCAGCTCCCACTCTCGGGGAGCAGAGGCCAGCTGTGGAGAGAGCAGACGGAGAAGCTGTTGAGAGGCAGATGGTCACCGTCTAATTCTCCAATTCCCTCTCACCCAAACCAATTGGACCTATTTTATTTCATTGCTACGTGTGCTGACTCAAACACAAACCTTTAGCAATCTAATTCAAGCTATACACCAGGGAGCAAGCTACTTTTAAGTCCCGTGGAACTGCTCTCATCTCTGACTGCAGCATTGGCTGCTACCCCCACTTACCCCTTCGGTGAGTGCCTGGTGCAGCTCTTCACCTGCTTTGGGGACTTCATTCACAATGAAGCGAAGATCAGCGTCCTGAAAGGCCAAAGTCCCCAGTCGAGGTCTGAGCCCAGGGCTTCTCTGGCTCAGAGTTTTCAAAGAGTAGCCTACGGCAAACCTGGGAGGTAGGTAACCCAGGCGCTCCCAACTGTCACACTTACCTTGTCGCTGGCACCGAATTGGATGGGTGGGCAGGCTCCTGGGGAGTCCAGCTGGGGGCTCTGCTCGGCCTTCAGAACGCCCAGGCCTTCCGTGCTCTCCTTGGCCTTCTCTGCCCGCTGGGAGCGCTCAGTGCCAATAGCGCCCGGGGGAGGGTGGTCTCGGGGCAGGGGCTCCGGGGAGCTGCTCACCTGTTGGCAGAGGAGGAGTGAGGAAGCTCATGAGGCAAACCTTTCAAACCTTAGCAGGTCACGCAAATTGCAAACTATCCCCCTTCAGTGAACAGCTGAGGTTTTCAAGCCATCAAGCAACGTAGGCAGCCTGAAAACATCCCCTATTCGCTGAACAGGGACATCCTGCCATTTGGACAAAGACCCCAGTACAGGTAATCCTCCGCTTAGGACCATAACTGAGCACAAAATTTCTGTTGCTAAGAGACTGTTGTGAATTTTGCCTGTTTTACAACCTTCTTGCTACAGTTGTTAAGCGAATCGCTGCAGTGGGTAAGTTAGTAAACGGTTGTTAAGCGAATCTGTCTTCCCCAATGACTTTGTTTGTCAGCAGGTCGCAAAAGGGGATCACATGACATTGCAACAGTCGTAAATATGAATCAGTTGCCAAGCATTTGAATTTTGATCATGTGACTGTGTGGATGCTACAACAGTCCTAAACTGAAAAACGGTCATAAGTCACTTTTTTTCAGTGCCACTGTAACTTCGGTCATTAAATGAGCTATTCTAAGTCCAAGGACTACCTGTATTCTCCTCATAAATTACCTAAGGGACACACAGCTACCCCTCACTTCAGATGAAGACACCATGATCTCCGTGCCTTCCCTCTCTACTGGAAAAATGATGATGACACAAAATGACTTCAACCAGATCAAAGACAGATTATCCTCTGAAATTTCTGATGCTCAGAGATGGGATCACACCTACATCGTCTGGCAGACTAGCTTCCTAAGATTGTCTTTCTTGAAGCCCCGAAGGAGAATCTCGAAGGGGAGAGCTGGCAGGCTGAAGAGCCAGATGGAACACGGAACACTCGTAAATGCTCCTTTCAAGTAAATCTGAAGTAAGTCTGACTTTGGGGCTGCAAATATTTTGTAAAAGCAACAGACTGTCTCCACCATTATACATTAAGCGTCACATCACTTTAATTTTATTTAGGAAGATGTTTCTATCCTTTAGAATGCAAAGACAAGCACACAAAGAGGTGTTGTAAGCAACTGCCTTTCAGCAAGCAAGACTCTTAATCCATTTAGTTGAATCAAAAGAACTTTTTGCTGAGAGAGAAATGACTACAGGAGAATAAGGCGAAATTTGAAAAAGCCCACGCAAAGCAAACATTCTTTCCTTTCTCCAAGCCCAACTCCCGCCCCCCCCCACCACAAACCAGTCCACAAAAGGTTGTTTGGAGAGTCTCTGAGGTGTGAGGAGATAACAGCTCTTCTTCAGGGCATAATGGCCTTGGAGTCAGGCTGAAACCGGCTGGGAGAGAGTTTGCTCTGTCTCAGAAGATGCTCCCCACTCCCTAATTCTGTCTCTGAAAACATTGCCCCTCCCTATTTCCCAAGCGGTTACAGCAAAAGCAAGCTAAAAATGCCAGCAAGCCTCCCTGCTCCCTCCCCTCCAACAGAATGGCAGGACACAATGGTGGGCCTGACAGGTGTGAATTGTGTCCAGAAAAAAGTTCTTAGAAGGAATGCGGAGGGATGCATCTGGGTACAATTCAAAGTGCTGGCTTCGACCTATGTAGCTTGGGATCTAGGGACTTGCAAGATCACCTTGTCTTATCACACAGTACCTGAAGCAGCAAAGGTATGTGGTTAGTGAGAGGACAACATTGCAAGCTCATGATCGGAAAGAGGGGCAATTGACTCGGTTGCTATGACAATATGAAGAGATTCCGAAAGTCATATGATTTGTGGTTTTAAGGCCGTGATGGTGAATCTATAGCACGCGTGCTGGAAGTGGCATGCAGAGCCATCTCTTCGGGCATGCAAGCAGTCATCCATTATTCTTCTGGGTTCCGGCGCGCCAGCCAGCTGGTTTTCATGTGCACAGGAGCACCCGAAACTGGAAGAGCAGCCGCCCGGAGTGCATGTGCGCGCTGGGAAGATGATCTTCCAGTTTCTGGCACGTGCAAGTGCACCGGCCAGCTGGTTTCCAAACGCGCAAGAAACCGGAAGACCAGGTGGCCAGTGTGCATGTGCACACTTCCCAACATGTGCATGCACTCCAGGCTGCTCTTCCAGTTTCTGGCACATGTGCTCCGTTTCGGCACTCGGTCTCTAAAAGGTTCGCCAACACTGTTTTAAGGTATAAAAGATACGGGTGACTAATGGGAGGTTGCCAATCAGCCTCAAGCCGTCCCTTTTGACTGCTCCCTCATTGCAATGTGATGTAGGTGCCTTAATGGCAAAGGCTTTACGTTTGCTATGCTTTAAATTCTAATAAACTTCTGAATCCTAAAGCGAGACTTTTGTGGTGTGCTGTCTGTTCAATTGTTATTAAATGCAGCTATGCTCATGATTCGGTTTTTCCCCTGACCGGTAGAACCATCTGACTCCAAAGATTGAGCCCTAACTGGGGTTAACGATAACAGAGGAGTAAAAATAGTGACAACAGTGTCTTCCAAGTCCAATAAGCATAGCTTAACTGACTGTGTCAGAAGAACACACAAATTTAAGAGCTAGGTGGCAGAATGTTGACAAATATAAACCTTGTCAGAAGCCATCAAGATCACCAGAGGCAGAATGAAGAGGGAAGTATCAACAATTTGCAGCTACCCAAGAATAAACATTGTACCTTCTTGTCCTTGAGCAAACTGGAGTCTCTAGTTGGTGGTGGCCTCCTCCTTTGTTCCTTAGTGTCTGTTCCTTCTGGATCGGTGGCCAAGGTGTCATCCTTACTTTTGCCAATGGCTCCACCCCGCTTGGTGGCAGCATCCGGTGTGGCTTTCAGACCCCCATCGGGAGAGCTGCGTTGGCTACAGGTGGCCGAGGAGACCTGCGAGTCACTGCTAAGGTCCACGCCACTGTCAGACAGGCTCATCTGAAAGAGAGGCCAATGGGATCCAGGTTAGGAGAGTCCAGGATTAAAAGGAAGCCCAGAACCAAGTCTTCTTAATTTGTTAGCATCGGTTCCGCTCTCTCACGGACATGCTTCTCCCACCCCTTCCAGCAGAGACACCCCCAGCTCTCTCACCTCTGTACTTGCAACCTCTTCAAAGGCGTTCAGTGGGTCAATCCATGGTTCTACAGAGGCAGGACGGTAGCTTTTCCGAGAAGGGTCTGATTGAATGAAGTACAAGGGCAATTGTGTGGAGCTTCTCTATGACTTCTAAGGAGGCCTTCAAGGCTCACCCTATCCAAACTGAAGACTTGTTCCAGCTCATAAGAAGTGTTTATTTTCAACCCGTATGAATTTTGCCAGACATTTGATGCCCAGAGGTTGCAGACACTCCCTGCCTGTTCCTTGCCAAACACCTATCCAGAGTGCTCAAAGAATAGCTGACAAAATGGACATTAAAAAAAAATAAAAAAAATAACCCCATACCTATACAGACACACTTTTTAACTGGTATGATCCGGTTTGTTTTGGTCCAAAGGATTATCCGTCACTGCTAGAGCTGCCTATGTACACTTCAACTCAACCTCAACCCTCCCCTCCCTTCCTTTCCTTTCCTCAATCAAGTAACTTACTAGAATTCAGACGGTTCCAGATCTGTGGGGCTAGCCCTTCTGACACTGGCACACTCCTGCTGAGAGGCTCCCCTGGTGTCTCTTCTTTGGAGGGTGCGAAACCTGGTCCACTGGGAAAGCTCAGGGGCTCCTGGGAGAAGTGGGGAAAGAGGTACCAAAGTTATCTCTAAACGTTTAAGCCAAATACGTGTCTCTTTCCCTCAATTTTGCACTAGGATGGAAAAAAAAATCTGCTTACCTGCTGTAGAAGATCTTGCTTGCGAGGCCGTTCTCGGCGTTTTGCACCAAAGCCGCTTACTGTGCCAGATTCCTTCAGAGGAGCACTGCCAGAACGGAGAAGCTGGTTCTTGTCCAGGAAGCAGGAATCTGAATAGAGAGGAGATAGCGATTCCAATCAAACCAGACAGAATCAGGCAACAATATTAAAGATGATAAAAAACTCTATATACACAATACCGTAAGTTGGAAGGGCCCTTGGAGGTCTTTTATTCCAACCCCGTATGTCATTCTATTCCAAGGCCCTCAACCAAAAATGGTTGTGTAACCTTTTCTTGAAAATCTCCAGTGTTGGAGCACTGATTAATTGTTCTAATTGTCAGGAAATTTCTTAATTTTACATAAATTCTGTCTCTCTCTGGAAGCTGATACATTTTACTTCTCCAAGCACCTTAGTGGCAATGCAGCACACAGGACAATAAGCCATTCTAGAGTCCATTATTAGTAACCTGCAAAACCAAGCTTACACTGTGTCTTGGGGAAACCAGATCTGCCATAAAAAACTCATATGAGCTTTTAGAAATTTTACTGTCAAAAGAGGAAAAGAGATGGGAGCGCCAAAGCATTATGATTTCCCTGGCAACTTCCACTTGAAAGCTAATAAACTAGCAATCTTTGAACTTAATTTTAATAGCTACCATGAACACCCCAAGTTGTTTTTTCACTGTGTAATCTCATTGATTACAATGGGATTATTAAACAATAATCATGAAACAATATGAAAAAAAGAAAATGCTTGTCCCTCCCCACCCCCCTCACAATCCCTGTGAAAACTGGCATTCTTGCCAACTAGCAAATTATAGTCCAAAGGTGCTTTTCAAATGACAACTGGACTTCCTTGGTTTTTTTCTTTTGTAACCAAGAAACTTCTTCCGTTCACTGAAGAAGCTTCTTGGATGAGAAGCAAAACGTCTACAAAGGAAAAACAACAACTCCAGTTGCCTTTTGAAAAAAAAAACACCTTTGGGACAACTATGACCCGGATGATTTGAGAATCTCCACAGACATTTAGCAAATGATACAACCAATTTTTTGTGAGCTTTGGCCTAAAAAAGCTCCACGTTACCTGTATTGCTACCACTCCTATTCTCAAAGCACCCCAACGGGAGGCCCGAAGCATTCCCACTTCCGGATCCGAGGAAGGACGGCTGAGCCGGGCCAGGGGAGGCGGGCTTTGTGTGGCGGCTGCCCAGTTCCGCTAGAGCCTGCTGGATGCCAGCTGGGTCACTGTGAATGACGCGATCCAAACGATACACTGTACTGGTAGTAGGAGCAGGAGGGAGGCTCAGGCCGGGAGAGTGATCGTCTGTGTTTCGGCTGGAGGGGAGCAAATAGCGATTGATGGAAAATATTACAAAAGAGAAGGCAGAAAGGAAGGAGCGGGCAATGATTTCTCCTCCCTCTGTCCACAGTAAGCCACCCTCAAATACCCTCCCTTCCATTTGGGGCCCAAGGCTTTTCTTTCTATGCCTGTGATGGATGAGCCCACTTCTCGTTTCTGATTCCATGGGTCTTGACTCAAGAAAAGGAGCGGGACTTCTTCTTGATCCAGCTTGTCAGCTAAAGGATTTTATTAACACCAAAAATAGGGTGACAAACTGGCAAATAGCTAAGGATTTTTATGATAAATTCCTTGAAAGGAAGAAGTGGGGAGTGGGTAGCTTCAGAAGGACTTATTTTGGCGGGAGAGGGACACGGGACAACATTCAAGCAGAATTTTGGTGCTTGTATTGAAGGCACTGATGAGGACTACCTGGTTACATAAGCTTTCGTCCAGAAGATTATACTGGAATTTAACAGAGATGGAAAGGGATTGAGGAACATGCTCTGTAAAAGCATTCCTAAACAGAGCCGAGACTTTCCAACGTGACTACTTGAACTGGACATGAATTAGTGTGTTATTTCAGCCACCAGGAATAATCAGGCATGGCAGGTAAGGCTGTCTACACTTATATTTACTGTGGGAAGGCTGGACCAGGGGAGACAGGTGGACTGTCAAGAGAGGGTGTATCTGAACACCCTTTGGTTTTGCTCCTAACAGAAGGCGATGCTTTTCCCACATGATTTGAAGCCTGGTAACCTTGTTGCTTTTTAAATTTCTTTGCAGGGACATTTGTTACATGTTAAAAGTTTTTATCCTTCTACACGATGTAACATTTTAAAGATAAAACGCTAGTAAAGTACAAACCAAAATTGCAACTGCAGCTTAACTGAGTGAGACACACTACGGATCGCTGCCGATAACCCTTTTCTAATAACCAGCCAGGTAAGGGTTGGACCGCAACTCCCATCATTCCCGGCCAGAGCAACCAGGCTGCCTGGAAATATGGTGGCACCTTGGTACTCAACTGCTTTTGAAACTCATCGAAATTAGTACGCAAGGCATTTTGACGCAAACTTTCCCCCCCTACCCCGATACTCACTTATTTGTTTGATACTCAACGCACAAGCTAGAATTTGTCGGTGTCGACTGCCGTGTGACTTGCTACATTATTCCTTATGGGAAAAAAATCTGTTTGGTACTTATTGCGCCTCCTGGAACAAATTAACGATTAAGGTACCACCGTAAGGGGAAACGTAGCCCAACAAAACTTAGGACAGCACCTTGGTTGGAAATGGTGGTGGTGGCTATGCTAGTTTAAGTCACACTTCAAATCACAAAGTCATTCCACTTGCCTTGAGTTCCCTGCTTTTGCTTTGGGCCCTCCTCTCTCTCTCCCCCGCTTCACCTCCCACCCACCCTTCACAAAGGTTACCACCAGGACTTGCCTGCGATTCTTGGGAGAGGGCCAGCTTCTTTTCTCCCCTCCGCTGCGTCCGCCGCTGCTCCCTCCACGGCCAGCTTTGCCTCCTCCCCCCGAGCCAGGGTTGGAGCGCCGGTTCTGTCGGTCCATGCCAGGCCGTTGGCTGGAGAAGCTGCGTTTGGACATTTCTTTCTTCTGGGCTAAACTAAGCTCGTTGGTAGAGGGACGCCCCCCGACGGAAGGCACACCGGAGCAACCCCCTTTCAGGAAGGCAGTGGGGGGAGGTCCGCCAGGCGCCGGCTCTTTCTCCCCACCACCGCGGCGCTCTGTGAAGTCACTGCTCTCTGAAGCCGTCTCCCACTCCTCATTTGCCTGGTCAGAGTTCTGGTTGGACAAATCCGGAGACTTTGTGCCAGCCGCTCTACGGGCAGTCGATTCCTCTGGGACCGGAACAGAAGGTGCCGGGGAGAAAGGCTGACCCACCACCCTCTGTTCACCGTTGAGTCGGGCGGCGTTCTCCCGCTCCTGTTTCAGCCTCCGGAATCGAGGTGGCTTGTCCTGTTGCTGAGAACGGCCATGGCGCCGTCGCCGAGATGGTCGGTCAAAGCCACGATCGGAGTTGGGGCCAAGGGGAGGTTGTTTCGGGGGGGCTTGAAAACCACCGGTATCCTCTGGGGCCATCGGGGGAGGTCCCGATGGTGCCTTTTCCTTCACTGAAGATTCCAGAACCACTTCTTGTTGCTTTTCGGGTTTCTTGTTGGGTTGGGGCTTAGATGGAGGGCTCCACCCGCCAGGGGGAGCGCGGCCACCTCCTCGGCCACGACGGGAAGGTACACCCCGGGGAGTGAAGACACGCCCGCTACGAGCTCCTGGATCTGAGAGGCGTGGGGGCATCTTATCAGCAAATCGAGGCAAGCCAGGGTGCTGGGAAGGGGGTGCTGCTGTATGAGTCACCGGTGGCCCTCGATTGCGCTGGCTAGGGGCTGGCTCTTTGGTCATCTCCTTGTCTGAATGGGCCACATCGCTGGCACTCTCATGGGTCTCACTCCCTGTCTCAGACCCACGCTGACGTCGCCGTTTCGGGATCTCTTCATACTCGGAGCCTTCACTTCGCGTCTCACTGGTGTTGCGAGGACGGAAATTGGAGCCGGGCCCCGTAGATTTACCAGGCCCATCATCAAGCCGATAGAAAGGCTCACGGTAGCTACGGAACTCTCGGCTTCTTCCCCGGCCACCTCGGCCACGGCCACTGTAAGCACCTCGGAAGCCCCGTCCTCGGGCAAAATACTCTCCTCGCCCCCTTGCCCGACCACGGCCAGCATAGCCACCACGCTCGTAAGGGACTTCTCGCCGCCGCCGGCTTGGCGACAGGTTGCCCTGTTGATGTTGATGTTGATGATGTTGCTGCTGCTGCTGCTGTTCTTTGGGTGGCATCACTGTTCCACCATTGACCACTGGCTTGGCTTTGTTCTCCTTGCCTGGTTTTGGAGGCTCTTTGGGTTGTTCTGGCTTACTACTCACTGCCTCTCCACTCTCCTTGGCCTTTCCTCCAGTACGCACATCGTCAGCTTCATCTTTTATCTCCTTAGGAGGTGGCAGTTTCTTAATAGGTCCAGCTCGGCGTTGAGTCTTGTCTCCGGAAAGGTCTTCAATTTTCCGGCTGCTGCCAGGACGAGGACCCCAACGTGTCTCCGTTTTGGGCTCACGCCGTGGCTGCTTATGGAATTCATGCTGCTGCCGCGGTGGCTTTTCCACCCGCCGTATTATCTCCTCTTTGACTGGGGTCTCCTCTTTGGGCTGTTCAGAGGGAGGCTTTTTAGCTACTACTGGACGAATGATCAGAGGCTCCACTGGTTTGACCTCTTCCGGGAGATCACGATGGAGCAACTGTGGTTCCTCTTCACTTTTGCGAGGTGTTTGGATTTGGGGCTCTGGTCTCCCATTTCTGTTCACTTCCACCGGTGCTGCCAGAGGCATGCTAGCTTGCCAGGGCCCTCCTTGCCGTGGGGGCTCGTCCATTGGGAAGCGATGCAATGGTGCAGGGTTGCCATTTTCTGAGAAACCCTGGTAGTTCCCCATGTATGGCTGAGGGGTGACAGCATCACGGAGGCGAACAGGTGGTGTCTCGCTCCTGAAAAAAGACATCAAGTATATATTTTATTACGGAAGTCAACAAGTGGTTGATTTCTGTAATAAAAGTAGTATTCAGTAGTACACGATAAGCTGTTCTAAACTCAATTGTAAAATTTTGGTACCCTGTTTTCCCCAAAATAAGACATCCCCTGATAATAAGCCCAATCGGGCTTTTGAGTGCATGGCAATAAGGTCAAGTGCTTATTTCAGGGGTCAAAAAAAAATATAAGACAGGGTCTTATTTTTGGGGAAACACAGTAACAGAATTGTCAAAATCTGGAATGTCTTGCCTGAGTCAGTTTTCCCAACCATTAACTTTCAGAGTTTCAATTCTACCTTAACTTCTATGGACCTCACTCCATATTTAGGAGGTCCCTAAGGGGGCATGCGGAAGTGCACTGGCGTGCCTATCATCCTGTCAATGTTTTGATTTTCTAGTTTTGTTTGTTCAAATTTGTAATTTTCATTTGACAAATAAAATAAAATAAATAAAAAATGACAGCCCCAAGCCGTGCCATCTTCCTTCCTCTGTCTTCTCACCAACTCTCCAGTTTCATGCATGTGGCATAAGGAACTGCAATGGAGATTCAAAAACTGATGTCTCTGGGGATGAGGCATACAAGCGTGAATTTCCTTCATCATTCAAAAGGACCACGTTTCCTGATGTGGTTCCAATAACAAAAACATCAGATTACTGTACAAGACAGGATTTTTCATTTATCTGTCCCCTCATTCCTGCATCCAAGCAGCCCAAAAATCTTCTAAAGGTTCCTCACCTTAAGCCTTTCTCCTCTTCATCTTGCTGCCGAAGAGATGCTGTCGGAGGCCGTGAGTCAACACTAGAGGGGGCATTGGTGAAGACATCTCCAGCCCAGGCTAGCTTGGGATCAACAGGTGGGGTGCCACGCTCTCGAAGGATGGGAGGATGGCGTTCAAATTGCTCCGAGTTGGAACCCCCGCTGTCTGATCGCTCACGGGGCAGAAGACCTGAGGGGAGAGAAAGGGCAGCACAGAAATCAGATCTAATTCCCCGTGCAGTCTTCTAAATTAGCGGTCTCCAATCTTTCCGGCTTTGCCGATTGGGGGGGGGGAGGAGGGAAAGAGGATGGTTTTGTGCTAGTGGTGGGGGAGCACGCGCAGCTCCATTTGTGCAAGTGGTGGACACACACAGCTCACACAAATGGAGCTGCATGCACATGCTCACTTGCTGCATGTGCAAGTGGAGCTGTGCGTGCGTGTCCCTGCTGCTTCCGCGGCCCGATAGTGGGCTGCGGCCCAGGGGTTGGGGACTTGTTCTAAATCCATCTTCCATCGGATTCATCTTACCCACAAATCAACATTGGTTTCAATGATACGTACCAGAGGGGTGTACACCAGGAGGATAAAAATCCATAGGGGGCCGGCCCTGCATCATGCGTGGGTCCATGTAAGGCGGGATCATCATCCAGCGAGGGTCAAAGTTTATTTGGGGCATTGGCGGAGGCCGCCCAATAGAACCCGGGTAGATGCCTTTGGGTGGAGCCTGCTGTGCCTGAGGGGGTGCCGAGGGCTGCTGCTGTCCAGGTGGCCCCGACTGAGGATGAACATTGCCCGAGGGGCCCAGAGGGGCCAGAGGAACACCTGATGCCTGCTGCTGGGTAGAGGAAGACAATGGAGGCTGGACCTGGCTTTGTTGTTGTTGCTGCTGCTGCTGCTGCTGCTGCCACTGCTGCTGCTGTTTCAGCAATTGCTCCTGGGAGGGTAATGAGAGCATCTTTTATGACACAGTAATTTCAACAACTGCTCCTAAACAGAGCCTGTCAGATCTGCCAACAAACCGCTTCAGCCCAGCTTTGCTTCGCTTTGATGGCAGCCTGCCATAAACTGTGGGGAGGGAGGAATGGGAGGATACAGGGAGGGGGGAATGACAGGAACCAGAGGTGCAAACCAGAGACAACGGTTGAGATCTCCAAGGACACCAGACTGGGAAAGAAACGCGAACGCGCACCAAAGAGGAATGCCAAAATGTGGAAAACACCTAGTTTGAACCTTACTGGACACCACCAAGAAGACCAAGGGGAGGCAGACCTGGGAGAAGGGAAAATTACCGGGTTTGTGCAGGAATCCCTCAGATCTGGCTTTGCTACGCTGTAACCACTTAGCTTTGGTAAAAGTTATACCTTTCACTACAAATGGAGTCGAGGGTCTTTCTTTCCTAAATGCCTAAGCTGGGACAGGTCTGACACAGCTCCCACTTGCACAAGCAACTGCTAGATATGTTGTTTCAGTACCTGCGGGGACATCAGCAGGTACCAAATCCTCAATCAGACCTCAGCCTAACAAGTTCTATGGGCTGTTTCTTCTCAGACATATTACCTGTTGTTGCCGCTGGAATCGAGGTGGTAAGGACTTCTGATATTTTGAATAGCCAAGGGTCTGAGCTGGAATTGGCTGGCGAGCCGGGAGAACCGTCTCTCCTTTGGGCTCCACCTTGGCAGAGATGGGCACTGCTGGAAGGACGGGTCCAGGTAAGGCTGGTTGCTCTTCCCTCACTTCTGGAACCTCCTTGGGAGGAGGTGGCGGAGGCAGAGGGGGTTCAGCTACTGTGGAACAAGGTAGAACAGGAAAGACAGGAAATGAGCGGCACAGTTCCATGTGCCTATAACCGGTGATGGTGAACCTATGACACACATCATAGGTGACACAACCTGTCATTTTTGGTGACACGCCAAGCCTCTGGACCCTCTGCAAGTTATGCAGAGTCATGCTCTTGTATGGCCTCTGGAGCTTCCAAAAAGTACTTCTGAATGGAGTATGCTTTCCTGCTCCTTTTGGAGTTACACGGTTGCTCAAGAGCATTCTTCAGTTTCCAGGCCTCGTGATGCCTTTGAGAGGCATTTTGAAAAATATTTATAATTATGTAAGAATTTATTTAATACATTTAAATAATTTAATTCTAGTTGCTATTCTGTTATGAAATGGTTCTCTTTTATTGCGGGTGTGTGGGTGTGAGTGTGACACACCGGCAGACTCAAGCATTTTCTGAATTTTTGACAGCTGAGCTCAAAAGGTTCATCATCACTGATGCATCATCATCATCATCTTAGCCACTGTCTATTCATTACACGATGAAGGCCTCTTCCGCACATTTCCAACCGATGCCATTGATCTATAAAATCCCTAAAACGTATCTTCCTGAACATACCTTTCTCTCTACACTTAGGCTCTGATGGCTCAAAATCTAGCAGGAAGCAACTTTTCAACATACCTTTCTCACTTGTTAAGAAAAAAATAAGATTTTTTCCTGTATTGATGGTAACATGAACTCCCCTACTCCTGCATTGTTATTCATTTAAATCTTTCTTGAGCATTATCGAGAGGTTTGCAAAATGACCATTTGATGATATAATTTTAATCCAATACCTTGTGATGCAGGATGGTTTGTGAGATGTCCAAATTAAGAAAAATGTAATCCTGTTCCCTCAGACTGCAGCTGCCCAGCACGGCCAGAAATAGCTCATAAATTGGATTTTGGAGGGGTCTTTTTTTTTTTAATTTGGGGAGAATTCATACGCAGAAAATGAGAGTACCAGGAAGAAAAACAGACCTTTCTCCTCACATCAGTTATGCACCTACAATCAAAATCCGAGAGACCTTTCCTATTTTTCTCCACTTCTGATCAAACAACATAAAAGATGGATTGATAATGCCTTCTGTTAAGTCCTTGACTAACTAACAGCTCCAAAGCATTGCAAAAGATTCTGAGGGTCTCTTCTACAGTAGTCTAGCCCAAAACCTCTATGTACATTTAAAAATCAAAAGCATAGCCCTGCTAACTGGGAATGACGGAGAATGTAGTCTAACCCACTAAAAGATGCCAGTGTGTAGATGGCTGTTCTGGAACATGCTTTCAGCTGATGTGGGCCAAGGCCTGTTGAGTTGTCTTGCTCATGGAAGTTAACAGAGAATGGGCTCTGTTGACAGGCACCAGCCTTGCTCTACTTGACCTGCCTGGATTTTACTTAATCTGAAATTTAAATCAACCCAAATATTCCAAATGTTATTTGTACTGATTCAAAAACTGTTGGACTAAGAGATGGCTTATTTCCAATTTGAAAAAGAACAGTTTTTTTCTTCAAAGAAGGTTAAAATACAAAACGCCAAAATATTTAAAAAAAACAAAAGAAAAAACCCACAACAACAAAAAGACAAAAACAAGAAAAAAAGTGCCTTTAAAAAAGTCTGACACATATACACATAACATCCTCCCTAGTTGAAAGCTGGTTTAGTATAATAGAGCAATGTTGGTTTCCCACCCCTTGCCAAACAGACCAAAAATACTCTTAAACTGTTAAACTACTGAATACTTACAAATTGTTAGCCTGTCATCTATAAACTATATTAATAACAAAATAAGTTAACAGAAAAAAAGAACAATAATGAATGTATTATGTAAAGATATAAAAGTAATAAAAATTGTGAACAGTAATAAGAGAGAGTTGAAATTCCCAAATTTCAAAGAGAAGGTTGAAATGCCCTCTGTTATCCCTTTTTTTCTCCTTCATTTTGCACGCACTGTATGTAACATGGCTGCAGTTTCACTGGCTCTCTAGCTAGCATCTCAGATATGGTTTTCTAACACTAACAGAAAGAAAAATTTACCAAGAGCGGTTGAGTCCAAGTTGCTCCCATTGCTGCTGTTGCTGCTGACACTGCCACCGCCGACACTGGCAGCCGTGTTGTGAGGTTTGTTAGCTAAAACCACCTCCTCTTTTTTTTCTTCTGGGGAGCCTGGGGCAGCCAATGGATTGGGGGGCACTGGGGTGGGAGGTGGAGGAGGAGCAGGGGGCTCTTTGGGAGGTTCCGGCTTCAGACGCTTGTCGGGGGCGCCAAATTTCTCGTCCAGTCGCTTGAGTTTCTCGGCGCAGGCGGCTCGCCGTTCCTCTTGCATGCGCCGTTCCTCCTCCTCCCGCCGACGTCGGGCCCGCTCCACCGCAGCAGAAATCTCCGACGAGGACTGCTTTCGGCGCTGGCGCCAAGCTTCATCCTCATCCTCAGGAGGAAGTGGCCGTAGTGAGCGGTCCTGGAGGGAAGAAATGGGCTTGGCTCAAAGCTGCTCCCTCAATGGAATTGCGTTTTGAGGGAGAAGAAGGGATCTTTCCTGAGTTAAGCACCGCAGTGGGAATTCAAAGGTTGGAGGTTTTCACATGCAAGTCACTTAAGCCCCTCATCATTCTGTTTATGGGAAAGCAGCCCTTGCTTTGTTGCACAATAAAGCAGCAACAAGCGACAGGTACTCCTCAACATACGACTGGCTGCTTAGTGACTGAAGTTACTGTACATCCCCCAAAACCTGGAGTCGAATTTCTGATGGCTGCTCCCCCTCTAGTCACATGATTGCATTTTGGGCGCTCAGTAATCAGTTCACAGGTACTGCCCTTTGCAGCTTCCTGTGGTCATCAGACTGCAATTTAAGTTTTTTTGCTAGGAAACTTCCAGTTTTCAGTAAAAAAAAAAAAAAAAAAAAAAATCCATTGTGGACAATGGGTTCACTTTAGGATTGTATTCACTTAATGATCAAGAAGTCCTAAAATTAGGTGTGGTCACATGATAATCCACTTAATAAAGGCATGACTTACAACAGTGATGGCTAACCTTTTTATTGTTGTGTGCCGAAAGCATGTGCGTGTGTCAGCACCCATAATGCAATCTGCGCACCCCGCACATGTGTACATGAACTCCCCGTGCCCCATTTTGGACCTAGTAGGCCTCATTTCAGGCTCCTGGGCGCAAAAACAGGCCACAAGGGGGGGGCGGGGCACGCCACCCCCCCATGCCCTGTTTTGAGCCTAGTAGGCCTCCACTGCATCCTGTCCCCATCCATGTATGTGCAACCCCCCCGCACATGCATGTATCTCCTGCATGTGCCCACCCCTGCACATGTGTGGCAGAGAAAAGCATGCATGCGCGGTGGAGCTGAGATGGGCGATTGCTCATGTGCCGCAGAGAGGGCTCTGCGTGCCAGCTGTTGCACCCGTGCCATAGGTTCGCCATCATGGACTTACAACCACAATTCTAGGCTCAGTTACAGTTGTAACTCACGGATTAGGGATAGCTTGCTTTCCTTAGTCATCTTCTCATACTTTACACCCTTTGGTTTAAGGAGGAACCATAGTCCGCTCTATGTCCTTAAATCCCTAGAGTGGCAATGGCCAAACCCTCCACCGACTCACTGGGAAATCGTTGGGCTGCCCCCAGTTGCCCCTGTTTGGAGGTGGAGGTGGTGGAGGCGGTGGCGGACGGACGGCAGGGGAAGGTGGCGGCACGTCTTTGGCGCCCTCTGGGGGACGCGTGTTTTCAGTCCAGGCTGTTTTCACAAGAGATTGTTCCTCTTTGGGAGTTCCAGCCTTCTTTGTCTCAGCGCCCGAGGACTGGCTTTCAGGACCAGAAGTTTCATCATTACTACAAAGAGATAAGAGGGAAGAGTAAAAACAAGAACTTTGCGGATTACGTGCACACCGGGTCTGTCTATTTTAATGAAAAGAAGTAGGGGGGAGATGATAGCAGTCTTCCAATATCTGAGGGGCTGCCACAAAGTGTGTCTGTGTGTGTGTGTGTATGGGGTTTTCAACCCATTCTCCAAAGCACCTGAAGGCAGGACAAGAAGCAATGGAGGGAAACTGATCAAGGAGAGAAGCAACCTAGATACAGCGAGTCCTCACTTAAGATACCGTTCGAAGGTACAAACAGGACTGAAAAAAGTGACTAACGACCGTTTTTCACACAGATGACCTTTGTTAGCATCCTTATGGTCACATGATTGATATTTGGATGCCTGGTAGCTGACTCAATATTTATGATGTTTGCAGTGTCCTGGGGTCAATGTGATCACTTGTTGTGACCTTCTGACAAGCAAAGTCAACGGGGTAGCCAGATTCACTTAACGACTGTGTCACTAATTTAGCAACCGCCATGATTTACTTGACAAATATGGCAAGGAAAGTTATAAACTCGGGCAAAGCTCGGGTAATTTCTCACGTAACAACAAAAACTTTGGGCTCAATTGTGGTTGTAAATTGAGGACTATCGGTATAGGGAGAAATTTTCAGACAGCGAGGACAATTAATCAGTGGAACAGCTTGCCTTCAGAAGTTGTGAGTGCTCCTTCGCTGGAGGTTTTTAAGAAGAGACTGGACAACCACGTGTCTGAAATTGTATATGGTCTCTTGCTTGAGGAGGGGGTTGCAGTAAAAGACCTCCAAAGTCCCTTCCCACTCCTCTTATTCTGCTATTCTGTTTGCAGGTAACCAGCAATAAGATCTTTGACTGAAGTACTCTGGAAATGCAGCCACTTGGAAATGATTTTCCTTGGATCTCACATGGCTGAGGACTGCCTCACATATAAGCAGAGGTATTTTTTTTTTAAAAAAACCTTCTTTCCTACCAAACTAATAGCCCAGAAGCTGAGTTCATGGGAAAACCCGTGCAATCAGTTACCACACTGCCCAATTCTTACCGGCTTTCAGTAATATCTTCATCGGACTCTTTCCCGTCTTCTTCATCACTGAATTTTAGCTTCTCAGTGTAGTCCACTTCTTCGTGGGCTCCTGGTGAGAGAGGAGGGGTGTTGTGGTCCGCCAGTAGCCTGCGGAGCTGGCAGCAGAGTAGGATAATGAGGAGGCTGGGGAGGAATATAGGCCAGTCCTGGAGTCTGGGGAAGGCCCGGACGAGGGCTCTGCGTTGGAGGCAGAGAAAGAGCCATCTGGGAGGTATGTGCTGCCTCCGGAGCCTCCAGAGTGGGACCTCAGCGAGGCAAAGGAACAGGGGGAGCCTGTTGCTAGTGCGCGCATGCGCAGAGCTGCCAGAAGGCAAGAACAGTTAAAACAAAAGGGACGACTCGGGAGTAGGGCTTGGAGATGATTGGCCCCCCCCATAAGACTTAAAAGAGGAGCAAAGGCATGTGGGCCTTTACAGGAAGCAACACTGTTAATTCTGTGCAGTTTAAAGTCTGAAGCTCTGTTTGATTCTGGACTCCGTGTAGCTTTGCCAATTAGGTCTTTGGCAGCGTGTCAAGGGAGATAAAGGTGGGTGATTATCAGCCTTATCCCGAAGGACTCTTTACAACTATTTGGGACTCATCTATGAACGAACAGAATTCACAGCTGTTAAGATAAAACAGGTTTTTGTGACTACTCGTGTGTTTTATTGACTCTGGAAGCCTAAGTCAGAACAAGGGGAAGAGATAAGGAGACTGAAATACCAGCACCACACCTGGGGGGCTGGAAAGAAATGGCTGCATAATCCAGCAACCATTATGTAATCCTAGCCACCCATTTACCTGCCCAGCCCTCATCGTTTTCCTGGTCCAACTCATCAAATTCTTTTAGGTCGTCCTGCTTGAGGACGGGAGGACGGCTTACAGGTTCCGAGGTGCGCAACTGAGGTTGTGCGGGGCGAGGCCCTGGGAGCCGCTGGAACCTGAGAAGGAAAGAAAGGGCAAGAGAGCTTAAGCGCCACTTCTGCTTTCTCCTACTGGCTAACCAAGAGACATCTTAAACCCAGAGGAAAGATCAAAGAGTCAAAGAATATCAAAAAGTATCTGAGTCCAGTCCACGTAGTAGAGAGGCAACTCATATTCATTTCTAGTGCAGGAGCCACCAGACCATATTTTACTTCACACAGTAACTTTTGCAGCCAAACTGTGAATAGAACTGTGAATTCTATCAAGTTAGAATTATCTGCAATACCCATTTAAGAGTTGGTTAATCAGCCGCGTAATTCTTTTATCTGAATGTGAATACTGGGAGTAAACTAAGAAATTAGAGAAGTGTATTTCCTTAACTCAACTGTGTATTTTCCTAGGACTATGTGACTGCCACATGAGCCCACAAAAGGGGCAACTCATTTAACGAAGTGCCCACAGATGGAACAAGTGGCCCTGGGCCCCCTTGGAGACACCCCTTTTCATTGTGGATCTCAATAGCTACGCATCCCTTTCATTTCTTTATTAGCAACCACATCTAGCTTTCTTCTGTTTAAAAGGTACAAACTCTATCATAATAATATCCTCATCTGTCTTAACTATTCCGGAAATTTAAAATAAGTACTTCAATCAAATGGTCTAAACAGTTTCAGAATCCCTTTAATAAACCATATTATACCGCAAATATTTCAAGCATTTCACTTTTGCAAAAGGGCAGATGTCCTCAAGCCACATTCGTTGACCACTAATTCAATCCTCTTTACACATGACCCTCCCCAAATCTCTTGGTTTACCTCTGTGCCTCTGGTGTGGGGTAGCGGTAAGGTCCCTGTGGCCCATATGGAGGTGGGAACGGGAGATATGGGGGATACATCTGCAATTGGATAGAGAAGAAATTCATTACTGGAAAATTCCCCCGTCCCCCCAAGCTTTCTAATGAAGCAAAAAAGACTCATCGTCTTCCACAATATACTTACAAATGGCGGCATCATCCCCCGATAGGGAGGGAATTGAGGCGGGATGCTGGGCTGCATGCTGACACCAGCCCGTCCATCCTCAGGCACCAGCTCCCCGTCGGTGCCCCGCCCACCTCCATCCCGCCAGCTGGTTGCGTCTGCAAGAGATTTATTGGAGGAAGCAAATAAGTGCGGGAGAATGGGGAAAAGAGCCCCTTGAATGGTTTACAAAGAGGTAGATACCTCAAAAGCCACTGCTACTTACTTTGGGGGCGGAGGTTTGGTCCGGGCCCATACGACGCATCGGTAGTGTCCTTTTCTTTGCCAGCTTTGTCCTGGTCGCCAGCCGCCTGCAGGGTCGGAAATTCCTCGCGAGAGAATCGCGACAGTAGGCTTGATCCCTTTCCACCTTGACATCAGAGAAAGATGGTGGAGGGTCTCTTGGCAAGATTGCTCCATCTTGCAGAAAAAATGGGGGTGCTTTAACTTGCATGAGTTGGGGGGGGGGGACACAAAACTTACCATCTCCTTGTGCTCCATGGGTAACGCTGGCCTGTGCCCAGGACTTTACCCCGCTTGCTACCGTAGGGGGATTCTGAAAGAAGGGGACAGGATGAGAAATACTAACTAAAAACAAAATCTTGAGGGCTTCCAATTATCCAGGGGTCTCCACAATGTAGGTAAACATAAATCCCAGTATCTAGATCAGAGTTCCCCAACCATTTGCAGACCAGGGCTAGTTCCGAGTAAGGGGTTGGCAAACGTGTACATGCACAACACTATTTGCGCTAGTGGTGTGCATGTGTACCCGCTTCTCACGCAAATAAGAGCACACATGCTTGCCGGTTCCCACAGCCCAGTTGCAAACACCTCACGGCCCACTAGTGGGCCATGGCCCAGAGGCTGGGGACCCTTGATCTAGATCATCTTTCCCTAAAATGTCAGTTTAATGGCGGACATCAATTGCCACACACCAGCTAGCATGGGATTTCGAGAGTTTAGGATTTATTGGTTGGGAAAAGCCGATCTAGATGATCACACTAGTTCCTTCAAGACAATAAATTTTCTAAGATCATGGTTAAATGTAAAATGTACGTGCTTCAAAATAAGTTCTAGAAAGCAGAAGGGTGAAAGTTAGAAGTGTCCAGGAGTTATTATTCAAGCATTCTTGCATCTTCCAATCGTTACTGAGAAACTCATAGGCATGAATGTTGTTTAGACACAACACTAAACTATGTTCACCTTAACAAAAGATTCAGGCTCATGAGCAACTCTTCATTCTTTGGGGCCCGCACAGATCAGAAGCTTTTGTCTGGCAAATCATAGGCAAGCATTTACATATAACTAGGTGCTAAAAAGTTTTTGATAGTATGAGGGCGCAAAACAGCTCATTATTGCTCAATGCTACACATGAATCAGAGTGCTATGATTGGTCCACATCGCTGCCACCTCCAATATAAATTACTGCAACGTGTTCTACATGGGGCTGCCTCTGAAGCATACTCAGCAGCTGCATTTGGGACTAAATGGAGCAGCTCATCTTTTGGCAGGTAACGCTTGCGATATGCACACAGAGTGTGGGTACAGTTCTCTGCACTGATTGCCAACAGGCTTCCAGGTTCAATGCAAAGTATTGATTTTATGAGGCTTATGTACATGCCCTGCGGATAATTCAGGAATCAGAAAGAGTGAGAGGCCTCAGAAAATACCTTCCCTCAGGTGGGTGCCTTTTGCTTCTGATCTTTTGGGCACCTGCTATAATGCAGCTTGTTTGGACGGCTTTGAGGGGTTGACTTTTTTTATTGCGTGCATAACCACAACAATAATGTTGTTTAGGTTATGAATTTAACGTTAATCCACAAACTGATGACCTCCACAACAGAAAATAGTATGGGCCTTTTGCTGTATCTTTACGTATTTGAAATGTGCGCTCCGTTTCAAAGCAAAACATTGTTTTTAAACATCTCTCTTCATAGAGAAGTTCATTTTCACAAAAAAGCCTCCCTGGAATTAGTGTTAACCATTTTTGTATTACAGGTAGTCCTTGATTTACGACAATGGAACCCAAAATTTCTGTTGCTAAGCAAGACATTTGTTAAATGAATTTTGCCCCATTTTACAACCTTTCTTGCCTCAGTTGTTAAGTGAATCACTGCAGTTGGTAAATTAGTATAATCTGGTTGTTAAATAAATCTGGTTTCCGTTGAATTTGCTTCTCAGAAAGTCGCAAAAGGGGATCACATGACACCCCCCCCCCCCGGACACTGCAAGTCATAAATATGAACTAGCTGCCAAGCATTTGAATTTTGCTCACATGACGTGGATGCTAGAAAGGTTGTAATTGTGAAAAATGGTCATGTCACTTTTTTCAGCGCCGCTGTAAATTTGAACAGTCACTAAATGGACTGTTGTAAGTCGAGGACTACTTGGACTTGTTCATATAGTCACCAGAAACCTAGGTTACTTGAAAGAGTCTACCTTTACCTGTCCTGAGATTTTTTTTCGCACATAGAACTACCCCTTACCATTGTCCTGGATTGATTAAAATCCTCTTTTCTGAAATTCAGTATGCAGTTTGGAATACTTAAGTTTCACTTTCCAGTTAACATCAAGAACTTCAGCACTTGCCTCACTATCCCTACTGCTTGCTCTTTCCATGTCTGTCTTTTTGAAACAGAGCTAAACCATTATTTATTTTCAAAATACTTACAGAAGTTGATGTAGTGACTCATGAATGAAGCCATCAGCCATATATTGCAATTCACAATGTGTGTGTTGGTAAACATGCTATGCGATACTATGCCATGCCAAGCCACATTTAATGTTATCCTTAATGGGATTAATATGGTTAAAAAATAAGCTAGTTTAAATTGGTACGATCATAGTTTCAATCAGCCTGTCATTCAGTCGGATCAACATTTGCTTCCAGTTTACACAATTTACTACTAGAAATTGCCCCGCCTCCGCAATGAGAATAGCGTAATTTGGAGCTGATCACATAAGCCATAGAGGGAAAACAAACATTGGAGAAATCTTGTTTGCCAGGTTAGATTCCTCAACCGGTCAATTTGGTACATTCCTTGCATTGCATTACCTTTCCAGTCAGTTATAGCAGAGCTATATTCATTTTTCTCACCATGGCACATGTATACATCCGAACTAGACTATGCTCTCTGTGTCATATAATATATGTGGGTTTACACATAATTTATTTACTTATTTATTTATTTTGTCATGGTTATGTAGTGTATAATTGGAGGTGGTGACCCTTTGAGAGCTGCATGCAACGAAATTTCATTTTTAATGTATGCTGATGAGTGTATATTTAAAGTGAGAATAAAATTATTTTAAGTCTTTCCAGGGAAGAAAGGGAAGAGTAATTGCACAGTGGACCAGTGAATGATACAAAGAGGGGCAGCTGATTATCAAACATGGACGGTGAGGAATAATTAGTAAGAGAACAGGCTACATAGCTAGAAATCCCAGAATAAATGAATGAATATATATATTTTCCTGGGATGTCTAGTCTAGCCTGTTCTCTCTTACTAATTATTACACACACACAACACACACACACACATACACGTATATGTAGGTCTTTGGTTATTCGGGTTTTCTCCCGCGTAAAATTGGAAGTGTCTTGGCGACGTTTCGGTGAAGTCTCATTCGTCATCTTCAGGCTGGTGTTTTTGGCTTCGTGCTTCTAGGAGCAATGTGTGATCACAGCTGTTTCTTCCTTGCCAGTGGAGGTGTGAACTGATTGGGTGGGAGCTTGGCTGTGTTCTGATTGGGTGGAGGTGTGTTCTGATTGGTTGGGGGCTTGCCTGTGCTCTGATTGGATGGGGGGGTGTTCTGTTTGGGTAGGGGCTTGGTTGAGCACAGCCAACCCCCCATCCAATCAGAGCACAGCTAAGCCCCCAACCAATGAGAACACACCTCCACCCAATCAGAACACAGCCAAGCTCCCACCCAATCAGTTCACACCCCCACTGGCAGTTAAAAGGAAGAAACAGCTGCGACCACACATTGCTCCTAGAAGCACGAAGCCGAAAACACCAGCCTGAAGATGACGAATGAGACTTCGCCGAAACGTCGCCAAGACACTTCTAATTTTACACGGGAGAAAACCCGAACAACTAAAGACCTACATACAAACACCCGTGAAAACCTCAGAATATATATGTATGTGTTTTTTTCTATCAAGACACCTGGTCTACCCCAACATGTGGGAGGGGGCATTCTGCTCCCTTTCGCCTTTTAGCTCCAATCCAGGAACCCTCAAGCAGTCGCATTCACAACAAACCATTTTATACCAAATTTATATTTTGCTGATAAAGAAATAAAGGGAGACTAGTATAGATCTATTTCAAGCTTTTTAGCTTTCACCAGCTACGGATTCGAACTTAGGCTTCCTGTATGTTAAGCAGTTGAATTAACTTTCTGAGCCACAAGTTCTCCCTTCATCGGCTTGAGCCAGGGGAAAGATAGGAAAGATATCTATATCTATGCCAGATGTAGGTTACAACTAGATAGACACAACTGGAGAGGGAGAGGGAGAGGGAGAGGGAGAGGGAGAGGGAGAGAGAGAGAGAGAGAGAGAGAGAGAGAGAGAGAGAGAGAGAGAGAGATTGGCTGAGTGCTTCCAGCCGCCTATTCTTGCCCCAAATTTACCTCGGGGGCTGTTGGGGGTCGTTTCGGTGGGTTTGAGGCAGACGTCTGTGTAGCCGGCGGTGACTGCGATTCCGGCGGCTGAGCTGTCGAGGCATCGGTACTAGAGGCAATAATAAAAAAAAGGCCCAGGAATTTTAAAAAAACTTAAAACAGTGTAAGTTTGCAAATGCGCACAGACGCACCAATGGCTTCAAGTCTTGCCGTACCTACCTCTTTGGGTCTGGCTGTTCCTGCTTGCTTGCCCATCCTGTCCCGTCTTTCGGCACTAGTGAGACGTTGGGGTCATTGCCTTTGTTCTCTGCTTTTAAGCTTGGCAGATTTGCAGGGGGTGGCATGCGTCGGGCAATGGCAACCTTACCGAGACTCTGCAAGCCATGGCGGGGGGTTACTGCAGGAAAGAGGATTTAAAAGGTTAAATGCTGCCCTGAGACATCTTTGAGCAACTGACTGTCCCGATTCACACCAATTGTCAACCGGACTTTTTGTCAAATCCCCGGTTAACCAGTTACGATAAGGGACAGCTGCTCAGGGCGCTGCGAGTACCATCAGAGCATCAGATAGAGCGAGTTCATCATGGCAGCTGCCTCCTCCTTTAAGAACTGGGCTGGGAAGAATCAAGCCTGATACACATTGGCCGTTTTTACCTGTGGGTTTCTGGATCTCTAAGGACTTGCCCTTGTACGTATCAAACAGGTTGAGCGACGAATACTTTTTTCCATCCTTCCCCTTTGCTGTTTGCCCCAAACGATCTGACATTGCGCTGTAAGGTCATTGAGTACGATGGTTCCTCCTGGCTCCCCGCGAAACGTGCCTATGTTGGACCAGGAAGGAGGAGACTAAGAGGAAGAAAATGCAGCCGTATTGGTTTTACCTTTCCCCATCGATCAGCAGCTATTAAATTTAGTAGCCAGTTGACACAAGCAGAGCCGGCTTTAAGCTAAGGCCAAATTAACACAGGCTTAGGACACGGAAGCTTAAAAAGGGCACCAATGTTGCCCTTTCTTCTGAAATCATTCTAAAATGCAGATCTTCACATCGGTGGGAAATGGTACCATCAATCAATGTGGCTTAAGGATGCCATATTCCTTTGAACTGGCACTGGATAAAATGCTTTTCCTTATACAACACTGAAGCTAGTCATGACGATGTCCCATTTTTCATATCCATTTGAGGGAAATATAATGAAACACCTTTATAGGATTGTCCATCTCACTGAACATGACTTGGTGGTATACAATCAACCATTAAAACAATGTCACAACTATCAAAACACTTTAAACATGAATAGATTGTGGGAGAACATCCAATCCAAACACAATACAGGTAGTCCTTCAACTGACGACCACAATCGTCCCCAAAATTTCTGTTGCTAAGTGAGACATTTGCTAAGTGTGTTTTGTCCCATTTTACAACTTTTCTTGCCACAGCTGTTAAGTGAATCACTTCACTTGCTAAATTAGTAATATGGTTGTTAAGTGAATTGGGTTTCCCCATTGGCCTTGCTTGTCAGAAGGTCACAAAAGGGGAATCGCATGTCTCCGGGACACTGCAACTGTCATAAATCTGAGTCAGTTGTCAAACATCCAAATGTAAATCTCGTGGCCATGGGGATGCTACAACAGTTGTGTGAAAAATGGTCATAAGTCACTATTTTCAGTGCTGTTGTAACGTCAAACAGTCACCAAACAAACTGTTGTAAGTCAAAGACTACCCGTTCAACCATCATATACGTTCCCATGCGATCCCCAAGGTTGTCGGAAGAACCATATTGTGAGGGCCACCTGAAAGACTAAAAGGGATGGAGTTGAGAAGTGAGAGATGATGGGAACCCCAGCAATAAAGGTACACTGTCTGGGTCCTGCCAGATGAGAACTTTTTAGCAGACAAGATCCACAACAAACCCCTCTTGCTGGACCTGATGAGGCAGGTAGATGTGATCGCTGGTCCTTCAAATAACGTGGACCTGTAAGGCTTTAAAGGTCAGAACCAGCATCTTGAATTGTGCCTGGCCTCATACTGGCAGCCAATGCAGCTCACAGAACGTAAGTGTGACTTGTGCCATCCTAAAGGCACACAACTGTGCATCCACATTCTGCACTAGTTGGAGCTCCTGAATACTCTTCAACGGCAACCACACATGTAGTTTGCGTTACAGCAATCCCCTCTGGAGGTGACTAGGGGGCAAGTGACTGTGAGCAGAGCCTCATGGTCCAGGAAAGAGTGAAATTGGTGCACAACATAAAAGTTGCGCAAAGGCCCTCCTGGTCATGACTTGAACAGGAGTCACAAGTCTAGAAGGACCCCCAGATTGCGCACTGGTCTGTCTGGGATAGTGCCAGCCCATTTAGTATCAAAGATGATGAAGTCCCAGATCCACAAAGACCAAAAACCCAGAGCCACTTAAGTCTTGCCATGATTCGGAGGAAGCCTGTTGTCCCAGATTCAGACATCCAGAGCCTCCAGGCAGTGGGACAAAACATCAATCACACCACTCAATATGCCAAGACAGAGATGTACAATTTGGGTATTATCAGCATAGTATGATACCTCACCCCAGGGTGACAAATGATCTCACCCAGAAGCTTCATGCAGATGTTAAAACAGGAGTGTAGAGAGTACTGAAATCTGCAGCACCACAGGCAGGACTTTTCACTCACAATTGACACTGACTGGTACCAGCCACACAGGAAGAGAACCAGCCCGATATTGCGCCACCCACTCCCAACTGATGGAGATGATCCAGAAGGTATCATGATTGATGAGAGGTAGGGGCAAAGGCACTACTGCTGATCTGCTCCTGCCAGAGATCATTCACAAGTGTAAACAATGCCATTTCTGTCACATGCCCAGGCCTGAATCCTGACTGAAAGGAGTTCAAATGGAGTTGAAAAGGAGTTCCGTTTCACCCAGAGCTTGCTGAAGCTGGTGTAAAGCAAATGGCTCCACAACCTTTCTGAAAGAAGAGAACTTAAGACACTGATAAAAATTATCCAGTACAGAGGGATCCAGTGATGGCTTCTTGAGGAGGGAGTGGACCAGAGGTGGGTTGCCCCTGGTTTGCACCGGTTCGCAAGAACCGGTAGTAAAAAATTTTAGTAGTTCAGAGAACCGGTAATAAGATTGGCTGGCCATGCCCCCGAACCGGTTCCCGGCCCAGTCGCCGCTCGCTTACCCCGCCCACCGTCATTGCCCGCATGCAGCCCTGGGACTCCGCCCTTTGCCAGCCAGGAGCGCTGCCGCCAGTCGCTCCCATGCACCCGGCTGCCTGCCTGCCTGCCTGCCTCATCACCGCCACCATAAGGAAAGGCCCTGAAGTTGCGCTGCCTGGGATCCACGCCGCAGGGAGAAGCCAGGTATGGCTGGGGGACGCTGCCCGGAGCTGAGCTTGAGGCTGGCAGGAGGAGGAATGTTGCCTCTTAACCAGCTCAAACTGTCAGCTGCCGAAGCCTGCCGCCATCCCCTCTCCCCTGCCAGCTGCTCCTGTGGCGAGAACCGCTGCCGCCAAGGGCAAGGGGGTGGTGGTGGCAAGGGTGGGCCGCCGGGGTTTCCTTGTCTCCCTGCCTGAGCAGACTTCTGGCATAGCCCTCTGGAGGGAGGGAGAGAAGCCCTGGCCTGCTGCTCCTGCCACTGCCACCCCTTTGCCTCCAGCAAGAGCGGTTCTCATGCTGCTGCTTCTCCAGCAGCACCAGATCAGAGAGGGCGGGGCAGGCTGTAGTAGCAGGCCGTTCTTGCCGGGTAACAGACAGGCTGCTCCTGGAGCAGCCAGGAGAAGGAGAAGCTGCCAGCGGAGAGACGAGCTGCCCCAGGAGGACCGGAGGAGAGCGCAGCTTCTCACTCATGGAGATCTACCGGTGGGGAAGTAGGCGCGGTAAGAAATGCGTGAGCCAGGAAGCGGTTATGCTCCCTGGCCGGAGAGGGTTGCACGTTCACTCCAGCCAGGGAGCATAACCGCTTCCTGGCTCACGCATTTCTTACCGCGCCTACTTCCCCACCGGTAGATCTCCATGAGTGAGAAGCTGCGCTCTCCTCCGGTCCTCCTGGGGCAGCTCGTCTCTCCGCTGGCAGCTTCTCCTTCTCCTGGCTGCTCCAAGAGCAGCCTGTCTGTTACCCGGCAAGAACGGCCTGCCACCACAGCCTGCCCCGCCCTCTCTAACCCGGCAGTTGCTCCTGGTGCTGCCGGAGAAGCAGCAGCATGAGAACCGCTCTTGCTGGGGGCAAGGGGATGGCAGTGGCAGGAGCAGCAGGCCAGGACTTCCCTCCCTCCCTCCAGAGGCCTGGGGCTATCTTTAGCTTCACTCAGCTGGCGTGGGAGGCACGGGGCCCGGCGGATCCCCGAGTGAGGGATGGAAGGAAGGAGGCCTGATTGGCTGACAAAAGTGTCCACGGAGGAGTGGAGGACGCGCCTATCCCCGACCTTGTTTAGCGCCTTTTTTCTTCCTAAAACCAGGGACCGCTCTGCTCTCACAAGGCGCAGGGACTTCCCATCCTGCTGCCTCCGTCGGGACTGAGGAAGACGCACCAAGCTTCTCTTCAAGGTGTTGTTAAGGGGGGGGGGAGAAGGGCGGCTGACAGAAAGAGCGCCTTGGGGGGCATAGGATGTGGGGGTTCGCCTCGGCGCCTCGACACCCCTCGGCTTCAGTGGGCACCACTGGCGGCCCCAGACAAGCACTTCCGTCTTTGCAGCTGTGGAGCTTGGGAGGGAAGGGCGGCTGGGGTTTCCATTCGATGCTCACCAGGGGCTGAGTGAGCCTCCTTTCAGTGCACAAACTCGGGGCACCAGATAAAAGGCGGGCTGGCAACTCCGGTGCTGCTTTGATGGAGCCGGGTAAACAGAGGGGACGAAGGAGAAGGAACTGATGGGCAGGCTAGAGTAGCTCGCTTTCCCCTCAGCGGGGCTTCCCTGTCGGAGCAGCAGCAGCAGCAGCAGGAGCAGGAAGTGGCGGGAGAGGCTTTGCTGGCTGCCCGGCCGGGACCCAGAGGCGGCGGCTGTAATAGGGCGCTGGGTACGCAGAGTGGGGAGAAAGAAGGGCGGGTGATTAAATGTCTTCTGAGTGTATCTATGGATTTTTTTTGCATTTTTTTCTGCAACCTCTTAAGGTTGTAGAAAAAATGCTTTTAAAAGTAAAAAAAAAAAAAGTTGGCCATGCCCACCGTCACATTACCCCAAGCCACGCCCACAAAATAAGCCACGCCCACAGAACCGGTAGTAAAACATTTTAGAACCCACCCCTGGAGTGGACCAAAGCCTCCAATGGAGCAACACCCTCTCTCAAGGATGATTTAACTACTGCTAGAACCCAACCACACCACATTCCCAGGCCGCCCTAAGCATGGATCTAAGGAACAGGTGGCTGAGCTCACAGTCCTGAAGACCAAATCTACTTCCTCAGGTCCAACAGATTCAAACTGTTCACAGGTAATAGGTCAGGACTGTGTCTCAAGGACCTCTGCTGGATTTATAACACAGCTGATGTCTAAATGGCAACAAAGTGATTTTGTCTGCAAATTCTAAATGGCAACAAAGTGGTGTTCTGCAAATTCTTCCATGGAGGTGAACTTCTGAATTTTCCTTTTCTAGGAGGGTCTGAGTTACTCTAAACAAGGCCAATGGGTAGCTAACCATAGATAAGTGTGGCAAAACTTTCCCCTTTTTATATGGAAATTTTAAATTTGGTTTTAAATTATTGGGGTTTTAAATTTTTCAGCCAAATTATTTAATTTGTTTTATTCCATTTTAAATTTTGTATTTATATGTTTTATTCTATGGCTGTTCACCGCCCTGAGTCCTTCGGGAGTAGGGCAGTATACAAATTCAATTAACAAAAAAACTGTTGTCACCCTGATCACCACTAGTTAGGCCTTAATAGCGGCTCTCAACCACGTCCAATCGAGTTAATCCCTTGGCCTTCAGGGAGATGACACTTCTCCCATAAACCAGAGAGTGACGGGATTCACAGGGGACGAGAGGTCACACGGACACGATCCAATCTAAAGCTTCAGCTGTGCTCTCATTCCAAGCAATGACCATGGCTCTATCAGATGATGGAGCAGACCATCAGGAGTAAGCCCCATTTTTCTCTGGAACCTATTAAAGTCTATTAGTCACAGATAGTGGAAATCCAATATATCCCATCTCCCCATAGCAGGGGGCAGCACCAGATGTTCTCATGGCAACCAGGACATGACAGTGGAGTTACAGAGTCCCACGTCAGGCCCTGGATAACCTGGAACAGGGCCCTGGTTATTTATTATGGCGGCCATGAACTCCTGAGCCACTTCAGACCCCACTTCCAGAAAAGGCAGATTGAAATCCCACAGGACTATAACCCTGAAAAATTTCACTGCCAAATTCAAGACAGAGTCAAGCAGCTCAGGCAGGGAAGTTGCTACCCAACTGGGAGTCTGGTACAGTAGTAACAGTCTCAACTGATCCCTGGAGCCCAACTTAAGGAACAGGATCTGACAGCCAGCAATTTGCGAAGCAATGCCCCTGAAAGCCATAAGAGATTCTCAGATGGCAACTGGCAATCCCCGGCTGCTGCCCTTGGATCTTGGCTGATGCCACACCAAAAACCCAACTGGGCATATTTCCAAGAAATGAATATCTATACTCGGGACTCAGCCAGATCGTGGTAATACAGGTAGTTCTCAACTTACGAGCACAACGGAGCCCAAAATTTCTGTTGTTAAGTGAGACATTTGTGAATCACTGCAGTCGGTAAGTTAGTATAACCTGATTGTTAAGTGAAACTGGCTTCCCCATTGACTTTTTTTTAAATTTTGATTTATATGCCACCCTTCTCTGGAGACTCAGGGCGGCTTACAATGTGCTAAGCTAAGCAATAGCCTTCATTCTTTTGTATATTTATACAAAGTCAGCTTATTGCCCCCACAACTGGGTCCTCAATTTACCTACCTTAGAAAGGATGGAAGGCTGAGTCAACCTTGAGCCTGGCAAGATTCGAACCTGCAGTAATTGCAGGCAGCTGGTCTTAATAACAGGGTGCTTTAGACTACTGTACTACCAAGGCTCTTTGCTTGTCGGAAGGTCACAAAAGGGGATCATATGATGACCTCTGGACATAGAATAGTCATAAATATAAACCAGTTGCCAAGCATCTGAATTTTGATCATGGGGGATGCTGCAAAGGTCATAACTGTGAAAAACATTCATAAGTCACATTTTCAATGCCGCTGTTCCTTTGGACGGTCACTAAGCGAACTGTTGTAAGCCGAGGACTACCAGTAACACATCAGGTCAAATGGCAGATGAGGGAGACTTTATTACTAGTTGACCTGGCATTAAGCAACAGCTGAAAACCAGGGCCTCTCAATCAACCTGTAATCAACCTATATTAATGCAATTCTCTCCATGGAGAAGGGCACCCAGGTTGGCAAGATAAGCAAGCAAGGAAGAGGCATGAGAAACTGACCAAAAGCTCTAGTTATAAATGCCTTCTATCAGCTTCACCCACTGTTTTTACAATTTAGCAATAACAAAATGTGTGTTAATTGCTTACTCATTTTGGCCATCAGGGTCAACCACTCAAGGGAGGAGGAATGCCATCCAATAAGGGGCCCCTACATTTTCAATTGCATCAACTGATAGCAAATAACAACAACGATATATGTAATCCTTGACTTACGTCAATTGGAACCAGAATTTCCATCACTAAGTAATGTAGTCATAGAGTGAGACCATATTATTTAGTGAGGGCAATCCCAGCAGGTAAGCGGTTGCTGGCAGGTAGGGAAGAGTGTGAAGGGATGTGCAAAAGGGTGCATGGCAAGTCTCAGGGATGGTGTACGTGGGGAAGCCTTGGGGGTGGGGTGAGGGGGTGAGAATGGCCAGTGCAAGGGCAGAGGGGCTTAGGTCAGTGATCTTCCCTGTTGGCTTCCCCAGCACTTTCTGGTCAATGAACAAATGATTTTAACCGTATGACAACCAATGAACAAAGGCAAATATACATGTCTCAGGATAATGTTGCAGGATCCAATCTGGGTCGATCACCAGGATTTAGTTTTCTGAGCTTTTGGACTCGTGCTGGAGCCCATCCTCTAGCACAGTGATGGCTAACCTTTTTGCCATCGCGTGCCAGGAGGGGGGGGGGCGGGGAAGGGTCGCGCGCGCACGTGCCCACACGCATGTGTGCGCAACCCCCTCCCCCTCCGCTCCTGGCACATGATGGTCTGGTAGGCCCGTTTTTCTTTCTTACCTGGTTCCAGATCCTCTCTGTGTATCTGGGAACGGCGAAAACAGCCTTTCCCACTCCCTTGGAGGCCCTACGGAGGCTGAAAAAGCCCATTTCCCAACTCCGGGTGGGACAGGAAGTGACATTTTTTGCTGTCCCCAGCCTCCAGAACCTCTCTAGGAGTCTCTAGGAGCCTCTCTAGGAGTCTCTGGAGGCTGGGGACAGGAAAAACGTCACTTCCTGTCCCACCGGGAGTGGGGAAATGGGCCCTTTGAGCCTCCATAGGGCCTCCAAGGAAGTGGGAAAGGCTGTTTTCGCCGTTCCCAGATACACAGAGAGGATCTGGAGCCAGGTAAGGAGAAAAAAAAAAAAAAAAAACCCGCCCCCCCGGCCCTCCAGAGGCAGAAACAGCCTGTTTCCCTACTTCTGGCGGGCCCAGAAGGCCCGAAAATCAGCTGGCCGGCGCGTGCATGCGCCCCAGAGCTGAGCTGGCGTGCCCACTAATATGGCTCCGCGTGCCACCTGTGGCACGCGTGCCATAGGTTCGCCATCACGGCTCTAGCACATACAACTTCAATAAGCACCATATAAATCTCACATATAGAACAGCACACATTCTGCTAGAGAAAAGTTCCCTGAGAATGGGCTCCAGCATGAGTCAGAAAGCTCGGAAGACAAAACCTCTGGTCCTGGTGACCGACACAGACTGGATCCTGCAGCAACCAGTAATTTCTTTGGTATCCCATTCCTTACAAGGAATATGGGTGATCCACATATATGCCTCATCAATGAAAATTCTAATCAAGAGAATTTTTTTTTTTTTAAATTTGATTTATATGCTGCCCTTCTCTGGAGACTCAGGGCGGCTTACAATGCGTTAAGCAATAGCCTTCATTCTTTTGTATATTTTATACAAAGTCAGCTTATTGCCCCCACAAACTGGGTCCTCATTTCACCTACCTTAGAAAGGATGGAAGGCTGAGTCAACCTTGAGCCTTGGAGAGATTCGAACCAGCAGAAATTGCAGGCAGCTGTGTTAATAACAGGGTGCACTAAACCACTGTACTATCAAGGCTCTTTCACTTAAATTTCACTTAAAGAATAAAGCAAACATTGTTGTGTCTCACTAAAGTAGCCCTAAGGTTCCAGTTAAAAAGACACAAACTATTTAACCTTTGTAATATTGTTTACATATATTTGAGTTTCACTGTGAACTATGCAGCACTACTGGACTCTTCGCAGTTAAAGGCTTAATTTCTATATCATTATTTATTAAGTTCTCTTTCTCTTAGATTACTACGTTGTTGCTTTAAACTTCAAAATAAGCCGAACAGCAAAACTTGTATATATGCAGGATTAGAAATACTTTTCAGGGATGGATTTAGGACAGAGATGAACAAGCGTATAAGAGCTAGGGACTGCAACTCAACCATCCAGTTATGCTAGGATGCCACTAAGAAGGGCATCATGTATTTCTTCAGCCAATATTTTGGGGGGACAGAATTAGGGTACCAATGAGAGTGGGCTTATTCCAAAAGACAAACCATTCTATTGTGGCTTTTAAACCTCCGCCGAACAAACAAGTAAGCAAACAGGTCTAAAAATGTATCATTTTACTACAAAATTTCAATGGTATCATTGTGGGATGCTAGATGACTGCATTCAGCCAATGGATTGCTCAACCCTTTTTTGGAAATTAATGGAATAAATTTTTCCAAAGCATCAATTATCTAATTATTTAGCTATTTTTCTGTTTTTCTTCCTGAAGTATATGAATCGAACAAAGGAAATGGATTCGTATCTTTTTGGTTCAGCACCACTGTGACACTTGTTCATAAAACCTCTGAGAAGAATCAGAACTGAAACTGATTTTGGAAGTCATCTAATCCAATCTTGCCAATACTACAAACCCTTCATTTTTTCGTCTGTGTACAGGCTACAAAGGGGCCTGGAAGATATTCTATGAGCATGATTGGGAAATTCTATTTACCTCTGTGGGGAAAGTCAGATTTTACTTGAGAATCTGCAAGCTAACCAATTATCCTAGCTTGCATTCCACATTGGACTCTTTGCTATAGGCCAGTGGTCCCCAACCTTTTGGGCACCAGGGACAGGTTCCGTGGGAAATAAATTTTCCACAATCCGGTCTCTCTGTGTGTGTGAGAACAGACTAGTTTCATGCACTACCTAGATCCCGTGCATGAACAGACAAAGCTTCACTCACTTGCATGGCCCGGTTCTTAATGGTCCATGGACCGATGCTGGTCCATGGCCCAGGGACCCCTGTTATAGGCAATAAAATTTGTATGTATGAAATCTATATAGCCATTGCCCTAAAAAAAGTGAAGAAGTGGAATATGAGTTGGTAATCAATTTATATTTCTAGAAACTACAATTGTCCCAGTTTAGCCTACAGACTGGACCAAATATTCCCCAGAAGTATAACTCGTTACCTTAAAGAGAGGAAAAAACCCATCCTTGATCATCTAGGTGTGATGGATAACACACCATTCATACACAAAAATCCATTCATGATTATCAATCCTGCTCCCTAACCTTTGGAGTAATCCTATCAGAGGTTTACTACCCAGAATACTGTAGCTACTCTATTCAGATAAGAACAATAATGATTTATAAATAAGATAATTTATTATACCTGGTAACATTCTTGCCTTCTGATACTTTATTACAATATTTTCCATTGAGGTGGAAGATACTAAGAATATGAAATATACAGCTGTGCAATTGTCAATTGCTTATTTGCTAATAACTAATTAAAATGATTAGGTGCTTGTAAATAAACTTTTACTGGCATCCCAAGGCCATTTCAGAACTGTCCCACAGTTCTCCTGGTTGCAATCCATAAATTCTCATTCTGTAATCTCTATTAATACTATCATGTTAACAATGGTGCCTTTACACAAAATATTTGGAGAATCTAATTTCTTCACTAAGAGAGATAGAAAATCATAGATGATAATATATATATGGAGTTGTCATTGTAGAGTACATTATTACTCAAGATGTAATTATCAGGATTTCTCCAGCTAGACAATGATTCAGTATTCAAGTGAGGTTCCATGTACAGAATTTCACGTAAACTCAAAATACTAAAGATGTGACACAAATGATTATTTCATTTAGTACCTAACTAAATAGTACCTCCTGATACATACAAAGATCTTTAACCTGAACACAGAATATTCTCAATCCCATTCTTTGTTTTAAATCAACTACGTGAATCCTGGCTTCTATAAACAGCTCTACATTACAACAAACCAAAATTAAATATTTAAATCTGCATTTAGATTTATCATTTACTAAACCTTTAAAATCTAAAATTACATCAGAAAAACAGTCGTGCAACCCATCTATTCCATAGAGTCTAGCAACTGAGATGCAGCCAAGTAAAATTTTTGTACCATATTCGATTGGAAAGTATCTTAGGCACTGCCTTGCCTATAATGCTGCATGACACAGTGGCTTAGCAAAGGGATCCCCAATCCCTGGCCCATGAACTGGCACTGGTCGTCAGAAACTGGTCTGCACAAACCAGCAAAGCCCCATCTGCGGGATGCAGGCAGCACGCAAAACCATGCCCCCCCCCCCTTGTCCATGGGAAAAACTCTCACCGCGGAACTGGTCCCTGGTGCTCAAAAGGTTGCAGGCCACTGGTTCAACACAATACCTAAACCCAGCAAATATCTCTGTGTCTATAGTTTGTCTTATGATAATAAAGGTAATTTGCCTTACAAATATATGATTAATCACATACTTTGTTGAATGTTTGCATTTCATTTATATGTGTCCTCTTCTAAACTTCATTTAATTATTTTTCTGCAATTTATATGCTGCTCAGTTCCTTTTTTTTTAGTCAGCAACATAAATTTAAAAAGACAAAAACTAATAAAATCAATGACATTTATACTGTATTTCCTCAATGATTTTCTCTATTGTCATAAATTAAATCAACCTAGAATTTGGCACAACTATTTTTATTTATCCGTATCAATTCCAAATGTTCATTTTAAACAACGAAACTAAAGGTGCTGTATATAAGCACATGTAAACATAATTTAAGAAAAAAAAATACAAGCAATACTGATTTGCAGTTATCCTATCCCTAACCCACAATATTGGAGGTAGTAAAGCAGAAGTATCTCTAAGTTGCTTGTGGCACACTTTAATGGCACACCCTCTGACGCCAAGATCAGCAGATCTGACTTGAATTGATGGACAAGGGCTCAGTGACAGGTGCAGGACTGAGGTCAAAGGAGGACAAAGGAGTATGTCTCGGACACTAAAACATTTCAACTTTCACTTGGCAATAAAACAAGTTCAACAGCAACAATATTGCTCAGCAAGATTTCAGCATGGACAATAACAATCTCAGTGTGCAAGAAACAGGCTAGGGACAATTGCCTTATAGATAGTCCTTGACTTATGAACACAATGGGAGTCTGGAATTTCAATTGTAAATTGAGGCACCATATGACCAGACTTGATTTTACAATCATTTTTTATAAATCTATTCTTCCAAATGGGGATGTGTTTCTTTTACCGGAAACAGGCAAAAACATTACAAATTGCAGTCACATGACTGCAGAATATTGCAACCAGTTGTAAATGTGAGCCGGCTGCCATAAATGCAATCACATGACCATGGGGGGGCAGTCATAACTTCAAGGATAGGTTGTAAGCAGGGTGGATTTGATTTAAATCGAGTTGATTTGAATCATAATTTAAATCATGATTTAAATTACTAGTAAAAAGGCTTGATTTAAATCAACTCGGTTTAAATCATAATTTTTAAAGAGCAACTGTCATCTCTGCTACTCCTTTGACCCGCTGTTGACTCACCGATAGTCCCAGTGTTGCAGAATATACAGCCTTGTGCTACATAACTAAGCTCCATTTCAGGCTGATTTAAACTAAATTATTTATGTATCTTAAATAGAAAACTATCTTACGATAGATTTTTACCCCCAAAGTTTTTTATTAAAATAAATTCGATAAAAATAAAAAAAATCCGATTTAAATTAAAAAAATCTGGTTTTTTTGATTTTTTTAAAAAAATCATTGATTTTTATCCACCCTGGTTGTAAGTAGCTTTTTAACAGTCCATCATAACTTTGAATGATCATAAATTGAGCATAGGTATAGGTAGTCCTTGACTTACAAAGTTTGCTTAGTGACCGTTCCAAGTTCAAAGTTATAACAGCATTGAAAAAAGGGACTTATAGCTATCTTTCACACTTATGACCATTACAGCATCCCCATGGTCACATGATTTACATTCGGATGCCTGACAAAACTGACTCACATTTATGACGGTTACAATGTCCCAGGGTCATGTCCTTTTGTGATCTTCTGACAAGCAAAGTCAATGGGGAAGCCAGATTCACTTAACAACCGGGTTACTAATTTAACAGCTGCTGTGATTCACTTAACAAATGTGGCAAGAAAAGTCGTAAAATGGGGCCAAATCTCACATAACAAATTTCTCACTTGGCAACATACATTTTGGGCTCAATTGTGGTCGCACGTTGAGGGCTGCCTGTACTAAACTGGGTTATGTAGAGTCAAGTGACCCAGTTAACTCTCTTTGAGAGCTGTATGCAACAAAATTTCATTTAATCTACGCCGATTAACGTGACAATAAAGTTATTTTAACTCTAACCAAGTTCAACTATTGCAACTGACAGTGGCCCTTCCCACTTGCTATTGGGTGGAATTCAGGTCCTAATGTAGGATGTTGTTTTGTGGGGGGGACTACGCAACCAGTTCCCTAGCCCAGGGATGATTACTGTCCAGGGCAGCTGATTAGAGGCAGAGGTTATTTCAGCTTACAATCTCTACTTAGATAAGGGGATCATATCGGTATGTAAACAGGTTCTTTCTCAATGAGCTGTCATCATATTTCTGCAAGGGTGATGAAGGTAGGGAGAGTTGCTTCAGAAGTCCTGCGTACCAGGAAGGAGACACCAAGGGGAGAGTTGGTGGTACCCAAATCAGCTGATCAATGAACACAGCACAGAAGCCTGGGGGCAGCTACTATATATCGAGTTACAGACCTCCTCCGAATTTAAGAGGGATGTAATCTGATAGATTGCAACTGAATTTTGCAACTGAAAAAGAAAATAAACTGAAACTACTCCCTAAAGGAAATACATTGTTAATTGATGTGAAAGCATCCTCACATTAGCAGCTACACTTGGCAGTCACAAGATGAGTTAATTATGGCAGCTATTGTAGCAAGGTTTTCAGTGCTACATTTATGGAATACGAGATAATTTCTGTCTTGAGAAGATTCTAAGGATTTCACACAGAATGCAGCTATATACCATGGCTGCAAATAAACTCAAAAAGAACTGTTGATCTTCCTATAGTTGAATTTATTTCCTCCTTGATTTCCAAGATTAAAAGCTGAATTTCTTCAAATGCTCAACCTTTATTACATAAGTAACTTATTAGTAGTCGTGGCAATTGGACAGTTTGAAAATAATCACTTCAGCTTCACAAAGCTCCTCCTTTTTCAACATCCTTTACATTCCCCTTAATTTGCTCTATTTTGGCTGCTGTTATAGGAATGAACTCAAATATTCTACACACTAAGCAAACTGCATATGCTTGGGAATGTTAATTCTCACTATTGCATCCTGTAAATAGCACAAATTAACTTTTTATTCTTCCACCACCTGCTAATTTGGTGGCGATGGGGTTAGCTCATCTTCCGGCAAATAAAAGTGATGTTATAAATGAATTAGGTAAAAAAAAAAAAGAGCATATTGCAAAGCATTACTGCAAAAAAAAAATAAATTAGAAAGATAAAGTATAGGTGATTGGTATGAGATTACTTTTTTGAAGATGCACAACTGTGAAAAATATATGTGTGGGTGGACAGACGAACCAAAATAATTTTAATATTCTTACAAGGCATCTCAAAACTAGGGTTTCTGATTATCATTCGAATATCACAAGCATGAAAACATATCCCTGTTGGATCAGAACAAATCTGAAAACTAGATCTATTTAATCCAGCACTTGTTCTGGTATTCCCCTCTAGTCACAGGAGTGCAAGAACATTCATTTATGTTCTGTAGCAACTCAAATGGGAGTCCTATGACTTCTTACACTGGAGATACTACACAAATACCATCTGCGGCCCAATTCTGGATCCTGATACCTTTTTAAAACTATCTAAGTTGTTGGTCCTCATTCTTCGTGCAGAAAAAAAATACTTTTCATCTGTCCCAAATCTACCAATTACCCTCATGGTTTTGAGTATATAGGTAGTCCTCGACTTACAGCAGTTCGTTTAGTGAGTGATCAAAGTTACAACAGCACTGAAGTGACTTATGACCATCATTCACACTTACAACCATTGTCATATGACCATGGGGATAACTATCATCCCCCTAGTCATGCAATTAAAATTTGTATGCTTGACAACTGGTTCATATTTATGTCGATTGTAGTGTCCTGGGGTCATGTGATCACCTTTTGCAACCTTCTGATGAGTAAAGTCAATGGGAAGTCAAGAGAAAAAGCCAAGAGGAATTACTTACAGAGTCAGCATCTATGTCTAGTCTGATTTTCCTTTATATTAGGAAAAATAGGACTCTTTGCTATACAGCTCATCCACATTTAGGAACTACAATTGGGACTGGCCATTAAGTGAAACAGTCACTAAGTGAAACCCAACTGTGCTCATGGTCTTACTTCAGGTTTCCTTTGCTTTACAGACCTGCAAAAGCTCTACATGTAAGGATTGGTCATTAAACTGCTTTTTCACCATTGTTATAACTATAATAGCTGTTAAATGAGGCAATCACTGAATGAGGACTACCTGTATTGCTGTCCCATCAATTCTCAAAGCTTGCATACTGGTTTTTAGCAGAATGAGAAATAGCATTACTTTTCCTCTCAATTAAAAAAAAACAGCAAAATTAAATTACAGCATAGTGCAGACCATTAAATTAAACTCAGCCACTGCAGATCATAAAACAATGGCATAACATTTTATCATCCATTGCTAATCATTCTGCTGCTGTATTTCATACCAACTTGTTTGTGTTTGTGGGCCATACTGCATTTTTTTTTAAAAAAATGATGCGGGGGGGGGGGTAAAATGAATATAGATCACTCAACATTTATATCTCACATTTCGAAAGTTCTGTTTGGATCATAGAATCAAAATATAAGAATGCCGAACTTTTATGTTGCCGGATCAATTTATTCTAAGCAAAATGTTAGAGTTTTAAATACGAGTTTTATTATTATTACTACTAAATTTATTCCCCACCCCCATCTCATGGTTTGAGGTGACTGAGTGACTAAGAAGCTGGCATAAAACATCTGATTTTTGACAGAACCTCTGCATGCGTAGAACTGTATCCATTGTACACAAACACTCAGTGTACAATAAAACGCCACAATTGCACGGGTCTTTCACACAAAACCAGGCACAAAGAAAATACTACTACTACTACTTCAGAGAGAAAAAAAAGATACAATTGCTTTTGCATGTGGCAGCACTATAAAAGTATGTACAGTACTCCTTATCAGTACTAAACTAAAGCAGTTCCCACACAGCAAGGTCCTGAAAGCTAGTTAAATGGGACCACACACAAAGCTTCCCTGGCCATCACATATCTAAGCTACTGCCAAAAATGAACTATGCTGGTGGCACCATTGACAAATTGTTTCAACATCCAAACCGTTGCCTATCACATCTTCCTGTGCAACAGTAAACTATCTGAAATTTGTTCCTCAATCAAAATCCACAGGGTAGGAATCTGGCAGTGAACTTTCACCTCTTCAAATGCCAAACTTGAAAATATAGTTAAGTTATTGCAAAATGAGATGGAAGAGAGAAACAGAACCAAGTCTTTCACTTTAGGTTAATTAATATATAGCAGAAGATTTTGATGGTGATTAATCCAATATCAAGGCACATGTCACATCAAGGCCTGTAACATCTAAATCCCAATTATATATTTGAGCCTACTTCTAAAGTGTTGCTATAGCGATAGATGGCTAAAGAATACTATATGATCAAGATACCGTTCTAAGCACTGTTAATTACCAGTGGTATAGTCTAGGTCACCAGCATTCACATTAATTAATAAATATTATTTAAGACTTTAAGATACTTTGAGACGCCTCTTTTCAACAAAAATAGATCTAAACAAGATGATAGTCAAATATAAAAATAGGCCCAATATTGAATGAAATGCTTTAAAGGGTGCTTTATTCCTTTCTACACATACAATGTTTAATATCATTTACCTTATTTAATGCTGCAGAAAATGTAAGATTAGGTTTTCTGTTACCCCAAAGTTTTTATTATGCACTCAAGTAATTGTCAATAGCACTGATTTCATGGGAAACAAGGAATCTAAAGACAGCCCTCCTTCTGAGATATAGTTGACCACCATTATTGCTAATATCTATCTACAGTTGGATTAAACCTTGAAGTGCTGTAGAGCAGCTATTTGACTGTGGACATACTCACAAAATCTACCAGGGCAATTGTTTGCAAATGATTTAAGGTTCAGATTAATATTAACTCACTATGCAAAGTATCTAATATATGTATTAAGAAATGCATCTCCTGGAAATCATTTCAGCTACTTCTTTATGCCAAAAGAGCACAATTTTGCATTTCAACCATATGAAATAAGTATTGTTTCTTCTTTTAGCAGGATTCTAAAGGTAATATTACATTTTTGTTTCAACAAGAATGTGTCATGCTGCTTAATCTTCTGAAAGGATATCTAATACCACAGCCCTCATTGTGTTTTCACTACATAATGCATAGCTAAGATGTTCAATTCCCCCAGCACTGCACAACCAGATATAATGGCACCTGGGTGAAAACAACCCAATGGAGATTTAAAAATAGCACTCCTACTAGTAGCAGCTGGTAATTTTTTATCCATTATTCATGCAGCATTTCTGGAATATAATTTTCCCATACTATTCAACTTTGTGCACCTAGAATACTTGGCTAGTCATATATCATAAATCAGTTGGATATTCATTTATTAGAAAACGACATGTTTAGGCAAGTTAATAAATCTGGACATTTAATAATTCAAGTGATAAAAAAAAACCCTCAAATTATATTTTAACTGTGTTGGAAGGAGAAAAAATATTGTTTCAAAGGCACCCTGATACCGAATCAGCTATCATTAATTATTAATATATTCAATTTATCTGCAGAATCTCAAAACTGCATTAGTGGAATATGTTTTAAAGAAACCCTTCACTAGCACCTTGCTAATACTTAATTAGCACCCTCCCTCTACAAGAAATAAAAAATAATCCCAGATCTGAAAGTAGATGCAATTTCAACAAAAAAGCAATAATCTAAATTCCATTTCTAGAATAGAAAAGCATTGGATAAAAATGTCTTTCTGCAACAACCATTTTGGTTATGAACCAAACAGAGAAACAAATAGCCACCGCCTCATCTTAAACCCTTCCTTTGCATTTAATCCCAAAACATAATGTGTAAATACTGAAATTCAAGACTATCAGGGAAAGGGGAGGGAGAAACAGAACACAATCTTACTCTTCCTCACAACTAGCATCAGAAACTGTGTGAAAATTTGTATGAAAAGCATTTGAAATTCAGAGATATGCAAATTGTATCAAATCCCAGTTACCCTGAAATGCAAGATTTCAAATATTTCACTGAAATCATGTATTTTAATCTTCTGATCACACTAAACCTAACAAGGATTTTCAAGACATTAATCAAAAAGCTACATTAGGCTTAACCATAGTTCAATTTTTTCTGGAGACACCCTTCTTGTTTCACAAATGCACCCTTTATTTTGGAAAACACCCCATTCAGAGAATCACAGTTCAAAAATGTAAGGAAGCCATATTAGCTCTTTTTGTGTCAGAATACACCCTCGAATTACCATCACCCACCCTCTAGCCACACTGATGGGAAATTCAAATTTAGCATTTAAGCTAAATTAATTCTGGCTGTGGCACTAAAAAAAAATGCCCTCCAAATGGAATACACATACCACAAGGACCCATTAATATTTACTAACCACAGATGACAAGGGAATTCTCCCCCTCAAACAATTGATTTTGTGTTTAGAATGCAATAAAAAACGGAAGACTTAGATTAACTAGCTACTCTCTTTCCCCAAAGGCACACCCCTCATTTAAGTTCTCCCCCCACCCAAAAGTGATATATTTATCCTCTCTAAACAGATTCTCCATTAACTAGATTTAAGGAAATATATACTTGCATTCCAATACTAACATGCTGCCGTTTAGTGTCACCCCAGTACAGCATAAGGAACTGTTAGCACCTGGTTTTAAAATGGGATTCAGATTTTTAACTGCAATGAAACAGTCTTTTATTAAACCCAACAGCCCATCTCACAATTAACATGGCTGTAACTTCACAATTATCTCAAGACTACCTTGCATTAAGAGGACCGTCCCTGAACAAACTGAAAAGCACCATTCCCCCCCCCCCTATTCCCTATTTACAGCAATATTAAAAGCAGGCAGTGGAAAAGCTGGACGGTTGATCTCTTCAAATATTAGCCCTGCCTAAATCATTATTAAAACACCTGCCACACCTCCTCCCTTCCCATTCCTCCATATTTTAAACCTTACGACCGAAATATCAGATTGAAAAGAAATAAACAATTTAGCCTGCATCCTGCAGGGGAACTGCAATGATCAAGCTTTTTTTTTTAAACACAGGGAGCAGTTTTTTTTTTTAAAAAAAATCCAGCTATTCTTCCCATTCAGGTATCTGGATTTTCTAGCAGCTTCTGATTATTACTATTTTTTTTTTTGTGCTTCTTGTAAGAAAATAGCAAAGGCCCCAGCTGATTCCCTCTCCTGTTAACAGCAGCCTCTCAGCTCCTTGAATGTCACCACTACACTGAAAATATGCTTTTTTTTTTTTTTTTTTTTTGCTGGAGGGGTGTAGAAAAAGGGATTGCTCTCTCTCTCTCTCCTTTTGATCCCCCCCCAAGGGACATTTTGGACTTCAAAATCCAAAATCCTCTCCACCCCTTTTCTCCTGCAAAAAAAAGGGTTGTGTGGAAATAATGGCGAGGTTACAAAGGGGGAGCCCCCCAAGCACATCCTCAAACGCCAGCAGGACGGACAGACAGACCCCCCCTCTTTTCCAGGGGCAGCTTCCTTGAGAAATAAAAAAGCAAATTTTTTTTTTAAAAAAAACCTTTCTCTCTCCCACCCACCCCTCCCCCTTTTTTAAAAAAAACCCTCAAACCCAGCTCCCTTTATCAAATTATATACTAAAACCAGCCAGGATTTGGGAGGTGGTGGGGGGGGGGGGAGAGAGAAGAGAAAATCCTAAAAAAAGACATCCTTGGGTTTGTCCGTTTCCTTCCATTCCAGAGGCCCGACCTTGTTGTGCCCCCCCCCAATGTAAAAAGCCCCTCAGGGACCCCAACAAACGATGGCTTACTGGACAATTATGGGGTGTATGTGTGGTTTTTTTTGGGGGGGGGTGTCCTCCAAACAGCTGTCCTGGGGAGACCCTGGAGCTCCTCACCCTCTCTCTCTCCCCCCCCCAGTCACACCTTCTTCAAAGCCTCCCCCCCCACCCAAGAATTACCTGACGTGTGGTAAAATGGAGCAGGGAGTGAGGAGGGGGGGGCTGTCTTAAAACTGGGTCGTAACTGAACATTTTGAAGCTCTTAATAATAATAATAAAAAAAAGGCCTGCAGGTCGGCCTTTCTGAACGACGCCCCGAGCCCACCCGCGGATTTTCGACAGAGGGGGTGGGGGGGGAGAAACCCACTTCAGGGGTGGGTTGGGAGAAGGCCTGGTGGGAGACCTTTCTCTCTCACTCTCTCTCTCTTCTTTTTTTTTTGCAAGCATCCTTTCTTCTCCCTTCGGAGGCTGCTCCGTTGGGGAGAGCAAGTACGCGCCCAGCTGCCCTCGACCGGGGTGGGGGTGGGGGGCAAAATACCCACCAGCAGCAACAAGGGGCAACGCTCCGGGAAGGGCAAGGCCGGTTCAGGAGAAAGGAGAGCCGGGCCCGAGAGGCGGATGGCTGCGGATTCGGTTTGGTTCGTGTTATCGAGAAGGATGAAGCAGGGGACAAGATGGCGGAGGCCTGAACATTCTAACCGGCTCAACCCGACCTATTCTCCCATCTCGCACCAATACCGCTTTCTTAAGAGCTGGAAAAAAACAGGCTTGCTGAGAACGAACCAGGCCGATACCCACCTCGTCGGATCGGGCTCGGTCCGCTCTTTCCGGATACGAGCTTCCCGGGGGCGGAAGGGAGTCCAAGGCGGAGGATGGAGGCAGATTACGCTAACCCCCTCCCCCGGCTTTGTAATTTGTCCAAGGCCCGATGTGGCAGCCTCGGCGTCTAAGCACCGACTAAACGGCCATCCGGGTCTCAGGCCCCGGCGGCGGCGCGAAGCCACGCCCCTTACGCTGTTGTAAGGGGAGGGGCTAAAGGGGAGAAAACCCGGAGGAAAGGAATCGTGAAGCAGATTGTGGAGTTTGTCTTGAGTTGCGGACGTGGGTTAATGGCGGGGCAAGAAGATCCGTGTCAGAACGTAACAGCCTGCGGCGCACTTTTCATTCTTGATTGCAAAAAAAAAAAAAAAAATTAAAAAAATTGCAAACTAAATTTAACGGCAGACATTATGAGAGACGTGTTAGTGTCTATGGTGGCAAGAAAAAAAAAATCAGGAGTAATCTAGAAGCACCTTTTTTTTTTTGACTACACGTAGTCCTCGCTATTACGACCACAATTGAGCACCCTCCCCCAACATTGCTGTTGCAAGCAAGAGAGTTCTTCAGTGAATGTTGCCCCCTTTGATGAGCTTTTTTTGCTACCTGTTGTAAAGTGAATCACTGCAGTTGTTCAGTAATGTGGTTGTTACGTGAAGAGCCTTGGTAGTACAGTGGTCTAAGGCACCCTGTTATTAAGCTGGTTATTAAGACCAGCTGCCTGCAATTACTGCAGGTTCGAATCTCGCCAAGGCTCAAGGTTGACTCAGCCTTCCATCCTTTCTAAGGTAGGTGAATTGAGGACCCAGTTTGTGGGGGAAATAAGCTGACTTTGTATAAATATACAAAAGAATGAAGGCTATTGCTTAGCGCATTGTAAGCCGCCCTGAGTCTCCAGAGAAGGGCGGCATATAAATCAAATTAAAAAAAACCAAACACTTTTTAAAATATTTTTAATAGGTTTGTTATTGTTTTTTAACTATGGAGCCAAACGCATATATATCTTTTTAACTGTATTTTAATGTTTGTATTTATGTTTTTACTTTAGCTGTGCACCGCCCTGAGTCCTTTGGGAGAAGGGCAGTATATAAATCTGATAATAAATAAATAAATAAATAAATACATAAATAATAAATAAATAAATCTGGCTTTCCCATTGATTTTGCTCGTCAGATGGTTGCAAAAGGTGATCGCATGACCACTGGACACTGCAACCACCAGTTGCCAAATGTCTGAATAAGAAGTGGGTTCTACTTACCTTTACTACTGGTTTGCAACGGGATTGTGGGAAAGCTTCTGTGCATGCGCAGATCGCCGATGATGACATCCGTGGCAGTAGGCGGGGCCTCCCACTGGTTTTACTACCGGTTCTTGCGAACCGGTCCAAACCGGGGGTAACCCACCACTGATCTGAATGTTGGTCATAAGACCATTGAGGATGCTGCTATGGTCGTAAGTGTGAAAAACAATCATAAATCACTTTTTTCAATGCCATTGTAATTTTGAATTATCATTAAATGAATTGTAAATTGAGGACTACCTGTATAGTGTAAGGTAAAGGTTCCCCTCACACATAGGTGCTAGTCCTTCCCGACTCTAGGGGGCGGTGCTCATCTCCGTTTCAAAGCCGAAGAGCCAGCACTGTCCGAAGACGTCTCTGTGATCATGTGGCCGGCATGACTAAATGCCAAAAGCACACGGAATGCTGTTACCTTCCCACCAAAAGTGGTCCCAATTTTTCTACTTGCATTTTTTACCTGCTTTCGAATTGCTAGGTTGGCAGAAGCTGGGACAAGTAACAGGAGCTCACCCCGTTACGCAACACTAGGGATTCAAACCGCTGAACTGCCGACCTTTCGATCGACAAGCTCAGCATCTTAGCCACTGAGCTACCGCGTCCCTCCACATCCCTCCACTATACCCTACTTGTATAGTGTACCACTTTATTAAAAGGCATAAATTTATCGCCTCTCGACAGCTTGTCTTTTGATAGGGGTTGGAAAAGTTGCTACCAGATGCCTGATTTTTTTTTTTTAACCTAACAGGATAGTGGCCCCCAACCTTTTGGGCACCAGGGCCTGGTTCTGTGGAGAAAGGTTTTTCTGTGGACCGGAGGGCGAATGGTTTCGTATGCTGCCTGCTTCCAATGAATGGGGCTTTGCTTGCTTGCATGGCTCGGGTTTTGGCATGACGCAGCCCACTGCCGGTCCAGGAATCACGAGTTGGAGACCCTGCAATAGGAGATGGCTTAAATTCCAGCTGATATGGAGCTGAGCATCTACTGCAAATAGGCATATACTTTGAGGGGGAAAATTATTCACAAAAGACTTTCTTTCTATTAGTCAATAGCATGCTAAAAGGAGGAGGGAGGAGGGTGTTTTCATGTGACTTGGGCCATCCGAGGCAGGGTTAGATATTTGCTATGGTTAGATAGCCTTCATATGTTTCTTCCAAAGCAGTGAAAGGAATCAGTTCGGCATCTCCGCAAGCAAACAAGCAAGCTCTGAGAGCACCAAGGACTCCACGGTTAATATTCAACCCGAAGTGGTATTTCAATAATTTGGTTTCTAATATGCTTCTATTCACCTGGGCAATGTTGACAACAATGTCAACAATAACTCTGTTTGCTCAGGCCCAGCTCCTGCCATGGTTAGTGAAAGGGGCTCAAGTGGATATTTTGCTCCTGAGTGGCTTCAGAAAAAAGGCCCCGGATTCTGAATAAAGATGTTACGGTGTTGTCTTGGTGAAGAGAACATGGTTGGAAATAACACTGGTGTGTGAATTTGTTATCTGTGCAAGCCAAGCTTAAAACCCTTGATTTGCTTTATCTGTGAACCCCGAATAATGCTCCTGGGTATCAATTTGACATGACCTAGGCCCGTGATGGCGAACCTATGGCACGGGTGCCACAGGTGGCACGCGGAGCCATATTGGTGGGTACGCGAGTGTTGCCCTAGCTCAGCTCCAGCGCGCAGGTGCCCCCTGGCCAACTGATTTTCAGGCCTTTCGGTCCCACCAGAAGTTGGGAAACTGGCTGTTTCCAGCCTCCGGAAGGCCTCCAGGGGGATGGGGAAGGCTGTTTTTGCCCCCCCCAGGCTCCTAGAAAGGCTCTGGAGCCTGGGGAGGGGGAAAAATGGGCCTACCGGGCCCACCATGCCATCAGGTGCCAAAAGCAGGGGAAAGTGTGTGTGTGTGGGTCTCGTGTGCATGCGCGGGAGGGCCGGGCGCATTGAATTATGGATGTGGGCACATGCACCCGCGACCCCCCCCGCTCCCCCAGCTTTTGGCACGTGATGGCAAAAAGATTAGTCATCACTGACCTAGGCTATAGAAAAGATGCACAGTGCACACTAGCCAGTCTATAGAAAAGAAGGGCTGGGATGACATGATAGTGGTATTCCAGTATTTGAGGGGCTGCCACAAAGAGGAAGGGAGGTTATTTAGTTTCCAAAGCACCAGAAGGCAGGACAGGAAACAATGGATGGAGATTAATCAAGGAGAGAAGCAACCTGGAATTAAGGAGAAACTTCCTAACAGTGAGAACAATTTGCTGTTTCCCTGCAGAAGTTGGCTTCCTCACTGGAGGCCTTTAAGAAGAGACTGGACTTGTCTGAAATGGTATAGGGCCGTGATGGCTAACCTTTTCTGGACTGAGTACCTGAATTGTGCATGCGTGCGTGAATGCACGCATGCGAGCCCAAACCCCCATAATGCAATACGTACGTGGCCCCCGCACATGCCCCCCGCGAATGCATGCATATCCTCCCCACACGACCCTACCCACGGGGGCCCACGTGCGAGGGAGGGGCATGTGAATGGGCGGCGGCATGCAGGAGGCCATGCATGCATGCGCAGGTGGGTGGGGCACATGCACATTGAATTTTGGGTGTTTGCATGGCCAAACGCCCTAAATACAATGTGAGCACACCCCCTGCATGCACATGCAGCCCTGCTGCATGCGCCTTGCCGTCACATGTCCCACCTCCCCACGCATGCACGCACGGGCCCCCTGCACATGCCCCATCCCCCGTGCATGTGCATAGCCCCCATATACATCCTTTCCCCCCGTGCATGTGCGCACGGTCCCATGCACACACCCTGCCCCTATGCATGCATGGCAGAGACCTACAACCAGCTGGCTGGTGAGAGACATGTACGCGCATGCGTGGTGGAGCTGAACTGGGATGACAGCTTGCGTGCCCACAGAGAGGCTGCTGCGTGCCATCTGTGGCACGCGTGCCATAGGTTCGCTGTCATGGGTATAGGGCTGTGATGGCGAACCTATGGCACGGGTGCCACAGGTGGCACGCGGAGCCATATTGGTGGGTACGCGAGTGTTGCCCTAGCTCAGCTCCAGCGTGCATGCGCGCACTGGCCAACTGATTTCCAGGCCTTCCGGTCCCACCGGAAGTTGGGAAACTAGCTGTTTCTGGCTTCCTGAAGGCCTCCGGGGAGTTGGGGAAGGCTGTTTTTGCCCTCCCCAGGCTCCTAGAAAGGCTCTGGAGCCTGGGGAGGGGGAAAACGGGCCTATCGTGCCATCGCGTGCCAAAAGCAGGGGGAAGTGTGTGGGGGGGTCACATGCGCATGCGCGGAAGGGCGGGGCGCATTGAATTATGGATGTGGGCACACGTACCCTCTCCCCCCGCTCCCTCCCCGCTTTTGGCACGCGACGGCAAAAAGGTTAGCCATCACGGGTATAGGATCTCCTGCTTGAGCAAGGAGGTTGGATTAGAAGACCTCCAAAGTCCCTTCCAGCTCTATTTTGATTGATTGAGAGCCAACCACATGGTTACTAGGTGTGTTGTGCAAGTTCAAAACGTTAATTGGGTTGGTCAGTGCTTCATTTAATAGAAGTAGATTAATTGGGCTTGTGCATAGTATGTTTTGCATTATTAGTGAATGTAAGATAGGATTGCACAGGTTGGCATCCTCCAATGCTTTCAGTACAGATGTTGGAGATGACCAGGCTGAGCCCGAGGGAGCGGTCAAACGCGTCATCACTCTTGAATCTCTTTGTGCCCACAAGGGATCTATTTCCAGCTCTCCTTGAATTCCGCTGACTTTTACCTACCGCTAATTTGCTTTGGCTGTTAGTAGTTCAGATTCTTGTAGGGAGCTTATCCTTGCAATAAAACTTTACATGCATATAATACAGAAAATTTTAGAATGTGCCGAGATGAGCAAACTAACATATGAGATAAATGAGAAAGAGGATTTGGAATACTGTACAGTGTGGGGACTTTGATATATTTGTTTTATTTATTTATTTATTTTATTTATTTGTTTAAATTTCTATACCGCCCTTCTCCAAATAGGACTCAGGGCGGTGCACAGCCTAAGTAAAAACAAAACATACAAAATTTAAAAAACAGTATTAAAATAATTAGATATTCTGGCCGTAAATTAAAACAACCCAATTTAAAACCAATTTAAAATTTAGCTCAAGCCAGCCCAGCTAGTTGAAATAAATAAGTTTTCGCTGTCATGGGTATAGGGCTGTGATGGCGAACCTATGGCACGGGTGGATGGAAAATCGCATAAAGAAGGGATAAGAGATAGTGTAAATATTAGAATAAATGGGTAAATTATGAGACACTATAGTAAAAGAATGTATCCAATTTGTATATAAATTAAGACTGTCTAACTCATTTCATTTGTATTGTGCTAGAATATAATTCAATAAAAAATTATTAAAAAAAAAAACTTTACATGCATTTGAATTGCCTGGATTGCCTGATTTTTCCGGCTCTTGACAACAGGGGTCCTTGATTTACAACCATAACTGAACCTGGAATTTTGACCATAGGTTGTGGCCATTGTTAAGTAGGTCACCGTGTGACCTGACTTGATTTTATGACCATTTTTATTGAGTCACCATGCAGGGGTGGGTTCTACTTACCTTTACTACCGGATTGCATCGCTCTCGTGCGCTCTTAGGCGCATACGCAGATCACCTATGATGACGTCTGGGTCAGTGGGCGGAGCCTCCTGCCGGTTTTACTACCGGTTCTTGCGAACCGGTCCGAACCAGTGGCAACCCACCACTGTCACCATGGTGTTAAGCGAACCAGGTGGTCATTAAGTGAATGCAGCACATCCAATGTTGGTTTTTCTGCTGGAAAATGGCAAAAACTATTGCCAATTGCAATCATGTGATTGCGGGATGCCACAACCTGTCATAAATGCCAACCAGTTGTGTAGTGCACAAAATGGGATGCTGTAATTGTGTGTGTATGTGGGGGGAAGCACAGACATAACTGGTGGTAAGTAGCCTTTTGAAGTTTGGTGTAACTTTTCCCAAAGGTGCTTTTCCAAAAGGCAATTGGACTTTCTTGGTTTTTTTTCCTTGAAAACATTTTGCTTCTTATCCAAGAAGCTTCTTCAGTTCTTGGAGGAGAAGCAAAACGTTTTTAAAGGAAAAAAAAACCCAGTCCAGTTGCCTTTTGAAAAAGCATCTTTGGGAGAACTATGACCTAGGTGATTGAGAATCTAACAGAATAACAGAGTTGGAAGGGACCTTGGAGGTCTTCTAATCCAACCCCCTGCTCAAGCAGGAAACCCTATACCAGGGCTGTCAAACTCGTGGCCCGCAGGCCGGATGCGTCACGTGCTGGCCACGCCCACGCCTGGTTTAGTGAAGGGGAAAAAAGTCCCGATACGTTACTTGACACCACGGGTTTTACACCCCTACCCTATACCATTTTGCAAAAATGGTTATCCAATGTCTTCTTAAAATCTTCCAGTGTTGGAGCATTCACAACTTCTGGAGGCAACTTGTTCCACTGATTAATTGTTCTAACTGTCAGGAAATTTCTCCTTAGTTTTAGGTGGCTTCTCTCTTTGCTCCAGATGTTTCCACAGACATCTATTGCAACTTTGAACTGGTCGTAAGTCGAGGACTAACTGGACACGGAACTTGCTGCGGGAACCGAAGTCTAATAAATGTCACAGGTACTAGGCTGGGAAAGACTTTGATGAATTAGCCAGTAAGTAAAAGTTTATTCCCCTGGCATCAGAATGGGGAATTTAGTCCAATAAAAAGAAGAAGAAAAAAACACTGGGCTCTTAGGAGAGAGAAGGAACAAAGCTTTGCTTTGGCAGAAGAGAGAAAAAAAGACAACGTTAGAGACATTATTTATTTTTAAAATGTGCAATTATTGCATTTACCTCCTTCCTCCAGCCCCTGTGCTGGAACAGGTAGTCCTTAACTTAATGACCACGACTGAGCCCAACATTTCTGTGGCTAAGCGAGACATTTTGTGAAGTGAATTTTGCCCTGTTTTTACCACCTTTCTTTCCACCGTTGTTAAGCGAATCGCTGCAGTTAAGATAGTTAACATGGTTGTTAAGTGAACCTGCCTTCCCCCTTGACTTTGCTTGTCAGAAGGTCGCAAAAGGAGATCGCATGACACTGCAACCGTCATAACTATGAGTCAGTGTGAATTTTGGGGGACCATGGGGGGGATGCTGCAACGGTCGTAAGTGTGAAAGACGATCACAAAGACACTTTTTTCAATGCCATTGTATCTTCAAACGGTCACTAAACGGTCGTCACTGTTGTAAGTCAAGGACTACCTGTATACTCTGTGTATATGTGTGTGTGCATGAAAAAGAGAGAGAGAGAGGGAGAGGGAGGGAGGGAGAGAGAGAGAGGAGAGAAAGAGAGTGAGACTGTATAATTCTTCTTCCTTCTATTCTTGGGGATGGTTAAGGAAGATCTGCCACTGTTTTCTTTGGAGCAGGCCCAGTTGGAAGCTCTTCCTTCTCTTTCATCTTTTCGTACATCAGAATTCTGCAGGAAAAAAAAATAGGAATTCACAAAAGGTGCCCTTCGTTTTCCCCGAGTCTCTTCCTCTTCGAAACATGTTTGTTACAACTTCATTACAAAAGGAATAATAGGTGTGTGTGTGTGTGTGTTTAAATAACTGTGTGTGTTTAAATAGCATCCGAGAATCGTTGCTAACCTATTTACCTCAGAGGTCTATCCACAGATTCCTATCTTCTGCAGAGGCCTCTTTTTAAAACCTGCTCTACTTTTGGCCAGTTCAAAAGCTAGCTTGGTAGAAATCATGCCAACTTGAGAAATGACTGGGCCGCTGAACTACAATGACCATCAGTCCTAGCCATCATGATCCACGGTGAGGGATAATAACAGAATAGCAGAGTTGGGACATTGGAGATCTTCTACTCCAACCCCCTCTCAGCTCTATCTCTCGAGTCAAACGAACCCAACAAGAAAACGCAGCAGGCATTTAGATGAGAGGCAATGCTGACCGTGACATCAAAAGGACGCTGAGCTCAAACGTTTCAAAATTGGCGCTACGAGCCTTCGCCTCGTAGCACCTTTTATAACTCTCCCCTGCCGTAGGTTTATTATCCCTCCCTTCCGTAGTTTAGTGTAATTGGCAGATGCCCTCAGCTGGCTTGCTTCTATTCTGGCCCCTCCTCTCTGGGTTGTCAGCTTCCCAGCAGTGTTCTCCGGCGGCTGTAGCGCGTCTTGGCTTCGTTTGCGCGCCCCATTCCATCCAATTTCTGTCCACAGCACCTCAGTCCCTGTCCTAACCCCAGCGCTCGCCAGCCCCAGGGTCGACCACCTGCCTACCGTGCCACCACCACCTATTAATGTGCGTATCTATATTTCCTAATATGTTTCTCCCGACTTCGCCATCCCAGCCACGTATTGTCGAGCAGGATTTTGGGCTCGACACCCCCTGCTCAAGCAGGAGACCCTATACCCGTGATGGCGAACATATGGCATGTGAGCCATCGCCCAGCTCAGATCCACGGCGCATGTGTGTGCGCCTCTCGCTGGCCAGCTGGTCTTTGGGTCTCTGCCACGCATGCGCGGGGGGCGGAGTGCACATGGGGGGGCACATACTCATGCATGGGGGCGCATGCATGGGGGTGCATGTGGGGTGTGTGTGCATGTGGGGGAGACAGGGCGCATACAGGGGGCGCACACGCATTGTATTTTGGGGGTTTGAGTGTGGGTGTGTGTCACTGCGTTATGTGTTTGTCAGCCGAGCGTCCATTCTGAGCGTTACGGTAGCCTGCCAGAGAACTTTATCATATATCTATAGCAACAGAGATAAGACTAGTCTTGTGAAACTTTAAGCTACTGCGCATGTCTACATTCTTTCTTTTCTAACTTCCTGATTTATTACTTCCTTTGTTCGTCTGTGTGATAAGCTGCCAGTAAAGATGTAGTTAGCTAGTTTTTTCTATTTTTATAATAAAATCTTTATTAGAATATATATATATATTTCGGTTTTTCTTTCTTTAAAGTATACAGCATGGAAAACAAGATCCATCCGTCTCTAATTAAGTGCAATTACCCCAGGGGGAAAACGAGGCTGATTTACGCTTCGACAGTGTGTGCTTTCGCTCTTTGGGCACTCGGTCCAGAAAATGTTAGCCATCAGTGCTCTATACCATTTCAAACAAATGGCTGTCCAATCTCTTCTTAAAAACCTTCAGTGATGAAACACCTACAATTTCTGAAGGAAAGCCATTCCACTGGTTAATTGTTCTCATTGTCTAGAAATTTCTTAAATTCTAGGTTGCTTCTTTCCTTGATGGTTTCCATCCAATGCTTCTCCTCCTGCCTCTGGTGCTTTGGAAAATAGGTTGACCCCCTCTTCTTTATGGTAGCCCCTCAAATACTAGAACACTGCTATCATGTCATGCTTAGACCTTCTTTTCACTGGATTAGACAAACCTGATTCCTGCAACCATTCTTCATATTAGCCTCCAGCCCCCTAATCATCTTTGTTGCTCTTCTCTGCACTCTTTCCCAGTTCCCAATATCTTTTTTATATTGTGGCAATCAAAACTGGATGCAGTATTCTAAGCAGTGGTGGGTTCCTCCCGGTTCAGTCCAGTTCAGCCAAGCCAGTAGCGGTGACGATATGATGTCACCGAACCGGTTCTCCCCCCTGCCCTCCCACCCCCCCACCCCCCACATTATTCTTATCTTTTATTTGGTCCCACCCCCAATCTATTGCTGCCTCCTGAGTCCCAGCTGATGACTAGAGGGAAAAAAACTGTTTAAACTCTTGCCACGGGGCTTCAAAGGGCCGTCCTACAGCTGATCGGTGTTAAAAGCAAACAAATGAGTCGGGTCGTAAGTGCGAGGTCTGGTCGTAAGTGCGAGGACCTTCCAGAAATGACTCTGACCAGCTAGCCATACCCACCTAGTCACATGACCTCCAAGCCACACCCACAAAATAAGCCACGCCCACAGAACCGGTAGTAAAAAAATTTAGAACCCACCCCTGTGCAGCACACTGCTGGCTCATATTTAAGTTACTGCTATTGAGCCAGGTTTTACTTATTCTATACCTGTACATTTGGTATTTCTTGCCTTAATGTGAAACATTACTTTTCTCATCTTTGAATTTCATTTTGTTACATAGGGCCCAGTATTCAAATCTGTCAAGATCCTTCTGGATCATGAACCTATCTTTTGGGGTGTTGGCTATTCCTACCAGCTTGGTATCATCTGCAAGTTTGATGAGTTTCTCATCTAAATAGTTTATGTAATGGGCCTACAACAGAACCTTGGGGTGCCCCACTGCTTACTTCCCTCTATGTAGACGTGGTTTCATTAAGGACTACACATTGAGTGTGGTTTGTCAGCCAGTTACAAATCCATCTGGTGGTTATGCTGCCTATCCCACTTTCTAACTTAATAAGAAGCACCGGTAGATTGTGGTCTACTTTGTCAAATGCCTTACTGAAATCCAAATATACAATGTTCATAGGACTTCTCTGGTCCGCTAGCTTATTGCATATTGTAAACCACCCAGAGTTACCTTGTGGTAAAATGAGAGGTTAATACATTTAATAAATAAATACTTACATTTTAAGGATAGCTGATCGCTTTCCCAGCATCATAGCGACAAAGTCACGGTAATTGATGGTTTCACTCATCCCTCCTGTGACTTCAGTGATCATTTTTTTCAGTTCTAGGTGGGTCTTGGCTGCACCCAACTTTTCCAACATCCGCTTCAGAGCCATGATATCTTCAAGGAACAGGAGGAACAAGAATGAACCACAATAAAAAGGAAGATTAAATGGCATACAAGACACACCAGATTCTAAGAAAATATAGGATAGGATAAGATGGATAGGATAGGATAGGATAGGATAGGATAGGATAGGATAGGATAGGATAGGATAGATAGGAGACGATACAATATGATACAATTTATTTGGCCAAGTGTGATTAGACACACAAGGAATTTGTCTCAGATGCAGAAGCTCTCAGTGTACATACAAAACAACAGAGTAATAATAATCAACAATTATTATTGATAATAATCAATGGTAATAATAATCAATGACACCAATGAAGGGATAGAGAAGATGAAAAGAATAATAATACTACAGCCAGACAAAATAGATATAAGATGGTACTGTGGGGATTAGGTGTTCATCAGAGTCAAAATTTCCGCTACTGGTTCTCCAGAACCTGTCGGAATCTGCTGGATTTTACCCCTGCATGTAGGGACAAGAAAGGAGCCTCCCCCAATTGCTTACTGGCATTCAGGCGTGCCACGGGTAAAAGATAACACCGCTCGAAAAAAATTAATTTCACAGAGGCAGCTAGCCCCCTCGGTGATCCCTGGCTAACACGTGCTATACACTAAAAAAAACCCCAAAACAACAACCCTATAGCAGCATCCCAAGGAGAGGAATTGAAACAGGTTATGTCCAGGACTATGGTTTATGTCCATGACTATGGTGAGTCACTTAATGACCATAGCAAAAAAAGTCATAAAATTGGGTCAGACACGTGATGATCCACTTAACAATCAGCAAGGCTTAACAACTGTAATTCTGGGCTTAGTTACCATCATAAGCCAAGGGCTATTGATAAATTTTATAAATTGGTTGAACTAATATGCAAGCTCCACCTAGATCAGGGGTGTCAAACTAAAGGCTCAGATCTGGCCTGCGAAGTCTCATTCGTCATCTTCAGGCTGGTGTTTTCGGCTTCATGCTTCTAGGAGCAATGTGTGATCGCAGCTGTTTCTTCCTTTTAACTGCCAGTGAGGGTGTGAACTGATTGGGTGGGAGCTTGGCTGTGTTCTGATTGGATGGAGGTGTGTTTTGATTGGTTGGGGGCTTGGCTGTGCTCTGATTGGATGAAGGGTTGGCTGTGCTCTGATTGGCTGGGGGTGGACAACCACACAGGATGTCACCACCACACATCCATGCAAAAAGCAAACTCAAACCCACACCGATGATGAGGCACGACCACAAACCAGACCACAGTCGCATCATTAGCCACTTTAAACCCCTCCAATCCATACATGAAGCAAACTGACACCCACCATGAAGATGTGGCATGACCACGAACGTGAAACCAAACAACAGCAACACAGCTCACCCACTCAAATCCCCCTGCAACTCAGACTAACCCGAGCACAACCAAGCCCCCACCCAAACAGAACACACCCCCATCCAATCAGAGCATAAAAATTACTTATGATTGGTTTTCACACTTACGACCATTGCGGCATTCCCCATGGTCATGTGATCAAAATTTGGATACCTGGCAACTGGCCTGCACCTATGGTGGTTGTAGTGTCCTGGGGTCACAATCAACTTTTATAATAATAAAATGACATAATAACATTGGTTGGTATGGTGGGCTTTTGGCTGCCCCTTTCCTTTGTGTATACAGCCTTCCAGAGTTGTTGCATACGAGATGGGCAGCAAATAAAATTTGTAAACAAACAAGTAAAGAAACACACACAGCTACATGAGCAATGCCCCTCACACCTTTCATTTTAGCCCTCAACTCTGTGAAATTAGCTCGAAAACCATCCAATTTCCATGGGTGACAGTGGATTTAAAATCTGGGTCTCCCCAGTCCTAAACCAGCATTTTAATCTCTGTGCTACAAATTTATGAACACTTAATATTTTCACATATTTCCTGACAATTAGAACAATGAATCAGTGAAACAACTTGCCTCTAGAAGTTGCGAATGCTCCAACACTGGAAGATTTTAAGAAGAAATTGGACAACCATTTGTCTGAAGTGATGTAGGGTTTCCTGCCTAAACTGGGGGTTGGACTAGAAGACCTCCAAGGTCCCTTCCAACTCTGTTATTCTACTCTACTCTACTCTACTCTACTCTACTCTACTCTACTCTACTCTACTCTACTCTACTCTACTCTACTCTACTCAAATGGTATTTTTTTTGTAGGCCCTTTTTCCCCCAGGCCTATCCAATTTTTGCCTTGTTAATCTTAACTTCTGGTTTGTTTGGTTTTTTTGACTGATTTTAATTCTTTGGTTTTTATTTTGTTAACCTTTGTAACAAAATAGTTTTCTTGCTGACTTTTGTAATTTAAGCAACTTGGCTTTTGAAAGCAAGATGTTTTGGGGTGGGGTTTTTGTTTTTTTTGCTTTTTCTCTTTAACTGCATGATGCTTGCAGGTCTCTTCATGTATATAAATGCAAAATAAATTTCTATAATGTTGCCAAAAAAAAAATGACATGGATACAAACATGGAAGACATGAGGAATGAAGCTCGACATGGAGGAAACATGGTATTTTATTAGTAACAAGAACGATGGATAAAGCAGGATATTTGAGGACTTCATTCTTTTAATTTTTTTAAAATAAGCTTTATTAGAATTTTGAAAACAAAATAAAAAACTAACAAAAAGTAATACTTAGAATGAAAATAGGGGAAAAAAGAAAAAGAATAAAGACAAGAATGCAAAAATCAAAGAATTATAAAGAAACGGCTTCTGGTTTTTTAATAGCAGTTATAAGTATAAATATAAATTAACCTGTTCTTTTAAAATTGTGATAGAAATGGATTTGATCCAACCCCTATTTCCTGAATTAAGGTTTGGATTAGAATACAGCATTCTAATTCTACACCTCCAGATTTAGCAACATAGCAGACCAAAATGCCTATTCATACGTATATTTTTTAATGAGTTTAGAAATGTTTAAGAGCACATATGTTTGACTATACTTTAAATATTTAAAAACTGAAGATGTAAAGGCTGTTTTTACAAAACAGCAGATTGATGAAGAAATAATATCAAATGGAAATGGCAAAGATTGACCAGTTCGTTTTTATGCTAATTTTCTAAATCTACATTTTTATGGATGAGGTGAAAATTTCATTTTTAAACTGGTGATTAATTTTAAATATCTTGGCTGAGAATTGGAGGATTTGTAGGGGAGTGTAAGAGAGAAAACAATCTTAGCATATTTCTGTGTGGCTATTTATGGTCTGGATTGTTCACGGAGCAGAAAGATTATGGTGCATATAGAATAATATTTCTGTATCGATTAGTATGTATCTTATCTATCGGTAACACTTACCTATATCACCTTGTGCATTGAGATCAAATTCCATGTACTTCTCTGCAAAAGAAAGCAGGCCAGCAGCACATTATAAGTCTGTCCAATCCATCATAAATTCCAATTTTGAGGAATTGAGATACCAGGCATAAGAAACCAGGAGCCAGGATAGAATTCAAAAGCATTGTGAGCTTATTCCATGTTGCCTATACACAAGAATCTGATCTACTAATGGTCAGTGCAAAACAGCACCAGATAAGAGTCAACTGACTTCATGGGGTCTGTGGGTGTGGATTTAGGTCACTTTCAGGAGCATAAGGATTCCAGACTGATGATCCAGACTGGCATAGCCTATTCATCTCCTACATGGGGAGTGCCCCAAAGATGCTTTTCTAAAAGGCAACTGGACTTTCTTGGTTTTTTTTCTTTGAAAAGGTTTCACTTCTCATCCAGGAAGCTTCTTCAGTTCTAACTGAATGGTGGGGAATGGAAAGATTTATATTCTTTTAAAAAAAAAATTAAAAATTTTAAAAATACAAATAATACAAACCTAGTACATATACATCTAAATACAAAAAAAGAAAGAAAAAAGAAAAAGGAAAAAAAATATTACAGTGCCCCCCTGCCCCCCGGAGATCATTTCCCCCCTTATATTTCTTCGTCTATAACAACTAAAAGATATATAAAATATTCCAATTGTTCCCTTATCCCTTCCAAAACAACATATATTCTTGAGTAGATTTATTCTCTTTGCCTCCCACCAACACTGATTTTATAAAATCCCCCCATAATTCATTATAATTGTTTGCTTTGATCATCCCATTTTTAAAATTTAATTTCTGTTGTTAATTTATCATTTGTTGCCATACTCCAGATTTCATTATACAGAAGGATTTATATTCTTTGCAGTCATCTGATTGTTAGTTCTCTCAGAGTCATTGAGGCCATTTGGAGGTTTATCTGTATCCTCAGGGTCCCCTGAGTCAGAATGTGAGTGGAGCAGGGGTGAAATCCAAATTTTTTTCCTACCAGTTCTGTGGGCGTGGCTTGGTGGCGGTGGCAGGGGAAGGATATTGCGAAATCTCCATTCCCACCCCACTCCAGGGGAAGGATACTGCAAAATCCCCATTCCCTCTCTTCCTGGGGGAAGAATACTGCAAAATCTCCATTCCCACCCCACTCTGGGGCCAGCCAGAGGTGGTATTTGCCGGTTCTCCAAACTACTCAAAATTTCTGCTACCAGTTCTCCAGAACCTGTTAGAACCTGCTGGATTTCACCCCTGGTGTGGAGCCTTCTTGGGACTGCTGAAAGGACTGCATTGTAGACAGGAGTTAGGTGGTGGCGTACCCCTCCCTCCCTCTGTTAAAAGAGGATTTTTCGATTTTAACATAGATGGCCTCTTGGACCCCTCTTTCTGACCTTCTCATCATTGAAGAAATTTGGAGTAGATCTGTTCTATTCTGCCAAACTGCAATATCCCATCCCACCCTTTCCATTACTTCAGGTCCGTCACCAATGTCACTCACTTTTAAATAGTTCTAGTTTTTCAGCGAGGTCTTCATCTGTGCTGTATTTGGGGCTCTCCATGAATTCCTGTAGAAGACCGGGGAGAAAAAAAAGAGTTTATAAGAGTGGGGTACAACACACAGAAAGCAAAGAGGCAGTTTGAGGGTGAGAATAGCATTCAAAATGTCCTAATGGGAAAATGGCGGCCTATCTTAAGACCCATCCGGTATTTGAGCGGCTGCCACAAAGAGAAGGGGGAGTCAACTCATTTTTCCGAGCACCAGAGGGCAGGACAAAAAATAATGGATGGGAACTAATCAAGGAGGGAAGCAATCTGGAATTAAGGAGAAACTTCCTAACAGGGAGGACAATTAACTACTGGAACAAGTTGTCTTCAGAAATTGAGGGCATTTCATCACTGGAGGTTTTTAAGAAGAGACTGGACAGTCACTTGTCTGAAATGGTATAGGCTGGTCTCCTGCTTGAGCAGAGGGTTGGAATAGGAGACCTCCAAGGTCTCTTCCAGCTTTATTCTGATGGATTGAACCTGTTAAGACCATGAAGACCCAATTCCATTCATACTTAATTGGGAGTAATTTTGATTTAATAGTACTCTGATACAGTGTTTCTCAACCTTGGCAGCTTTAAGCTGTGTGGACTTCAACTCCCAGAATTCCCCAGCCAGCATGACTCCCAGAATTCTGGGAATTGATATCCACAAAGCTTAAAGCTGCCAAGGCTGAGAAATGTTGCTTTAGTAGATGCAAAAGATATGGTGGGTTGGGTATGTTTCTTAGGCAAGACCACCCTCTTTGCATTCTGAATGAAGTGGAAAAAATACTGAGTAAAAGTTGTAATATGGTGATTTAAATGTGTTTTTCTGCTCCAAAATGGCATGGATTCCTTTTACTTACCTCGGATTAAGGCTGAATTATTGATTTCCCCATCAAAGTTTCCATTAGACCCATTAGCTTTTCATACGAAGAGGAAGGGATCAGCTTCCAGATTTTCAAAGATATCTCGAGTGTATATATTTTGGATATTAGTAGCTCGGGTTGATAGTTATATTGTTGGTTTGAGTTCCGAGCTTGGCGATTTGGTTGCAAACAACGCAAAGCGCACTGAAGACGACTCCTTGAATGGGGACAAAACGTTTGCAACCAAATCGCTAACCTCGGAACTCAAGCCAACAACATATTTTGACTTTTATTATTAAGCAGAACAGGAGTAATTTTGACTACCAACCTGTAGGGGTTTAGCCAGTAGTGGGATTCAGCCAGTTCGCAACACTTCGGGAGAACCGGTTGTTAACTTTCTGAGCAGTTCGGCAAACTGGTTGTTGGAAGAAATCATTAGGGCAGAGAACCGGTTGTTAAATTACTTGAATCCCACCACTGGGTTTAGCCAGTGGTAGGATTCAAATAATTTAACAACCGGTTCTCTGCCCTAATGACTGGCTTGGTGGGCGTGGCCAGGGGCTGTGACAGGCAGCACTCAGCCTCCCTGCAGCCTCCTGGGAGCAAAAACGGGCCATGGGTGGGGCACCACACACCCCCACGCCCTATTTTGGGCCTAGTAGGCCTCCTTGCAGCCTCCTGGGAGCAAAAATGGACCAAGGGGGTGTGTGTGTGCCCCCCCCCCGCGCCCTGTTTTGAGCCTAGTAGGCCTTCCTGCACTTACCTGGGAGCCAAAACAGGGTGCGTGGGGACTCCAGGAAGGGGTGAGGCAGGAAAGGGCAGGGCCAGCCAGCAATTTAACAATTGGTTCACCCGAACCGGTTGAATCTCACCACTGGGTTTAGCTAAGAAAGCTATTATTTGATTCCTTTGAAAATATGGCGAGTGCTTGGTTCTAATTTCATTCAGTTATTTTTCTTGATTTAATTACAGCAAGATATATTGGAACGACTTTGGGGTTAAGTCTTATATTTGATCCCAATTCCCATAAGGACCTCGATCCTTTGTGATTACAGTAATTTAAGATTGGCAGATAAAAGACTTTTTGGGGAGAACCTAGGCAGGAAAAAGATATTAATATTTAACTCAACTGGTCATTAAAAATTCTTTTAAAGTTTTGAGAGGCTTCAGAAAGAATTTAAAAATGGCCAGTCACAATATATCCAATTAAAACATTGTTGATATTCCAATGCAGCCGGCTGCATTGCCAGCTGCTGAAATCACTGGCTGTGTTACAAAAGATCTTGGTGCAGGGGTGAAATCCTTGGTGCAGGGGAGAAATCTGACAGGTTCTGGAGAACCGGTAGCGGAAAATTTGAGCAGTTTGGAGAACCGGCAAATACCACCTCTGGCTGGTCCCAGAGTGGGGTGGGCATGGAGATTTTGCAATATCCTTCCCCTGGAGTGGGGTGGGAATGAGGATTTTGCAGTATCCTTCCCCTGCCATGCCCGCCACGCCACGCCACACCCACCAAACCACGCCCACAGAACTGGTAGAGAAAAATTTTGGATTTCACCCCTGTCTTGGTGGTATCTAAATGTATAGGGAGGGTCATCTGGGGCAGAAGGTGGTGGGGGGTCTAGGACAACTCATCATGGCCAATTTGCCACAGCCAACTCACCCAGGTACAACAGTTACTCCCATATCGAAGAAATGGTGGAATAAAATCACTAAAGAAAGGATGCAAAAGGAAGGATACAATGAAATGCGAATGGCAAACATTAAAGTTGTTTAGTTATTTTAAATAATTAAATTGAATTGTTGAATTGTCTTGCAGTATGTTGTCCCATGGTGAATTGGCTGCAGTGAGTTGTCCCATTTCGGGGGCAGGGAGTTCGAACAAGTAAAAATGGAGAGTGTGATCATATAATGAAAGTATTGAGGCTTGAATAACCTGGTCACAGCTGCCATCTTAAATTTTTGACCTCTTTGAATATAAAATTGCATTATTATATACATTAAGATGTATCTTGTTCTATTTTAATGTTAATCTCTCGCCTGCCTGCCTGCCTACCTACCTACCTATCTATCTATCTATCCACCCATCTCTCTCTCTCTCTTTCTCTCTCTCTCCACCTATCCACCTACCCATCCATCCATCCATCCATCCATCCATGCATCCATACACCCACTCATCCACCTACCTACCTACCTACCTACCTACCCATCTATCTATCTATACATCCATGCATGCATCCATGCATGCATGCATCCATCCATCCATCCATCCATCCATCCATCCATCCATCCATCCATCCACCCACCCATCTATCCATCTATCTATACATCCATGCATCCATGCATCCCTCCCTCCCTCCCTCCCTCCCTCCCTCCCTCCCTCCCTCCATCCACCCACCCACCTATCCATCTATCTATACATCCATGAATCCATCCATCCATGCATCCATACACCCACCCATCCACTTACCTACCTATCCATCTATCTATCTATACATCCATGCATCCATCCATGCATCCATGCATCCATCCATCCATCCACTCACCCACCCACCCACCTACCTACCCACCTACCTATCCATCTATCTATACATCCATGCATCCATCCATGTATCCATACACCCACCCACCTGCCCACCTACCTACCTACCTACTTATCCATCTATCTATATATCTATACATGCATCCATCCATCCATACACTCGTCTATCCATCCACCCACCCTCCTACCTGTCTATCTATATATCCATCCACCCACCCACCCACCCATCCACCCATCCATCCATCCATCTACTCACCCACCCACCTACCTACCCACCTACCTATTTATCTATCTATACATCCATGCATCCACCCACCTACCTATCTGTCTATCTATCCATCCACCCGTCCATCCATCCATTCACCCACCCACCCACTCATTCATCTATCCATCCATGCATCCATCCATGCACCCACCCACCTACCTACCTATCTACCTACCTACCTACCTATCCATCTATCTAATTTATCTATCTGATCATCTTCCTTGTACTTTAGCAAGTGAAACAATCAAAATATTATTAGGAAATCAGATTGAAGTGGGCTGTCATGACAAAATTATTTTTACTCTTTTTAACAAGTATCATTGCTATTTTCTGCTGATGTTCTTGGTGATGGTGAACATAGATGAGCTATTTTCAAGGCAGATGCATTTCTGAATATATCCCAACTTTTCCAGTGAAGGCCGTACATTAAAGTTCTGTCATTGCTGAAGGCGATGGGGAATCTGGGAAGGAAAACTCTCTGAAATGATGACTGACCCAACAGCTCACAGGTTGTCTAGTGTTATAATCTATTTTAGCCACTAGGGGGCAGATAAACTATAAGGTTAGGGAGCATGTTGGGCCCGGGGCAAACTAGAATTTCAACAGGGTTGGGTGGGTGAGACTTGGTTTTATTGCTAGCATACATCTTTGATAATAAAAAGTTACTTATTTATTTTGTGGAAAAATGTTGCAGTTGAAGAGCCAGTCTTTCTAATGCTGGAGGAAAGACATTTCATAGACACGTAGGCCTGAGTACATCTTTTTTTTTTTGGCAGTTTTTTGCTCTGATATTTGTCACCCAAAAAGTTAAACAGTGTGTCCTTCTTTCCCTCCTCAGTCCTCCTTTCCAATTGTCCATATCTCCTTTGACTTGTTGGAAAAGCTATTGCCAGATTCCTCCTGATTTTCAGCCCCCATGGGTGACTTTCAGGGGTGGGCTTCAAAAATTTTAGCAAGGGGTTCTCTGCCTGGTTGCTGGGTGGGCGTGGCCATGGTGGGCGTAGCCTGGTCAGCCTCCTGCACCATGGCGGTGAGGGGGGGCGTTTTTGCCCTCCCCGGGCTCCGGAGGCTTTCCTCGAGCCTCCTGGAGGGCAAAAACGGCCTCCCCAGGCTCCAGAGGCCCTGCGCTTACAGGCCCATTTCCAGCCAACCTGAACTTCCGGTAGGCCTGTTTTTCACCCTCCCCAAGCCTCCGCACTTACCTGCATCCAAAACGGGCCACATGGGGACTCCTAGGAGGGGCAGGGCAGGGTGGGCGGGGCCAGCCAGGAGTGGGATTTGGGGGTTCTCTGAACTTGTCATAAGTAAATGCCTTATTCTATAACAAGAGATATGTATATATGTACAGGATATTAAGAGTTAATTTATTCCTCCTCCTTTAATGTATTCATATGTAATCACCCCCATCCTTGACTCCTCCCCTTTGATATAAATAGAGAATGCTTTTACCTCATGCTTGCTTCTCACTGTAAAATCTGACAGAACAAGTAGAATGCCTGTTATGAATAAACTCTTCTTTAACTGAAGAAAAATACTTCTGAATTTATTATTGAGTCTGATCCTCAAAATATTGTAACAAACTGGTAGCAGTCGATGGTTGAACTGACTCAATAAAATCCAACATGCCTAAGAAAGAAAACCTCAAGAACAAAAAAGAAAGACCCAACACCAGGGCAAATGATAAAGAAACAAAAACAGATCACGAAATGATCGACGAACCAATAAATATAACAATCAAAGAATCTGAAGATAACACCACAGACATCGAAGAAACAGCAGATGAAACCGACAACCAAGAAGAGAACGAAATAAAAGACAAAGACCTCAGATCGGAGATACTGAGGCTAATAAAAAGTCAAAAAGATGACCACAAACTCATCGCGGAACTCCGAGGCTTCTTGGAAGAAAACGGAGCAACGAGAGAAAAAGACATTGAAAAAGCCAAACCCGAAAATACAAAAATGGTGAGCGAACCTACAACGAAAGAAAAAATGACCAGAAGCAAGACCAGAGGTCCCGCTCAAAATTTTGAAAGGCAGCCATCTTTTCTTCAACCGGCCACAGAAATGAACACGGCTGAACCAATCAGAATGCAACATTCAAAAACTCTGGCGCGAAAAAACACAAAAAATAACAAAAAATATATTTATTCTTCTGAAGAGTCAGAAACAGATACAGAAGAATCATCCACCGAACAAGAAATCGAAACACCCATGAGAAAACTATTTAAAACATTTGGCACAAGTCTAACAATTTCAAAAGAATCGATAAAAGCCGATAATGCAAAAATACAAAAGAGACGAAGAAATAAACAGACACCTCAAAGCCTGCACGACTCGATCCGGACAACGATGATGACGACGCCTGAACCCAGAGGGCCCTGCGAACTTTCCCCCACACCGCAAACGATCCAAAGAACAAAATACCCCAAGCAAGAAAGCTCCAAAGAGAAGAGACGAACCACAGCTGCCAGCAGAACACCCAAGATCGAGCCGGAGACCGAATCATCAGAAGGAGAGCACTACGAGGGAGCTACAGCAAAGAGAACCTCTCCCAGCGGCTTCAGCAGAGAAATGACCAACGCGCATGCGCAGATGAACGCAGAGAACTACAATGAACTTTATGAAGAAGGAGAACCTCTCAAGCTCATCAGCAGAATACCCACACCATTCTGCAATTTTCAACATCTACAGGACCATGGACTACCCACAGTTGTAAGTAGTGGGAATAATAATATTGGGAATCTACCCAGTGATTTCCCAAAACTTAGAATTGATGGCATCAACTTACAGGAATGGTGTCAACAAATTCAGGTTGTCTTTATGAAAGAAAATTTATTATTTTTTATAACCAATCCTCCCAAAAGACCTTGGACTCTAAAAATGGACTGCCTGCATCACAGAGCATTCTATTTAATAATTTCTAGCATATCACCTGCCATGTACTACAGTATTAAGCATAATCTTACTGTTTCAGAAATAATTCAATGCATGTTTAAATTGTTTCACAGTGAAAGTGTAGCAACAACCACTAGGATGTCTAAAGATTTCTTTTCAGCCAAATTAAGATCTGGAACCACCATAAGTGAACATTTAATATCCTTAAACAAAATCAGAGCAGAATTACATCTAAGAGGAGAAATAATATCAGAACAGACAATGAAAAGCGTTATCCTTAACTCATTAGATTCATCATGGGATAACTACATATCACACTTAGACTCAATCAATCTAGGATACTTATCCATAGAAAGTCTGTCAAACAAGTTAATAGCTGAAGATAATTTGAGGAAAAGTAGATACAATGCATACACAGAACACAGACAGGCAAAAAGAGTAGCCTTCCAAGAGAATCACCAAAAAACAATTGAATGTTACAATTGTGGATCCAGAAAACACTCTAAGGGAGATTGCCCCATGTTTCATAGGGAAAGACAAAACCGTGACTATAGGGGTAGATATCAAGACAGGCAATCATCTATTGATAGATACAGATATAGGGACTCCCCAAACTACAGAGAACGCAGAAAGGATAGAGATAATTCAAGGGATAGGAAATCAGGATCATTAAATGGATTAGATAAACATAACGATGTCATCACACAAAAATCAAAAAATAATGCTTGGCTCATAGATTCAGGGGCGACTAATCATACAACAAATAACAAGAAAATACTGTCTTCATTCACAAATGATAAATTTATGATAAGAGTAGCCAATCAAGAAAATGTTCAAGTCATAGGGAAAGGAAATGTAAATATACCTGGTTTGGGTAAAATAGAGGGGGTATTGTTGATACCAGAAATATCACATAACATACTTAGTGCAGTGAAATTAAGCCAAGATTTCAACATAAATATAATCTTCTCTGGAGGAAAAGCAATACTAGAAAAGAATGGGACTAAATTGAATAGTGTAATTATCGAAGGGGGTCTACCCTTTCTTGTAACAGAAGATAAATGGTTGCATAACATTAATGCAAACACTGATGACGACATTAACATAGACAGTGAACATAGTAACAACAATGACAATGAAGAACCCAAAACACACTATAATCACAAAGACACACCCACTAGTGATACACACAATAACAAAAGGCCCAATATAGGCAAACCAATTCATGATGAATGTGCACACATGTTGCATAGAAAATTGGGACATGCAAGTTTCCCTGTAATACAAAAAATGATTGAACATGCTGATGGCGTTAAAATAAAGGATTGTAAAAACTATTTAGAATGCTCAGTATGTAAATCATCAAAACTCAGAACTAACCCAAAACCAAAAAGGGCAACAAGAACCTCTAACCAAATTTTTGATCTGGTACATATGGATCTGGTTGGTCCATTAACACCATCCATCACATACAAAAAAAGATATTTCCTAACTATTGTAGACGACTATAGCCGTTATGGATTTGTTTATACTTTAAAACACAAAGATGAAACTTTCCAAAAATTCAAAGAATTTTACAAACGTGTAGAAACACAACACAATATCAAAATAAAACGAATCATGACAGATAGGGGATCCGAATTCATGTCTAAAGAATTCTCACAATGGATAAAAGACAAAGGAATGCTACACTTCACGACTAGCCCATTTTCTGCGTTTCAAAATGGTACAGCAGAACGAAAGAACTCGACACTGCAAACCATGATTAGATGTACATTAGAAGATGCTGGTTTAGGAAAACAATTCTGGTCAGAAGCATTACTATATTCAAACTATACCCAAAATAGGACCTGGTCTAGCATACTAAATAAAACACCATACGAAGTGATGTACAATAGAAAACCTAAAATTTCACACATGCACATATTTGGGGTTACAGCAGACGTACACATACCAAAACAATTAAGACGTAAGGGAGATAACGTATCCAGAAGGCTTAGATTCATGGGATACGAAACAGGCACAAAAGGATATAGATTCATTGACAGTAATAACAAATTCATAGTCTCAAGAACAGCAGTGTTTCATGAACAGGCCAACTGGTCTAAGATACATCTTAACGAGATAATCCAAAATACTAAACCAAACATTAAACAACAAGACAGAATAGAAAGAGAGAAACATGAACATAACACACATGATGACAAAAACAAAACATGGACAGGTAACCACACCAGGATAAAAACAGATTCATTAACCAAAAAGGAAGCAAGATATCTACACGATAATGAGAGCACTCCAATAAGAACAATCAGGTGTAACAGAAGACAATTACCTAATAAGTATAAGGATTATATAATGTGTGTGAATGACGAGATACCAACACCTAACACATATGAGGAAATGTTAAAACTTCCCATGGAAGAAAAAGAAAAATGGGAATTAGCCATAACAAAAGAAATGAACAGCTTGCGTGAATTAGGTGTATTTACACCAGTCCCTGCACCTAAGAACAAGACAATTATAGGCACCAGATGGATATTCAAAATCAAAGATTTAGAAGAGGGTAATAAATTATATAAAGCTAGATTAGTCGCACAAGGTTACGCTCAAAAATATCCTGAGGATTACACTGACACATACTCTCCCACTGTAAGAACTGAAAGTGTTAAGACAGCTTTAGTCATAGCGGCTATACTCAATCTTGATGTCTTTCAATATGATGTGCAGACTGCATACTTACATGCAAAACTCGACAAAGAGATATATGTAAGGGCACCTCATAGCCAATGTACAAACAGAGATGAGATCTGGTTACTTAACAAAAGCTTGTACGGATTAAAACAATCCGGCAAGCGTTGGTATGAATGTCTTGTCAGCGTGCTTAAAAATATGGATTTCAAAGCCACAACTGCAGACAATTGCTTTTTTGTTAGAAAGGAAGGTGAATCATTAGAATTTGTGTTAATCTATGTGGATGATATTTTGTATATAGGCAAACATAAAGAAAAGAAAGACTTATTTGTATCCAGACTAAGTGAACATTTCTCTTTAAAGTCGCTAGGAAGGGTAAACAAATACCTTGGAGTTCAAATCAATAAGACAAGAAAGGGATTCAAATTATCTCAGAGAGATAAAATTATAGAACTTCTGGAAAAATGCAATTTAAGAGATGCCAAACCTTGCGATACTCCTATGCAGACTGATTTTTTAAGGAATATGGATGAATCTTCGCCTGAATTCGAGAACAATACATTGTATAGATCAATTATTGGTTCTCTCTTGTATATATCTAATTGGACCAGGCCTGATATAGCTCTGCCACTTAATTTATTATCTAGACATGTAAGTAAGCCACTTATGTATCATTGGGAAGCAGTCAAACGAATACTAAGATATCTAAAGCACAGCATAGATTTCTGCCTACTCTTAGAACCCAATAATATTAAAGAACCTATTATCACCAGTTACGCTGATGCAGACTGGGCAGGTGACATCAAATGTAGAAAGAGCACCTCAGGTTATGTATTATTTTTAAATGGTTGCCCAATATTCTGGTACACTGGGAAACAAGATTTAGTAGCGACTTCCACTACAGAGGCAGAATACGTCTGTTTATCTAAAGCCTCAAATAATTTAGTATGGTTTAATGATTTATTATCTGATATTTGGAAAAATCCAATACTACCATTTGTCATACATGAAGATAATAAGGCAGCTATAGAAATATCAAGATCTGACGCCATTGGTCAAAGATCCAGACATATAGATATCAAATTTAAACACGTCAGACATTTATCTCAGGATGGATTCATTAAAGCAATCCACTGCGAAACCTCAGAACAAATAGCTGATATATTAACTAAACCTTTACCTTCTAAACAACACAAATACTTGACATCAAAATTACAAGTACTATATAGCTCTGAATCCGAATGCAATCATTGTTATATATCGAATCGGCATTTAGAGGGGGATTTGTCATAAGTAAATGCCTTATTCTATAACAAGAGATATGTATATATGTACAGGATATTAAGAGTTAATTTATTCCTCCTCCTTTAATGTATTCATATGTAATCACCCCCACCCTTGACTCCTCCCCTTTGATATAAATAGAGAATGCTTTTACCTCATGCTTGCTTCTCACTGTAAAAATCTGACAGAACAAGTAGAATGCCTGTTATGAATAAACTCTTCTTTAACTGAAGAAAAATACTTCTGAATTTATTATTGATTCTGATCCTCAAAATATTGTAACAGAACTGCACAGAATCTTAGCTAGAGGTTCTCCCGAACCCCTGCGAACCCCCAGCAGCCCACCCCTGGTTACTTCACTACCGTTCTTCTCCTACAATGTTCTTAACATTACAGTAGCATTCTTACTGTAAAATGAAACCTGGTAATGACATGATGGTGGATAAAGATCTTTATATGCTGGTCACTGTAGACTGTGGAAGTTGAGATTTTAAGCAACAGCGTTTCTTGGTTTGCAATCTGTTATTTGAATCTCTCTGCTCATGTATTTACTAATGGGATTATTTCACCAGTCATTGAAATGCAATATGGGACCTAAGGATGACCTTCGTTTCCCCTATGTTTTAATCCAATGCTGCAACTTTGGACATTAGATAACTGGATGAAATCCACAGTATCTGGTTTGCTGAAATTTAGAAAAACAGGTTATCTCCAGATTGAATTATGTGTGTTTGTGTGTATATAATAAATAAACATAAAACTGATATAAGAATCTGTTCCTGAGTTTGCTGAAGCAATATAGTGATAAGGTAATTATTCAGAGTTACAATAAATTGGAGTAGGTCAGATATAGTGCCAATTGGCAAAAAGGTTTTGATAGTGGCAGGTAAAAATCTAGTTTTTGTTCATTGATTGGAATGTCTTAATTATGACCCTGTTTAGTGGATAAGAACAGTTCAATACATATCACCAGGATAAAACAGAGTGTTAAAAGATGGGTGAATATAATCTTAAATGTGTGCGGAAGAACTAATGTAATAAAAATGAATTTTGCATCAAGACTGATATGTATTTATTTGGGAAGCAGAATCTATTTGGGTTGGGTCAAAGTCTTGCAGGGAGCTTCAGTGGCTGAGTGAGGGGATTAGAACCCAGGTCTTCTCACTCCTAGTTCAACACCTTCACCACTAGACCTTAGGCCAATCCTCTGTCTCAGGCCAAAAATCACTTTCATGACTGAAGATAGACTTGAACCTGACCTGAGTCACAATTCCTGTGTTTGCAGCCTATTTCGCCATAGTTAATCACGGATATTACTCAACTAACTTTGTTTCCTGGGTTCACACACATGAATTGTTCAGGCAAGGTGAGCATCTCTCACGAGGTTCAAAAACAGTGTTTCTCAACCTTAGCAAATCTCTATGGAGATTCTCAGTCATCCAGGTCATGGTTGTCCCAAAGGTGCTTTTTTCAAGAGGCCACTGGACTTTCTGGTTTTTCTTTGAAGGCGTTTCACTTCTCAACCAAGAAGATTCTTCAGTTCTGACTGGATCAGAGGTGGGTTTCAGCAGGTTCTGACCAGTTCTGGAGAACTGGTAGCAGAAATTTTAAGTAGTTCAGAGAACCGGTAAATACTACCTCTGACTGGTCCCGCCCCCATCTATTCTCTGCCTCCTGAGTCCCAGCTGATCGGGAGGAAATGGGAATTTTGCAGTATCCTTCCCCTGGAGTGGGTTGGGAATGGAGAGTTTACAGTATCCTTCTCCTGCCACGCCCACCAAGCCTTGTTTTTCTTTGAAGATGTTTCCCTTCTCATCCAAGAAGCTTCTTCAGCTTTGACTGGATGGTGGGGAATGGAAGGATTTATACTCCTTGCAGATTTATATTCCTTGCAATAATGACCAGCTGTTAACATCTAGTCAGAGCTGAAGAAGCTTCTTGGATGAGAAGTGAAACATATTCCAAGAAAAACCAGAAAGTCGAGTTGCCTCTTGAAAAAGAAAACACACCTTTGGGTCAACCTTGGCCACTTTAAGATGTGTGGACTTCAACTCCCAGAATTCCCCGGCCACTGGGAGTTGAAGTCCACACATCTTAAAGTGGGCAGGGTTGAGAAACACTGCTGAAAAATGATTGGTGGGTAGCGTGTGGTGTAAACACAAACTTGACTCTTACCTTGTTGAGGGAATCTAACAATTCCTCCTGCTGGACCTTCAATGCCCCATAGGCCTTTCCTCCTAAGGGAAGGAGAAAACATTAACAGTTGTTTGCATGTCTGTGCCTTCCTTCCTACACGTTCCTCTGGGTCTTATCCTGTATTTACAGTTCCCCTTTTAGTGGCAGTTTCTTGATGAAAAACGGGGTGAGATGTTCCTCTCCTTGGGTTTTGGTTTACTGTAGATGTTGGGCAATCAAAGAGGAACTAAACCAAATATTCTGACTCAGTGGTTTTTTTTTATGTCGATCCTCACCCTCAACAGCGAAGAGGAAAAGGGAAAGCAGAAGAGAGTCATAGGTCGTCCTCGACTTACGACCACAATGGAGCCCCCAGTGTTTTTTGTCATTAAGTTTTTGTCATTTGTTCGATGAGTTTTGTCACATTTTACAAAATTTCTTGCCCCAGTTGTTAAGTGAATCAGTTCTTCGCTCAGTTAGTAACATGGTTGTTAAGTGAATCTGGCTTTCCCCGTTGACTTTGCTTGTCAGAAGATTGCAAAAGGGGGGGGGGTGTCACATGATCACAAGGCAGCGCAACTGTCATAAATACGAACCAGTTGCCAAGCACTTGAATTTTGATCACATGACTACGCGGATGTCGCAAAGGTGGTAATTGTGAAATAGAACTAGATAACAACCTTACAACTAAATCCTAAGTCACTTGATTCAGTGACTAAATGGCTCAGAGCCAGGTTATCTTCGAGACTGCCTTCTGCCGCATAGCTCCCAGTGACCGGTAAGATCCCACAGAGTTGGTCTCCTCCGGGTCCCGTCAGCTAAACAATGCCGGCTGGCGGGCCCGCGGGGGAGGGCCTTCTCTGTGGCTGCCCCAGCTCTCTGGAACCAGTTACCTCCTGAGGTCCAGACCATCCCCACCCTATTGGCCTTCCGAAAAGTGGTGAAGACCTGGCTTTTCCGGCAGGCCTGGGGCCGTTGATCTCGCTCTTGTGATCTGGCGAGATCCGGCCATGAATGGCGTAAATGAGTTTTTAATGTTTTTAATGTTTTTAATTTTTAAATGTTTTTTTATAATGATTTTTTAAAATGTATTGTGAGCCGCCCTGAGTCTTCAGAGAGAGGCGGCATATAAATTAAATAATTAAATTAAATTAAATTAAATTAAATTATTAAATAAATTAAATGAACTGTTGTAAGCCGAGAACTACCTGGATTGGGATAGGGAGGCTATGGCTGCAGTAGAAAAAGTTGACATAGCAACGTTGGCCAGGGAAGGAAAAACAGGAATTCAGGTCTTGCAAAAAATAATGCATCCGCTTAAAAGACTTTTTCTTTTCTTTTTTTTTTTGGTACTAAGAATGGCAAACTTCCACATTCACGAGTAATTTTTGTTGTTTCAAAATATCTGCCCACAAACAAGAAAAGAAGGTACTGGTGACCAGCATGGCCGTCGGTCCTTAAAGGTAGCCCGCAGATGGGAAGCACCAACAAGAAGTGAGTACTTGCGCTGCCTTCGTTGTGAGCAGAGACGGGTTTCAGCAGGTTCTGACCAGTTCTGGAGAACCGGTAGCAGAAATTTTGAGTAGTTTGGAGAACTGGTAAATACCATCTTTGACTGGCCCTGCCCCCATCTATTCTCTGCCTCCCGAGTCCCAGCTGATTGGGAGGAAATGGGGATTTTGCAGTATCCTTCCCCTGGAGTGGGGTGGGAATGGAGATTTCACAGTATCCTTCCCCTGCCACGCCCACCAAGCTACACCCACCAAGCCATGCTATGCTCACCAAGCCACACCCACAGAACTGGTAGTAAAAAGTTTTGAAACCCACCACTGGTTGTGAGGTTAGATCACATCTCTCTCTCTCCATTTACCTTTGTAATCCAAGAAACTAAGGAAAGTCTCTTCTGAAACGGAATGGGGCAACTTGCTTCAGCCAATTTGCTGTGGCCAACTCGCTGTAGCCAGTGGTGGTATTCAGCTGGTTCGGATCAGTTCAGATGAACCGGTTGCGGTGATCGCGAGTGGGCCTGCCCATCCGCCCCGGCGCTATGCCATCCTATTTAGCAACTTTTTCGAGGCCGGGCACATGCACAGACGGCGCATGCGCGAGCAAAGCACATGCATGGAAGACCAGGCACAGGCATGGAAGGTGCGTGCGTGCGTGAAGTGAGCGTGTGCGTGTGCGTGCGAGGCGAACTGGTGGTAAAAATATGTGAAACCTACCTCTGGCCGTAGCGGCCAACTTGACACAGGGCGATTTGCCGTGGGAACAATTCAACAATTCAATTTCATGATTTAAAATAATGTAAGAATTATTTAAAGTTTTGGTTATTCACATTTAATTCTGTCCCTCCTTCGGCGTCCTTTCTTTAATTATTCTATTCCATCATTTCTTCGATATTAACGTAACTCTTGTTCCGTGGGGAGTTGTCCTGCGGCGAGTTGGCTGAAGCAAGTTGGCCCTGGCGAGTTGACTGTGGTGGGGTTGTCCTAGACCCCTTCTGAAATGTTTGCCACACCCATGTTGCTTCTCTGGGCTCAGCAGCCTCTTATCTGATTGTTGCCTAATCTCCTCCTCCTCCTCCTCCTTCTCCTCCTCCTCCTCCCTCTCTCAGATATTCTGAGAGATCATTAGAGTGATTGCCCAGTGAGCCCTTGAGAGCCTCCAGACTGCTTAGGGGTGGAATGGGACAACTCATCCCAGCCAACTTGCAGCCACCTCTCCACGGCCAACTTGCTGCAGCCAACTCATCATGGCCAACTCATCATGGCCAACTCATCATGGCCAACTCACCACAACTAACTGGCTGCGGGACAACTCACCGCAGAACAATTTAACAGTTCAATTTAATGATTTATAAATAAACTTAAAAATGTTTTAATTTTTGTCATTCACATTTCATTTTGTCCCTCTTTTTGCATCTGTTCTGTAATTACTCTATTTCATCGTTTCTTTGATATTAGTGTAACTCTGATCCAGCAGCGAGTTGTCCCGCAGCAAATTGGCCGTGGCAAGTTGGCAAATTGGTCATGGTGAGTTGGCCACGGTGAGTTTACTGTGGCGAGTTGGCTGTGACAATTTGTCCAAGACCCGTTTAGAGGTAGCTTGAAATCAGTTGGTGATCCTTAAAGACAGAGGTAAGCAACCTGGTACAGGTACTCCTTGGCTTACAACTATTTGTTTAGTGACCATTCAAATTTAGCAAGGCCCTGAAAAAAGTGACTTCTGACCGTTTTTCACACGACCTTTTTTTGCAGCATCCCCATAGTCACGTGATCAAAATTGGGATGCTTGGCAGCTGGTTCATAGTTATGACGGTGGCAGTGTCGTGTGGTTCCCCTTTTGCGACCTTCTGTCAAGCAGAGCCAGGTTCACGTAACAACCGTGTTATTAACTTAACACCTGCAGTGATTCACTTAACAACTGTGACAAGAAAGGTTGTAAAATGGTACAAAGCTCACTAAACACCTATCTTGCTTAGCAACAGAAATTTGGGTTCAACCCAGGGGTGAAATGCTCCTGGTTCAGACCGGATCGCCCGATCCGGTAGTGATGGCAGTAGGTGGTTCAGAGAACAGGTAGCAAAAATCACTGCCCCCCCACCATGCCCAGCTGAGCTGCACGATCATCAGAAGCTTTTTTTTTTACTTTTAAAAGCATTTTCTACAACCTCTTCCAACAAAAAAATGCTTTTAAAAGTAAAAAAAAAAAAGCCTCTGATGATCGTGCAGCTCAGCTGGGATCGTCAGAGGCTTTTCAAAGCATTTTTTTCTGCAACCTCTTGGCTGAAGAGGTGGTAAAAAAAATGCTTTGAAAAGTCTCTGACGATCCCAGTTGAGTTGCCTGATCGGCAGAGAGGCTTTTCAAAGCATTTTTTAAAAAGCCTCTTTGACACCCCAGCTGAGTTGCCTGATCAGCAGAGGCTTTCCAAAGCATTAGAAAAAATGCTTTGAAAAGTTAAAAAAAAAAGAAGTTGGCCACGCCCAGTCACATTACCCCCCAAGCCACGCCCACAGAACCGGTAGTAACAAATTTTACATTTCACCCCTGGTTCAACCTATACCTATCAGTCTCCTTCTTTGAGTTGACATGCTAGAAAACAAAATAAAAGAAATTCCTTCCTTCCTTCCTTCCTTCCACTCCACTCCACTCCACTCCACTCCTCTGAGGCCTTGTGCATAGACTTCTTCATGCTATTCTGAGAAAATTATGGAAGTGCTGACTTTTATGTTTCATAACTTGAACGGGAACATAAATGCTGACCATTGGATTATTTGTTTTATTTTCAGTTTAGCTCAACATTTCAAATATTTAAATTCAAGTTTGAGCTCTGGATGCTGGTGATACCAGCAGGGCCACTGCTATGTTTTTTCCTTCCTTTTCACTGTGTCAAACCTATTTCAGAACATTGCCTGCTTTAGGGTAGAATATTCATTTTCAGCAATTACCCCACTAACACTTGGTGATCAGAGGTGGGTTTCAGCAGGTTCTGACTGTCAGGATGCTGATTAATCCCATTCTGCTTTTGGGTAATCGCACCTTGATTTAGAGACGTGGATCGTGGCATTTTCCTTGTGTATACTTTTGTAAGAAAATAAACCCCGAAGATATTTTTTCTAAGAATAAACTCATTTATTTGTTATAAAGAAAATAAAACATCTGACTATCTAAAATAATTACATTTTGGCAACGTTCCTGCCGGCTACCTCTCAGCAGCCGGACTTCTTTGGCAAGAGAACAAAGAAAGAGTGTGAAGTAGAAAGAAAGAATGCGGACATGCGTAGTTAGCTTACTGATAACAAAATTGGCAAGCTACGGAAAGTCTTAAAGTCCAAAAATATGAGCTCATCTGGTAAATACATAAACGCAGTGACACTGACCAGTTTTAGAGAACCGGTAGTGGAAATTTTGAGTAGTTCGGAGAACCGGTAGTAAAAATTCTGACTGGCCCCGCCCCCATCTATTCTCTGCCTCCCAAGTCCCAGCTGATTGGGAGGAAATGGGGATTTTGCAGTATCCTTCCCCTGGAGTAGGGTGGAAATGGAGATTTTACAGTAACCTTCTCCTGCCATGCCCACCAAGCCATGCCATGCCCACCAAGCCACGCCCACAGAACCGGTAGTAAAAAAATTTGAAACCCACCACTGTTGGTGATATGTTCAAAGGAAACCTTGAGCCTCCAGGAGGAAACTTGGAGAAAACATTACCTCTTTAGGGGGATCTCTTGGCCATCCACCCCATACAAACAATAAAAGAGAGAAGGCAAAAGCTAGAAAGTCAGAAACAAGAGTTTTGCGCTAAGGCAGAGACAGAAATTACAGAACCCCCAACCTGCAGCTAGCTAACTGAAAGTTATGGGGTGTCTCTCTTTGGAGACTGAAAGACCTTATCATTTTGTACTTTCTGCGAGACATGACTGGACACATAATTAAAGAGCAACCCTATCAAGGAGAGAACGAAGTCTAAAAATAAGTTAATATATGCAAAATTAAGTTTCATTCTTGTTTTTTACCACACAGTCTCCTTTTGGTAGAACGTACAGTAGAGGCCAAAATTGTGGAAATCTTTTTGGGAAAAGTGTATTTTTGAGGTTTGATGGCTAATAACACCACTTTTTTTTTTTTTTTGGAGTTTCAAGATAATCATATTCCACTGCTGGAATGGCCTGGGAATAGCCCAGACCTTAACTTAACCCAATTGAAAATCTATGGAGCCGACTAAAGAAACTTGTTAGTCAGAAGCGACCTAGCAATAAAACCCAGTTAACGGAAGCAATCATTCGATCTTGGTTTCACATTAGAACAGCTGCAGAACTAAAAAACTTGGTTCACTCCATGGGAAGACGTTGTAAGGCTGTCATTCATGCTAAAGGTTACCCAACTAAGTATTAACTGACATGGTGATAATTTTTGTATATCTTGTTTTTTTCTGTGTTTCACTTTTCTTCTTTTTACTGTAACTGCTATTCTAACAGCAAATCCTTCATAAAAGTTATTGCATGACGTTCTTGATTAAATGATCTTTCCATTGATATATAATTTTAGGGTACTACTCCCCCCCCCAAAAAAGTGGTGTTATTAGCTAGTTTTAGAAAATACACTTTTCCCAAAAGGTTTCCACAATTTTGGCCACTACTGTATTTGCTGACCTGCCACGCAACAGGCAGTGCTGGATTACTTCAGCCCCCCCTGATTGTAAGGCTTCCTTAACAATCCGTACAATGAAGACTATTCAAATAAGTCAAATTGACAACCGCAACGGTGTCGTTGAAGCTCTGTTGTCTGACATGTTGACTTTTTTGACCACATCCTGCAGATCCCCCCCCCGTTTCCTGCTTTTCAAGATGGGACTGTCGCCGCGCCTTGGTCGGGAGACTTTTGACCAGTAGCTTGTTCTAACTAACAGGATGTCATTGTCGGCTTATTTGCTGAGTTCCCAGCAAAGATTTATAAAGATTCAGAATAAAGATGGAAAAGGGAGGTCTTGTAGTCCCAACCCCCTGCTCAAGCAGGAGATCCCATACCATTTCAGACAAATGGCTGTCCAATCTCTTCAAAAAAAACTTCCAGTGATGAAGTACCCACAACTTGTGAAGGGAAAGCTGTTCCACCGGTGGATTGTCCCAGGGGTGGGATTCAAATAATTTAACAACCGGTTCTCTGCCCTAATGACCAGCTGGGTAGGCGTGGCTCAGTGGTCATGTGACCGTGTGGGCGTGGCCAACTCAACGTCACTCATGTCAACGGGCGCTTTGCCTTAGCTGTTACAATGTAATAAGGGTTAACCAGAGAGGCAGTTTCTTTAAGCAGGGCAATAAAGATTAGGCTAGAAACAACACCAGAATGTTTCCTTCCTGCCTTCCTTACAGGATTAGCCCTCTAAAATAGAAAAAAACCAAATGAGATTTCTTCCAACAACCGGTTCTCTGAACTGCTTAGAAAGTTAACGACCGGTTCTCCCGAATAGGTGCAAACTGGCTGAATCCCACCATTGGATTGTCCTCACTGTTAGGAAGTTTCTCCTTAGTTCTAGGTTGCTTCTCTCCTTGCTTAGTTTCCATCCATTGCTTCTTGTCCTTGCCTTCAGGTGCTTTGGAAAAATAAGTTGACTCCCTCTTCTTTTGTGGCAGCCCCTCAAATACTGGAATAGTGCTATCGTGTCTTCCTTAATTACAAAACTCCTGCAACCGTTCTTCATAAGTCTTAGTCTCTTGGCTTGTAAGCCTTACGCTTGCAAAAAAAAAAATCTGTTCATCAGATCAAGGCGTTGATAAGAATTCCTCCAGCCCTTGCTCAGCTAAAACTCTGCAGGCCATCTGGGAACCTTCCTTACCTAGAAGCAGTGGTGGGATTCAGCCAGTTCGCACCACTTCGGGAGAACCGATTGTTGACTTTCTGAGCAGTTTGGTGAACTGGTTGTTAGAAGAAATCATTAGGGCAGAGAACTGGTTGTTAAATTATTTGAATCCCACCACTGCCTAGAAGCCTTTGGGGGTCTCCTGTTAACCTCCTTTCACAACCCAAAGTTGTCTCCTCCCGTGGTCCTACTTGGGAAAACCTATCCGAATTCTCTTTTCACCCTGTCTTCGGTGCCTAACACTCCCTGCCTCTCCCCTTAGGTCCCTCTGTTTCTCTGGCTGTTACTAATTTCCCAACGCTACTCTCTTTCTCAACTCCGAGTTGCAAGAGTTGCTTCCCTAAAGACACGACCCCAAACCAACTGGTACCTTGTGGATTCATCGGCTCGCTCGCGCCTTTGCCTTGTCTTCCCAAGGGATTCCTCCGGATTCCGACACACAGAAACGCACGGCTCTGCTCAGCGCTGCCACGCCACGCCACTCCCCGCGTTCCCCTCACTCGAGCGTCCTTTTTGTGTAGACAGCACTGTGCACAGGCATGTATATATGAAGTGGCCACTTCCTTTTTTTATGCTCAGAAAAACCACAGTTCATTGGCGCGCACCCGTTGCACGGGTAGAAGAAGGCTTAATGTTTCGGGAAGCCTTGTGCTGCAGAGAACCGTTTTGTGTGTGTGAGTTTGTGGGGAGGTGGTGGGGGGAGGCTGGAAATGACAGGCCCACCCTTTGTGCAGAGGGAGCAGGTGGAAACTGGAGGCAAGGCTGGGGTGAAGGAGGGTTGAGGGAGGGATGGGGAAGGGGGGGGCAACGTTCCCAGCAGCTGCCAAGCTTAACAGATCTCTTCAGATTTGAAGCATCTCAAGTTATTATGCTGTGTAAATATGCATTGGCTCATTCTTAGCCACTGCTTCGGGAGGGGAGGGGGGAAAGGAGAACTGCATTGGATGTTTTAAGGTCAGAGTTCATCGCTCCCCCCACCCCACCCCACCCCACAGCCCAAATGGCCCATGGAGCTCTGCCGAAACATGATGACAAATTGACGCGTTGTCAGCTGTTTTTATGTTTCACATCATTTTAAAATGGATTGGAATAGTTTTACCGGTAAGTACGGGAATGGGAGCCGAAGGTCTCACTGAGGCAAGATACAGGTAGTCCTCAGTTTACAACCACAACTGAACCCCAAATTTCTGCTGTTAAATGAGACAGTTGCTAAGTGAGTTTTGCCCCATTTTACGACCTTTCCCGCCACAGTTGTTAAGTGAACCATTGCAGCTGTTAAATTAGTAACATGGTTGTTCAGTCAATCTGGCTTCCCCATTGAATTTTGCTTGTCAGGAGGTCACAAAAGGGGATCACATGACCCCGGGACACTGCAACCGTCATAAATACGAACCCGTTGCCAAGCATCTGAATTTTGGTCACGTGACCAGAGAGATGCTACAATAGTCGTAAGTGTGAAAAATGTTCATAAGTCACTTTTTTCCAGCTCCGTTGTAACTTCAAACGGTCAGTAAATGAATGGTCGTAAGTCGAGGATTACCTGTATTACGGGATAGCTATAAGTTGATACTGACTTGATGGCACGTAACCAGGGGTGGGTTCTACTTACCTTTACTACTGGTTCGTAATAAGATTGCGTGCGCAAGCAAAGCGAGCACACATGCCTTGCTTCTGCGCATTCGCAGATCGTCGATGACGACATCCGGGGTGGTGGGAGGAGCCTCCTGCTAGTTTTACTACTGGTTCTTGTGAACCGGTCCGAACCGGGGGCAACCCACCACTGCACGTAACCAACCAACCAACCAACCAACCATATTATTATTAGCATCCAGGCATATATTTCATGATTTCCTCCCTTTGTAACAAGACCAGCCATGGAGGCGAACAGTCTCCTGTTTATTTGGCTGGAATGAGGAAAACAGCACTGCATTATCAACTTGTGTATCCCTTTGGGACACACAGACACACACACGCACACAACATTATACCCAGGGTGGTATTCACTTATCTTCGCTACTGGTTTGCAAATGTGAGCGTACGCGCCGCCTCCGCACATGCTTAGGGTCTTCCGTGCATGCGCAGAGCATGAAAAACGGATGTGATTACATCTGAGGGGGGGGTGGGCGGAGCCTCCCGCAGCTGCCGCTACAGGTTTTCCCAAGTCGGAGAGAACCGTCTGAATACCACCACTGATTATACCGATATAAATATAGGAATAGGGCCAAGGGTGAAATGCTCCCGGTTCAGACTGGTTCGGCGGAACTGGTAGCGATGGCAGCCGGTAGTTCGGAGAACCTGTAGCGATGACGGCGCGAGGCTCTGCCCACCCACCCGGTCATCATTACTTCCTGGTTTTAACCAGGAAGTAACCTGTTTGCGCATGTGTAGAGGGTCCAAGAGTGAACGGGATGCGTGCGTGCACTTCCGAAGTGGTTGGGAAGGTAAGTAGATTTCACCCCTGGGTAGGGCTCACTTGAATCTCAGCAGACACTGCTGATGCATGCAGAAAGTGTTTACCCAAGCATCTGAACCTGGTTTTTGACAAGTCCATCAAAATATGGCTAATTCATCAAGCCTTGTGCGTGGAAGAATGTGACCGGTTCCCTTGACGAATGGAAGTCGTTTTGGCTTTGTAGCCAATGAATGGATTTGAGTCCCAGTATTAGAAGCGTATCTATACGTAATGTTATTTTTATGAACCACGGTTGCTACAGTTTTATTGCAATATAGGTAATATATTTCAACGCTGTAGGTGCGTTGGGATGTACAGACTGGGCAACGGTTGGAGCCGCTCAGAAACCCAATAAAAGAAATAAAAAGTATTGAATAAAGAAAAAAAAAATCATTTTGAAAGCCATTCCAAAAATACTCACGAAGCTTTAGACCAGGGATGGCTAACCATTTTGCCATCGAGTGCCAAAAGTGGGGGGACTGCGGGGGGGGGGTCGTGCATGCATGTGCCCAGACCCATAATTCTATGTGCCCCACCCCACACGCATATGCGTGCCCCCCCCTGCGCTCCCCCCGCTTTTGGAATGCAATGGCATGGTGGGCCACCAGACTTCCAGTGGAACTGCAAGTCGGGAAACGGGCCATTTCTGGCCTCTGGAGGGCCTCGAGAGGGGTGGGGAATGCCATTTTCGCCCTCCCCAGGATCCTAGAAAGGCTCTGGAGCCTGGGGAGAGCGAAAAACGGGCCTTCCGGTCCCACCTGAAGTCGGGAAACGGGCTGTTTCCGGCCTCTAGAGGCCCTCCAGGGGGGTGGGGAACGCCGTTTTTGCCCTCAGGCTCCTAGAAAGGCTCTGGAGCCTGGGGAGAGCGAAAAACGAGCCTTCCTCACCCCCCCCAGAGGCCCTCCAGAGGCTGGAAACTTTTTCCTGACTTCCGGTGAGCCCAGAAAATCTGAAAGTCAGCTGGCCGGGACGCGCATGCGCGCCAGAGCTCGTGTGCCCACCAATATGGCTCCGCGTGCCACCTGTGGCACATGTGCCACAGGTTCGCCATCACAGCTTTAGACTGTCCATTGCTGGTTTGCTTACTAAATAGTCCTAAAATTAGCTGTGTTTGGATAAATCCTGACACAACTCAAGACTTGGGAGTGAGGTTTTGACTGAGGAGCGTCTGTGGATTTTTGCCCACTGTCTAGGGCAGTGATGGTTAACCTTTTTGGTGCTGAGTGCCCAAAGCATGCACGTGCGTGCACGAATCCATATGCGCATGCCCAAACCCCCAAAATGCAATGCAAGCACACCCTGTGCATGCGTCCAGCCCCCAGGTTGCTACAGGAGGCCTTCTAGGCACAAAATAGGGTGTGTGTGTGTGTGTGGTGGCGCGTGTGAACCCCCCCAAATGCAATGCGAGTGCCCCCTCCTTCACACGCACCCTGCTCCCCGTGCATGCACGGCAAAGACCTGAAGACCAGCTGGCCTGCAGGAGGCATGCACGCATGTGTGGTAAAGCTGGGCCGGGGCGATGCCTGGCGTGCCTGCAGAAAGGGCTCTGCGTGCCACCTGTGGACTGCGTGCCACGCATCTAGGAAGGGTGTACTTTTGCTTCATTTCCAGTTTGCAAAAATAAAAGCTCCACCTTTGCTGTTGCCAATCTTTACTTTTCATGTAGAATATAGAATAACAGAGTTGGAAGGGACCTTGGAGGTCTTTTAGTCCAAACCCCTGCTCAAGCATGAAACCCTATACCTGTGATGGCAAACCTATGGCACACGTGCCACAGGTGGCACACGGAGCCATATCAGTAGGCATGCAAGCTCAGCTCCGCTAGCTGATTTTCGGGCCTTCCAGTCCCACCAGAAGTTGGCAAACGGGCGGTTTCCGGCCTCTGGAGGGCCTCTGGGTGGATGAGGATGGCTGTTTGTGCCCTCCCCAGGCTCCTAGAAAGACTCTGGAGCCTGAGGAGGGCAAAAAACAGGCCTACCAGGGCCACTGTGCCATCGCGTGCCAAAAGCAGGGGGAGCGCGGGGGGGTGTCATGTATGCATGCACGGGGGGCAGGGGGCATAGAATTATGGGTGTGCGTGCCCCCCCACGCTCCCCCCACTTTTGGCACATGATGGCAAAAAGGTTAACCATCACTGCCCTATACCATTTCAGTTCAATGGTTATCCAATCCCTTCTTGAAAACTCCCAGTGTTGGAGCATTCACAACTTCTGGAGGCAAGTTGTTCCACTGATGAATTGTTTTCACTGTCAGGAAATTTCTCCTTAGTTCTAGGTTGCATCTCTCCTTGCCACCTTGAATGATGACGATATCCTCTCCAGCAGCATCCAGGAAACAAGAGTTGAATCTGTTCTCTGATTCTGAATGTGCCACCAGGCAGTGCACACATGCAAACTGTAAATTCTCAGCACCATCGCAAGGATTTCCACCCCTTCCCTAACCTCTGCTGGGGAGAGGTAATCCATCTGCAGCTGTTACCCAGCTTGTGGATACTAACACATGCTCTTTGGTTAAAGGGCTGGGCAGCACAGCTGTGCTTTGCTTGTTTTTTGGGGCCTTTGAGTCAATCTTGACTCTTGGTGACTTGCCTGGATAAGTCCCTGCGGTTTTCTTGGCATGATTTTGGTAGCAGTTTATTCTTGATTGGCCCAAGGTCGCCCAGCTGGCCGAAGGTTGGACTAGAACTCAGTCCAGTTTCTAGCTACAACACCAAATTGTAACAGCTCTGCCTGGTTTTGGCTTGGCGCCTCACAGGCATCCTGCCATCAAAAGAAGAAGCGGGAAGGATCAAAGGAGGAAGAAAAGGGAAAGGATGAAAGGGCAATAAAGCTTTGTGTGTATGTGATAGGGAATTGGGAGGGGCTGGGGAATGACAGGAGTGAAGGACCAGCATCCCACATCCTGTTTATACCAGCATCCCATAGTGTTCTGCCCCAGCTACGGACCCCAAAGAACGCAGCACGCACAAAGTCTGTACAAACCTTAGTTTACTAAATTAAATCGGTCTTTTTCAAACAAAGGCTGTTTATTAACTTTCTTAACAGCCTACAAGAATCCAAAGAATAAATAATCGTAATCTTAATATGGTTGGCAGAAAGCCCAGAAGCAATTGGCAGAGAACTAAGATCAAGACGCGAAGGAGAGTGAACGAAGTTGTTCCCTGCAAATTGCCTCAGTCGTCGTCCTTCCTGAAATAGGCTAAGGGAGTGGCCAATTAGCCCCAAGCCTTACTCTCGAGGAGACCTCCTCCTGAGGAGCCACTCCTGCCTTTTGGCAGCTCTGCGCGCCCGTGCATCGAGAAGAGGCCTCTCCTCGTCTTCCTCTTCACTTATGGGAGCTTCTGAAGGCCCTGGCTGAATCCCTGCTTCTGGCACCACATCTTCTCCAGCCTCCTCACTGTCCGACTCAAGTGCCAGCTGCACAAGTGCTAGCGCAGCACCATACCAGCCTCCTCGCTGTTGGAATCAGCTACTAGCTGCACAGGCCGCTGACGGGCCACAACACATAGCCAGGCACCGTGAGAAATATGCAGATTACCCACAAACATTTTAAGAGTTCTCAAAACATTTTGGCAATCTCCAGTTGGCTGGAAATGGGACTGGTCACGGGGAGAGGGCGGGCAAAATCTATACCTTATTTTTGTTTCTAGTGAGCGCGGGAGGTTTCAGAGCTGGCTTGACTTTACTGCAACCAACATCCTTAGTAAAAGAATCCTTTGCTTGAACCAAATGGAGTTGAAGGCTTCTCTTTCTTAAGGGATAGGATTGGGGCAGGTCTGACAAATTGTCTCTCTTGTAAACTCCTACCAGGAGTTTAATAGTGGTCCCATTCAGGAAGAACCAGGGGTGAAATGCTATCGGTTCGGACTGCTTCGGCCAAACTGGTAGTGGCAGTGGCGGGTGGTTCGGAGAACCGGTAGTGGCAGCAGCATGAGGCTCCGCCCACCCGCTCAGACGTTGTTACTTCCTGGTTTTAACCAGGAAGTAACCTGTTTTTTACCCTCTGTGCATGCACAGAAAGCTTTGCGCATGCGCAGAGGGTCCAAAATTGCACGTGACGTGCGTGTGGGCGGAGCACGCACTTCCGAACCGGTAGGGAAGGTAAGTAGATTTCACCCCTGGGAAGAACCCTGCAAAGTGAAACTTCTATGTTTCTACCAGTATAGACTTGAGATGGCTTCATTGTGGAGAGCGTACTGATACTAATCATTATAAATATGCCGAGTGAGTAAGGAACTGTCACCAAGCTGTGTTACATCAACTGTGGTGGGAGCTTTGCTAGCCCTGTGGCAGGGTGGGGTCTTCTGGGATTTGCGTGATTCAAAGCAGATGCTTGAGACAGCTGCCTCTTCTCTAAAGGAGAAATATAAAAACATTTTTTTTTATTCACCTGGGCACTTTGGATGGATGGCCAAGGGTTGTTTTCCCACAAATAGGGATGAAGAAGAAGGAGGAGGAGGAGGAGGGGAAGGAGGAGGAGGAGGAAGATGATGAAGAAGAGGAGGAGGAAGGAAGAGGAAGGAGGAGGAAGAAGAAAAGGAGGAAGAAGGAAGAAGAAGAAAGGAAGAGGAGGAGGAAGGAGGAGGAGGAGGAGAAGGATGAAGAGGAAGAGGAGGAAGAAGGAAGAAGAAGAGGAAGAAGGAGGAGGAAGAAGAAGAAGGAAGAGAAGGAGGAGGAAGGAGGAAAAGGAGGATGAAGAAGAGGAAGAAGAGGAAGGAGGAGGAAGAAGAAGAAAAAGAAGAGGAAGAAAGGAGGAAAAGAAGGAGGAGGAAGGAGGAAAAGGAGGAGGAAGAAGAGGAAGGAAGAGGAAGAAGAAGAAGAAGAAGAAAAAGAAGAGGAAGAAAGGAGGAAAAGAAGGAGGAGGAAGAACTAACCTTGATTTAATTTGAAATTTAATTAAATCAAAATTACAGTAAAGCAATTAAATATTACCCACGTATTTAATAATATTTCTGCACACTTTTAGAACCTAAAAAAAAAGTTGGTGTCAGATTTTGGAGGAACAGGTTGGACTGTCCCTTCTGAAACAGCCTAGGTTCCTCCACAATTGCTTGAGTTCCACCCATTAAACATTCGCACGCAAGGCATCTTGATGCTTGGTATCAAAACTCTGATCTTTCTAGCCAATCGATCGGTGCAGATCAATGATGGGTTTCAAATTTTTTAAATATCGGTTCTGTGGGCGTGGCTTGGTGGGCATGGCTTGGTGGGCATGGCAGGGGAAGGATACTGTAAAATCTCCATTCCCACCCCACTCCAGGGGAAGGATACTGTAAAATCTCCATTTCCTCCCGATCAGATGGGACTTGGGAGGCAGAGAATAGATGGGGGTGGAGCCAGTCAGAATTTTTTACTACCGGTTCTCTGAACTACTCAAAATTTCCGCTACCGGTTCTCCAGAACTGGTCAGAACCTGCTGAAACCCACCTCTGGTGCAGATCGATTTATACTACTATCAGATCTGTCAGTACCAACATGCCTATGCTGACATTTGTTTTATCAGGGCTCTGTGGGGGATAGAAGTAGCTTACGTGGTCAGAGTATGTATTCCCATTTAGGTCCTTGGTACTATCTTCTTAGAATTAATAGTATCAAGAACCTAAAAACAAAACCAACCAACCATATTTCAGGATCTACTCATGATTTGGCAGGTCTGCCAGGGGACACAGAAAGAAAGGGACAGAGACATTTCTGCTTGAGAAGACATGCCATTTCCTGACATCCTCAAATCTTGCTCCATTCTGGCAGAGTGCAGAAGGGAGGGATGAGCAAAGAACCTTGGGGGTAGATGACAAGAGTATATATATTCCCTTCAAGGTCACTTAAGGTGTGAAGGTCATTCCAGCTGTCCAGTTAAAGTAAGCAGGCACCTCCAGGTCAGGAGCACTGATTTAAGAAGATGCCGGAGGCAGATGATCATCTGAGCGACAACGACAAAAGTATAATCTCATACGGCACGGGAGGAGGAATGATCAACCGCTCCAGTTATCTACCAAGAAAACCAGATGGATAGACAAGGTGAAGCGATTATTGATGTAGTGCTGGATGATAGTGCTGAAGAAAATCGGAGGATCTCAGAATACCGATGGTGCTCACGACGGATTCAGCCTTCTGGACATCTAGTTGCTGATGCTACTCCATGCAGTAGCCGGAATTCCGAAGTTGCAAAGACAGAATTGCAGTGAAATTGTGGAAGGAAGCATGAAAAAAAAAAAAAAAGTTGATGAAACTTAATATTATATGGAGAAAGCAGTACTAACTCTGATTAGTTTCAGAGTTCTAATTCTATAATTTCAAAGGAGTTTAAGAATAAACCTGTCCGTCCATCCATCCATCTCTCTACAGTATCTACTCTTTCTATCATCGCTCTCTCCTATCTATCTATCTATCTATCTATCTATCTATCTATCCATCCATCCATCCATCCATCCATCCATCTCTCTATCATCTATCTATCTATCTATCTATCTATCTATCTATCTATCTATCTATCTATCTCCTACCTACCCATCTTCTATCTATCTATCTATCTATCTATCTATCTATCTATCTATCTATCTATCCATCCAGCCATCTCTCTATCATCTATCTATCTATCTATCTATCTATCTATCTATCTATCTATCTATCATCTATCTATCTATCTATCTATCTATCTATCTATCTATCTATCTATCTATCTATCTATCATCTATCTATCTCCTACCTACCCATCTTCTATCTATCTATCTATCATCCACCTACCTACCTACTATCTATCTATCTACCTACCTATCATCCATCTATCTATCTATCTATCTATCTATCTATCTATCTATCTATCTATCTATCTATCTATTATCTCCTACCAACCCATCTTCTATCTATCTACCTATCTATCTCTATCATCTCTCTCTCTCTCCATCCATCCATCCATCCATCCTTCCATCCATATATCATCTCTCTCTCTCTCATCTCTCCCTCCCTCCTTCCCTCCCCATTATTGATGAGAAGGTGTTTTGGGAAACAAAAAGACCCCAAAAGGGAAGAAGAAGACTAAAACATCTCCCCACCAACCATCAACACCAGATGTGCATAGATTAACCCCAAGATTTACATCAAATCAACAATCAAAAAGTAAACAATGCCCCAATTAAGAAACTGCTAAACAAACTAACAATAAACAGCCCAACCAAAGAACCTCCAAGACGAATCCCATCAACACTGACAGGACAATATACTAGAATATAAATGTAGAGCAATCCCCACTCCTTACTAGCACTGATGATGTTACCTAGTTTCAGTGGTGGGTTCCTCCCGGTTCGGTCCGGTTCGGCCGAGCCGGTAGCGGTGATGATATGACATCACCGAACCGATTCTCCCCCCCAGCCCTCCCACCCCCCCACATTATTCTTACCTTTTATTTGGTCCCACCCCCAATCTATTGCTGCCTCCTGAGTCCCAGCTGATGACTAGAGGGAAAAAAACTGTTTAAACTCTTGCCGCGGGGCTTCAAAGGGCCGTCCTACAGCTGATCAGTGTTAAAAGCAAACAAATGAGTCGGGTCGTAAGTGTGAGGACTGGTCATAAGTGCGAGGACCTTCCAGAAACGACTCTGACCAGCTAGCCACGCCCACCTAGTCACATGACCTCCAAGACACACCCACAAAATAAGCCACGCCCACAGAACCAGTAGTAAAAAAAATTAGAACCCACCCCTGCCTAGTTTGGGTAGTATTTCTTACATCTGTAAGAAAACAACCAAGCTCAGAGAGCACCAAGGACCCCTCATCCCCCCTCCCTCCCTCCCTCCTGACTTTGGGCGGTTTATAGCATTAAAATATAAAATCATCCATAGACTGGGCAAAATAAGATATAGTTCCCAAATTCCTGAGAGCTAAACCGCCATGCCTGAAATATCCTTTAATCAAAGTTTGGTGTCCTTTTCTCTGAGGTTGATAGGAAAACGCAGCATGAAGGAGATAAAAAGCGTTTCAAAATGCCGAAGAAACTTGACACTGTATATAGGCCAGGTGCAGAGCTTTTACTCAAATCTTAATTTCTCACCCTAATCTGAAACCATGCAGTTAATGTAACAGAGATCACATTTCAGTACAGATGGTTGAAATACCAAGTTATAAATATCCCCAGTATTGACCATATGCTAGTTAATATATTAAGCACTCAGTAATGTACTGCAGATGCAAATGTATCAAAAGAGAATAAGAAAATGAATATCAAGCAGACTGTGATCATCTGAACTAATAAACCCAGTGTGAATACCGCTGTGAGCAATTATGCCAGTGTGGTAAGCCCTCCCCTCCTAGAGAATGAAATATTTTGGGGAATATTAAGAGGCAGAATATTATATTTCCCCAAAGGAGAAATGGAGAAATATGTTCTTAGAGGCAGAAAACAGCCCCCAGTCTTTCTTAATAGCCTCCAGCAGATGCCTGAAGTCTTTAGAGATGCATATTTTGTGCCCATTAAGAAAGACTGGGCACAAACAGAACATCTATTCACAAACAGAACACCTTCAGCTCCAGGTGATGGGATTAAGAAGGACAGGACATGACCTTTTAGGACATAATAGGATTAACCCACTAGCAAGGAACAAGCAACCCACCCACTAATAGGAATAGCAAAAGATACAAAAGCTCCTTCATTGCACAATCCCAAGAACAGTTCAAACTTCAAAGTCACTGAAACCTATAAAGATCCATCCACTCCTTCAACTAAATTGTCAGCTGTCCCAGAACTACATGCTGTGTGTTGGTTCTGCTCATCAGTAAACAGAGTCCTTCTTTCCAATCAGCCTTCATTTTATTTCCAATGCCTTTCTCCCCGGCTTGGAACCAGACCAGATTTTTTTTCCAACACCAGACTCCAATTGAAGCTGGAGAGCAGCAGTCATGGAGGAACAGATCACAATTTGTTAAACAAAGATCTGGATCATGTGACAAGGTGACAAGTCAGCTGATTGTCTGAGGGAGCTCCAGTGACTAAAGCAGGTGAAGCGCGGAAAGGGTAAGAGAAGGCAGCAGCTGTTCTGGACACCTCACGTCGCGTTTTCAGCCTCCAAACGTGTTGCGTTGAAGGGCTCTCAAACGGAGCATTTGGAGGCTGAAAATGCGATGCGTGGAGCCCAAAAACACAAGCCATTGTCGGTGGCAATCTCTGCAGCCAGGAAGTGGATGCACGGAGGCCGAAGGGTGGGGGCTGGTGGGTGGGTGGGGTTACATTTGGAGTATAAGATGCACCCAAATTTTCAGTCTCTTTTAGGAGGGAAAAAAGTGTGTTTTATATTCCGAAAAATACGGTACCTGCACTTTGGAGGGTGCCAGGTGAAGGCTACTTTAAAGAACACCACTTAAGAGCCTTGGTAGTACAGTGGTCTAAGGCACCCTGTTATTAAGCTAGTTATTAAGACCAGCTGCCTGCAATTACTGCAGGTTCAAATCTCGCCAAGGCTCAAGGTTGACTCAGCCTTCCATCCTTTCTAAGGTAGGTAAATTGAGGACCCAGTTGTGGGGGCAATAAACTGACTTTGTATAAATATACAAAAGAATGAAGGCTATTGCTTAGCGCATTGTAAGCCGCCCTGAGTCTCCGGAGAAGGGCGACATATAAATCAAATTAAAAAAAAAAAAATTCAGGGGTCCCCAACCCAGGGGTGAAATCCGGCAGGTTCTGACAGGTTCTGGAAAATCAATAGCGGAAATTTTGAGTAGTTTGGAGAACCCTCAAATACCACCTCTTGCTGGCCCCAGAGTGGAGTGGGAATGGGGATTTTGCAGTATCCTTCCCCTGCTATACCCACCAAGCCACGCCCACCAAGCTATACCCACAGTACCGGCAATAAAAAAATTTGGATTTCACCATTGCCCCCAACCCCTGGTCCATGGACTGGCATCAGTCTGCAGCATGCCAGAAACCAGTCTGTGCAAACAAGAGAAGCCTAATTCACGGGATGCAGGCAGCATGCAAAACCATGCCCTCTCTGGTCTGTGGAAAAAAAACTCTCACCACGGAACCGGTCCCTGGTGCCCAAAAGGTTGCAGGCCGCTGACTTATTTGATTCCAAACAAGGCAGCTTCAAAAATTCAAGTAGGTCAGAACTCACAAGGCTGGTGTGGGAGGCTGTGTGTTGTGATCTACGGTGAAATTGTTCACGTTGCCATTCTCATCACTGATCAGGATTTCTGCTAAAGGAGAACAGCAGCTGGACCTAGAGAGGAGATAAACATAGAAGATGCTAAGCAGGAGATGGTAAATTAACACTCTTTAAGAGCTTTCTGAAAGGCTGGTAGAGTCAGAGGGCAATGACATTCCAAAGATCAGGTGTGCAACCCAAAAAGATACATTTTCTGGGTCCTCCTAGATATGTTTATTGATGGGAACCAGAATGTGTTCCTCCTGTCAGACCTGATGAAGCACATAGAAACAAGTGGAGAAACATGGTCCTTCAGCTATATTGGCCCCATCATACCATGAAGGTAGTAGGTGATAACCAGCACCTTGAATTCCACCCAGAAGCATAAGGAAGCCAGTGAAACATGCATAAAAAAATGTGTAACACAAACATAACGTGATGTGTCCATAACTGCTCATGTCACCAGAATCTGGATCAATTGCAGCTTCCAGATAGTCTTCAAGGGAAGTCCCATGTAATCAGTGGTGGGCTGCCGCCGGTTCAGACCAGTTCTAGAGAACCGGTAGTTCTGACCATCAGCTGGCCCCACTGATCTGCCCCTGCCCTATCCTGTCCTATATTTCCTTCTTTCTAGCTCAGCTGATCCGCGCAGCACAGCTGATTTCTGCACCTCTGCTGTTCTACTGACCGGGCTGCTTTAGAAGGTAAGCAGCTGTAAGATCCGGCCTCTCCTCCTCGTTCAAGAAAGTAAAGACTCTTGAAACTCTTGGCATTTCAAAAGGAACCTTTTATTGAACCGGAGTGATAGCAAGATGAAAGAAAAGCAGACTCTGAATTTCCTCAGGCAATACAGTTAGGATAAAGGAATTAGAAACTCCTCCCTTCACTCCAAAGTGGATTCAGCCAATCCAATATTGTTAGATATAAAGACTTACTAACAGATGAGGGAGAATTGAAAGGGAAACAGGAACTAGAAGGACAGGGGATTGAGACAGACTGGTATATGTATATGCAGATTCAAACAAGATATGAGAAGGATGCTAAATTATATGATTTTTATATGGAAAAAACTGAGTTGGATAGGATACTCATGAGAACAGATGATAATTTAATAAAAAAATTATAATTTTTTGCTTAGTATTGAATTAGAGGAGGAGCAAGTAAAAGAAACAATGATAGCTTGGGGAAGAAACTTTGGTTATTCAATTGATTTGGAAAAATGGCAACAACTATGGGAAAGGAATTATAAATTAATTCCTTTCCTGCACATAAGGAAAATCAAAATAAAATGTTTTATAGATGGCATATGCCACCTGAGAAATTAGCAAAAATGTTTAAAGAAAAATCAGCTAAATGTTGGAAGTGTCATCAACTACCAGGATCATATTATCATATGTGGTGGACATGTCTGGAAGCTAAAAACTATTGGAGTAAATTTAAGACTTGGTTGGAGGAAATGATACATCAACATATTGAATTTAAACCAGAGTTGTTCCTACTGGGTATCCTACCTGAAAAAATTTGCAAGGAAAAAGTTTATCTGATAATACATGTAATAACAGCTGCAAGGATTGTCTATGCACAAAATTGGAAAGAGGAGAAAATACCTTTGGAAGACGAAGTAATAAAAAAAACCTCTTAGATTGTGCAGAAATGAATAGATTAACTTTGATGATTAAAGATAGAGAAGACTCTGAATATTTTAAAATATGGAATGATTTTTATTATTGGTTGGAGAAGAGATATAAATGATTATGTAAAAATATGTGATGAGTTGAATATTATGTTAGTGATGAATTGATATTGTGGACTGGATAAGGATCAAGATAGAAGTAATGACAACTATACAGGAAAACAAAGAACTTTGGAAGACAACACCGAGATGTCACAGGGAAAAGAAAACTGATGTATTAAATGTTTGTTTGTCTAAAAAATAAAAAACTTAAAAAAAAAACACAAAGTGGATTTAGCCAATCCGCAGGTGTGGAGATGTTATTGTAACGGCCTTTTCTCACAGCATGTGAGAAAAAGGGAATTTTCTCACTTGCTGTATTTTGAGTGCGGTGCACTCACATGTTAGGTTGATGTGCACTCATATATATATATGCATATTCTTTCTAGCCAGGTTTTACCTACGTAAGCTAAGATGTTCTATAGCCCTGGTTCTGTGAAATCTCATTCACAAGTTTCTGGGCTTTTTTTCTGCTGACAAACAGCAACTCTGTGCTGCTTTTTCTTGCCTCCCCATTCTAGTGGCTCAGGTGGATGTGATCGGCAAGAGATGGTCCCTCAGATAACATGGTCCCAAGCCATGAAGGGCTTTAAAAGTGACAACCAGCACTTTGAATTTCACCTAGAAGCAAATCGGCAACCAATGCAGCTCCTGCAGTAGAGATGGCAGATATGCACACCGAGGTCTGTACAAAATCATGCAGGCCGCTGCATTTTGGACCAACTGGAGCTTCCGGATGCTTTTCAAGGGCAGCCCCATGTAGAGCAATCGCTCCAGGATTTCCAAAGGTCCAGCTCATTAGGAATTCTGCAAGCTTATCTCCAACACATCCTTAATGACCCAACAATCTGGGTCTTCATTTTATCCACCTTGGAAGGATGGAAAGCTGAGTCAACCTTGAGCCTGGTGAGATTCGAACTGCCAAATCGCAGGCAGCTGGCAGGCAGCAGAAGTAGCTTGCGATACTGCATTCTAACCACTGTGTCACCACACTGCGGGTCTCGTCCCCTAAGGAGTTAGATCTTTTGGGACCCAGAAGAAGGGCCTTCTCTATGGTGGCTCCCTCTCTCTCTGGAACATCATACTTCCAGAAATTAGACTGGGCCCCACTTTGGCAATCTTTCAGAAGGCCCTGAAGATGTGGTTTTGCCAGCAGGCCTGGGGAAGCCAAAGTGTGAGGGAGCCCCTAAAATGGCTTATTTAATCATGTGCTGAGGCAGGAGGTGGGTGGGTGGTGGGTTACTGTTTTTTATCTTTTTTAATCTTTTTTATTTTTATCTCTGCCCCCCCCCCCCCCATTTTGTGATTTTTACTGTTTGTAAGCCGCCTAGTCAGTCCTAGAAGAGATCAGCCCTGACTGCTCTTTAGAAGGCCAGATCCTGAAGATGAAACTCAAATACTTTGGCCACCTAATGAGAAGGAAGGACTCACTGGAGAAGAGTCTAATGCTGGGAACGATTGAGGGCAAAAGAAGAAAGGGACGACAGAGAATAAAGTGGCTGGATGGAGTCACTGAAGCAGTCGACGTGAGCTTAAATGGACTCTGGGGGATGGTAGAGGACAGGAAGGCCTGGAGGAACGTTGTCCATAGGGTCGCGATGGGTCAGACACAACTTCGCAACTTACAACAACAACAAAGCCGCCTAGAGTCGCTGTGAGCGAGTAGGCAGCTATATAAATGTTCTAAATAAATAAATAAAAATTGCTCAGGTACATCTGAGAGCAGCAGGTTGACAACTCTACGTTCTGTAATACAGAAAACAGTTCAGAAAACAGAGGTACGTACTTGAAATCACAGATAAGCTTCTTATTGCTACCCTCCTTTTCTGAGTGACAAGATAAAGCGCTGGGATCTGGGCTGATCTGGACATTAACAGCAGCCTCAGCACCCTCAGCAGAAAATGTCATGTTCCAGGTGTGTTGAGAGCAGTCGGGTCTTTGCTGGCTGTCAGCTCCACAAGGCATATAGAATTGGAGAAGGTGATAGACTGGTGGGTTTTCTTCAGTTTCCTGGAGGAAGAGCACATATCTATTAATCCTCCTTGTGACTAGAGATTTAGATACAGATTAACAGAGTTGGAAGGGATCTTGTAGGTCATCTAGTCCAACCCCCTACCTAAGCAGACCCTACACCATTTTTGACAAATGGCAGTCCAATCTATTCTGGAAAGCTTCCAGTGATGAAGCACCCGCAACTTATGGAGGCAAGCGGTTCCACTGGTTGATTGTTCTCACTGTCAAAAAAATTATCCTTATTTCCAGGTTGAATCTCTCCTTGTTCAGTTTCCATCCATTATTCCTTGTCTGGCCTTTAGGTGCTTTGGAAAATAGCTTGATCCCTTCCTCTCTGTGGCAGCCCCTCAAGTATTGGAGACTGCTATCATGTCTCCCCTGGTCCTTCTCTTCTCTTCACTAGACTAGCCAAGCCCAGTTCCTGTAACCGTTCATCATTATGTTTTAGTCTCCATGCCTTTAATCAATTTAATAGTTGCTCTGCTTTGCACTTCTAGCAAAGTCTCAACATCTTTGAGCCTTCAGGCCCCTAATCATCCTGGGTGCTCTTCTCTGCACTCTCAACATCTTTTTTATAGTGTGGTGACCAGGGGTGAAATGCTGCTGCCTCTATCCGGCTCACGGAAGCCGGTAGCGCCGGCGGTGGGTAGTTCGGAGAGCTGGTAGCGCCAGCGGCTGGAGGCTCCACCCCAGTGGTGGGTTGCCCCCAGTTTGGACCGGTTCGCAAGCACCGGTAGTAAAACCAGCGGGAGGCTCTGCCCACTGACCCGGACGTCATCATAGGTGATCTGCGCATGCGCAGAAAAGTGCGTGCATGCATGAGCGCAATGCAAATCGGTAGTAAAGGTAAGTAGAATCCACCCCTGCTCCACCCCCCCAAACAGGGACATCATCACGTCCCGGTTTTGACCATCTGCACATGCGCAGATGATGGCCTGTGCGTGAAGTGAGCCAGTAGGAGAGGTAAGTACATTTTACCCCTGGTGGTGACCAAAAGTGCAGTACTCTAGGCATGGTCTAACTAAGGCTTTGTAGAGTGGTTAAAATGGTATTTGTGCTTGATTGAACAGTAATCCCATATGTAGCTGATCTCAATAAGCAAAACAGAGATAGATGTGAAGGCAACCAGGTATCTGAGGACTGTGGGTAGACTGGGAAGTTGAAACCCCATCTTGGGAAAGGGTAAGAAGAAAGGCTAGTTAACTTCTGCATGGTTGCCAAGAAAAATTCAATGGAAATGTCCATATTGTCCCTACCAGCCGAGCAAAATTCATGTGACTTTAATCATCTATAAACTTTACCAGCCTCTTTGCTGCCTTCCACTTGATACAGAATCCTAGGCTGTGAGACCTTCGAAAGCCTCAAAGATGTACTGTGACTCAGTGGTGAAATCCAGATTTTTTTACTTCCGCTTCTGTGGGCGTGGCTTGGTGGGTGTGATGTGGCTTGGTTGGCATGGTAGGGGAAGGATACTGCAAAATCTCCATTTCTACCCCACTCCAGGGGAAGGATATTGCAAAATCTCCATTCTCTCCCCACTCCAGGGGGAAGGATACTGCAAAATCCCCATTCCCTCCCCACTCCAGGGGAAGGATATTGCAAAATCTCCATTCCCACCCCACTCCTGGGGGAAGGATACTGCAAAATCCCCATTCCCTCCCCACTCTAGGGGAAGGATATTGCAAAATCTCAATTCCCATTCCACTCTGGGACCAACCAGAGGTGGTATTTGCCGGTTCTCCAAACGGCTCAAAATTTCCGCTACCAGTGCTCCAGAACCTGTCAGAACCTGATTTAAATTTAGCTAATTTAAAACAAAGTGGCTCCATTTTAATCTGTGCTTGTATTTTTCTTGTTTTTTGGAGGAGCAACAGTTGTTTCTCCTAAGGCAGGGGTGTCAAACTGACGGCCCGTAGGTCGGATGCATCACATGGCGCAAGCCACGGCCAGCCCAGCTCCGCGAAGTGGAAAAACATCACGATACGTCAAGTAACGGCAACGTGACACCGTGAGTTTGACACCCGCGTGTCCTAAAATATTGGTCTGGATCGTGACAAGGCAGAGAACCAAAACTGGAGCGGGCAAAATCTAGGGGGAAAAAAACCAAGAATACAGCTCATCTGTCTGGAACCCACACTGTGTATCGGACATTAATACAACTGAGAGAGTCCAGAGTCCAGATTTCACGAGAAGAGTACTCCACTCCTCTGCTCGCAACAGAATACCTTATGCCACCAGGCTTATAATTTTGGGCTTAGACAACTTAGAACTTCACCATCTTCGGTCCGACCTAAGCGTAGTATATAAAATTATCTGCTACAATGTCCTACCTGTCAATGAGTACTGCAGCTTCAACCATAACAATACACGAGCACACAATAGGTACAAACTTAAGGTAAACTGCTCTAAACTTGATTGCAGAAAATACGACTTCAGCAACAGAGTGGTCAATGCCTAGAATGCACTACCTGACTCTGTGGTTTCTTCCCCAAACCCCCAAAACTTTAACATTAGACTTGTCTACTGTTGTCCTTACGCCATTCCTAAGAGGTCTGCAAGGGGCGTGCATAAGAGCACCAGCGTGCCTACTGTCCCTGTCCTAATGTCCCCATTTATTCGTATCCATTTCATGTATTCATAATTATGTTTATACTTATATCTGTTATCTTATACATGCTTGACAAAATAAATAAATAATAAATAGATTATGATGCTCTCCTTGGCTGAGGAATTCTGGGAATTGAAGTTCACGTATCTTGAAGTTGCTAAGGAGAAAAACTGCAATATAGGACACACACAAAGACATTTTCAGAAGTTTGAGAGTAAACCTTGAGAGTAAAGGAGACTCACCAAGGCTGTTTTGGGAATGACAGAGATGAGCAGAGTCATGTAGTTTTGCGATGAACTGGTTTTCGCTGTAAATGTTGCAAGACTGAAAGAAAGATTAGTGGTGATTGTTAATAATGCAGGCATATCTTTGGAAGGTGTCAGAATATATTCATGAACTGGAATAGGGCATAGCAACAGGTCAGCCAATGAGGGTTGTTTGGTAACTGAAACATAGTATTTGTTGTATAAGAGACAGTTTGGAGCCTGGGCGTGGCTTAACTGTTCTGTATATAAGCTTGAGGGCACTAGCTTCTCCTCTCCTCCATTTTGCCTCCTCCATTTTGTGCTGTGTTTGTACTTGCTATTTCTCTTCTCTACAACGTGGAAAAACCTACAAGGGTATTGTATGCCTTATGTGTTGTTATGTATATAAAAACGTTTTGAATCCTGCTTAATAGTCTGCGTGTGTGTGCTGCAACAAACTCTGACAGAAGGGTGATATGAAAAGCCCCCCAACCTTTAGACCAGGGGTCCATGACCCCCAGGCCGTGGCCCAGTACTGGGCTGTGACCTTATTTGGAACTGGGTCACACAAGCTGTGGGCAAGTGCATGGATGCAGCTCCATTTGTGTGAGCGGTGGGCACTTGTGCACGCACATGAAACTCCAGCACAAATGGAGCTTCACGCGTGCATGCGAGTGCCCACTGCTCACGCAAATTGAGCTGTGTGTGCGAGCGTGCATACCTGCCGCTCGCACAGGTCCATTTCCTCTCTCCGGAATGGTTGGGGAACACTGCTTTAGACAACCCAGCACTTACATTGCTATTCTGGGCTGGCTCTGACCCAATTTCAAATTTATAATAATTAAAAGGAGTCAAGAAAGTTACAAAACATGGCTTTCAGACTGTCTCTCTCCAAGATTAAGTACTGGAACTGCAATACCGGCTTCAAGATTCCCTCTAAGGAATCTTTCCTTTTAATCCAAGTCAATAAATAAGATAGTGTTAGATAAATAATAATAGATAAATGTTGGAATAAATGGAAGGTTGCCTAAAGAGGGCATGAATGATTGAGGCAGGAAGTGGTTTTCTAACAACTGGGTTTATATATTGCACGAAACCAATGGTGAAATCCAACCGGATCTATCCGGCTCGTGCAATCCGGTAGGGTCAGTGGTGGGAGGCTCTGCCCACCCACCCGGACGTCATCACGTCCCGTGTGCTGACCCTCTGCGCATGCGCAGAAGATGTGCACACACTCACATTTGCAATCCGGTAGCGAAGGTAAGTGCATTTTACCCCTGCACTAAACCATAATGTAATTGGGTTTTGGCTTAATGTGCTGTCCAAACCCAGCCATTATGGTTTAGAAACTGGATTCAGTAGAAGGAGGGGAAAGCTACTAACCACAATTGAGCCCAACATTTCTGTTGCTAAATGAGAACTGTTAAGTGAATTTTGCCCCATTTTAGGACCTTTCTTGCCACAGCTGTTAAATGCAGTTCTTAAGTTAGCAACACGTTATCAAACCTGCCGCAATTTAGACATTTAGGAAAGAAAGACCCTTGACTCCATTTGATTGAAGTGATAGGTTCTTTTACTAAAGTTAAGTGGTTGCAGAATAGTGGCCAAAATAGTGGAAACCTTTTGGGAAAAGTGTATTTTTAAGGTTTGATGGCTAATAACACCACTTTTTTTTAGAGTTTCAAGATAATCATATCCACTGCTGGATATGATTAGCGACCCAGCAATAAAACCCAGTTAACAGAAGCAATCCTTCAATCTTGGTTTCACAATATAACAGCTGCAGAACTAAAAGACTTGGTTCACTCCATGGGAAGACGTTGTTAGGCTGTAATTCATGCTAAAGGTTACCTAACTAAGTATTAACTAACATGGTGATAATTTTTGTATATCTCATTTTTTCTATGGTGAAAATTTTTGTATATCTCATTTTTTCTATGTGTTTCACTTTTCTTCTTTATACTGTAACTGCTATTCTAATAGCAAATCCTTCATAAAATTCTTGATTATCCTTAATTATCCTTCCCTAATTATCCTTCCATTGATATATAATTTTATGGCACTACTCCAAAAAAAAGGTGGTGTTATTAGCTAGTTTTAGAAAATACACTTTTTCCAAAAGGCTTCCACAATTTTGGCCACTACTGTAAAGCTAGATCTGAACATTCCCATGTAAAGGTTACACTTTCCCCCTCTTTCCCTGGACCTCCCCCCACCCGCCCTTGACCAGTATCCAATAGGATGCCTTGTGGATGTTTTGGGAATGACTCAGAACTTGGCGCCTCTCCCTGCAGTTTTATATTTGGTTCCCAGGCTAGGTGTCCTTGGAAGCTGGTTTATTCCAGTTTGGCACTTCTGATTCTCGTCAACGTGTCATCATCCCTTCCGCTGTTTGTCTTCTCATTCCCAGGCCACGTATTACTGCCCCAAATTCCTCCCCTCACTCCCTTGCAATTTATGGCAGGATGCCAGCAAAGTGAAGAAGCTGAAGATGGCAGACCTGACACACGATTTCTAAAAAGTTGGTATTGCTATCCTACCTTGAGGCAAAGTTGGAGCTCTTGGCAGGGGCCACAAACGTTGCCGTGAGAACGGTGCTCTCTCCTGTCCTCAGGAAACCTTGTACAGGTCTAAAGCTCTGTATGAAGCCCAGGTCATCTCGGACATTAAAGGTGAACGTTGCAGCTGATCCATCATTCACCACCTGTACAGAGAACTCTAGGCTCCCACCAGGCAACAACGTACCTTGGAAATATAATAGGACAGGTGAGTCAAACTCAAGGCCAGTTGGGCTGGATACAGCCTGTGGGGTGCTTACCGGTAGATCTGGCCCGCGGGGCCAGCCTCAGGGGTTCTGTGGGCGTGGCTTGGTGGGTGTGGCAGGGGAAGGATATCCTGACCTTCGCACCTTCCGCCGCGAATTAAAAACATGGCTGTTCACATCGCCCAGCCTGGACTGAGGGTTTTTTTGATTATTTTAATGGGTTTTAATATATGTTTAAATTATATACTTATGCATTTATGTATTTTATGTATGCATATTTATGTATTTTATGTTTTACTGGGTTTGTTTTTATTTGTTGTGAGCTGCCCTGAGTCCTACGGAGATAGGGCGGCATACAAATTATATTAAATGAATAAATAAATAAACATTGCAAAATCTCCATTCCCACCCCACTCTGGGGCCAGCCTGAGGTGGTATTTGCCGGTTCTCTGAACTACTCAAAATTTCCACTATCAGTTCTCCAGAACCTGTTAGAACCTGCTGGATTTCACCCCTGACCGGCCTGGAATTAGCAAAGGACCAGCCCGCGGTGCCTCTGCTAGCGAAAATGGGGCAGGGGGGAGGCGCTTCAAAATTTGCTGTTTGCTGGGAAGGTGTGTAGCTAAAAGTCAGTCTACATTTAGTCTACATCTGATTTTGGGGATATTTCTTCATAAACAAACAAAACTGCATTTTCTGTGCAGTTCACACCCCTAGCTCGCTGGATTAGGCCCACATTTTGTAATTTGTTTTTGTTTTTGTTTGTTTTTTATTGGATTTATATACCGCCCTACTCCCGAAGGACTCAGGGCGGTGAACAACCACAGAATAAAACAATAAATACAAAAATTTAAAATAGAATAAAAACGAATTAAATAATTTGGCTGAGACAAATTTAAAATACCCAATAATTTAAAAACAAATTAAAATTTACATTTAAAAGGGGAAAAGATTTAGGCCAGGCCAGCTTGATGAAATAAGAAAGTCTTGAGCACGCGACGGAAGGTGTGCAGATCCGGGATCCTCCATATCTCCAGGGGGAGCTCGTTCCAGATCGTAGGTGCCCCCACAGAGAAGGCTCTCCCCCTAGGGGCTGCCAGTCGACATTGTTTGGCCGACGGCACCCGGAGGAGCCCCTCTCTATGGGAGCGTACTGGCCAGTGGGAGGTTATTGGTGGTAGCAGGCGGTCCTGTAGATAACCAGGTCCTAAGCCAAATAACCTCTGTGCCCCATTTTGGCTGACAGAGTGATGCAGGAGGCTGAGTGATGTCACACCCCTGGCCACGCCCCCTCCCTCAGCCCTTCGAGGTCAAGCACAACCCTGATGCGGCCCTCAATGAAATTGAGTTTGACACCCCGCAATAGGGCACATTGAAAATGGGGATAACTTGCAATTAAAGGTAATTTTGAGTTGTCATATATTGGTGGTTCTCAACATTTGGTGCAGATGACTCCATTGAACTTCTTGTGGTGGCACGGTGGTTAGAATGCAGTATTGCATGCTAACTCTGTCCAGTGCCAAGAGTTCGATCCTGACCGGCTCACGGTTGACTCAGCCTTCCATCCTTCCGAGGTTGGTAAAATGAGGACCCAGATTGTTGGGGGCAATATGCTTGACTTTGTAAACCCCTTAGAGTGGGTTCTAAAGCACTGTGAAGCGGTATATAAGTTTACTTGCTATTGTCAGTGCTAACCCGTTATAGGTGCTATTCCTCATAGAGGAGGAATAACCTTAGACCCAAATGACTCCTATGGGGCTGAGGGATCATCAGTCACAAAATAACCATTTATTGGCCGGCATTTATCAAATGCCAAATTTATTTATTAGAAGGCAACTTTTTCCAATTTCTTCATCCTTTCAGGATTTTCTCCATTCTCCTGTCCCTTACAGGTAGTCCTTGACATATGACCACAATGGAGTCCCAAATTTCTGTTTTTAAGCGAGACATTTGTTAAGTCAGTTTTGCCCCATTTTACGAACTTTTCATGCCACAGTTGTTAAGTGAATTCCTACAGTTGATACTAACATGGTTGTTAAATGAATCTGGCTTCCCTATTGACTGTGCTTGTCGGAAGGTCGCAGAAGGGGATCACGTGACCTTGGGACACAGCAACCATCATAGATATGAACCAGTTGTCATGCGTCTGAATTTTGATCACATGATCATGGGATGCTGTCAATGTCGTAACTGTGAAAAACGGCCACAAGACACTTTTTTCAGTGCCATTGTAACTTTGAACGGTCACTAAATGAACTGTTGTAAGCCGAGGACTACCTGTAGTCCTCACTTTACGACCTGTGGCTTAGTGACCGTTTGAAGTTACAATGGACCGCCACCGAAGGACTTTTGACTTGATTTCAAATATTAAGATGGCCGCTTCCCCCAGACAGTTACATGATTGCATTATGGATACTTGGTAACCGGCTCACATTTATGGCCATTTGCAGCATCCTGCAGGCACCTGACAGTGTTTTGGGGCAGTTTCAGTGGTGGGATTCAACCGGTTCGCACCACTTCGGCAGAACTGTTTGTTAAATTGCTGGCTGGCCCCACCCCTCCCCTTCCCGCCCCTTCCAGAAGTCACCCCGCGGCTTGTTTTTGCTCCCAGGAGGCTGCAGGGAGGCCTACTAGGCCCAAAACGGGGCACAGGGGGCTGGCGTCCCCCGTGACTTCCTTTTTGCTCCCAGGCGGGTGCAGGAGGCCGAGTGCTGCTTGTCACATCCCCTGGCCATGCCCCACCAGAGCCACACCCACCCAGCCGGTCATTAGGGCAGAGAAACGGTTGTTAAATGATTTGAATCCCACCACTGGGCAGTTTCCAGCATTTCTGGTTTCCAGCAAAAAAAAAAAAAAAAAAAGCCCATTGGAGAAAATGGGTTTGTTCAAAGCTGGCAACGATTGCCAGCTTTGCTTAAAGACCGCCACAAAAAAGGTTGTAAAATGAGGCATAATCACATGGTGATTATGACAGGTTCAATGACAGTCATAAGTTGAGGGCTACCGTGGTTTCGTTTTTCTGAGAAGACAGTCACATTCACTGGGCATCCATAATTTTTATTTTCTAAGGCTGACTTGCAGGTTTCCATGGCGCTGAAATACCGTTGGAAACAAAGCAGATATTAGAGGCTGGGAGCAGGTTTTACAGCATGCCGACTTCTCTTTTCATTCTGTTTCAGTAACTGCTAAGAAAGGAAACGGAAAAAGGAAAGCCAGCTATTTGGTTCCTGAATAGCCAACAGATGTGCTGGTCCTGGGGTTTGCAGGCATTGTATTTATATCAACAGGTTTGCCCGCTTTGAATAGTAAAATGGAGAATGCTCCTGTTTGTTTGTTTTTTTTTGTAAAGACTCCTCCCATTTTTTTTTTCTGGGATGAGAATTAATGGGAACCTTCAGGGAAGCTGGATGGGGAATTTTGGGAGTTGAAGTCCACATGTCTTGAACAGGGGTGAAATCCAGCAGGTTCTGACAGGTTCTGGAGAACCGGTAGCGGAAATTTTGAGAAGTTTGGAGAACCGGCAAATACCACCTCTGGCTGGCCCCAGAGTGGGGTGGGAATGGAGATTTTGCAATATCCTTCCCTCTGGAGTGGGGTGGGAATGGAGATTTTGCACTATCCTTCCTCTGCCATGCCCACCAAGCCACGCCCACCAAGCCACACCAAGCCATGCCCACAGAACCGGTAGTAAAAAAAAATGTATTTCACCACTGGTCTTGAATTTGCCAAGTTTGAAAAATGTCATTGTACACCCTTGGTTGGTTTCAACATTCTTGCCCCAAAGGTGCTTTTTCCAAAAGCGATTGGACTTCGTTTTGCTTGAAGATGTTTCGCTTCTCATCCAAGAAGCTTCTTCGGCTCTGACTGAAGTCAGAACTGATAAACCTCCAAGTAGCTTCAATGACTCTCAGAGAGAGCGCTAACAACCAGATGACTGCAAGGAATATAAATCCGCCCATTCTCCACCATTCAGTCAGAACTGAAGAAGCTTCTTGGATGAGAAGCAAAATGTCTTCAAACAAAACAAAGAAAGTCCATTTGGCTTTTGGAAGAAGCACCTTTGGGACAACCATGACCTGGATGACTGAGAATCTCCATAGATTTACTTCTTAGGTTCTGAAGTGCACCTAAGGTTCTAAGGTTCTGAAGTGAACCTTACGTCTGTGGGTTCTGAAGTAAAGGTAGGTAGATGTAGCACCAATTGAAGAGCATCTATGTAGTTTTGTGGGTTGAACTGTGGAGTCCTTGAGGCTTTCTCTGCCTGGTTGTTTGCTTGCAGATGTTTTGTTGCCTTACTAGGTAAGATCTAATTACTTAGTTGGTAGCATCTGTTATCTAATCGGGGAACAAAATGTCTGCAAACAAACAACCAAGGACTCCATAGGTAGATGTACTTCCACTAGATCTGTCTATGGAGATTCTCCATCAGCCAGGTCATAATTGTCCCAAAGGTGGTTTTTCCAAAAGTCAACTGGACTTTCTTGGGGGGGGGGGTTCTTAACATCTTGCTTCTCATCCAAGACGTTTCTTCAGTTCTGAAGTGAAGAAGAGCTGAAGAAGCGAAATGTTAGACATAAAACCAAGGAAGTCCAATTGCCTTTTGAAAAAAACACCTTTGGGTTCACTAGATCTGGCTTGCAAAAATTCAAATGATCAATAAGTGGCAGCAAATATATATAAAGCCAGATTTGCAAGTCATATATATATATATATATATATATATATATATATATATATATATATATATATATATATATATATATATAGAGAGAGAGAGAGAGAGAGAGAGAGAGAGAGAGAGAGAGAGAGAGAGAGAGAGAGAGAGAGAGAGAGAGAGAGAGAGAGAGAGAGAGGGGTGGGGGTGGGGGGGAGTAAAGGTAAAGGTTCCCCTCGCACATAAGTGCTAGTCGTTCCCGACTCTTTGAAATCTCAATTTCAAAGCCGAAGAGCCAGCGCTGTCCGAAGACGTCTCCATGGTCATGTGGCCGGCATGACTAAATGCCAAAGGCGCACGGAGAGCTGTTATCTTCCCACCAAAGGTGGTCCCTATTTTTCTATTTCCATTTTTAATGTGCTTTCAAACTGCTAGGTTGGCAGAAGCTGGGACAAGTAACAGGAGCTCACCCTGTTACGCAGCACCAGGGATTCGAACTGCTGAACTGCCGACCTTTCGATCGACAAGCTCAGTGTCTTAGCCACTGAGCCACCAGGTCCCTATCATATATCATATATATTCTGTGCCATCTGGTGGACATTTGCTTTTGGCTCACAGCTCTGGTAGTCGACTTAGCTCAGGGGTGTCAAACTCAAGGCCCACAGGCCAGATTTGGTCCACTGGGCTGCCCTGGAAACAGTGAAGGACCGGCCCGGAGTGCCTTTGCCAGTGAAAATGGAGCTTGGGAGGGCTGCGTGCGTTTTCGCTGGCAGAGGGTTGCAGGAGGCCGTCGCAGCCAAAAACGGAGCTCGGGAGTCTGTTTTCGCAGGCAGAGCGCTCGGGCGATCACAGGCTCGCCCGACATGAGTGACGACAAGCTGGGCATGCCCCCTGGCCACGCCCCACCCCCCAGAGATCAAACACAACCCTGATGCGGCCTTCAATGAAATCGAGTTTGACTCCCCTGACTTAGGTGGATCAAAATGGCGAAGGAAATTTTCGTACTGTTGCCAGGGACTTACTTTCTTGGTCTGCCAAGGGTAGAATCCTTATTGACGCCACATGGATAGGATTGATGTTCAGACGTGAGAAGGGCAGGTTGCCGGGAGACAGGCCTTCTACTTTTAGCATCGGAGACTGGAAAGTTAAAAAAAAGGGGGAATTAATGGATTTTACATTGTCTGTCTCTTGCATCTTGAACAGAGAAGAGATTATTCCAATCGTTTCTGCTGTTCCGGGTAAGATAACTGTACTCAGATGCCGAGAAGCTTCTTTTTAAAATAAAGATAAACGAAGTCCTTAAAGGCTTAAGAAATTATAGCTATAGTTATTTTTGCTGTTCGTAATACCGTAGCTGGCTATAGAAGGAAACCTTGACTTAGCTTTTTTCCGCTCTCCTTTCCCCCCCCATTTTATCTTAATCCTTTGTATGAATAGTTTTAATTGGAGCAATCTGAATTTTGTTTTTAATGCTGCTGTTTTACATTATGACTGCATTTCTTTGGTTGATTATTTATTTAATATATTTAACATCCTTGCCCAGGGGAATTTTTGTGTAGGGGGACTATACCCTGTGTTCTGCCCCAGCTATGGACCCCAAAGAACGCAGCACACACAAACTCTATATAAAGCTTATTTACTCAAAATAACTTAGTCTTTATCATTCAAAGGCTGTTAATGAACTCTTAACAGCCTACCAGAATTCTAAGTTAAGGTAATCACAGTCTTACTAGAGTTGGCAGAAATCCCAGAAGCAGTTTTGCAGACACGAAAGAGAGTGAACTAAAGTTGTTCTCTACAGCTTGTTGCAAGCGGCGTTCTTTCTTAAATAGGCTAAGGGAGTGGCCAATTAGCCTCAAGCCTTATTCTCGAGGAGACCTCCTCCTGAGGAGCCACTCCTGCCTTTTGGCAGCTCTGCGCGCTTGTGCATTGAGAAGAGGCTCCTCCTCTTCACTTAAAGGAGCTCCTCCTCTTCACTTAAAGGAGCTTCTGGAGGTTCTGAAGGCCCTGGCTGAATCCCCGCCTCTGGCACCACATCTTCTCCAGCCTCCTCACTGTCCGACTCGAGCGCCAGCTGCATTGGCTGCTGGTGCAGCACCACACCAGTCTCCTCGTCGTCGGAATCGGCTACAATCTGCACAGGCCGCTGACGGGCCACAACAACCTGGGTCCCCCAGTTCCTAGTTGAGCTCCTTCACCACTGCCCCATACTAGCTTATATTCCCATAATAGAGAAGGCATTTATTATTAAATTTATATGCCACCCATCTCGCCAAAATGGCTTACAACCCAGTAAAAACAAGATAACATTAAAACATTAAAATAGTAATCGTTAAGACTGATACGGGTACTAAAAGATAATATGATGATCAGGAATGGCCTCTTATTTATTTTAAAAGTAATTTGGTCCTTCTTGATCCTTTTGGTCCGATTTGATATTTATAAACTTTGTAACTTTGTACAGGGACAGGTAGTCCTCAATGTATGACTGCTATTGAGCGCACAATTTCTGTTGCAAAGCAAGACAGTTGTTAAATGAGTCCCCCCCCCTTTTCAACCATTCTTGCCACAGTTGTTAAGTGTTTCACTGCAGCTGTTAAGTTAGTAGCATGATTGTGAAGTGAATCTGGCTCCCCCATTGACTTTGCTTGTCAGAAGGTCGCAAAAGGGGAATCACATGACCAGGGACACCGCCACTGTCGTAAGTACAAGTCAGTTACGAAGCATCTGAATTTTGATCATGTGACCATGGGGATGTTGCAACGGTTGTTAAGTATGAAAAACGGTCATAAGTCACTGTTTTCAGTTCTGTTGTAACTTTGAATGGGCACAAACCGAATCAAGAACTAACTGTATAGCTTTTTCACGACAAACAACTTTTCACAACTTCTGGAGGCAAGTTGTTCCACTGATTAATTGTTCTACTGTCAGGAAATTTCTCCTTAGTTCTAAGTCGCTTCTCTCCTTGATTAGTTTCCACCCATTGCTTCTTGTCCTGCCCTCAGGTGCTTTGGAGAATAGTTTGACTCTCTCTTCTTTGTGGCAACCTCTGAGATATTGGAACACTGCTATCATGTCTCCCCTAGTCCTTCTCTTCATTAAACTAGCCATGCCCAGTTCCTGCAACTGTTCTTCATATGTTTTAGCCTCCAGTCCCCTAATCATCTTTGTTGCTCTTCTCTGCACTCTTTCTAGAGTTTTGCTGGTTTACCTTTATTGTTAATTATTTACAATTGTTTGTTATTTATGTTAGATAGGTGGATTGAAGAGACTGGAGACAGGCTTCAGACAACAGCTCTTTATTCAACCACTATTTACAATCCAGCAGCCAGCCACTCTAACAGCCAGCCCTTTTATAGGGAGCTGTCAGGGAAACCAGCCAATCATATTCAAGCATTCTTCCCGCCCAAACAGCGGACCAGAGGGAGAACTATCCTGTCAATATCTAACAATTTAGCTTTATTGTACTTTCAATAGAAAGCTGGTAAAGGCCAGTAGAAATTAGGATATAAATAAATATTGGTGCCCCCTTCCTTTGGACGTTGAGAGTCTAGAAAGAGTGCAGAGAAGTCCAACCCCCTATATAGGGTTTCCTGCCTAAGCAGGGGGTTGGATTAGAAGACCTCTAAGGTCCCTTCCAACTCTGTTATTCTATTCTATTCTACTGAAAGAAGAGCAATAAAGATGATTAGGGCACTGGAGGCTAAAACATACGATGAATAGTTGCAGGAATTGGGTATGTATAGCAGTGGTGGGTTCCTCCTGGTTCGGTCCGGTTCTCCCAAGCCGGTAGCAGTGACGATATGACGTCACCAAACCGGTTCTGTCCCCCCGCCCCCCCGCATTATTCTTACCTTTTATTTGGCCCCACCCCCAATCTATTGCTGCCTCCTGAGTTCCAGCTGATGGCTAGAGGGAAAAAAACTGTTTAAACTCTTGCTTGGGGGGGGGGAGCTTCAAAGGGCTGCCCTACAGCTGATCAGTGTTAAAAGAAAACAAATGAGTAGACAAGTGCCTGCAAAAATACATGAGTAGATCAGTGCCTGCAAAAATAAATGGGTAGACCAATGCCTGCAAAAATACATAAGTAGATCAGTGCCTGCAAAAATAAATGGGTAGATCAGTGCCTGCAAAAATACATGAGTAGATCAGTGCCTGCAAAAATAAATGGGTAGACCAGTGCCTGCAAAAATACATGAGTAGATCAGTGCCTGCAAAAATACATGAGTAGATCAGTGCCTGCAAAAATAAATGGGTAGATCAGTGCCTGCAAAAATACATGGGTAGATCAGTGCCTGCAAAAATACATGAGTAGATCAGTGCCTGCAAAAATAAATGGGTAGATCAGTGCCTGCAAAAATAAATGGGTAGATCAGTGCCTGCAAAAATACATGAGTAGATCAGTGCCTGCAAAAATACATGAGTAGATCAGTGCCTGCAAAAATAAATGGGTAGATCAGTGCCTGCAAAAATAAATGGGTAGATCAGTGCCTGCAAAAATAAATGGGTAGATCAGTGCCTGCTAAAATACATGAGTAGATCAGTGCCTGCAAAAAATAAATGGGTAGATCGGTACAGCATTGCAAGCCTGGTAGACCAGTACCTCTGCTAAATCCTAAACAATTGTCACATGACCATCAAGCCATGCCCACAAAATAAGCCACGCCCACAGAACCGATAGTAAAAAATTTTAGAACCCACCCCTGACGTATAGTTTAATGAACAGAAAGACTGGGTTTGGCATGGTAGCAGTCTTCTGATATCTCAGGGGCAACCTATTCTCCAAAGCACCTGAAGGAAGGACAAAGAAGCAAGGGAGGGAAACTAATCAAAGAGAGAAGCAACCTAGAATCAAAGAGAAATTTCCTGAAGTTAGAACAATTAATCAGTGGAACAACATGCCTCCAGAAGTTGTGAATGCTCCAACACTAGAAGTTTTTAAGAAGAGATTGGGCAGCCATTTGTCTGAAATGGTATAGGGCAGGTGTGTCAAACTGAAGGCCCGGGGCCCGGATGTGGCCCGGTGTGTGTGTGTGTGTGCTTAGATCTGGCCCACAGGGCCACCCTGGAAACAATAAAGGACTGACCCGCGGTGCCTCTGCCAGAGAAAACAGAGCTTGGGAGGGCCGCCCGCAGGTCCTCCCGAGCTCCGTTTTTGCTGGCAGGAGGCCGTCGCAGCTGAAAACAGAGCTCAGGAGCCCATTTTCTCTGGCAGAGTGTTCGGGCCACCACAGGCACCCCGACACTATTGACGTCAAACTGGCCACGCTCACCCTGGCCATGCTCACTCCGCCACTCCCCCCCCCCGAGGTCAAACACAACCCAGATGCGGCCCTTAATGAAATTGAGTTTGACACCCCTGGTATAGGGCTTCCTGCCTGAGCAGTGGGTTGGACTAGAAGACCTCCAAGGTCCCTTCCAACTCTGTTACATTCTGTTATTCTGGAATGGCCTTGAGGTCCAGGCCAAAAGGCCTTCCTGCTCTATGGCTGTGAAGAGTGGTTGAGTGACTGAGCAATTAGATCTTCAAAACTAGGATTCCTTTGACTTGATAAAACTAGACAGTGAACGCTGAGCTCCCTTTACGGTTCAGTGGCTATGTTTGGCATTTGTGGAGCAAGCTGTGGCTGTCCAGAATGGTTCCCACTGAGAAGATTTGCAGATTTGATTTGAACTGAATTGAATATCTTATTTGGCCGAGTGTGCTTAGACACACAAAGAATGTGTCTCCGATACATTCAGAAGCATTCAGTGTATATGCAAAGCAACAGAGAGAATAATAATAATAATAATAATACTCATAAAAGGGGAAAATAAAGAATAAGAACGATAAGCAACAATACTACAGCCCAGTGGTGAAATCCAAATTTCTTTACTACTGGTTCTGAGGGCATGGCTTGATGGGCATGGTGTGGCTTGGTGGGCGTGGCAGGGGAAGGATACTGCAAAATCTCCATGCCCACCCCACTCCAGGGGAAGGATACTGCAAAATCCCCCTCCCCTCCCCACTCCTAGGGGAAGGATATTGCAAAATCTCCATTCCCACCCCACTCCAGGAGAAGGACACTGCAAAATCCCCATTCCTACCCCACTCTGGGGCCAGCCAGAGGTGGTGTTTGCTGGTTCTCCAAACTACTCAAAATTTCCGCTACCGGTTCTCCAGAATCTGTCAGAACCTGCTGGATTTCACCACTGCTACGGCCACTCTACAGGTAGTCCTCAATTTACAACAGTTCATTTAGTGACCATCTGAAGTTACAACGGCACTGAAAAAAAGTAACTTAATGACCGTTTTTCATACTTACAACCATTGTAGCATGCCGTTGGTCACATAATCCAAATGCCGATGCTTGACAAGTGACTCACACTCACACGTGATGGCTGCAGTGTCCCGGGGTCCCATGATCACTTTTTGCAATGTTCTGACAAGCAAAGTCTGCTTCACTTAACAACCATGTTACTAACTTAACAATGGTGGCAAGAAAAGTCATAAAACAAGGCAAGACTCACTGAACAATTCTCTCATTTGCAATAGAAATTTTGGGCTCAATTGTGGTCATAAATTGAGGACTACCTGTATATGGATTAATATAACCCAGATATTAGACAGAACATTCTCCTCATGGTTTACCATGGAAGCACTAACCGGTCATGCAACATGGAGTCAAATCAGAAGATGAAGAAATAACCGTGGTTCATACCAATGAATCCAGATGAATCGGAGCAAAGGCCAAGATATTGCCAAGGGCATCAGATGTTTGGTTTAAAACGATGGAGTGAATAGGACCTCCTAGTCCATCAGAAATGACCAGACGCTGCATCTGGGTACCTCTGGCTGCTCCCAGCATCTTTATGGAGATGGTATAGTTTGATCCTGAGAAAAATGCAGAAAGTTAGCAGAGGGTCTATGGAGATTCTCAGTCATCATAGTTGTCCCAAAGGTGTTTTTTTTCAAGAGACAACTGGATTTTCTTGTTTTTCTTTGAAGATGTTTCTCTTCTCATCCAAGAAGCTTCTTCAGCTTTGACTGGATGGTGGGGAATGGAAGGATTTATATTCCTTGCAGATTTATATTCCTTGCAATAACGACCAGCTGTCTGCAAGGAGTATAAATCCTTCCATTCCCCATCATCCAGTCAAAGCTGAAGAAGCTTCTTGGATGAGAAGAGAAACGTCTTCAAAGAAAAACAAGAAAATCCAGTTGTCTCTTGAAAAAAAACACCTTTGGGACCAAAGTTAGCAGAGAATCCTGTCTCTTCCTCAATACTCTCTTCTTCTGAAATGTCCCAAAGGTGCTTTTTTTTTTCAAGAGGTATCTGGACTTTCTCTTTTCTTTGAAGACGTTTCGCTTCTCATCCAAGAAGCTTCTTCAGCTCTGGCTGGACGGTGGGGAATGGAAGGATTTATATTCCTTGCAGACAGCTGGTCATCTTCATCCTTTTAGAGGGTCGTTGAAGCACTTGGAGGTTTATCTGTGTCCTCAGGGTCACCTGAGTAGTGCAAATGGTTCCTGTAGTCTGCAATTTTTTTCCTCCTCTGGAAATCCATTCCTACTCCCACACCATGAGCCGTGGTGGCGCAGTGGTTAGAGTGCAGTACTGCAGGCTACTTCTGCTGATCACCAGCTGCCAGCAGTTTGGCAGATCGAATCTCACCAGGGTCAAGGTTGACTCGGCCTTCCATCCTTCCGAGGTGGGTAAAATGAGGACCCAGATTGTTGGGGGCAATAGGCTGACTCTGTAAACCGCTTAGAGAGGGCTGTAAAAGCATTGTAAAGCGGTATATAAGTCTAAGTGTTATTGCTATTCGAAGGGTGTTCATCCCAAATTGTACAGCTAAAGGTCTATATTATAGAGATTCTCAGTCATCCAGGTCATCCAGACGTTTCGCTTCTCATCCTTCCATCCCCCACCATCCAGTCAGAGCTGAAGAAGCTTCTTGGATGAGAAGTGAAACATCTTCAAAAGAAAAGTCCAGTTGCCTCCTGAAAAAAAAAGCATCTTTAGGACAACCATGACCTGGATGACTGAGAATCTCTATAGACTTTTTCTTCTGAAGTGGATTTCGCTTAGCACCTAAAATGTTTGCCTGACTTTTTTTTTTTAGCATGGATGTTGGTAATGGAGGATTTAAGCTCAGAGTTACAACAGGACGCTCTAGAATAGTGGTCACCAACTGGTGGTCCATGGACCACTGATGGTCCGCGAGAAAATTTTGGTGGTCCGCAGAAAAGTTATTTGCACTTTTAATATTGCACTAAATCAGAGCTCCTCAAACTACGGCCCCTGGGACAGATATGTGCAATGAATGTTTGTGTTCCTGCAGAGAGTCTCCCCCTTCGGGGTCTTTTTCTGCGGGGTGGGGGGGCAGAAATTCCAACTTGGGGTCTGCTTCAGCCTCCTGGTATGGGGCTTTGGGCGAAGGCTGGAGGGAAGTGCCGCTGGTGGCAAAGAGCCGGAAGGCCTTGTTCCAGTGGGACTGCCTCATAGCCTGGAACTGGCTGATCATCTCAGCCCGCTGAGCCTCCAGGTGCCGATACCTGGCCTTGCGCTCCTGTAGATCTTCCCTCTGCTTGGAAAGCCTATGCTCGTAGTCCTGAGTGAGGTGCTTCTTCTGAGCCTCCTTCTCAGTCAGATCCAATTTGAACTGAGCCAGCTGTTTTCCCAACTCTTTCTCATGGTGGCTGCTTAGCTCCAACAACTGCTTCCTGTTGGTGCCCTAAGGAGCCCGGGCGGGCAGGAGAGGAGTGGCTGGGAGGGGAGGGGCGAGTAGAGGCTGGCGAAGCGCCCCTCCATGTGAGTGATGTTGAGTTGACCACACCCACCCAGTCACATGACCACCTAGCCACGCCCACCCAGCTGGTCATTAGGCAGATCATATTAGTGGTCCGCAGGATTTAAAATTATGAATTTACTGGTCCCTGAGATCCGAAAGGGACCAGTAAGTCTAGAAGACTTACCTTTCATAGGCTGTCCTTGAATTGGAAGCATGTAGTCGTTCTGCTTCTGCATTATCCGGTAAGTAAAGTCAAGCAAACTCTTGCCTCTAATCTCCACCTCATAAGAGCCCCTTGGAGTCATAGATACAGTCCACCGGCCTGCCTGAGGGAGAGGAGATACCTTCACGACCTTTTGATTCCTTGTGTCAATCATCATACGAGGTTTTCTGAATGGGTCACCTAGCGTGGAACATCACAAAAAGGAATGAATTGCATTACAGGTGGTCCTCGACTTCCGACCACAATTGAGCCCACATTTTCTGTTGCTAAATGAGACATCTATTGAGTGAGCCGCCGTTGTTAAGCGAATCCCTGCAGTTGGTCAATTAGTCACACGGTTGTTAAGTGAAACTGGTTTCCCCGTTGATTTTGCTTGTCAAGAAGGTCGTAAAAAGGGGATTGCATGATCCCTGGACACTGCGACCATCATAAATTCGAGTCAGTTGTCAAGCGTCTGAATTTTGATTATGTGACCATTGATTATTCCTTAATTAGTGATTAAATTTTAATTAATTAATTTAATTAATCATTAAAATGATTGTGTGACCATTGATTATTAATTAATTAGTGATTAAAATTTAATTAATTAATTTAATTAATCATTAAAATGATTATGTGATCATTGATTATTCAACCCTACATGTGAAAAACGGTCATAAAGTCAGTTTTTTCAGTGACGTTGTAACTTTGAATGGTCACTAAATGAACTCTTTTATGTTGAAGACTGCCAGCAGAGGCTAAAATGGCTGACAATATGGCTTCCTCCAATTCCGGACATCCACGATCGTGCAATTGCCCCCACCCTTTTTTTTACATGTATCCCATGTCAGACAAGGGAAAGTGTTTGCTTGCTCATAGTAGCAGCCTTTTTTTGACCTTCTGTATACTCAATAACCGATTAACAGAGTTGGAAGGGACCTTGTAGGTCATCTAGTCCAACCCACCATCCAAACAGGAGACCCTACACCACGGGTGTCAAACTCAATTTCATTGAGGGTTGCCTCAGGGTTGTGTTTGACCTCGGGGGGCCAGGCTGGCCTTGGCCAGCTTGATGTCACTCGTGTTGGGAGCGCCTGTGGTGGGCCGAGCGCTCTGCCAGAGAAAACGGGCTCCCGAGCTCCATTTATTTATTTATTTATTTATTGGTTCGATTTATATACCACCCTTCTCTGGAGATTCAGGGTGCTTACAATGCGTTAAGCAATAGCCTTCATACTTTTGTATATACCTGCTTAGTAGGGCTTTTGGGCCCCCCTAAGCAGTGTTCTTTTTTTTATACAAAGTCAGCTTATTGCCCCCACAATCCGGGTCCTCATTTTACCTACCTCGGAAGGATGGAAGGCTGAGTCAACCTTGAGCCTGGTGAGATTTGAACTTGCAGTAATTGCAGGCAGCTGGTGCTACTTAACAGCACTTTAGTCTGCTGCGCCACCAAGGCTCTTTTTCGGATGTGACGGCCTCCTACAACCCTCCGCCAGTGAAAATGGAGCTCGGGAGGGCTGCGGGTAGCCCTCCCGAACTCCGCTTTCACTTGCAGAGGTACTATGGGCTGGTCCTTCAATGTTTCCAGGTTGGCCGCGTGGGCCAGATCTAAGCATCCTGCAGGTTAAATCCGGGCCCCTGACCTTGAGTTTGACACCTCTGTCATACACCATTTCTGACAGATGGCAGTCCGTTTTCTTCTTGAAAGCTTCCAGTGATGAAGCTCCCACAACTTCTGAAGGCAAAGCTGTTCCATTGGTTGATTGCTCTCACTGTCTATTTATTTTTATTTCTAGGTTGAATCTCTCCTTGATCAGTTTCCATCCATTTTTACTCAGTTCAATTACCTGAAGGTTGCCAGATATTAAAGTTGAATCTCTCATGCCTTAAAGTCTTGACTGAGATGGATATTTCGGAGAGAGTTTCATCCACGGGGAAGGAGAACTGAGATCCATCCACACGATTATGGGCTATTTTAACAGGAGCGGCATTCATGGACAGCTCCAGTACTCCAAGGGCCTTAGAAAGTTGGCTTTTCTTCGTGTTCAGGTAGTAGCCACCAGAAAAGGATGCTAATTCTTCATAGACATTATCATAAGCTCTCCGAGCAGCTCTAACATTCCTCTTAACAGCTTCTGCAAAAAAATGAAATACACATTTCTTCTTTTAAGTGGCTCCTCCGGAGTTTACCAAAGAAACGAAAATTGTTTTAGAAAAGTGCATTCTATAATTTTTATTACTATTTTCATAAAATTCCCTATTTAGGTATATTAGATTTCTTTGAACCTATTCTGCCTCAATATTTTGCAACTCTTTTCTTTTAGCTGATAGTTCTAGCATAATCCTATTCTCTCTACTTTCTATATATTTACTCTCTAATTCCCTGATTTCCTCCTCCAACCGTTTTATATGTTTCTCTTTTTGTTTTTTTTATATTATAAGAATATTTTATCCCCAAACCTCTCACCACTGCTTTCATTGCATCCAGTGATGAAATCCAATTTTTTTTACTACAGGTTCTGTGGGTGTGGCTTGGTAGGCGTGCTGTGGCTTGGAGGGCGTGGCAGGGAAAGGATACTGCAAAATCCCCATTCCTTCCCCACTCCTGGGAGAAGGATATTGCAAAATCTCCATTCCCACCCCACTCTGGGGCCAGCCAGAGGTGGTATTTGCCGGTTCTCCGAACTACTCAAAATTTCCTGACAGAACTTGCTGGATTTCACTCCTGATTGCATCTCATATTATACCTATATTACTACCTCCCTCTTCATTTATCGTCCATATTTCTTTTAATTCCCTTTCCATTTTTTCTAAAATCTCTTTATTTTAAAAGATCCATTTGATCCATCCTCAAATGCATTCTCCATCTATTTGCTGTAGTTTTCAGTGGTGGGTTGCTACTGGTTCGGTCCGGATCCTGCGAACCGGTAGTAATGGTGGCAGAAGGCTCTGCTCACCCGCCCGGAAGCTTCTGCGCATCTGCGATCACGCGCGCACACGCTCCCGTTGCGAACTGGTAGCGAAGGTAAGTGGAACCCACCCCTGGTAGTTTTCTTCAATAATTAGAGATGCCATTGGTAGCAAGGCCTTTCTTCAGGATGTTTCATCAGTTCACCAGGGTGTCAGCCCTGGAGGCCATCTTTTTCTTCAGGGCTGCCACATTTAGTACTGTGGGAAACTGGGAGGGGGGATTGCATGGAGTCACAGGGGTATCTAGCGATAATAACATTCCTTTCTCAGAGAGTCAAGGACATTCGGCCTGCACCTGGAGTGGTGTGACTGAGAGGCACCTCCAGTTGGGACAGTGCATTGGTTGAACCAGTGGTAGAATTCAATTTTTTTTGCTACCGGTTCTGTGGGTGTGGCTTGGTGGGCGTCGCAGGGGAGGGATACTGCAAAATCTCCATTCCCACCCCACTCTAGAGGAAGGATACTGCAAAATCTCCATTCCCATCTCACTCCAGGGGAAGGATACTGCCAAAATCTCCATTCCCACCCCACTCCAGGAGAAGGATATTGCAAAATCTCCATCCCCACCCTACTCTGGGCCTAGCCAGAGGTGGTATTTGCCAGTTCTCCAAACTAATCAAAATTTCCGCTACGGGTTCTCCAGAACCTGTCAGAACCTGCTGAATAGCAGCCCTGGATTGGACCATGTGATGGACATGTGGATGCAGGGGAAGGGTCTTGGACTTTCTTTTGGGTGGGGAAAACCTGGAAGCTTTCAGATTCGGGTTTTCCCAGATGTGCCAATATGATATTTCTAATAAAATGGAATTTTGAGGAACCGCTGGTCTTGGAGTCCTCTTTCGTGTGTGTGTGTGTGTGTGTGTGTGTGTGTGTGTGTGTGTTTCTTACTTGGAACCCTGACACAGGGATTCTGCCTTACCATCTCGTACAAAAAATTTCTTTGTGGCTTCAGTGGCCATTTCTGCAGCTTCCTTGTGCAAATAGGAATGAGAGGAGAGCAGGGGGTCAGTTGCCTCTTTATGGCTGCTCCCAGGAGAGGACGGGTCTTTGGTGGCAACATTTTTCCCGCCATGTCCACATTTGCCTGCATGGGAAAAAAAAAACATGATAAAAATGCACATTAAAAAAAGGGCAGTGCTTTTCATTGTGTAGTTGTAGCGGCTGTTTTTTTTTTTTTTTTTTAATTACTTAAAACATTTATATAGCTGCCCATCTTACAACTAGCTCTGGGTGGCTCCCAGTCAAAAATTAAAAGTCATTTAGAATTACTTTGAAGAACAATAGAGCTCAACCAGTTAAGACATAAAACATGAAAAAGAACAAAAACCTGGCAACAACGCATGATAACGTGCCATTCTCTAATATTTCGCCCAACACCTGAGGGAAAAGTCAGGTCTTTAAAGCCTTAAAGAAGGTGAAAATGGTGAAGATCTACTAAACTTCAAGGGGCAAAGTGTTAGGATAAGGGACTAGGAGTGTGTCCATCCTATTTGACCTTGTAGGATGAATCAATATTCTTAGGGAAAGGATGTCCTGCAGCTAATCTAGCCCTGTGCCTTTAAAGGTTATGATTTCCACCTTGAATTGTACCTGCAGAGAAACAGGAAGCTAGTGTAGTTCACACAACAGAGGTGTTATCTGGACTGAGCTTTAGTGGTTTGTACGCCTTCCTCAGTAGCAATTCTTAATTATACATCAACATTCTGGGCCACGCTGACTATGGGATCCAGTGGTGGGATTCAAAATTTTCTACTACCGGTTCTGTGGGCGTGGCTTGGTAGATGTGGCTTGGTGGGCATGGCAGGGGAAAGTACCATAAAATCTCCATTCCCACCCCACTCCAGGGGAAGGTTACTGCAAAATCAGTAGTGGGTTGCCCCCGATTCGGACCGGTGCTCAAGAACCGGTAGTAAAACTGGCAGGAGGCCCCGCCCACCACCCCGGATGTTGTCATCAGTGATCTGCATGATCCCGTTGAGAACTGGTAGTAAAGGTAAGTAGAACCCACCCCTGTGCAAAATCCCCATTTCCTCCTGATCAGCTGGGGATCGGGAGGCACAGAATAGATGGGGGCGGGGCCAGTCAGCATTTTTACTACTGGTTCTCCGAACTACTCAAAATTTCTGCTACTGGTTCTCCAGAACTGGTCAGAACCTTCTGAAACCCACCTCTGGTCGTGTCCCAATGTCTGAAGATGTTTAAAGTCTAACTAAAGGGAAAGAAATAGGCTCCGAGTAAAATTGAGTTTTTGTTTCTATATCAAAGTTCTTGTTTGGTCTGGTCTCAAAGGGTTCGCACTTCTTCTTGTAGGAAGTAAAATCCATCTGGTTCAGTTCCAAGCTGGGAGAAAGTCGTTGGAAATAAAATGGAGGCTGATTGGAAAGGAAGTTTATTGAGGAAGCAGAATCACCAACGACATGTGGTTCTGGGGCAGCTGACCAATTGGTTGAATGGGTGGATGGATCTTTCTAGGTTTCTGTGATGCTGCTGGGCGTTGTGCAATGTCTGAAGTGCCCCTAGGGGCACTTGTAGTGCAATGTAGTGAGCGCTGTGTCTTTACCTATTCTAATGGTGGTGGGTTAATCCTGTTGTGTCCTAAAAGGTCATGTCCCCTTCTTAGAATTTGGGTGGAGGAGAATGTAAATTTTAATCCCATTGCTGGAGGTGAAGGTCTTTTGTTTGTGACTAGTCTGGCCCAGGATTTCTTAATGGGCACAAAATAGGCTATTAAGAAGACTGGGGGCTGCTTTCTGCCTCTAAGAACATGTTTCTCCATTTCTCCTTTGGGGAAATATAATATTCTACCTCTTAATATTACCCAAAATACTTCATTCTCTAGGAGGGGGCTTCCCACACACTGAAACAGCAGATCCAATCCTATGCACCCACTTTTTACTGGCACATTGCTGCATTATGGATCAATTAAAAGTACCAGGTGGTCTTCAAAGGCAGCCCCATGCAAATTGCAGTTATTCCCACAGTTGTCCAAGGCACGAGTGACAGTGAGCAAGGCCTCCCAGTCCAGGAAAGGGGCACAATTGACACACCAAGTGAATCTATGCAAAGACTCCCTCTAGCCAGTGCTGCCACCTACTTCTTGAACAGACCTGACTCCAGAAGATCCCCAAACTGAGCACCAACTCAGTCTGGGGAAGTCCTTCTCCACCCAGAGTCCAAAAAAAGGAATCATCTGGGCCTGGGGAGGGGGCAAAATTCCAAGCCACTCCATCTTGCCAGGATCGAATCCGTTAGAAATTCTGTTTATATATAGCAAACAAAAAGTACAGTCACCATGTGCTTTACTGTTCAACTGTTTAATTGTAACAGGAATCAGGAAACTCTCCTTAGAACAAAAGATCATAGAGTATATACACCATAGAGCCAAGCTTCTAAACACTGCCATCTGCTGGCTCAATACTACTGTAGTTGTTGCATAGAAATACATTCCAACAGAATTCAAGCTGATTCTTCCCCATCCAGACCTTATAACCTCCAGGCACTTGGCCATTAAATCACCACATCTCTTCTCTTGACTCTGAACGTCTTGTGAACACTCCTGCTTTTTAAAAAAGTGAAAATGCCATTTTGCCACCTGAACTGGTATTTGGTTGTTGAATTTGGAGCCTCATCAGCTGTTTCCCTAGCTAGAGTCTATTTCTTGAATTAATATGAAGTGAGTAATAGGTCATGTTTTGGGAATAACTGGTTGTTGTTTTTTTAATTTAGCTGCCTTCTCCAAAATCATTACAGATACAAATATCCTCAAGTTAGGACAGCTGCAGAAAAAATGATTTATGGCTTTTCCTTGCACTTATGACCATATAGCATCACTCCTGCAGTCACATAGTTGCAATTACAACTGGTTGCAGCATCCTGTAATCCATTAAATTAAATTCTACAAATTACTTACTTTTCTTATAAATTCTGGACACTTTGATGAGAGCTTAAACTTTTCAAACAGTACAACTATTCTAATTATTTGGATTCTTTTAATTTGGAAACCTATCTCACTTTTCTCTGATAGAGCAACCTTTCTATATAAGAGATATTTCAGTGCTGTAAGCTGGTAGACCAGATCAGGAAATCAATAAAGAGAAAGGCTAAAACTATTTTCTATTGAAATTGACTATAATAACAGTATTTTACAAGTCTAATTGATCACTCTCCTTTCTTATATCCTGTGACTCAGGTATTTATCTAGGTCTCTGCTGAATATTATCTATCTATTGTGGACTTTAGATATTTTCCCCCTCATCTCTTTGATAATGGAGTTTGTGTGTCTTCCCTCAAAACCATCTTTTTTACTCTCTACATCTCTGTTAAAGTTGTCATGAATATAGAAAAAACAAAGAAATAGATCCCTGACATATTTGCTCTTACCATATTTTTTCTTTAATTTTTTAAAAAGTTTCATTTCTTTGTTTGATTGTTGTGAGCTATCAGGAGTTGTTGAGAATCAGGTAGCATGTAAATTAATACATTCTTATTTAATTTTTTTAAAATTCTTAGCCTGGCTGAGATCCCCAGATCAATAGAAAGCATTCAAACATCAGATCATCCTCGTGTTGGTTACAAATAGAAAGGACTACTCTATGATCTCTTGCCAAAATGTACATCAAATGTGTACATCAAATCTCAAAAACCAATGAAAAATTACTGATTTCTTTTTCTAGAAGTGCTGCTCCAGAGAATGTTTGTGAGCAGATGATTGACGTGGAGGAAAAGGGAACAAAAAATGATAGATTAAGTGAATGGTCATAAAGCCCCTATTGTTCCTGGCCAGATATTACAGACAAAAGAACTTCAAATATTGCAGCTGAAATAGCTGTTGCTAAGAGACATTTAAATCCTGGCAACCCAGAAGCTATAGAAAAATCTTAAATCCCTGACCAATAAGTTCAAACCTCATGCTTTCCCTTAACACAAAAGCGTATCGTGAAATCTCAACTCTGAAGCTTCTTCAGCTTCCTCTAAACTAGAGTTTCATAACCTTGGCAATTTTAAGATTTGTGTCTGGGGAATTCTGGGAGTTGAATTCCACCTCTCTTCAATTTAAGAAACATTTAATCTATATTCTGTCACAAGTATAATATATCCAACTCCAGTGGTGAAATGTAAAATTTGTTACTACTGGTTCTGTGGGCGTGGCTTGGTGGGGGGCGGTAATGTGACTGGATGGGTGTGGCCAATTTTTAAAAAAACTTTTAAAAGCATTTTTTGTACAACCTCTTAGAGGGTGTAGAAAAAATGCTTTTAATAGGCTCTGACGATCCCAGCTGAGCCGCGCGATCATCAGAAGCCTTTTTTTTTTTACTTTTAAAAGCATTTGTAGAAAAATGCTTTTAAAAGTTAAAAAAAAGCCTCTGATGATCGCGCGGCTCAGCTGGGCATGGGAGAGGGGTGCAAGGGATTTCTACTACTGGTTCTCCAAACCACCCACCGCCATTGCTACCGGATTGGGTGATCCGGTGTGAACTGGGAGCATTTCACTCCTGTCCAACTCCCCCATCCATCTGTTCCCCGATGTCACTTGATCACAGCTATGGTGGCTAGTGAGAAATGTGGAAAGGAAAGTGCTGAAACTTGAATTCAAATGCATGCTAGCTGTGACATATCTAAACAACTTACCTGAGCTTTTGTTGCTTTCTTGCAGACATTTCATTATCCAGATTAGATTGGGTAATGTGGACTAGTGGATTAGCACTGATGATATTACCTAGTTTGGGTAATGAAGCGTCTGCAAGAAAAAAACCAAGCTCAGAGAGACGATGATTTGCATTGTCAGTCAGTCATAATTGTGGTGACCAATTGGTAATGAAAACATGGTGACATCACCTGAATGTCTACAAAATACTAAATACAATATACCCGTGATGCCTTGTACAGGCTGAATACCTTTCGATTTTGCTTATTTTCTGGAGGAAATATATATATAATAAGAACAATGCCTCTGAAATTTAGTAGTTAAAAATTAGGAAGGGGAAATTTGTACCCCAGAAAAATTGGTTTTAAGTATATGTGACTTGTCTGGCCTGTTGAAATATGACAACTAAGCTATGTCTTATTTGTGTTTTCTAGAATACCTATCTGCTCAGATGCATGGGGGAGATGCAGTGGTGGGATCCTACCAGTTTAACAACTGGTTTGGTGATTGTACGCTTTGCGCGCGCCCACACCAGATGCGCGCTACGCCCATGTGCACAATTGAACAAAAAATCACCCGTGTTAGTGCTAGGGAATTGAGGTGTGCCAAACCGCTCTGCTGCACTAATCAACTGCGAAGATATAGGTAAGTAAAGCTTAGCGGTGGACAGGTGGGCCCAGCTGATTGTTGGAGCGGACTGGTTCACTCCCAGCTGATTGTCAGAGCTGCCGGTTCACCTGAACTGGTCCGAACCGGTAGAATCCCACCCCTGGAGAGATGCTGTTGGTCTGGCCCGGAACTAGAGAGAGAGAAGAGACAAAGTCGTGAGAGAAACGAGGAGAGATAATAAGAACTACAAAGGTTGTTTTAAAAGGGAGTAAGAAGAGAGAAAAGGTGGAGAATACATTTGATATGAGTGTGTGGAGCAGTTGGTTCTCCATTGGAGAAGAAAAATATATGGTGGTTTCTCTGAAGGAAGTTAAAGGGGAATAGTCACTAGGAGAGAGACTGAAGAAGAATACTGAACCTGTTAATATCTATTGTAGAATCGAATCGAATTGAATTGAATTTTAGTTATTTTATTATTTATTAATTTTATTTCTATACTGCCCTTCTCCTGAAGGACTCAGGGCGGTGTACAGCCTAATTAAAAACACAAAGACAGACAATATTTAAAAATAATTAAAATTATTAAATAATAGGCCCAATTTATAAAACCCCAAATTTAAAATCCCATTTAAAACCAATTAAAATCTTTATATTGATAGCCCAGCCTGGCGGAACAATATGGTTTTGAGGGCACAGCGAAATACACGGAGATCAGAGATTCTACAAATTTCTGGGGGGAGTTCATTCCAAAGGGCAGGGGCTCCCCCAGAGAAGGCCCTCCCCCTGGGTGTCGCCAGCCGACATAATTTGGCCGATGGCACCCTGAGGAGGCCCTCTCTGTGGGAGCGGACTGGCCGGTGGGAGGCTACTGGTGGCAGAAGACGGTCTCGAAGGTACCCAGGTCCAATGCCATGGAGCGCTTTAAAGGTGGTAACCAACACCTTGAATCGCATTGAATAGAATAGAATAGAATAGAATAGAATAGAATAGAATAGAATAGAATAGAATAGAATAGAATAGAATAGAATAGAATAGAATAGAATTTTTTATTGGCCAAATGTGATTGGACACACATGGAATTTGTCTTGGTGTATATGCTCTCGGTGGACATAAAAGAAAAGATACATTCATCAAGAATCATAAGGTACAACACTTAATGATATCTATTGTAAATAGTTTTGCTGTACACAGCAAAGAAAGTCCATAAAAGCCTCCACTATCTTGGTTTCTCTGTGTTGGTTACCATCTTGTAATTCTAATTACACGGCCCCAGTCCTAAAGAGAACCCAATCATACCATGGCAGATGGAAATAATGGACCTTCTGATGTCATACCAAGCTTCCTGATTTTTTTTTTTTCAGGATTTCACCATAAGGGAAACGGTGGAGGATCTATTTGAGCCTGGAGGTGAAAGCAGGACACATCCTATGAAGACCTTCCCACCCTCCTATGGGTTACCTTCAAAACAGGTTTGAAATGGTTCTGTTGCATTCTCCTCTTTAAGCGCTCCACCTTTCTTGAGATGTTTTCCAGGCAAAAGGTTTTTCTCCATGACAGCCTGCCTCATCTTCTTTCCTGGGATGTCGGCATCGGTGAAATCAGTTGATGCAATGCCCTCTGATTCACGGTTGGGATAAAACCCGTTCACAAGTCCCACGCAGAGAAGCAAAGGAAGCTCTCTGGCCCAGAGCATAGTTTGTGGCTCGACTTGGGTAGACAGGACAAAAACTTTAAAAAAAGAGAGAGTTTTCCCTCAGGTCTGCCTCACAACCTCTGCCTGCCTGCCTTGGCTGTGGGAGTTTTAATAGCTGAAGTTACACGGGAGGGGGGGAGGATAACGAACAGCTGCCAATTGTTCATCTTTTTTTTTTTCCATATTGAATCTGCCTCTCTAATGAAGTCAGCATCCTACCTTCCAGCTGCAAAGAGGAACATCGCAAATAGAGCTTCTGACCAGTTGCCAGATTGGTGTTTGCTGAAGCGCCATGGGTTGAAGAGGTGGGGGGGTGGGGGTGGAGGGAAAAGTATGTGAGTCCTGTTTGTTTAGATCAGTGTTTCACAACCTTGGCAACTTTAAGGATGTACGTACTTCAACTTTGACATTAAAAACCTTTCACGGTGGATTTGCTTTTGAAAACATTGTGTCTCGGAGATCTTGTCATTTCTAAGGGTTTCCAGCACAAGAGCACAATGCACCCTTCTGATAACAGAATAGTAGAATAACAGAGTTAGAAGGGACCTTGGAGGTCTTCTAGTCCAACCCCCTGTCCGAGCAGGAAACCTTATACCATTTGTCCAAACTCTTCTTAAAAACCTCCACTGTTGGAGCACCCACAATTTCTGGAGGCAAGCCCTTCCACTGCAGTGGTGGGTTGCTACCGGTTTGCCCCAGTGGTGAAATCCAAATTTTTTTACTACCGGTTCTATGGCTTGGTGGGCGTGGTGTGGCTTGGTGGGCGTGGCTTGGTGGGCGTGGCAGAGGAAGGATACTGCAAAATCTCCATTCCCTCCCCATTCCTGGGGGAAGGATATTGCCAAATCTCCATTCCCACACCACTCTGGGGCCAGCCAGGGGTGGTATTTGCTGGTTCTGCGAACTACTCAAAATTTCCGCTACCGGTTCCCCAGAACCTGTCAGAACCTGCTGTATTTCACCCCTGGTGTGCCCCAGTTTGGGGACAATTGGTGGCAAAGGTAAGTGAAACCCACCACTGTTCCACTGGTGAATTGTTCTAACTTTTGGGAAATTTCTCCTTAATTCTAGATTGGTTCTCCCCTTGATTAGTTTCCATCCATTGCTTCTTGCCCTGCCTTCAGATGCCTTGGAGAAGAGGTTGACCTCTTTTGATTCACCCTTTGTGGAGTGTAGAAATCTAGATGGTCATAAGAATGTCACTGGCTCTACAAGTGATGCTGTTGAGGATCTGGAGCCAGGACCTGGAGTCTGTGAGAGTCTGGATGGGAGGCAGCAAGTTACAACTCACCCTGGCAAGATGAAGTAACTCTGGGTCTTTGAGTCCCCTGGTTCTGGTGATTTTCCCCCCCCATCTTTATCTCTTTATGGGATAACATCCCCCAGACCGAGCTGGTGTGCAATTGTGATGACCTGGGACAAGGCACAGAGGCAACACAGCCAGCTGATTGTTCAAACTCCCCTTTATTGCTCCAACTTTCCCCAAAACTAGGGGTGAAATCTATTTACCTTCCCTACTGGTTCGGAAGTGCGCGTGCTTTTTCATGTGCAATTTTTGACCCTCTGCGCATGCGCAAAGCCTTCTGCGCATGCGCAGAGGGCCAAAAACCGGTTACTTCCTGGTTCAAAGCAGGAAGTAACGATGTCTGGGTGGGTAGGCGGAGCCTCACGCTGCTACCGCTACTGATTCACCAAACCACACGCTGCTGCCGCTACCGGTTCGCACAAGCCGGACAGAACCGGTAGGATTTCACCACTGCCCAAAACGCTCCCACGTTTATGGCAAGTCCCAGAGCAAAGCGCTCACTCACACAGCAGCAACTACTGCCAGTAGTCCAGCAAAACACTGTTAGCACAATGGCTTCAAAGCAAGAAGTCCAGTGAGGCAAAGGAACAAAAGATTTTCTGAAGAGAATAAAATAAATAAATAAATAGAGACTCTCAGCAGACACAGGTGCTTCTGAAGTTAGTTTTATTTGGATCCACCAGAGAGATGGGGCAAGGCTACTACCGTTTGGCGATTATCATCTCAGTATAAGGGACATTCAGGGACCAGAAATAAGATCCATTTTGCGTCAGGACATTCCTTCAGGGTAGGTCATCTCTATGGAGTGAAAGTGAACAAAGGAATCGGTGTGAGAAATGTAAGCTTTCTTCTTTTTTTAAAAAAATTGATTTATATGCCGCCTTTCTCCGGAGACTCAGGGCGGCTTACAATGCGTTAAGCAATAGCCTTCATACTTTTGTATGTTTATACAAAGTCAGCTTATTGCCCCCACAAACTGGGTCCTCAATTTACCTACCTTTGAAAGGATGGAAGGCTGAGTCAACCTTGAGCCTGGTGAGATTTGAACTTACAGTAATTGCAGACAGCTGGTGTTAATCACAATGCTATCAGTCTGCTGAGCCACCACACCCCTTGTATTTTTCATCATCTCACTTCCCCAAATCTTATCCATAAGTCTATCAGGAAAATTAGCAGCCCTGGCTTTCTGGCTAATAACTTTTATTGTTTTTTTAAAAAATACAGCATTTATCAACGTTGGCAACTTGAAGACGTGGCCGGCTGGGGAATTCTGGGAGTTGAAGCCCACATGTCTTGAAATTGCTACGGTTGAGAAATGTAAGGCTGAAATTCAGCAGGTGCCGTTTGAATTCTAGTGCCGAGAAGGGCCAATGGGAGAAGATGCACCTGCTGAATTTACATTGGCCACAAGCTGTTCAAGAGAAAATCTATTGCTTTGTGGGTCTTAATCCTTTTTCTTTGACCTTGGTAATTCTCTGCTTGGTGGGCTGGTGTGTCAAGAAACAAAAACTACAATGTGGTTGCAGGTGGCCTTTAAAATGGTGTTGTATTCTCCTTAGGAGAGCTCACAAAGTCTATTCCAGTAGATCTACACTTTTCTGCATGTGATATTGCAAAGTGCATAGAAAATGGGCGGTGCTTGTGTTGTGATGTTGTCACACTGCTTGTGCTATTTTCTCATTATTTTTTTTTATTTTTTTTATTTTATTTTGATTTATATGCTGCCTTTCTCCGAAGACTCAGGGCGGCTTACAATGCGCTAAGCAATAGCCTTCATACTTTTGTATATTTATACAAAGTCAGCTTATTGCCCCCACAATCTGGGTCCTCATTTTACCTACCTTAGAAAGGATGGAAGGCTGAGTCGACCTTGAGCCTGGTGGGATTTGAACTTGCAGTAATTGCAGGCAGTGCTTTACTAACAGTGCTTTAGTCTGCTGCGCTACCAGAGCTCCTTATCCCCCTGGATCCATCTTAACTCTCTTTGGTATAAGCAGGAGGGAAGGAGACATAGAGGGAAAATGCCACCAGCTTTCAAGATTCCTTACTTGCCATGCCCTATATTAGTTTTTTTCCAACCACAGCAACTTTAAGATGAAATCAGAGAATTCTGGGAATTGAAGTCCCCACATCTTAAAGTTGCTGAGGTTGAAAAACACTGCAGTGTATCAATAAAGTGGGCTCTAGGATGTCTGATGCAATCTATTCCTTCACCCGGTCTACCTCAAGGGGCTGATAGATACGTCTTCCAGATTCATATTATTTTTTTTAAAAAAAAATTAATTGCTGTTTTGTTATATACACACAGTGTTCCAAATAGTTCTGACTGGATTCAGTACTTTTGGCTATTAGGTCCTTCCTAAAATCTGGGCCCCCTGATTCCCACAGAGCTGAAATTTGGCAAATTTTATAAAAGCATTTCAGGGCATCAAAATGACCATAAAGCATTTTATGACACAATACAAAATGTCCTTAAAGATTTCCCATGGTCAACTGCTGAGGTTTGACTGTACTATACAAGAGGGGTCCCCACCCCCTGGACCGGAGGCTGGCACCAGTCCTTGGACGGTTAAGAATTGGACTGTGCAAGCGAGCGAAACTTCATCCGTGCATGTGTGAAATCTAGGTAGTGTGTGAAACCACATACACACCACATCATCAGTCCGTGGAAAAATTGTTTTCCACAGAATTGGTCCCTTGTGAGCCGAGCCGAGGTGGCACAGTGGTTAGAGTGCAGTACTGCAGCAGTGGTGGGTTGCCCCCGGTTCGGACCGGTTCGCAAGAACCGGTAGTAAAACCGGTGGGAGGCTCCGCCCACCAACCCAGACGTCGTCAGGAAGCTTCTGCATGCGCGGTCCCGTTGCGAACCGGTAGTAAAGGTAAGTAGAACCCACCCCTGTACTGCATGCTACTTCAGCTGATTGTTAGCTGCAGTTCGGCAGTTCAAATCTCAACGGCTCAAGGTTGACTCAACCTTCCATCCTTCCGAGGTGGGTAAAATGAGGACCCAGATTGTTGGAGGCAATATGCTGACTCTGTAAACTGCTTAGAGAGGGCTGTAAAAGCACTGTGAAGCGGTATATAAGTCTAAGTGCGAAGTGCTATTGTGCCCAAAAGGTTGGGGGCCCACTGTTATACAGTTCAAAACTGGCTGTTTTCAAGACATATACATCCCTAATTTTTAAAGAACATCCGTAGCGAAAGCAGCAGTGCATTCGAAGCTCTGCTGTCAAGCACCAGGAAAATCAGAAAATCCAGCCAGTTCAAATGAGTGTAAAGGTTTATTGCTCGCTACAAGAATCTGAACTACTAACGGTCAAAGCAGATTGGTGGCGATACGAGTCAAAGGAATTCAAGGTGGGCTGGAATTAGATCTCTTGTGGTCGCGAAAGGATTCATGACTGATGACACTTTTGACCCCTCCCTCAGCCTGGTCATCTCCTACGTCTGCCATTGTCTACCATTGTTGATGGCATTGAAGAAGAATCTGGTAAGAAAACATCTCTTATTTATGACCCAGGCTCATGGGTCGTCTAGTTTTGACTATAGAGAAAGATAATGAGTGGGTTGGCAGCTTCAGTTGCTTAACTCACTAGCTTGCAGGAGGCTTAGAGTTTCTGTAGTCCATCGTGAAACTGCTCGTGTTCCCATCCTCATCACTGATTAAAACTTCTGCAAAAGGATTGCAGCAGGTTGACCTACGGAGGAGAGCAAAAATAACAAGGCGGATAAATAACGGGAGAGGGTGAAGGAGGAAGAGTTTGAATAGCTACAAACTATAGCTGGGGGGGACTTTAAACAAGGACGCTAGAACGAAAGAGTTCTATCAGCAGTGAAAGATTTAGAGGACATGGTCAGTTCACCAAGGCAACTCCGCGGTTAACATGTTTCATCAAGGTGTAGTACAGGTTGTCCTTGACTTACAACCATTCATTTAGTGAGTGTTCAAACTTACAACAAAACTATAACTGCAATCGATCAATCCTTGCATTTATGACATTGTAGCATCCCTACAATGATCAATATTCAGAGTCATGGTATGTGGCATGTAGTTACGATGGCTGCAGTGTCCCAGGGCGATGTGATTTCCAATCTTCCCAGCCAAGCTCCCAAAAGCAAAGTCAATGGATGACTGTAATCTGGATGACCGTGTGACTCATTTAACAACAGCAGTGATTCACTTAACAACTGTGGCAAAAAGGTCATATATTTGAGTGCGACTCACTTAAAAACCAACATGCTTTGCTGTAGAAATTTTGAACTCAATTGTGGTTGTAAGTTAAGAATGACCTGTACTTTTATATTTTTAGAATAGAATAGAATGATCTGGAAAGGACCTTGGAGGTCTTCTAGTCCAGCTTCCAGCTCAAGTAGAATAAGCTATACCATTTCAGATAAGTGACTGTCTAGTCCAGTCATGGCTAACCTTTTTACCGTCGCGTGCCAAAAGTGGGGGAGCGCGGAGGGGTCATGTGCACACGTGCCCACACCCATAATTCCATGCGCCCCACCCCTGCACATGCGCATGTGACACCCCTCCCCCCGTGCTCCCCCCGCCTCCGGCATGTGATGGGCTGGTGCTTTTTTTACTCTCCCCAGGCTCCAGAGCCTTTCTTGGAGCCTGGGGAGGACAAAAACGGCCTTCTCCACCCCCCTGGAGGCCGGAAATGGCCCATTTCCCGACTTCCAGTGGGACTGGAAGTCTCATTTTTCTCCCTCCCCAGGCTCCAGAGGCTTTCTAGGAGCCTGGGGAGGGTGAAAACGGCCTTCCCCAACCCCCCTGGAGGCCCTCCGGAGGCCGGAAACAGCCCTAAATTGGCAGGGCTAAAATTGGGGTTTGAACAGGATCCCTCAAAAGCAACATGTCAGGGCATGACAAAAAATGAAATTTTGTTCAGATTACATTTAAATATAGTCAATACATTTTTTGGGTACTAATATATTTAATATTTTTTTCCTTTACGTTCAGAATTTCAGTTTGGTAATTGGGAATTTAGAACGTCCATTTTTCTCAAAAATGGAATTGGATATTATTATTTGGAATTATAGATACATTCTAAAAATGAGAAGATGGAGCATTTTTTTCTAAATAGTGTAGATTTAATAGGTTTAAGGGCCAAATTAATTTCATATATTGTCATTTTTTCATTTTTCTTATTTTTTCTCCCATTATGTTCAGTTTGCTTTAATCCTTGTAATGCATGTAGGATTTCTATTATATAACCACTGATATTTTTGTTATTAATAAAAAAATTAAGTAATTGCATGCTTTGATTTTTTTTTTTTTGCGTTGCACAGAAAATTAAAATAAATTTGTCATAAATTTAAAAACCTGGAGTTTTAAAACAAGAAAAAATAAAATTAAAACATACTTAATATATGCTCTGTCCTAAATACTACCTAATTTTAAACCTGAAATGAGCTAATATTAATAACTGCACATTCTGTCTGCTTTAGCACCAATTTTTTTTGCTACTTCTTACCTAATAAAGATCTGGCTAAAAATCTGTGTGTTTTGTAATTTTGGGGTTTCAAACTAATAAAAGCATCACTCTAATTTTGAATTATTTTCCCCTGGGGAAAAGATATTTCATAGCTGGGGATTAAATGAATAAAAACAACCATCTTTTTGCATCTTTGTTTTCTATTTTTGCCGGAAATTTTGTGAACTCCAGAGGGCACTCTTAGCCTATCTCAGAATAATTAGAAGCCTGCTGATTTTCACAAATACCCAGGAAGAAGCACACAACCAGCGTGCTAACTGTTATAAACGATTAATTATTTGGCTAGTTCTTTACGTATAATAAGAAGCTCAGCCAATAATAAAGACTCTTGGTAGTGTTGAGAGCTATTGTGTGCTCAAAAGTGGATCTTGCACATTCGTAAGGCAGGCAAGGGACGAAACGAGCTTTGTGGGGGGTCACGTTGTAAAAGTCCAGGGCAGAGAAGGAGAAAGCTGAGATTTATTTGCACTTACATTTACAGGTAGTCCTCGACCTACGTCCACAACTGAGACCAAAATTTCAGTTGTTAAGCGAAGTGATTGTTAAATGAGTCATGCCCAATTTTACAATCTTTTCCCACCATGGCTTTTAAGCGAATCATTTCAGTGAATTTGCTTAAGTGAATTCAGATTAAGTGAATCTGAATTTCCTATTGATTTTGTTTGTCGGATGCCTGCTGGGAAGGTTGTAAATGGTTATCACATCACCCCAGGACCTTACAACCATTGTAAAGATATGCTGGGTACCAAGCAATCAATTTCTGATCACGTGATCATGGGGTTGCTTCATCGGTTTGAAGTGTGAGGAAGTTACATTTTTCAGTGCTGTTGCAACTTTGAATAGTCACTAAATGATTGGCTATAAATCGAGGATTAGCTGTATTTATATCTTACCTTTATTAATATTACTTTTATAAATAACTCAAGGCAAAGATACCTAATACTCCTTTCTCCTCCCCTTTTCCCCATAACAACAACCGTATGAGCTGGGTTGGACTGAGAGGGAAGGACTAGCTCAAAGTCATTCAGCTGGCTTTCATGCCTAAGGTGGAGCTAGAACTCACAGTCTCCTTGTCTCTAACTTGGTGCCTTAATGTTAGAAATTCTGTTTATATATAGCACCACAGAGCAAACAAAGAGTACAGTCACCATGTGCTTTACTGCTCAATTGTTTAACTGTAACTGGAAACAGGAAGCTCTAATTAAAACAGAAGAGCATAGAGTATATACCATAGATCCAAACTTGTAAACAGTGCCATCTACTGGCTGAATACTATTGTAGTTGTTGCATAGAAATACATTCCAAAAATGAATTCCAACACTTAGCTACTGATGGCTAACCTTTTTGCTGTCGCATGCCAAAAGCGGGGGTGGGGTGGGGTGTGGGGTGTATGTCACGCGTGCACGTACCCGCATCCATAATTCAATGCGCCCCACCCCCGTGCATGCGTGCAAATCCCCTGCTCCCCCCGCTTTTGGCACGCTATGGCACGATGAGCCCGGTAGGCCCGTTTCTCACCCTCCCCAGGCTCCAGAGGATTTCTAGGAGCCTGGGGAGGGTGAAAATGGCCTTCCCCACCCCTGGAGGCCCTCCGGAGGCTGGAAACAGCCTGTTTCCCAACTTCTGGTGGGCCTGGAAGGCCCAAAAATCAGCTGGCTGGTGCACGCATGCGCGTTGGAGCTGAGCTAGGGCAACGCTTGCGTGCCCACAGATATGGCTCCGTGTGCCACTTGTGGCATGCCATAGTTCGCCATCACGGTTCTAAACCAACTTGGCTCTCAGTTGTTCTCCTTCAGCTCCAGATTAAAGGAACTTTCACAGAAAACAAAAGGAAGGTCAAGTAAAATTGAATTGGAAATATTTAAGTTTCTGTTACGTAGACAAGCATAGGTTTAAAACTGCAGGAAACTTGGTTTTTGTTTTCAGGGTGGGATGCCATCATTTTAATTTTCTCTGCATTATTTTAATTCATTGGCATCCTTCAGTCTCAAAAGACTATGGTACCGTGTTCTGGAACAGCATCTAGTGTGACTAAAAAGGCCAATTTGAGAGTGGCAATCCCTTCCACACTGAGGGCAGATACATTCTGTCCCCTGCCCAGCCCCCAGATTTCGCTGGTTCCGGGACTGCCTCTTTGCCTCAGCCTGCTGAACGAGTGTCTCTTCGAATTGGAGAAGGCCATGCTGCGTCTTTAGCCTCCAAGCTGAACGATTGGAGGTCAAGGTTTCCCAGTTGTTAATGTCCATTCCCAGGGGCTTTAGGTCCTTTAAATTAGTCACTGCTAAAAACTAACGGGAGTGGTGTGATGTCCTAGAGGTGAAGACTTTATATTTCTGGAGGTTCAGCAATTTGCACTGGCATAACTCAGTTTAGGGCTCTTGCATGTAAAAGTTGGACAAGACTGGGCAATTGTCAATGCAAATGGGAAAAAGGTTTTATGATTGATTTTTTTTTTCAGAACAATGGATGTATACCTACCTATATTCACATATTACATTCTTCACATCACCTCCTTTTGGAGTGCAAGTGAGACCAGAAGGATTTGTATTGATTGTGACGGTGACGGCACTTTGGTCATCCACGGCTGTGAATGACATTTGCCAAGTATGACCACGACAGACTGGTTCACTCTGGAAGTTGCCTCTACAAGGCATGTAAAATTCTCTGAGTTTGTACACAGGTGGGATCTCATCGGTCTCCTGTTGAAGAGCAAATGTGTCGGTTAGTAATAAAGCTAATGAGCCATAATACATGAGTACATGAATTTAAAATGCAAATGCAAGTACACATAAAGGTAAAGGTTCCTCTCGCACATATGTGCTAGTCGTTCCCGACTCTAGGGGGTGGTGCTTATCTCCGTTTCAAAGTCGAAGAGCCAGCACTGTCTGAAGACGTCTTCATGGTCATGTGGCCGGCATGACTAAAGGGCAAAGGCGCACGGAACGCTGTTACCTTCCCACCAAAGGTGGTCCCTATTTTTCTACTTGCATTTTTTACATGCTTTCGAACTGCTAGGTTGGCAGAAGCTGGGACAAGTAATGGGAGCTCACCCCATTACGCGGCACTAGGGATTCGAACAGCTGAACTGCCGACCTTTCGATCGACAAGCTCAGCTTATTTTAGCCACTGAGCCACCGCGTCCCTGTTAGGACACATAGATCACCCTTTTCCCAATATAGCAGCCAATATAGATACATAGCTGTCATGTGTGAAAGATCAGGTCCCCAGTGAAGGTCTAATTTTTTTTTTTTAATTTGATTTATATGCCGCCCTTCTCCGAAGACTCAGGGCGGCTTACAATGTGCTCAGCAATAGCCTTCATCCTTTTGTATATTTTATACAAAGTCAGCTTATTGCCCCCACAAACTGGGTCCTCATTTCACCTACCTTAGAAAGGATGGAAGGCTGAGTCAACCTTGAGCCTTGGCGAGATTCGAACCCTGCAGTAATTGCAGGCAGCTGGTCTTAATAAGCTTAATAACAGGGTGCCTTAAACCCCTGTACTACCAAGGCTCTTAATTAAACTGATTTATTGCTAAAATGCCTAAATACACAGGAAACTTCTCAACTAATGGTTCACTTGGTTGGAGTTAAATAAGAGTCAACTGAATTCAGTGGGGAATTGGATTTAGTCCGCTTGTGGCTATGTAGGGATTCTAGGCTGATCCTTCATTTTACTCCACCCCCAGGTTCTGCCATTCCTTCTCCTATACTAGGACTGCAATTCCCAGAATTCTCAGCCAACTTCCTGAGAATCCTGGAAACTGGATTGGTTGGAATGGCACTGAGTTTTCAGTATCTTACATCCTGCTAGCCAGAAGGGATGGTTGTCAGGCCTGGAAGCCATCTTTTGCATTTTTCCCTTCAGGCCTGCCATGTTTGCTACTGTGGGAAACTGGGAGGGGGGATTGTATGGAGAATGGGTGATATATAGTCATAATAACATTCTTTTCTCAGAGAGTCAAGGACATCTTGCCCTGCACCTGGAGGGTTGGAATTGGGAGGACCCTCCAGTTGGGACGGTGTTTTGATTGGGCCATGTGATGGACTTGTGGATGCTGGGCAGGGTCTTCGATTTTCTGTTGGGTGGGGAAAACCTGGAAGCTTTCAGATTTGGGTTTTCCTAGATGTGCCAATATGACATCTTTAATAAAATGGAACTTTGAGGAACTTCAAGCCTCAGAGTCTTCTTTCATTGGGGGTGTTACTTGGAACCCTGACAATGGTGAGTGCAGACATAAAATGCAGAGTTAAATGATTTAAACTAAGTTTGGTCTTGGCCTATCACTCTTCCTACATGATTCTCATTTCCTCATAACAATTTGTTATTTAGAATCATCTAACCATGATACCAAAGGAACAGCCCTCTTTGAGGTAGATGGGCGGTTTAGAAGTGAAATATAAATAAATAAAACAGTAATAACAGCTGGCTGGGTGATGCTCTAAAGCCGTGTTTCTCAACCATGGCAACTTGAAGATGTATGAACTTCAATTCTCAGAGTACCCCAACCAACATGGCTGGCTGGAGAATTCTGGGAGTTGAAGTCCACAAGTCTTCAAAGTGCCAAGGTTGAGAAACACTGGAGATACTATAACTAGCAATGGAGAAATGACTAACATTAGGATACCTCCTTCTACATTTGCACCCTGATGTATACGTGTAGATGGAACACTTGCTTTTTGACTCTCCCCTGTGAAAGATATACATATAGGTAGTCCTTAATTTACAACCATTCCTTTAGTGACTGTTCGAAGTTATAATGGTGCTGAAAAATGACATACAACCGTTTTTCACACTTACGACCATGGCAGCATCCTCATGGTCACATGAGCAAAAATTTGGATGTTTGCCAACTGGCATGTATTTATGATAGTTGCAGTGTCCCGGGGTTATATGATCACCTCTTCTGACCTTCTGACCATCAATGGGGAAGCCAGATTCACTTAACAACCAAATCAACTGCAGTGATTCACTTAAGGAGCCTTGGTAGTACAGTGGTCTAAAGCACCCTGTTATTAAGAACAGCTGCCTGCAATTACTGCAGGTTCGAATCTCGCCAGGCTCAAGGTTAACTCAGCCTTCCATTCTTTCTAAGGTAGGTAAATTGAGGACCCAGTTGTGGGGGCAATAAGCTGACTTTGTATAAATATACAAAAAGGATGAAGGCTATTGCTTAGCACATTGTAAGCCACCCTGAGTCTCCGGAGAAGGGTGGCATATAAATCAAATTAAAAAAAAAAAAGAACTGTAGCAAGGTTATTAAACAGGGCAAAACTCACTTAATAACTGTCTCGCTTAGCAACAGAAATTTTGGGCTCAATTGTGGTTGTAAGTGAAGGACTAGCTGTATAAAAGAGAGGCTTTTATGATTGGCTGTTTGTGGCAACTAATGTTTCATTCCCATTCCTGTGACTCTCTCTATACGCATGTCATGCCCCTGTCAGAGTCTGACCCTGAGATGGAAGATGAACAGCTGACAGAGAGCAGAGAGTTGCTCCGTTGGCTGTGGAGGAAACTGGGGAAGGGCAAACTCAGGCTGGATAGAGCAGGGGAGAGGTAGAATAAGGGAGAGGGAATTCAGATGAAGACCAAGGTCTACCCCCTCCTCATCCTAAGGTGCGCAGGGAAGAATGCAGAAGAGAGCAATGTGGATTGTGTGGTTTACGAGGAAGGAAAGGGCTCCGATTCCCTTCACAAGGCACACCTGGGGATGGAGTTTAAAGGAGAGGCAGTTGGGAGGGATGTTTGTCAGGAACAAACGCTGAATTAATCTGGTGTTGAGAGTTGTGGCCTGCATTCCTGGCATCTTCTCCTGACTGTTTGAATTACTGCCGTGCTACTGTGTGCCTATCTTGTCTTGCTGGAATTATTCTTCCCGTCTGGGACTCATTATCTTGCCCTGCTGGAGTGATTGAGTGCAGTCATTCTGTTTTACAGTGTTTGTGGGAGAACTTTTCACCAATAAAGGGATTCATACCGGTTCTCTGGCTGTGTTACCTTTGTGCCACGCCCTGGGTCATCACAATGCAGTTGTGTTACCTGGATCCCTGGATTAGATATAGATTCTCCTTAGATCATTCTCAATTTGACTTTTATCTCTCTGGACTTGTTTGAAAAAAGGAAGCTCTCGTGCCTCTTTTCTATATAAAATGCTTTGAATTTATGCCATTTTGGTGGGAAAATGACAACCGCTGGCTGTTTTTGTATAATGAATAACATAAAATATAAAGTATTATATTTTATATTAAAATATAAATACTGTATAAAGTACGGGGAAGTCTCCATGGTGGGATAGTTTCTGCTACTCTCCAATGCTGCTAAATGCAAGCATTAAACCTAGCAGAAGAAACAATATTTGTTTATCCTAGGCTGCAGAAATCAGTTTGTGAGTCCTTAGTAATATAGGAAGTCCTCGACTTACGACCACAATTGAGCCCAAAATGTCTGCTGCTAAGTGAAACGTTTGTTAAGTGAGCTTTGCCCCATTTTACGACTTTCCTTGCTACATTTTTTTTTTTTTTTAATTTGATTTATATGCCGCCCTTCTCTGGAGACTCAGGGCAGCTTACAATGCGCTAAGCAATAGCCTTCATCCTTTTGTATATTTATACAAAGTCAGCTTATTGCCCCCACAACTGGGTCCTCAATTTACCTACCTTAGAAAGGATGGAAGGCTGAGTCAACCTTGAGCCTTGGCGGGATTCGAACCTGCAGTAATTGCAGGCAGCTGGTCTTAATAACCAGCTTAATAACAGGGTGCCTTAGACCACTGTACTACCAAGGCTCTTTGTTAAGCGAATCACTGCAGTTGTTTAGTTAGTAACACAATTGTTAAATGAATTTGGTTTCCCCATTGACTTTGCTCGTCAGAAGGTCGCAAAAGGGGATGACATGACTCCAGGACACTGCAACTGTCATAAATATGAATCAGTTGCCAAGTAGCACATTTTTGATCACGTAAGAATGGGGATGAAGAACAGAAGTGTTCCCAGAGGATTAATTTCAGGCTTACCAAAGCTGTTTCAGGAATGACACTGATGGGAAGTTTCAGGTAGTTCTGGGCAGAACCGCTGCTTGCAGTGAATGTCACAACGCTGAAAAAAACATTTGTGAATTCATTAACAACAAACCGTATGTTTTCTCCCTTCTGTAATCCTGCTCCACTCTGCTGCATTATTACACAAAGAAGAGGGAGTCAACCTGTTCTCCAAAGCACCTGAAGGCAGGACAAAAAGCAATGGATGGAAACTAATCAAGGGGAGAAGCAACCCAGAAATAAGGAGAAATTTCCTGACAGTTCAAACAATTAACCAGTGGAACAACTTGCCTCCAGAAGTTGTGAATGCTCCAACACTGGACGTTTTTAAGAAGAGATTGGACAATCATTTGTCTGAAATGGTATAGGCCAGGGTTTCCTGCCTGAGCAGGGGGTTGGACTACAAGACCTCCAAGGTCCCTTCCAACTCTGTTATTCTGTTATTCCTGGTGACTACCTGAACAGGTCCTTGGAGTTTTCTTGGCGATATTTTTCAGAAATGATTTACTTTGCCTTCTTCTTCCTGGGGTTGAGAGAGAGGGATGGGCTCAAAGTCCCCCAGTTAGTTCTGTGCCTAGGGCAAAACTATAATTCAGGTTTCCCCTAGTCCAGGGGTGAAATGCTCCCGGTTCGGAACGGATCGCCCGATCCGGTAGCGATGGAGGCGGGTGGTTCGGAGAACCGGTAGCAAAAATCCCTGCCCCCCCATGCCCAGCTGAGCCGCACAATCATCAGAGGCATTTTTTTCTTTTAAATGGCTCTGACGATCCAAGCTCTGACGATCCCAGCTGAGTTGCCTGATCGGCAATCAGGCAACTCAGCTGGGATCGTCAGAACCATTTAAAAACTTTTTTTCTTTTAAATGCCTCTGACAATTCAAGCTCTGACGATCCCAGCTGAGTTGCCTGATTGACAGAGGCTTTTAAAAAAAAAACAACCTCGCCAAAGAGGTTGTAGAAAAAATGGTTTTAAAGGTAAAAAAAAAAAAAAATTGGCCATGCCCACCCAGTCACATTACCCCCCCCAACCAAGCCACGCCCACAGAACCGGTAGTAACAAATTTTAGATTTCACCACTGCCCTCGTCCAAATGCCTTTAAGCACGACACTGTTATTTAGCTAGATAAGGCATATCTACATTCCCTCTTTATCCAGAAAACATTCCTGCTAGGCATTTTTCATTCATCAAAGGGAACACAAATCTCCAGGATTCTGGATATTCTCTGGAATCTCCATCTTTGAGGATTCTGGATATCTACCACGGCTGTGTTAACCTACCTGGAGGCAAAGCTCTCATTGGCAACGGGTGCAATAAAGGTTGCCGTCAGGGTAATATTTTCTCCTGTGTTCAGGAAACTTCCTTTTGGTTCATAGCTGCTCATGAAACTCCGATCATCCCAAACTTTAAAAGCAAATGTTCTGGCTGCTCCATGGTTGACTACCAGCACAGAGACTTTCAAGGTCCCACCAGGTGCCATGGTGCCTGGGGGTGGGGGTGGGGGAGAAATGGCAATATGCTCACAATATAGGTAAAATATTGTCATAGTACAAGCATAGTACAGTCCTCGACTTACGATTGCAAGTGGCTAAGCAAGATAGTTCTTACGTTTGGAGTTTTGCCCCGTTTTACGACCTTCCTTGCTCCCTGTTGTTAAGTGAATCGCCACAGTTGTTAAATTAGTAATACGGTGGTTAAGCGAATCCGCCTTCCCCATTGACTTTGCTTGTCAGAAAGTCACAAAGGAAAATCACATGACCCCAGGACACTGCAAATGTCATAAAGGTGAGTCAGTTGCCAAATGTCTGAATTTTGATCTGTGACCATGAGGATGCAGCAACCGTTGTAAGAGTGAAAAATGGTCATGTCACTTTTTAGAGTGCCGTTGTAACTTTGAACAGTCACTAAATGAACTGTTGTAAGTCGGGGGCTACCTGTACCTGAAATACCAATTATCTGTGAGATACCATAGGAAAAAACTGTCCCACATAAATCTTCCTTTAATTTCACATATTTCAAAACTGCTGTAAATCAAGGATTACCTGTACATAGGACAGTTGTTTATGAGTCGCTCTTGACAGCAAGATGAGGGGCATATAAATTTAATAAATACAAATAATCCAGCCCGAACATTTGGCTGACTGTGCAACAAACCATAATAATAATGGTTACAGCATCTTGAGGTCACATGATCACCATTTGTGACCTTCCAAGCCAACTTCTAACAAGTAAAGTCAATGGCGGAAACCAGATACTCATATAATATAATATAATATAATATAATATAATATAATATAATATAATATAATATAATATAATATAATATAATATAATATAATATAATATAATATAATATAATATAATATAATATAATATAATATAATATAATATAATATAATATAATATTATATTATATTATATTATATTATATTATATTATATTATATTATCATATATCATATCATATCATATCATATATCATCATATCATATATCATATCATATCTCATATCTATTTCATATACAATACAATATAAATATATCATATCATATCTCATATCTCATATCTCATATCTCATATACAATACAATATAAATATATCATATCATATCTCATATCTCATTTCATTTCATCTCATCTCATCTATTATATACAATGCAATATAATATATCATATCAAATCATATCATATCATATATATCATATACAATACAATATATATGTTGTGGCTCCGTTATCTGAGCCTGTGTCATCGGCAGGAGAGGCCTCCCAGAGTGAAGGAGAGGAGTTGGCAAGGCCTCCCTCTCCAGGACCCTCCTCTCTGGCAATGCCTTCAGTGTCCGCTGAAGGGCAAGAGATAGGGCCGGGGCCAAGCATGTCCACGCAGCCACAGGTGGACAGTGATGAGAGAAATGAGTCTTGGCTGGATCCTCGGCAGCGTCGCAGAGATAAGCGCGCGCAACAGAAGAAAAGGCGTGTCAGAGATTAGGCTGAGTCACTGGACCACACTCCACAGGGTATAAAAGGGGGTGAGGTGGCCATTCAGACTCTGTGACGGACAAAACTAACTACTATCAAGTCACATTGCATCTTTGGAAACCACATTATCGGCCTTGGATTTATTTTACGAACTGGAAAATTCTTAACTGTGTGTATTTTGTTTGTGAGTAAAGTTCTTGGCAAGCAGCTACTGGGTTGCTGCCAAGCTTCTTATCGGAAGAATTGGTTGTCTGCCAGTTTATTTAATCCCCGGCTGTCTGTTTGTGTGCGTGTGTGAGACGGGGACAGAACAATATATATATCATATCACATCTCATATATCATCTCATCTCATCTATCATATACAATACAATATAAATAATATATCATATTATATCATGGTAGTACTCAGTGGAACTACCTTGGATATTCTGCAACATCTCTCATGAGTACAGAGAGGGACTATCTGTCTTCCCTTTCTATTATTGGACCAAGACATAATAGGGCATTAAAATGTTTGATAGCCCAGTCAAAAGCCAGCCAAATACAGGTAGCAAGAAATCCTGGATGAGGGATGCTTGAGATACAGATATTTTGAGATGCAGGTAATCTGCATGCCACCAAACAGCCAGCTAGCACGTTTTCGTGGAATTCTTGATTTAAATCTAGAAAGCAGAAGCTGTTCTGATGATAAATGTGGAGGTAGGAATAAGCTTGAAGAAGCAAGCAACAATTTTGGCGACATTTTAGGAAACAGAAAGAGAACAGGATGCAAAATTAGTTAAAGAAACTTTGTAGGGGACTGTGAGGGGTGAAATGCTAACGGTTCGCTCTGGTTTAGGCAAATCGGTAGTGATAAAAACTACTGGTTTGAGTGAACCGGTAGTAAAAACAAAAAACAAAAAACGGTTCAGTCGAACTGGTAGTTAGCTACCAGTTCAGTCGATATGATCCGACGATCAGCTGTGCCGCGTGGTTTAGTTTTGCTAGAAAGCAGGAAATCCTGCTTTCTAGCGAAGCTAAACCGTGCGGCACAGCTGATCCCTCCCAGCTTTCCTACTTACCTTCCTAAGCCTTCTTGTGGTGTGTACTGTGCATGCGTGCGTGCAGCACACACCAAAAGGAGGCTTGGGAAGGTAAGTAGAACAGCTGGTGGGGATCAGCTGTGCCGCACGGTTTAGCTTTGCTAGAAAGCAAAGGAAATCCTGCTTTCTAGCAAAACTAAACCCCGCGGCAAAGCTGATCGTCGGATTGTAGCTTTTTTTAACTACTGGTCGAACCAGTAGCTTTTTAAACGCGCAGTGTGCGTTTGGTGTGCACTGCACATGCGCTTGCAGCATGCATTTGGCAAGTTGAGCACATGCGCGGCCAGCAAACCGGTAGCAAACTGGTTTCAGATTTCACCACTGGGGACTGGGTGTGTTTGGGGAATGTGGGTTAACGTAGCCACCTATTCATCCATTCTGGAAAAGCATTGAAAATGCATGCGTTGAGAGGAAATACACGTGAAAATTCATAAGTAAACTTTTTTTTTCCTTTTTCTTTTTGACAAGACCTGGACTAAATAAAGAAAAAAAAAATGCTAGAAACTGAACCAAAAGCAAAACTGCTAATCTGGTGTTATTGCTGATATATTCCATCCTGCTAGGAACTTACTGTTCTGCTCAGGCAGAGGCAGAATCTGCACGAATTCGGTGGTGAGGGAATCCCCGCTGATTCTTACGAAAGGAAAATTGCCTGGAGAAAGGCCCTCCACTTTCAGTAAGGTTCTCTGGAAGGAAAAAATGGAGAAATTACTATTAAAAAATCTTCCACATTGTTCCTGTGCCTATTGATGAATTAATTGAGACATATTACAGGTAATCTTTGATTTACCACAGTTCATGTAGTCACCATTCAAAGTTACAATGGCACTGAAAAAAAGCAACATTTTTCACAGTTACAACTTTTGTAACATCCCCATGATGATCACATGATCAAAATTCAATTGCATGGCAACTGATTCATACTTATGACCGTTATGTGTCTCAAGTTCATGCGATCCCCTTTTGCGGCCTTTTGACAAGCAAAGTCAAAGGGGAAGCCAGATTCACTTAACAACCGTGGCAAGAAAGGTCGCAAAATGGGGCAAAACTCGCTTAACAAATGTTTCATTTAACGATGGAAATTTTGGGCTCCATTGTGGTCATAAGTCAAAAACTACCTGACTTGCAAACAATTGGAACCTCCTCTCAAAAATTCAGTAGATCTGTAGTAAGACACCTGCTTTCAGGTTTAAACTCACCTCATCGATCCCAATTTATTGGCTGCGGGTGGAGGGTCTGTGAGGAAGGGAGTGTGTGAAAAAAGTCGAACTGGTAGCCATAACCACATGATCAAAGCATTGGTGGCGCAGTGGTTAGAAATAATGCAGCACTGCAGACTAATTCTGCCGACTGCCATCAGTTCGATACTGACTGGCTCAAGTTTGACTCTGCCTTCCATCCTTCCGAGGTTGGTAAAATGAGGATCCAGATTGTTGGGGGCAATAGGCTGACTCTGTAAACCGGTTAGAGAGGCCTACGAAGCACCGTGAAGCGGTATATAAGTTGAAGTGCTATTGCTGTGACCTTTTTTTTTTTAACATGTGAGGCATTTAAATGGAGGGGTGTGGCTTTAATGGTGACACCCCCCCCATCTTACTTTTTTGCCTCACTATGACATGCCATGAGCGTTGAGTTCTGTGAAAGTTCAGTATGGAGCATCCTGTTGTGGCCTGCCAGCTGCCAGCAGAGCTGGCGGCAGACTCGGACGATGAGGAGATTGGGGAGGAACTTGGGCCAGTTCTGGAGCCTGGGGAAGGCTCTGATGGATGCTCAGCATCGGACACAGAGATAGAGGCAGGGCCGTTCTGGCATTTCCCAGCTAGAGAGGCAGCTGCCTTTGGAGTCAGAGGTGAGTGAGGAAGAGGAACAGCTGGGGCCTGTTCCAGATGCACGTATGCGCAGAGCAGATAGGATAGGTGAACAACAGAGGACAATGAGCTGTCTTGGGAAGCAAACAAATGTGGATACTGCAGGGGTGAAATCTACTTACCTTCCCAATCAGTTTGGAAGTGCACGCGCTTGGACCCTCCGCACATGTGCAAACCCTTCTGCACATGCACAGAGGGTAAAACACAGGTTACTTTCTGGTTAAAACCAGGAAGTAACGACGACCGGGCGGGTGGGCGGAGCCTCGCACCGCCATCGCTACTGGTTCTCCGAACCACCGGCCGCCATCGCTACCGGTTCATCCGAACCGGTCTGAACCAGGAGCATTTCACCCCTGGGACGCTGACTGGCCCCTCCCTGGCTGGCGAATAAATAGGAGGAAAGGGGAGTGGTTTGGTTGTCGCAGAGAACCGTTCGCATTTCTAGAAAGTTTGCTCCTTGTGTGTTTCATGGGACAAAGACTGCCTTGCCAGAACTGAGGTTTGCAGTTAATTCCCAATGTGTAATTAAAGAGGGTTTTTTGTCTTTGCAAGGAATCTGTTTCTTGCTTCTGCGAAACAAACAGAACAGACCTGGCTTTCTAAACAGACCCGGCTTTTGGTGTTTCAGAACAGACTCGGCTTTTGGTGTTTCTAAAATGGAGGATTTCTAACTGACTACTGATCACCCTTTGGGTATGTTAAGGTGCATCTCTCCCATCATTTTTGAATAGTAGCCAAGGGATTTATTTTTTATTTTATTTTATTTCGAATTTATATACCGCACCTTCTCCCAAGGGACTCAGGTAGATAAAAACATACAATACAAACATTAAAAACAATTAAAAGAATATATATTAATTTGGCCCCAGTTTAAAATGACAAACCAATTAAAAATTAAAAATTTAAAAATATGTTAAGCCAGCCCGGCTTGATGAAAAAAGAAAGTTTTAAGGGCACGGCGGAAGGCACGGCGGAAGGCACCAAGGTCTTGGATTCTCCTTATCTCAGGGGGCAGCTGGTTCCATAGGGTAGGTGCCCCCACAGAGAAGGATAGTCAAAGGCAGTGGCTAAATTGTTGGACTGGAGTTGGGCATCCTCAGCTTCAAGTCCCTACTCAATCAAGATGGTCACTAGCTTATATATTAATGTGTAAAAGCAAAAAGTTGAGGTTGGAGTGTGTTTATCGTGTACTGTGCAAAAGAAGAGCTGGAAGTTAATGCCTCCTTTTCCTTCTTTTTTCTCTTTCCTCTTGTATCTTGCATCCCCTTTTCCCTGCTGCCTTTCCTTCCCCTAATTTCCTATTTTTTTTCCTTCTCTTCTTTGTATTTTATATAATTAAAAAATAAAAATATTTGGGGGTGTGGGGGGAAGAGGGTCACTAGCTGACTTGGGACTAAGTAAAAAAGGAGTTGCGTTTTACCAGGTAATTGGTAGGAAAGGATACGTACTGGGCCATGCAAGGAAACAGGTCCAAATGCAAAGGGGTTGCCTAAAGCATCAAAGGACTGGTTCAAAGGTATAGATTCTAGAGGGGTTCCGTCTTCAGAAAGAGGCACCAGGCGCTGGATTTGCATGCCGGCAGCATCTCCCATCATCTTCATGGAGACTGTGTAGTTCAACCCTGAAGGAGATGCAGAAGAGTCAAGATACAATACAACTTCCTTCCTTCCTTCCTTCCTTCCTTCCTTCCTTCCTTCCTTCCTTCCTTCCTTCCTTCCTTCCTTCCTTCCTTCTCCTCCACCTCCTCTCCTCCTTCTCTTTGCCCCTTCCCTCCCTCCCTCCTTCCTTCCTCCTCATCCTCCTCTTTGCCCCTTCCTTCCTTCCTTCCTTTTCCTCTTTGCCCCTTCCTTCCTTCCTTCCTTCTCCTCCACCTCCTCTCCTCCTCTTTGCCCCTTCCCTCCCTCCTTCCTTCCTCCTCCTCCTCTTTGCCCCTTCCTTTCTTCCTTCCTTTTCCTTTTTGCCCCTTCCTTCCTTCCCTTCTTCCTCCCTCCCTCCCTCCCTTCCTCCCTCCCTCCCTCCCTGCCATACATCTCCAAATCTACTAAGGCCCTTTAATTTCCTTCTCATTTATGTAGTTAATCCTCGATTTACGACCACAACTGAGCCCAAAATTTATGTTGTTAAGGGAGACATTTGTTAAGTGAGTTTTGCCCCATTTTACCACTTTTCTTCCCACAGCTGTTAAGTAAATCACTGCAGTTGTTAAGGTAATAACACGGTTGTTAAGTGAATCTGGCGTCCCCGTTGAGACTTTGCTTGTTAGAAAGTCGCAAAAGGGGATCACATGACCCCGGGACACTGGGATCGTCATAAATACGAGTCAGTTGCCAATCATCTGAATTTCGGTCATGTGGCCATGGAGATGCTGCAGTGGTCGTAAGAGTGAAAAAGGGTCATAAGTCACTTTTTTCAGTGCCGTTGTAACTTTGAATGGTCACTAAGCGAACCGTTGTAAGTCGAGGACTCCCTGTATTTTTACAAGCGAAAAGGTACCTTGCACTGGTCGTCCTTGGACCGGAAGCACATAGTCATCCTCCTTCTGCAGAATCTGGTAATGAAAGTCAAGCAAACTTTTGCCTTCAACCAGTATCATATAAGAGTTTATGGGAGCCAAATTCACGGTCCAGGATCCTGGCTCGGGGATAGGCGATATCTTCACGACCTTCTGCTTCTCTGTGTTGATCAACATGCTCAGGGATCCCAACTGAGAACCTGCCATGAGGTGACACATAAACAGACCCAAGAGCAGATGTAAACAAAGTGAGAATTTGAAGAAAGTTCCCCCCTCCCATTAACCGTCTGCAGCCAATCCCGTTATTCTGTCCTGAATGCCTAATTCTAATTGCTAGTGATTTATAACAGGGGTCCCCAACCCCTGTTCCACGGCCCAATTCAGAACCGGGGTGTGGAAATGCTGGGCGAGTGCGTGTGTGCAGCTCCACTTGAATAAGCAGCCGGCGAATTCACACGTCTGAAGGCTCATTTGCACAAGCGTGTGCTCCCGCCACTCATGCAGGAGAACCATCTCCTCTCCCTGCTTCCCACCAGCCCGCAAAGCTGGAATAGTTGGGGGCAGCAGATTTATAAGGTTTTCAAAGCATTATCCAGCTTTCAGTGAAGTGATACAAAGTCTGTCCTCATTTCCTGATGATTGGATGCCTCTAGAAGAGTTTTGTCCTGTTCGTGTTGGAGGCACTGTTCAAGGCACTTCTGGGTTGAAAGGAGTAGAGTAGAGTAGAGTAGGGCAGGGTAGGGTAGGGTAGGGTAGGGTAGGGTAGGGTAGAGTAGAGTAGAGTAGAGTAGAGTAGAATAGAATAGAATAGAGTAACAGAGTTGGAAGGGACCTTGTAGGTCATCTAGTCCAACCTCTGGCTCAAGCAGGAGACCCTATACGCTCCCACAGAGAGGGTCTCCTCAGGGTGCCATCGGCCAAGTTATGTCGGCTGGCGACACCCAGGGGGAGGGCCTTCTCTATGGGAGCCCCAGCCCTGTGGAATGAACTGCCCCCGGAAATACGTAAGATCTCCGACCTCCGGGTATTTCGCTGTGCACTGAAGACCCTGTTGTTCCGCCAGGCCGGGCTATCAACATAATAATTTTAAATTGGGGTATTTTAAATTTCTGGGGTTTTAAATTGAGCCGAATTTATTTAATAATTTTAAATTTTTAATTGATGTCTGTCTTGTGTTTTTAAACAGGCTGTACACCGCCCTGAGTCCTTCGGGAGAAGGGCGGTATAGAAATAAAATTATACTTATACTATACCATTTTTAACAGATGGCTGTTCAGTCTCTTCAGTCTCTCTACTTATGAAGGTAACTGTTCCATTGATTGATTGTTCTCACTGTCAGAAAATTTCTCCTTATTTCTAGTTGAACTTGAATCTCTCCTTGATTATTTCCATCCATTATTCCTTGTCTGGCCTTCAGGCGCTTTGGAAAATAGGTTGAACCTCCTCTTCTCTGTGACAGCCCCTCAAATATTAGAATACCCCTGGTCCTTCTCTTCACTAGACTAGCCGTGCCCAGTTCTTGCACTGGTTCTTCATATGTTTTAGCCTCCAGTCCCCTAATCATCCTGGTTGCTCTTCTCTGTACTCTTTCTAGAGTCTCAACATCTTTTTAATATCGTGGTCACCAAAACTGGATGCAGTACTTTAGATGTATTCTTTCTAAGGGTTTATAGAGTGGTATTAGTACCTCATGTGATCTTGATTGAATCCCTCTATTAATGTAATTTATGATTGCATTGGCTTTTTTGGCTGCCGCCACACACTGCTGGCTCATATTTAATTGGTTGTTCAGTAAGACTCCAAGATCTCTCTTGTAGTTACTGCTATTAGGCCTGGTTTCCCTCAATCTATATGTGTATTTTTGGTTTTTCTGGCCTAAGTATAAGACTTTACTTTTTCTCTACATTGAATTTCATTTCGTTTTGTTTGATCAGCCGGTGCCATCCTTGTTGCTTGGGGAATGGCCATAGAGGCTCCTTTCATGTTCCCGCAAAGAGCTGGAGCGAGTGACGGGAGCTCACCCCAACACACAGCAGCACTCAGGTCTCGAACACAAGCTTGCTAACTTCCAACCAGCGGTGAAATCCGGCCAGATCTATCCGGCTCACACAAACCGGTAGGGCCGTTTTTGACCCTCTGCGCATGTGCAGAAGAGGTGTGTACGCTCACATTTCTGAACCGGTAGCAAAGGTAAGTGCATTTCACCACTGCTTCCAACCCAGCGTTCCAACCATGTGAGCCACCGTTTTCTGTCTAGAAGAATATTTCTCAACCGTAGCAACTTGAAGATGTGTGGCCTTCAACTCATGCTGGCTGGAGGTTTCTAGGGGTTAAGTCCAAACCCGTTCACATCGCCACCATTGAGAAACAGTGCTCTAGAACAGGGGTCCCCAACCTTTCAGACCTCAGGGACCACTAAATTCATAATTTTAAATCCCACGGATCACTAATATGATCTGCCTAATGACCGGCTGGGTGGGTGTGGCTAGGTGGTCATGTGACTGAGTGGGCGTCACCAACTTGATGTCACTCACGTTGAGGGGAACCTTACCTCTACTCGCCCCTCCCCTGCCAGCCCCCTCCTCGCCTCCCCACCCGGGCTCCTTAGGGCCCCAACAGGAAGCAGTTGTTGGAGCTAAGCGGCCACCACGAGAAAGAGTTGGCAAAACAGCTGGCTGAGTTCAAATGGGATCTGGCCGAGAAGGAGGCTCAGCAGAAGCACCCAGGACTAGGAGCATAGGCTTTCCAAGCAGAGGGAAGATCTGCAGGAGTGCAAGGCCAGGTACTGGCGCCTGGAGGCTCAGCGGGCTAAGATGGTCAACCGGTTCCAGGCCTGGAACAAGGCCCTCCGGCTCTTCGCCACCAACGGTGCTTCCCTTCCCTCCAGCCTTCGCCCAAAGCCCTGCATCAGGAGGCTGAAGCAGACCCCAAGTTAGAATTTCTGCCCCCCTCCAACCCGCACAAAAAATCCCTGAAGGGGGAGACTTTCTGCAGTAACACAAGCATTCATTGCATGTATCCAGTCCAGGGGCCATAGTTTGAGGACCCCTGATTTAGTGCAATATAAAAAAATGCAAATGATTTTCCTGTGGACCACCAAAATTTTCTTGTGGACCACCAGTGGTCCACGGACCACCAGTTGGTAACCGCTGCTCTAGAAGATGCTATCGGTAGCTCCTGAGGAAATGCCGCGTGTGACACTGCCCCTTACCTGAAGGTTGGAACACAGTCATGCTGAAGGAAGTTGATGCTTTGACAGAGATGGTCAATTCTTTGAGCGTTTCATCTACAGGGATGGAGAATTGTGAAGTATACATTTGGCCATCAATCAATTTAACAGGAGCAGCATTCAAGGACTTCTCCATTATGCCCAGGACCTGTGAAAGCTGATGTTTTGTAGTGAGCACATAGAATCCGCCAGAATAAACTGCCAGTTCTTCATAGCTGTTCGCAAATGTTTTAGGCCTAACCTCAGGAGCACCTGTGGAGGAGAATTAATAGAATGACAAGAGTTAGAAGGCACCTCAGAGGTCTTCTAGTCCAACCCCCTCCGCAAGCAGGAGACAAATGGTTGTCCAATCTCTTATTGAAAATCTCCGGTTTTAAAGCCGTTCCACTGATTAATTGTTCTAACTGTCAGGAAATTTCTCTATAGGTCTAGGCTAGGGGTGGGTTCTAATTTTTTTTACTACCGGTTCTGTGGGTGTGGCTTATTTTGTGGGCGTGGCTTGGTGATGGGGGTAATGTGACTGGGTGGGCGTGGCCAACTTTTTTTATTTTTACTTTTAAAAGCATTTTTTCTACAACCTTAAGAGGTTGTAGGAAAAAATGCTTTTAGAAGCCTCTGACGATCAGCTGGGATCGTCAGAGGCTTTTAAAGGCATTTTTTTTCCTACAACCTCTTCAGCTGAAAAATGCTTTTAAAAGCCTCTGACGATTCGAGCTGAGCCGCACGATCATCAGAGGCTTTTTTTTTTTTTTACTTTTAAAAGCATTTTTTCGTAATCAAAGTATCTCCCCTGTCAGGTAAGTAAGTCTCCACTTCCTCACCCACTCCACGATGACATCACCGCCGGAAGAATTTTTTTTGACCGAAGAGGTTGTAGAAAAAATGCTTTTAAAAGTAAAAAAAAAAAGCCTCTGATGAGGTGGGCGGGGTAAGCGAGCAGCAACCGGGCCGGGGACCAGTTCGGGGGCGTGACCCGCCAATGTTATTACCAGTTCTCCAAACTACTACAAATTTTTACTACCAATTCTTGCGAACCGGTGCGAACTGGGAGCAACCCACCACTGGCCTAGGCTGCATCTCTCCTTGATTAGTTTCCATCCATTACTTCCTGTTCTGCCTTCGGTGCTTTGGAGTGTAGGAAGCCCCCCCCGATTAAAATATTCTTTATTCTTAATATTAAAAAGAGGCAGAATATTATATTTCCCCAAAGGAGAAATTGAGAAAAATCTTAACAAAGGCAGAAAGCAGCCTCAGTCTTTCTTAATAGCCTCAAGCAGAAGCCTCAAGTCTCTAGAGATGGATATTTTGTACCTCCTTAAGAAAGATTGGGTCAATCTATTCATAAACAAAATGCCTTCAGCTACAGCTGATGGGATTAAGAATTTACACCCCCCCACCCAGGTTCTAAGGACAGGACTGGGCCTTTAGGACATAATAGGATTAACCCACCATGATTAGAATAGCAAAAGACACCAGGCTCATTACATTGTACAACCCCCTGGAGCATCTCAAACAGAAACCCCCAGAACCCTATAAAGATCCATCCACTCACTCAGCCATTTTGTCAGCCACCCCAGAAACATTTGCAGCTGTCAGTGAAGTTTCTGGAACTCGAATAAACCTTCTTTCCTTGCAGTTAGCCTACTTTTTATTTCCAGCGCATTTCTCCTGGCTTGGAATTGGATTGGATTTTTCTTCCCACAGGAGATAAATTGACTCCCTCTTCTTTGTGGCAACCCCTCAAATACTGGAAGATTGCTATCATGTCACCCCTCATCCTACTTTTTTATTAAATTACAGAAATTCCCTTTGAAAGTAGCCTCAGAAGTACAATTGGATAGATAGATAGATAGATAGATAGATAGATAGATAGGTAGGTAGGTAGGTAGGTAGGTAGGTAGGTAGGTAGGTAGGCAGGCAGGCAGGCAGGCAGGCAGGCAGGCAGACAGACAGACAGAATTTGTCTTTGGTACATATGCTCTCAGTGTACATAAAAAGAAAAGATACATTCGTCAAGAATCATAAGGTACAAACAATGATAGTCATAGGGTACACATAAGCAATCAAATCATACTAGGAAGCAATCAATATTGTGGGTGCTTTTTGAGGGGTTTTGGCTTAAGGGGCTTTTATATATTTATATATTTATTTTATTTTTTAGCAAAAGCTTCTCAACCTTTTTACTGTAAATATTTACTAACCCGTGGATGAAAAGCAGGCTCCTTTTTAAGAAACCTTTTGTTTGTTTGTTTTTTTTGGCTCTCCTGGAGGCAGAGAAAACAACTTTTTAAAGCTGGCATCTGATCCATGATGTTGGAATGCCACTGGCCCCCAAAACAATCGCTCTCACACCCCCTGCACCCCCTTCTTCAGAAGCTGTTTCCCTTAGCCGCAAACTGCTGGAGATTTCATCATCATCCCCGCAAGAGTGTTATACGATCCAGCGGCTACATTTGCTTTCAGTTAAATCCAAAAGTAAATCCAAAACTGCCTGCCTGCTTGGAAACTGATCAGCAACATAAGCCAGCTCGGTGTCATGTTTAAATCAAGCCCAGAAAACTTGGCTGCCGTGCCTGATTTTCAAGTTGAGACAGTGCAGAAACTCCGTTCCTTTGTCTGTTATTTCAAGAATGTCGAAAGCTCTGCCATGTGATTCCCTCAGACGATGCAACCGCTCGGAGGGAAACACGGACAGGGCTTCATATAAGCTGTGCTTTTAAGACATCTCTGAAGCAAATAGAAACTAGACACTAACAGGGCCGGCTCAAGATATCCTTCTTGCCCGAAGCAAAAAATCAAGATGAGCCTCCTTGACAGATTTCACAGGCAGAAGCTGATTGGGCTGGTACACAAGAAGTGATGCTAACGCATCTCTTCCAAGGCCAGGAGGTGAGATGGCAAGAGTTTAAGAGCAGGCCTTGTGATAGACACAACTCTTCCTTTCCCTCTTGGCAACCTCTTGCCCTGCCTCTTGGGCTCTGCTGCCCCAGACCGCAGCCCTGTTGCCCTTATGTCAGAGCAGCCCTTGAATGGAACACATTGTCTGCTGGTGTAGGTGATGGGATCGTTTTGTTTCTTCTCTGTTGGTCTACTTGGCCATATTTGAATGGCACAGGAAGGGAAATTGTTCCTGCAGTGTTTTTCCTCCTCAAACAGCTTATGTGTTTAGAAAAATATTACCTCTCCTCCTTCCTTCCTTCCTTCCTTCCTTCCTTCCTTCCTTCCTTCCTTCCTTCCTTCCTTCCTTCCTTCCTCTCTTTTTCCTCCTTGACCCTTCCTTCCTTCCTTCCTTCCTTCCTTCCTTCCTTCCTTCCTTCCTTCCTTCCTTCCTTCCTTCCTTCTTTCCTCCCTCCCTCCCTCCCTCCCTCCCTCCCTTCCTTCCTTCCTTCCTTCCCCTCCTCCTCCTCCTCTTTGCCTATCTAACATACTGTATTTTTTGGAGTATAAGACGCACCTTTCCCGCCCGCCCCCCCAAAAGAGGGTGAAAATCTGGGTGCGTCTTATACTCCGAATGTAGCCCTGCCCAGCTTCTCAAACCGAGGTTTCAGAGGCTGAAAAAAGCATCAGAAACGAAGCTTCAGAAAAGAAGCCCCCAAACAGAGCTTCAGTGGCTTTTTTTCTAAAGCTGTTTTGGAGGCTTTCAGAGGCAGGAAAAAAAGTTTTTTCTGAAACAGAGTTTCAGAAGTTTCAGAGGCAGAAAAAAAAGCAAAAAAAAAGCAAGGCGCAGAGCTCACAACCAAGGAACCTCTTGCTAAAATTCACCTGTGAGGACAGCTGATTGGGGGAATTCCGGGAGGCCGATCCACCTGCCAATCAGCTTTTTTCTTATTTTCCTCCCCAAAAACTAAGGTGCGTCTTATACTCCGAAAAATATGGTACTTTTCACTGAGGAAGCTGGTTTAAAAAAAAAAAGGATGCGGGCTTGTAACATTTATGGGATTATTTACAAGACTTAATACCAGGTAATTTTCTATTCTTTCTGCCTGAGAGAACATCAGAATATTTTCTTTATGGAGATTGACTTACTTCTGCGTTTCCTGCTGGCACAATAGCCTGTGAGGATAGGATTCACTATAGATTTAGTAGAATCAATCAGAATTTCCACTTCTCCCTTCAGATGCTCATCTTTTGCTCCCGCATCAGTGAAGACAAAGATCTTGGATCTGGAGGGACACAAAGGATTTTAGAAAGTTTGTGCTAGGGGGAAAAGTAGCATGAGTGTAGGATTGTCAAGAAGGTACTTTTCTCACAGTTGTTCCCCTATAGAACTGTAGGAGGTTACCACCCACCCCTCTCCTAGGAAAATAAGATATTTTAGGAAATATTAAAAGAGCAGAATATTTTCCCTAAAAGGGAGGCAGAAGCTCAGCCCCCCCCCCACACCTTTGTCAATGGGCCATTAAGGCATGGGCCACTCTATTCTACATAACAAAGATCTACCTCCTTCAAGCAGAGCCATAATAGGAATTGCCCAAAACCCCTTCATTACATCATCACCCAGCAAGGCTCAACCAAGCTTGGGACTCAAGACACAACCTACAGAATTACCTCTGCATGGCCCCATGGGAGTCTGACAACCAATCAGAATACAAGCTCAAATTCAAAGCATAACGGAGAGTTTAAATCTCTTTCTCTCTCTCTCAACCATGTGCTTTTTGCCCAGGACCTCAAACCACGTGGTCCTGTCCACTATTAAAAACCATCTTCCAATCAGCCACCAGTGTCTGATGTTTCCATGTTTCCAGTGTCTTTCTCCCCACTTGGAACTGAACCCAGATGGACATTTCTTCCAACAGAACTGTGGGTTTTTAACTTTCAGAATTTTCTAAACCAGTGACTGCTAGGTATTTTGGAAATGGAAATCCTTCTATCCGAAGAGCATCCAGATTGAGGAACAATGGGTGAAACTGATGGAAAAAGGGAGATGAATATGCTTTGGCTGAAATGCTTTTATAAACAAAGGATATCTAGGAAAGGCATTGAAAGAATTCATCCGGAAGCCCTGGAGAGGCCTTAGATAGGTGAACTATAGACAGTCCTTGACTTACAACCGTTTAGCAACCATTGGAAGTTATGACAGACCGTCAAAAAGTACTTAGGACCCAGATTTGACGTTCTGAGGGTCAGGCCCTCACATGATCGTATTTTGGGTGCTCGGCAACTGGCTCACATTTATAGTTGTTTGTAGTACCCCACTGTTACATAACACAATTTATACTTTTTTTTGGGAAATCAGCATTTACTTGGTTTTTGGCCAATCCCACTGTAGGAAGTTAGCACCCACCCCTTTCCTAGAAGAATGAAATATTTTAGGAAATATTAAAAAGGCAGAATATTATGTTTCCCTGGATGAGAAATGGAGAAGCATGTTTTAAAGACGAAGTAGCTCCCATCTTCCTGCCCCCACCCTTTGTCAATGAGCTAGAGGCAGAAACTCAGTCTTTGTCAATGGGCCATCATCTGCAACACAATAGGACCCATCTAGCAACAGAAACTCACCACATGGCACCTGGGAAGATTACATCAGCCAGCAAAGCTAGCTAAGCCCCCACCCCCCTGGGAGTCTGATCAGGAAACTCTTTCGTGGCCCCAGGAAGTTCAAAGCCAGAGAGGGTATAAAACCCGGGGACTCGCTGCATCTCGCCCCTTTTCTGTTCAGGAACTCGAACCATGTGATCCTGTCCACCATTAAACCATCTTTCCAAACAGTCTCCATGTTTCCAGTGTCTTTTTCCCCACTTGGAGCTGAACCCAGAAGGATATTTCTTCCAACACCGCCTATTGCAGACAATGGTTTTGGTTAACAACTGTGGCGTTCACTCAGTGACTGCATCTTTGCTTAACGACCATGATGATCTGCTTCATGACCTGCACAACTTACAACTGTAATAAGGCTCAATTAAGTTTGACGCTCAAAAGACTATAGGCAATATCTCAGAATCTGGCAACTTTTGAGATTCGAAGGCTGCAAAGATGAAAAAGGATAACTGCAAAGTTTAACTGCAAAGATGAAAAAGGATAATATGGACATAGGGATGTTTTGATTCGTCATCTTCTACACTATTATCCATTCACTCTGATGTTGGCTTAATGATGCCGGTCACAGACTTTGTATTGTGAGATCATGGCACATGCATCCTGTGGAAGTAATTGAACCCAAAGCAGTTAAGTGAGTTTTGCTCCATTTTTATGGCCTTTTTTGTCATAGTTGTTAAGCAAATCACATGGTCGTTAAGCGAATCCGGCTTCCTCATTGACTGTGTCAGATGTAAATGCCTTATTCTCTAATGTGTAAATAATATATGAACGGGGTATCAGGGGTTAACTTATTCTTCACTTCTTAATGTATTCATAATTCACCACTCCCACTTATAGCTCCACCCATTGTATATATAAGGAGCAACCTACACCCTTTTCCTTGCTTCTATCTGTGAATATTCAGTGAATATAGAATGCCTATTGTAAATAAAAGGAAATATATTTAAACCTTTAACTCTTACTAATATTATTGAGTCTGATCCTGAAAATATTGCAACAAGCTGGTAGCAGAGGATGGTTAATTGACTCAATAAAAACTTAAAAATGTCTAAGAAAGATAGGCCCAACACCAGGGCCTACAGCAAAGAAATGGAAACAGAACAAGAAATAATCAACGAATCCACAAACGCAATTTCGAGAGAATCCGAAGAATACACCACTGAAGACGAAGAAATAATAGATGAAAATGATGACCAGGAGGAAATCGAAATAGAGAATAACGAACTCAGGTCAGAGATATTAAAACTATTAAAGAGCCAGAAGAATGATGAAAGCCTCATCGCGAAACTCCAAGATATGCTGAAGAACAGCGGAGCAGCGAGAGAGAAAAACATCACTAATGAAAAGTCTAAAGACCCAAAAATAGTGAGTGATATGACTGCAGAGAAAGTCATTACGAAGAAGAAAAACGGTGATCCCGCGCGAAATTTTGAATGGCAGCCATCTTGGTTTCAACAGGCCTCCAGGGTGAGCGAAGCAGAGCCAATCAAAATGCTCAATTCAAAATTTCTGGCGTGAAAAACGTTATCAAACAACGAAAATGAAAAAGAAGATTCAAACTTCTCAAAAGAATCAGAATCAGAAAGTGAAGATGATTCAACAAACTCCCAAATAAAATCAGCAATGAAAACGCTTTTTGCTGCATTTGGGCCAAAACTAAAAATTAACAAACAGCTACCGAAGAAGCGAGCGAGCAAGCCGATGCCTCAAGACCTGCCCGCTCCCATCCTGACTACGAGAACGCCGACGCCCGAACCCAGAGAGTCCTGCCGGTACCGCCCTACGCCACAGACCGAAGCAAGCACCAATGCCCTCAGGGGAAGAGGAAGAGCAGCCGCCGTCGTCAGGACTCCCAAAATCGAACCAGAGACCGATTCATCTGAAGAGGAGCAGAACGAGCGAGCCGCAATGGGGAGAACCTTCCACGACGACTCCAAAGAAGAAATGGACAACGCGCATGCGCAAAACTACGCAGACGGTCCGGGAAGACATGAACTGGCGAGGAGACCATGCAGACTCGTTGCGAGCATCCCCATGCCGTTTTGCAATTTTCTACACTTGCGAGACCACGGACTACCTCAGGTTGTAAGTAATGGACACAATAATGTCGGAAATTTACCCAGTGACTTCCCAAAGCTAAGGGTTGATGGCGTTAATTTGCAAGAATGGTATCAACAACTCCAGGTTGTCTTTATGAAGGAAAACTTACTATTTTTTATCACTAGTCCCCCAAAAAGACCTTGGACTCTAAAAATAGATTGTTTACACCATAGAGCATTTTTCTTAATAATATCTAGTGTGTCTCCTGCAATATATCATAGCATTAAGCCAAATCTGACTGTTTCAGAAATCATTCAATGCATGTTTAATTTGTTTCACAGTGACAGTGTAGCTACCACCACAAGGATGTCTAAAGATTTCTTTTCATCTAGGGTAAAACCAGGGGTTTCCATAAGTGAGCATTTAATATCTTTAAACAAAATAAGAGCTGAGCTGCATTTGAGGGGGGAGGTGATTTCAGACCAAACAATGAAAAGTGTTATTATCAACTCACTTGATTCATCATGGGACAATTTTATGTCACATTTAGACACTATCAATCTAGGATATTTATCCATAGAAAGTCTATCCAATAAATTGATAGCAGAAGACAATTCAAGAAGGAATCGTTCTAGCAATCACACAGAACACAAACCATATAGGAAAGTAGCTTTCCAAGAAAAATATAATGAAACATTCAAATGCCACAATTGTGGATCCAGGGAACACAATAGAAGAGACTGTCCCAAAATTTCAAAAGAAAGGCATAGGTCAGAATATAGAAACAAATACAATTATAGACAGTCTTCCATAGATAGACATAGATATAGGAGCCCACCAAATTACAAAGAGAATAGAGGGGGCAGAGATAATTCAAAGGATAGAAAATCTGGCTCACTGAACGGGCTAAATAAACAAGACAACACTAACATACAGCAAAATGAGAACAATAATTGGCTTATTGATTCTGGAGCAACTAATCACACCACTAATAACAAAAATATATTGTCTTCATTTGCAGAAGATAAATTTGTAATAAAGGTAGCTAACCAAGAAAAGGTTCAAGTATTAGGTAGAGGGAATGTAACCTTGCCTGGTCTAGGAAAAATAGAGGGGGTATTGCTAATACCTGAAATACCTCATAACATACTAAGTGCTATAAAACTAAGTAGAGATTCTGACATTAACATTGTTTTTTCAAAAGGAAAAGCGATTTTGGAGAAGAATAAAATAAATATAGGCACAGTGATAATTAAAGGAGGCCTACCTTATCTGATAACAAAGGAAAAATGGTTGCATAACATTGACTCAAATATGGAAGATTGTATTGAAGTAGATGATGAAAATATTAGCAATAGTGACAATGATGAGTGTAAAACATCTCATGATCACAAAGATGCACACAATGAAAAAAAACCAAAAATAGGTAAGCCAATTCATGATGAGTGTGCTCACATCTTACATAGGAAGTTAGGACATGCCAGTTTTCCTGTAGTACAAAAAATGACTGAACACGCAGAAGGTGTTAAAATAAAAAATTGTGAAAACTATTTGGAATGCTCAGTATGTAAATCTACAAAACTAAAAACTAGCCCCAGGCCAAGAAAATCTACTAGATCAACTAACAAAATTTTTGATTTAGTACACATGGACTTAGTTGGTCCATTAACTCCATCAATCACTTATAGAAAACGTTACTTCCTGACAATAGTGGACGATTATAGCCGCTATGGGTTTGTTTATACATTAAAACACAAAGATGAAACATTTCAAAAATTTAAAGAATTTTACAAACGCATAGAAACACAACACAACATCAAAATAAAATAAATTATGACAGATAGGGGATGCGAATTCATGTCTAAAGAATTCTCCCAATGGTTAAAAGACAAAGGAATGTTACATTACACATCTAGTCCATTTTCTGCGTTCCAGAACGGGATTGTAGAGAGGAAGAATTCCACATTACAAACCATGATTAGATGCACATTGGAAGATGCTGGCTTAAGCAAACAATTCTGGTCAGAAGCCTTACATTATTCAAATTACACACAAAATAGAACATGGTCCAGCATTGTAAATAAGACACCATATGAAGTGATGTATAATAGAAAACCAAAATTAGCACACATGCATATATTTGGAGTCACTGCAGACGTACACATACCTAAACAATTAAGAAGAAAGGGAGAAAACGTATCCAGAAGACTCAGATTTATGGGATATGAAACCGGTACTAAAGGGTACAGATTCATTGATAACAATAACAAATTTATAGTCTCCAGAACAGCTGTGTTCCATGAACAGGCCAACTGGTCTAAATTACATCTTAATGAAATATTTCCAAATAAATATAAAGGTACAAAATCTCATGAAGAAGGGATCATAGAAAAGCAAAATATCAACAAAAATAAGAACAAAACCAAAATTTGGACAAATAGCCAACACAAAATTAAGACAGACACATTAACAAAAAAGGAAGCAAGATATTTGCATGATAATGATAGTAAACCTGAAAAAACCATTAGAAACACCAGAAATCAAATGCCAAATAAATACAAGGATTATATAATGCATATGGATGGTGAGCCAACAACACCCAATACATATGAGGAAGTGTTAAAACTCCCTCGTGAAGAAAAAGAAAAATGGGAATTAGCGATGAAAAAAGAGATGGAAAGTTTACAAGGATTAAATGTATTTACACCTGCAATTGCACCTAAGGATAAAACAATTATTGGTACCAGGTGGATATATAAAATTAAGAACTTAGAGGGAGGCAATACCCTATACAAAGCTAGACTAGTTGCACAAGGTTATGCACAGAAATATCCGGAGGACTATACTGACACGTATTCCCCCACAGTAAGAACAGAGAGTGTCAAAACAGCTCTAGTGGTAGCATCAGCACTCAACCTTGATGTATTTCAATATGACATACAGACTGCGTATCTACACGCTAAACTAGATAAGGAAATATATGTAAGAGCATCTCACAGTCAATACACAAACAAAAATGAAATTTGGTTGTTAAACAAGAGTTTATACGGGTTAAAACAATCTGGTAAACGATGGTATGATTGTTTAGTGGAAGTACTTAAAACCATGGACTTCAACGCTACTACTGCCGATAACTGCTTTTTTGTCAAAAAGGATGATGATTACATTGAATTTGTATTGATTTATGTGGATGACATTTTATACATAGGAAAACATAAAGAGAGAAGAGAAACTTTTGTAACTAAACTAAATGAACATTTCTCGTTAAAATCTCTAGGTAAAGTAAACAAATATCTTGGTGTCCAAATTAATAAGACTAGAAGGGGATTCAAACTTACTCAGAGAGATAAGATTGTAGAACTTTTAAATAAATGCAATTTAAACAATGCCAAACCTTGTGATACTCCTATGCAAACTGATTTTCTAAGAAATACTGATGAATCTTCCCCCGAATTCAAGGATAACACATTTTATAGGTCAATCATAGGTTCACTTCTTTATATATCTAATTGGACTAGACCAGATATCGCCTTACCACTCAATTTACTATCCAGACATGTCAGCAAACCAACAATGTATCACTGGGAAGCTGTTAAAAGAATTTTAAGATATCTGAAAAGTACACTAGACTTTTGCTTAATATTAGAACCTAAAGACAATAAAGAACCAAAGCTTACATGTTACGCGGATGCGGACTGGGCTGGAGACACCTCATGTAGAAAAAGTACATCTGGTTATATATTTCTCTTAAATGACTGTCCAGTTTACTGGTACACTGGTAAACAAGAACTAGTGGCCACTTCAACGACAGAAGCGGAATATGTTTGTTTATCCAAAGCTGCAAATAACCTTGTATGGTTTAATGATTTAATTTCAGATGTTTGGAAAAAACCTGCTTTGCCTTTTGTTATGCATGAAGACAATAAAGCAGCCATTGAAATATCTAGATCTGATGCCATTGGACAAAGGTCCAGACATATAGATATAAAATTTAAACATGTGAGACAATTATCTCAGGATGGATTTATTAAAGCAGTGCATTGTGATACTTCAGAACAATTAGCTGACATATTGACAAAGCCTTTACCTTCTAAGCAACACAAATATTTAACTTCTAAATTGTATGTATTGTATTGTCCTGAATCTGAATGTAATTGGTGTTGTATAACGAATCGGCATTTAGAGGGGGATTTGTCAGATGTAAATGCCTTATTCTCTAATGTGTAAATAATATATGAACGGGGTATCAGGGGTTAACTTATTCTTCACTTCTTAATGTATTCATAATTCACCACTCCCACTTATAGCTCCACCCATTGTATATATAAGGAGCAACCTACACCCTTTTCCTTGCTTCTATCTGTGAATATTCAGTGAATATAGAATGCCTATTATAAATAAAAGGAAATATATTTAAACCTTTAACTCTTACTAATATTATTGAGTCTGATCCTGAAAATATTGCAACAGACTGTTTGTTGGAGGCTGGCTGGGAAGGTTACAAATGGTGATCATGTGACTCCAGGACAGTGCTCATACATACATGCTAGTTGGCAAGCGGATGAATTTTAATCATGTGACCATGGGGATGCTGCAATGGTCGTAAGTGTGAAACTGGTCATAAGTCACTCTTTCCGGTGTTGTTGAAATTTTGAACTGCCACTAAACAGATGGTTGTAAGCAGAGGTGGGTTTCAGCAATGTTCTGACCAGTTCTGGAGAATCGGTAGTGGAAATTTTGAGTAGTTCGGAGAACCGGTAGTAAAAATTCTGACTGGCCCCGCCCCCATCTATTCTCTGCCTTCCAAGTCCCAACTGATCAGGAGGAAATGGGGATTTTGCAGTATCCTTTCCCTGGAGTGGGAAGGGAATGGAGATTTTACAATATCTTTCCCCTGCCACGCCCACCAAGCCAAGCCAAGCCACGCCATGTCACACCCACCAAGCCACACCTACAGAACCGGTAGTAAAAAATTTGGAACCCACCACTGGTTGTAAGTCGAGGACTACCTGTATGGAATCTGTGAGGTGGTTGTATTGTTTGTAAGCTACTGGTTGGTCTTCTTCCCTATTTTATGGCTTTTAATAGTTTAAACTTGTTTTTAATGTTCTTATTGTTGTTTTTGGCTATTTAATAATATGGATTCTCTTGATTTGTGATTTCTTTTATCTCTGTGAGCCACCCAGAGTCACATATGTGAGATTGTTGGCTGCATAAACAGAGTAAACCAATAAATAAAAATAAGATTTATCCCTTGCTTCTTCTGACACCCCCTGCAGATGCTTGTGCCTACATTAGCAATAGCAATAGCACTTAGACTTATATACCGCTTCACAGTGCTTTTACAGCCCTCTCTTAAGTGGTTTACAGAGTCAGCCTATTGCCCCCAAACAATCTGGGTCCTCATTTCACCAACGTCAGAAGGATGGAAGGCTCAGTCAACTTTGAGCCGGTCAGAATCGAACTGCTGGCAGCTGGTAGTTGGCAAAAGTAGGCTGCAGTATTGTATTTCAACCACTGCATGTGCCACCACGGCTCATTCCCGGATTATACTGTATACTTGATACTTTAGAAATTAAAAAAAAGGGAAATAGACTCCTGCCTTAAAGTTCCATCTGTTTAAACGTAAGCATAGAAAATTAAAAGAACAACAACAACAACAACAAAAGAATACCATATCGGAAATCAATCAATAAGTAAGTAAGTAAGTAAGTAAGTAAGTAAGTAAAGAAAGAAAGAAAGAAAGAAAGAAAGAAAGAAAGGAAGGAAGGAAGGAAGGAAGGAAGGAAGGAAGGAAGGAAGGAAGGAAGGAAGACAATATAGAATTATGATTTCCACCCATCTTTATATCAAGCAATATTCTTTCCCCTTCTTCTTCGACCCTTTTAATACCCATCCAAGACCGAGTGGCTGTGGTTTCCGACGTCCCGATATAGTCAGTTGGTGCCATCACTGACTATTGGGGGCGAGTCGTTGGCCCCCATGGGTCCGCAACTTGGGTGTCCTCCTGGACACACGGCTGTTTTTAGAAGAGCATTTGACGGCTGTGGCCGGGAGGACTGTTTATCAGGTTCGCCTGATCTGCCAGTTGCGTCCCTTTCTAGATCGGGACTCGTTACGTACGGTCACTCATGCCCTCGTCACTTCCCGCCTGGACTACTGTAATGCTCTCTACATGGGGCTCCCCTTGAGGAACACCCGGAGACTCCAGCTGGTCCAGAATGCGGCCGTGCGGGTGGTTATGGGAGCAACATGGCGCTCCCATGTGACTCCCCTCCTGCACGAGCTGCACTGGCTCCCAGTGGTCTTCCGGGTGCGCCTCAAGGTTTTAGTTACCACCTTTAGAGCGCTCCATGGCTTAGGACCGAGGTACCTACGAGACCGCCTTCTGCCACCAGTAGCCTCTCACCGACCAGTACGCTCCCATAGAGAGGGTCTTCTCAGGGTGCCATTGGTCAAACAATGTCGATTGGCGGCCCCCAGGGGGAGAGCCTTCTCTGTGGGGTCACCTGCCATCTGGAACAAGCTCCCCCCGGAGATACGGAGGATCCCGGATTTGCGCACTTTCCGCCGTGCCCTCAAAACATTCTTATTCCAGCAGGCTGGTCTGGCCTAACCTCCCTTTTAATTGCTTTTAAATTTGTTTTATAAATTGGGGTGTTTTAAATTTGTTGGGCCAAAGTATTTAATGTATTTTTAAATGGTTTTTAACCTTTGTACTATGTGTATTTTACCTTTTGGCTGTTCACCGTCCTGAGTCCTTCGGGAGTAGGGCGGTATATAAATTTAATTATAAATAAAATAAATAAATAAATAAATACTCAGATTCTATACATTCTCAATTTAGCCTTTTCTTCTTTCAACACAAAGACCATACAAGTCTCCCAGTCTTTGTTTAAGTCCTTTTTCCTGAGCCCCATCTATCTAACGTTGGACCCTTGAGGCTAGGATGGGAAATGTTGGCTAGACAAAAGAAAAGTACCTCATCAGCCCATTATAGACTTCAGAATGAGGGAAAGCTGACCATTCAGAAGGTGGTTTTTTTTTGCGTGGGATCTGACAAATTTGAGTGGGATAAAGTCACTGATGGTTTCAGGCCATAAAGACTGCCTTGCTCCTTCCTCGAGTCAGAAAGATTAAGCGTTCAAATGCTAAACCGCAAGCTAGAACGTTAAGGCCTGTTCTACTCCGTTAACCTCCTGTGAGAAACAATTTCCTTCTCTCATTAAATCTGCGAAGACATTCCATTTATAAAGCGGCAGAAGAGGAAACAAGGAGACAAATGATTTCAGGAAAGAGTTGTTTAAGGGTGGTGACAGTTGGTTCATAGACCGAGAAGCTCTTGAGAGACCGCATTGTAAATTGCCTGGGCCCTCCCGATGATTATTCACACCCTAGAGTTGCAGAGCCTGGGTTACTGCAATGCACTCTTATTACCTGCCTTTCAAAACAACTTGGAAGCTGCAGCTGGTGCAGAAAAGTAAACACATGTGATTATTGTGCTGCTGCGTGAACTGCACTGGATGCCAGTTAGTTCCCAGGTAGACGTCAAGGTGTGGTTCTTAACTATAGAGCTGCGGTGGGATTCAAATTTGTTTACTACTGGTTCTGTGGGTGTGACTTGGTGGGCGAGGGCATGGCTTGGTGGGCGTGGCTTGATGGGCGTAGAGTGGCTTGGTGGGCGTGGCTTGGTGGGCGTTGTCACTGCGTTATGTGTTTGTTAGCCAAGTGTCCATTCTGAGCTTTATGGTAGCCTGCCAGAGAACTTTATCATGTATCTATAGCAACAGAGATAAGATTAGTCTTGTGAAACTTTGAGCTACTGTCTAAATTCTTTTCTTTTCTAACTTCCTGATTTATACTTCCTTTCTTCGTCTGTGTGATAAGCTGCCGGTAAAGATGTAGTTAGCCAGTTTTTCTATTTTTATAATAAAATCCTTATTAGAAAATATATATTTCGGTTTTTCTTTCTTTAAAGTATACAGCATGGAAAACAAGATCCATCCGTCTCTAATTAAGTGCAATTATCCCAGGAGGAAAACAAGGCTGATTTACGCTTCGACAGGTATGGCAGGGGAAGGATACTGTAAAATCTCCATTCCCCCCCCACTCCAGGGGAAGGTTACTGCAAAATCCCCATTTCCTCCCGATCAGCTGGGACTTGGGAGGCAGAGAATAGATGGGGGCGGGGCCAGTCAGAGGTGATATTTGCCGGTTCTCCGAACTACTCAAAACATCCGTTACCGGTTCTCCAGAACTGGTCAGAACCTGCTGAATACGACCTCTGCTATAGAGCCCTTCATGGGTGTTATGTAAACCTGGCTTCCCCATAGAGTTTGCTTGTCAGAAGGTTGCAAAAGTGAATCGCATGACCCCAGGATACTGCAACCATCATAAATATGAGACAGTTGCCGAGCATCTGATTTTAATATAGGTAATTGTGGGGAAGGTGCAAAAGTTGTAACTGTGAAAAACGATCCTAAGTAAATTTTTTGGGTTGCCGTTGTCCCTCTGAACAATCAGTAAAGCAAAAGCCATAACTGCATAAATGCCCACTTTTGAAACCTTGCGGATGTCAGCTGCATTTACTCTAGTGCTGACAGCGGATGCATGAGACGGATGTTACCGGTGGTCCTCTACTTACGACCACGATTGAGCCCAACATTTCTGTTGTTCAGCGAGACCTTTTGTTTCTCACTTTGTTAAGTGAGTTTTGCCCCATTTTGTGACCTTTCTTGCCACAGTTGTTAAATGAATCACTGCAGTCGATAAGTTAGTAACCAGGTTGTTAAGTGAATCTGGCTTCCCCGTTGACTTTGCTCGTCAGAAGGTCGCAAAAGGGGATCACATGACCTTGGAGCACAGCAACAGTTGTAAGTATGAACCAATTGCCAAGCATCTGAGTTTTGATCATGTGACTGTGAGGAGTCTGCAAAAGTTCGTAACTGTGAAAAATAGTCCTAAATCACTTTTTTCGGTGCCATTGTAACTTTGAATGGTCACTAAATGCACTGTTGTAAGTTGAGGACTACCTATAATTATGTCCCTCATTTAATTCATAAGTATGCACAGGAGCAATGTGGAAGATTTTTAATAGTAATTTCTCCATTTTTTTCCTTCCAGAGAATCTTACTGAAAGTGGAGGGCCTTTCTCCAGGCAACTCCCCCTTCCTACGAATCAGTGAGGAATTCCCTCACACCGAATTGGTGCAGATTCTGCCTCTGTCAGACCAGATCAATAAATCCTTAGCAGGGTGGAATATACACTGTATATTACAGGGGTATCCAACTTTGGCAGCTTTAAGCCTGGTGCACTTCAACTCCCAGCAAAGCTGGCTGCGGAATTCTGGGAGTTATTTATTATTATTATTATTATTATTATTATTATTATTATTATTATTATTATTATTATTATTATTATTATTATTATTATTATTATTATTATTATTATTATTATTATTATTAATTAAATTTGTATACCGCCCTACTCCCAAAGGACTCAGGGCGGTGAACAGCCAAAAGATAAAATACATATAATACAAATGTTAAAAAACCATTAAAATACAATTAAATAATTCGGCCCAGAAAACAAAATGTAAAACACCCCAAATTTATAAGACAAATTTAAAATTTAAAAAATTTAAAAACAGTTTAAAAAAGAGGTTAAGCCAGGCCGGCCTGCTTGAATAGGAATGTTTTGAGGGCACGGCGGAAAGCGTGCAGGTCTGTAATCCTCTGTATCTCTGGGGGGGGGGGAGCTCCGGGGGGGGAGCTCGTTCCAGATGGCAGGTGCTCCCACAACACCTGCCATCTTTAAGCCTGGAGGAGTTGAAGTTCTCCAGGCTTAAAGTTGCCAAGGTTGGAGACCCCTGGCTTAGACAGTATCTTAGGGCAATTTCAAAACATGTAAAATGTATTAGGCTATGGCAGGAGTGAAATGCTACTGGTTCAGGCTGGTTCACCCGAACCGGGAGTAAAAAACCCTACTGGTTTGCCGAACCGGTAGTAAAAAGTGTAAAAAAAAAAAGTTCCGATGATCAGCTGAGTGACACACGATTATCGGAATTTTAAAAAAAAAACTTTTTAAGCATTTTTTTACTACCTATTGGCCAGAACCAATAGTAAAAAAATGCTTTTAAAAGGTTAAAAAAAAGGTTCCGATGATCACGCAGCACAGCTGTGATCGTCGGAGCCTTTTTTTTTTTTTTTACCTTTTAAAAGCATTTTTTTACTACCGGCTCGGGTGAATAAGTAGTAAAAAAATGCTTTAAGAAAGTAAAAAAAAAAAAAGGCTCCGACGATCACAGCTGTGCCACATGATTGTGGGAACCTTTTTTTTTTTTTAAACTTTTTTAAAGCATTTTTTACTACCTATTCGCCCGAGCCGGTAGTAAAAAATGCTTTTAAAAGGTTTTTAAAAAGGTTCCCACGCGCACCACAGCTGATCACCCCTGCGCGCAGTGCATGTTTGGTGCATGCGCGGCTAACGAACTGGTAGTAAACCGGTTCAGATTTCACCACTGGCCTATGGGCTTATCCGCAGGTCCCTCTATAACTGCAGTACGATCATGCTTCAATACCTGTTTTTAAATCCCATGTCTTCAAAACATTGCTTTTCTCTCATTCCCGGCCCAGAGCTGAGGCAGCATAAAATTATCTTTAACTCTTCCAGTTTTGAAACTAATGCTTTCCTTCTTCTCTTGACACATTAGGTTTGACATGATGGAGGACACTTCACTGGTGATGTCATTGATGATGCAATCAGTATCTGGGATATGTTCTGCTCTAGGGGTGGGTTTCAGCAGGTTCTGACCAGTTCTGGAGAACTGGTAGCAGAAATTTTGAGTAGTTCGGAGAACCGGTAGTAAAAATTCTGACTGGCCCCGTCCCCATCTATTCTCTGCCTCCTAAGTCCCAGCTGATCGGGAGGAAATGGGGATTTTGCAGTAACCTTCCCCTGGATTGGGGAAGGAATGGAGATTTTACAGTATCCTTCCCCTGCCACGCCCACCAAGCTATGCCATGCCCACCAAGCCACGCCCACAGTACCGGTAGTAAAAATTTTTGAAACCCACCACTGTTCTGCTCTGACATGCCACTTTTATGTTAGATTAGGTCACAAGCTGGCTGGGGAATTCTCGTGGTTGAAGTCCGCCAGGCTTAAAGTTGCCAAGGTTGGAGACCCCTGGTATATTATACAGGATTACCTGTGATTCGAGGACTATCTGTACAGTATTGAGAGATATGGGCAGAAAGAGAATAGGCCCCTCAACCCGGACGCTTCTCACCTTGGCATGCTCTGTTGCAAAGCCAGTTTCAAGCCAGACATGGACATTTCTGGGCAGTCGCCACCCCCTGTAGCAGTCAGGCGAGAGATTGCGGATTCCAATTCGTCCACACTTTGGGTCTTAATGACGGGTCCAACATCTGCAAAGATAGATCTAGGTGGGAACTAAACCGTGATAGTATGAAGAAGGCCAGCCAGGGGCCACAGTTTCAGACGGCATCTCTGTTGTTGTTTTTTATTATGTTAATTCTGTTTTTTTGCCTTTCCTGAGGCTCTGAGGAGATTTTTCCCAATACCTTCCTTTTAAGTAATTAAGGATGACCACCATTACCTGTTTCTGAAATAATAAGACTAGCACCTGATTTCCACATGTCCCAATTCAGATTGTTTAGTTTATTCAGCAGTAGACAGTCTAACTGCTGAGAGTTTACCACAATATCAGTTCAGATCAGGGGTGAAATCCAGCAGGTTCTGGAGAACCGGTAGCGGAAATTTTGAGCAGTTTGGAGAAGCGGCAAATACCACCTCTGGCTGGCTCCAGAGTGGGGTGGGAATGGAGATTTTGCAATATCTTTTCCCCAGGAGTGGGGAGGGAATGGGGATTTTGCAGTATCCCTCCCCTGCCACGCCCACCAAGCCACGCCCACCAAGCCACACCATGCCCACCAAGCCACGCCCACAGAACCGATAGTAAAAAAAAATGGATTTCACCACTGGTTCAGATGTATAATTCATTTAAGAGAAGCCTCATTAAAAGTTTGATTAGAACAGGGGTATCAAACTCGATTTCATTGATGGACACATCAGGGTTGTGTTTGACCTCAGGGGGCTAGGATGGGCGTGGCCAGGGTGGGCGTGGCTAGCTCGACATCACTCATGTTGGGGAGGCCTGCGGCAGCCCGTGCGCTCTGCCAGTGAAAACGGCCTGAGCTCCGTTTTTGGCTGCGATCGCCTCCTGCAACCCTCTGCCAGCAAAAACGGAAGAGCTCCGTTTTCACTGGCAGCATGGGCCAGTCCTTTGCGCTTTCCAGGGTGGCCCTCTGGGCCAGATCTAAGCACTCCATGAATCCGGAATCCGGCCCGGGGGGGCCTTGAGTTTGACACCCCTGATTTAGAAGTTTCCTCCTTTGACTTCTGGGTCTATAACTGCTTTCTGCACAGGGAGGGCAAGTATCACTGAATCCATCGAATCATAGGGTTGGCGGGGATCTCAGAGGTCAACCAGTCTGACCCCCTTGCTTGGAGCAGCTTAAGCATTGTAGACAGATGGCTCTGCAGTCTCAGTTTGAAGACTTTTTTGTGTTCAGGTGGATTTTCTACACAGCAATAGCAACATTACAAAAGGGCATTTCTACCAAATAGGAACTAGTGTTTACAGCATACCCTCAGAAAGAAGCTAAGTGATTAAAGGACATTTCAAAATAACTGTCAGAACAGGATGCAATTACAGGAGCACGGATCAGGAGGAAAATTCAGCTCCTTTAGCTGTTCCTCAGAAAATGAGGTTTCCAGTCCTTCCACCATCTTGGTATCACATCATTTTCAGATTGTGAACTAGACCCAGTATTCCAAAACACAGGTAGTCCTTGATTTATGACCACAATTTTATCCCAAATTTTCATTTCTAAGCAAGATAGTTGATAAGTGAGTTTTACCCCCATTTTACGACCTTTCTTGCCACAGTCATGAAGTGAATCACTGCAGTTGTTTAGTGAATCACTGCAGTTGTTGAGTGAATCTGGCTTCCCCATTGACTTTGCTTGTCGGAAGGTCGCAAAAGGTGATTACATGGCCCTGCAAACGTCATAAATACATGGCAGTTGCCAAGCATCCAAATTTTGATCACATGACCATGGGAATGCTGCAATGGTTGTAAAAGTGCGAAAATCGCTCTTAAGTCACTGTTTTTCAGTGCCATTGTAACTTCAAATGGTCACTAACTGAATGGTTGTAAATCAAGGACTACCTGTAGCTTGAAGTTAGTTTCATTCATTTTTACTATTTATATATACAGTATCTCTCTCTCTCTCTCTCTCTCTCTCTCTCTCTCTCTCTCTCTCTCTCTCTCTCTCTCTCTCTCTCTCTCTCTCTCTCTCTCTCTCTCTCAATTTGATTTATATGCCGCCCTTCTCCGGAGACTCAGGGTGGCTTACAATGCGTTAAGCAATAGCCTTCATACTTTTGTATATATTTATACAAAGTCAGTTTATTGCCCCCACAATCTGGGTCCTCATTTTACCTACCTTTGAAAGGATGGAAGGCTGAGTCAACCTTGAGCCTGGTGAGATTTGAACTTGCAGTAATTGCAGGCAGCTGATGTTAATAACAGTGCCTTAGTCTGCTGCGCCACCAGGGCTCTCTATCTCTAATCTCTATCTCTATCTCTATCTCTATCTCTAATCTCTAATCTCTAATCTCTAATCTCTATCTCTATCTCTATCTCTATCTCTATCTCTATCTCTAATCTCTATATCTATCTATCTATCATCTATCTATCTATCTATCTATCTATCTATCTATGATTTTATTGATTTTTCAAAATATAAAATACAAAGAAAAATAAAAGTAGTAGTGGAAAACTACTATTTTATATTTTAAAAACCAATAAATGATTCATTTTTACTATTGATTTATAAACCACATGACCTTAATAATTGAAGATGTGCTGTACTCTTTCTCTTTCAGTTGCAAATGCAAACGTTCTCAAAAAGACCAACTATTAACTTCCCCATTTAAGGGAAGAATTCAAGTTTTTAATCCTCCTGCTGATTATTCCTCTCATTTCCCTCCTTCCTCTGCACTAAGTGGCAACAAATAATGAGATACCAGGAGAGTTTTGTGAGATCTTGGTTCACTTTCCACTGAAGGATAATCTGTCACTTTAATACTGGTCAGCCCAGCAGAGATGTAATTGCTCCTGTTCTTATTTAAAAAGAAAAAGAAAAGAAGAAGCTGCATTCCTTATTGTTAAATCACATAATCCCTTCTAGTTGGCCATAACATTGCTTGGATTCTCTGGGGGAAAAAACTGAGCAAAAGGGCAATTCCAGCCTAGAAGAGATAATAAATCAGAAGGAATCACAGTCTTCTACGCCTCCTTACCGGGGTCATTAAAGGGCACAAGAATGTAATTAAAAGGTTTATCCGGAGAGCCAGAATACGATCGGAGGAGTTCGATGCATTTGATTTTGACTTGATTGATGTCGTCTGACATGCTGCCGGTCGTGTCCACCGCAAAGGTGAGGGAATAACCATCCAGGTTGAAAAACTTCTTAAAAGTATCGTCTCCCACTTTACTTAAGAGGCCGAAACCTGAACAAATAAAAGAACGGAACAGAATAACAGAGTTGGAAGGGACCTTGGAGTTGGACCTTCTAGTCTGGAGTTCCCCAACCTTTTTTGGCTTTGCTGACTGGCTGGGGTCAGGGGTGAAATGCTACCGGTTCACTCCGGTTCAGACAAACCGGTAGTGATAAAAACTACCAGTTTGGACGAATCAGTAGTAAAAAAAAGCTACCAGTTCGGGTGAATTGGTAGTTAAAAAAAACTACGATCCAACGATCAGCTGTGCCGCATGGTTTAGCTTTGCTAGAAAGCAGGATTTCCTGCTTTTTAGCTAAGCTAAACTGCACGGCACAGCTGATCTCCCCCCTCGCTGCATATGCAGTACAGACCAAAAGGAGACATGGGAAGGTAAGTAGAACAGCATGTTTGGTGCGCATACATGCACACACGCAGCACGATTTTGATCTGCATGTGCGAGAGCAGCGTACACTTGGCTCGCAGCGTGCATGCGCGGCCAGCAAACCAGTAGCAAACCGGTTCAGATTTCACCACTGGCTGGGGGGTGGGGGCAGGGGAAGAGTGGTGGGCGAGCACGCGTGGGGATATGTACGTGTGGTCGCCAGCCACTTCTGCCGCCTGATTCTGAATGGCTCAAGGCCCGGAGGTAGGCTGTTGGGGACCCTTGCTGTAATCCAACCCCCTACTCAAACAAGAGAGCCCAAAATTTCAGTTGCTAAGTGAGGCATTTGTTAAGTGAGTTTTGTCCCATTTTACGACTTTTCTTGCCACAGTTGTCAAGTGAATTACTGCAGGTGAGTCAAACGGTTGCTAAGTGAATCTGGCTTCCCCGTTGACTTTGTTTGTCTCAAAGAGATCACATGACCCCGGAACCCATCATAAATATGAGTCAGTTGTCAAGCATCTGAGTTTTGATCATATGACCATGGGGATGCTGCGATGGACAGAAGTGTGTAGGTCACTTTTTTCAGTGCCATTGTAACTTTGAATGGTCACTAAATGAACTATTGTAAGTCAAGGACTACCTGTACTAAAATTCTCAGTCGATTGAGTCTGACACCTGTAAATGGCACCAGGTTGAGGAATAACCAGGTTATCCTAAGAGGTATGCCTAGCCTTTTTATGCTGGACAGAACAGGGTTAGGAGACATTTTCTAGCACATCACAGCTGGGATGGGGTGATTTACAAATGTGATAAATAACTAAATAAAAATAAATAAACCTAGGACACAGCCTTACCATCTCCAACAAAAAAGCTCTTAGTGGCTTCGATGGCTAATTCTGCTGCTTTCTGATGCAGGCGATAGTGTGGCGAAAAGTCCCGGTTAGACGTCTCCTTGTTGATGCCACCAGTGGGAGAGGAATTTTGAGTCCCATCAAATTTCCCACCATGCCCACATTTGCCTATAATACAGAAAAAAGAAGGAAAAGGCACTTGGCTTATTACCTTGGTTTATCAAAGGCAAATATATAGTCTGTGATAATGCTTACATTGGAGCGTGTTAGCTGCATTGGAGGTTAGCAATTCAATGTTCAAAACCTGAGAGCTGCTACGTATTGGGGTGAGCTCCTGTCATTTGCTCCAGCTCCTTGCAAGAATATGATACGAGCTCCCAAGGGTATCCCCCAAGCCATGGTGATGTCACCAGCTAATCCTTTCAACCTGGGAGCTCCTTAAACAGTGTCTCCTACACAGTGGTGGGTTGCTACCGGTTTACCCCGGATCGGGTGAAAAAGTAGCAGTGGTGGCAGGAGACTCCGCCTACCCACCCGGATTTCTCTGTGCACTCGCGCGCCCACGAGCAACACGGTAGTGACTGAATTTGAAACCCACCGCTGCTCCTACATGAATGGGATGGGACTCCTACATTTTACTGTCATGTATGGACAGTATGTTACCAGATACACCTTATCGACTTGAAGATGTATGGACTTCAACTCCCAGAATTCTCCAACCAGCATGCTGGGTGGAGAATTCTGGAGTTGAAGTCCACACATTTTCAAGTTGGTGAGATTGAGAAACAGTGAGATAGACCTTTAGGTTAGCACTGTGATGGCAAACCTATGGCATGCGTACCACAGAGCCCTCTCTACAGGTATGCCAGCCGTTGCCCCAGCCCAGCTCACCATGTATGCATGCATGCCTCCCGCCAGCCAGCTGGTCTTCGGGTCTATCCCGAGCATACATGGGGAGGTGGGGCCTTCCCTGATCTCTGCAGTTTCCCCCCTGGGGGGAACCTGTGGAGATCGGGGAAGTCAAAATGGGGCATGGGGGACAGGTGTGTGTGGGGGGTGCATGCGCGTGAGGAACTCGCATTGCATTTTTGGAATTGGGGCATGCACACGTGTATTAGCGCGTGCAAGCTTTGGGCACTTGGCACCAAAAAGGTTAACCATCACTGGGTTAAGATATTGCTAAGACTGTTGTTAAAAGCTTAGTTCAAAATAATTTGAAAGGACTTCATTGCCAATTTATATTGTAGGTATTAGGGCCAGCTAAGCATATAGAAATTATTAGTTCCCTTCTGTTTCTTTGGAACACAGAAGAAGAACTGATGAAAATATTTAGCAAGCATAGATGATTTTTACCTGTTGGCTTCTTTCTACAGGACTCTGGTACTTTATATCCACTTGTAAGCATGTCTTGCACCAGGATATTGTTTTCACACTCGTACAGGTTGCTGTTAAACGAAAAATTTGGTATGTGGGATTTGTGAACTTAAATTTGACCTTAATCAGAAATCTATCCTGAACTGCATTTAATAAATTGCATTTCGTGCTGAAAATAACAGCAACCATTAATTTTAGATGTGCAGTATGGGTGGTTGTAGGCAACATAACTGAACTGTTCTGTGCCAATCACTAGAGCTGTGCAAATCTTTCAGACGAGATGTGTCAGAGAAGGGTGCGCAGGTAGTCCTTACTTAACCATGGGGGCTGGCGACTCTGTCACTAAGCAATGTGATTGTAAAGAGCGATGTCACATGACTCTGCTAATTTATGATGGTAATTGTGGCCATCCACAACTTATCATTCTTAGAAGAATCTTATGCAGTTGCAACAGCCCGCAGATATGCGATCGTCATTTGTGACTTCCCACAGGCTTCCCCATTGTCTCTGCTTATTGGAAGCTGGCAGGGGAGGTTGCAAATGTGTCGGCGGGATGCTGTGACATCATTATTGTGAGCCAGTTGCCAGGCACCCAAATTATGTTCCTTTCTTTTTTTAAAAAAAAAAAACTACAACCACCTTGCATGTGAAAATGAGAATTTTGGAGAGAAAAATAAGTGAAGCCTCGTTCCCTAAATGTAATGGTTTCCCACAGTAACAAAAAAAATTAATAGGAAAACCCATTCAGATAAGCCATACAGGTAGTCCTTGACTTCCAGCCATTCATTTAGTGACTGTTTAAAGTTATAACGGTGCTGATAAGAGTGACCGATGATCGTTTTTCATATTTATGAATGATGCAGCATTCCCATGGTGACGTGATCAAAATTTGGATGTGATGTAAATGTGAAAAACGGTCATCACTTGTATCAGTGAGGTTGTAACTTTGAATGGTCACTAAACAAATGTTGCAAGTCAAGGACTATCCATAGTTTCTTGTTTAGCAACAGGCTTGTTTAGCCAGCTGCAGTTAGGAAAGTGAAGAAAAGCTAACTTTGCGACTAGTTCTTGCATTTATGCAGGTCTGCAAAGCAAATTAAAGCTGAAGTAAGATCATAGGTGTGGTCTCTCTTTTGGTTAGCAACTGCTTTGTTTAACAATTAAGTTGCCAGCCCTAACTGTGGTTGCTAAGCGTGAACTACTTGTACTTGATTTATTTACTTGATTTATTTACAGATGAAGATCAACTTTACAATCCATTGTGATAAAATAAGCCTTTAAACTCATTGATAGCCTCACACTGCAATGAACAAGGACACAGGTTCAATTTTGCAGCTACTAAGATTGTTGGATGAGCACGCACAAAAACAGCCAGGGAAGTGATGGAAGCCTGGGAAACAGGCCCCTCGTCAGTCAACAGGAGTGCTGATTTACCACCAGTCTATCAAGTACTTAGAAGGAGAGGGCTGGGCAGCACGAACAAATGACAGCTAATGACCTAAAAGCCAGCCATCAACACAACCCAATCAACATCCGTCGGTGAAACGTCTGAGGTGGCTCGGGAGTTCATGGCTTCCATGACGGCCATGGACCTGACCCAGTTAGTTCATGGCCCTACTCACAGGGGAGGTCACACTCTGGATCTGATTTTTGTCTCTGGCCAGTGGTTGAGTGGTCTTGTTATAGGGGATATAGACATGGAACCCTTGTCATGGTCTGACCACTCACTCCTTCGCCTAGATCTTCGAACCGCGACCCCTCGCCGCAGGGAGGCGGATCCAATTAGATGGATCCGCCCCAGGCGCCTGATGGATCCTGATAGGTTCCAGACGGAGCTTGGGCCATTTCCTGAGGATCTAGCACATGACTCGGCCGAGGACCTGGTAGCCGCCTGGGATCGGGTGGCTGGTGGGGCCTTGGACCGAGTTGTGCCTTTGCGGCCTCTGACCCGATGCCGATCCCGTGCGGCTCCTTGGTTTACTGAGGAGCTGAGGGAAATGAAGCGCCGGAAAAGACGCCTGGAGAGCGGTTGGAGGGCCAGTCTCGCTGAATCTGATCGAACACTGGTAAGGTCGCATATTAAGGCCTACCTAGTGGCGATAGAGACGGCAAAGTCTAACTACTTTTCCGCCTCTATTGCGTCATCAGGGAATCGTCCGGCCGCCCTGTTTAGGGTGACCCGCGCCCTGCTCCATCCGGGAGTGCGGGAGGATCCCTTAGAAGGCAGGGCGGAGGATTTCGGACAATACCTGTATGACAAAATCGCCCAGATCCGGGGGGATTTGGACTCTGACTGGGTAGATCAGGGCAGGGTGACGAGGAATAGTCTTGAGAATGTTATCTGGGAGGAGTTTGATGCTGTGACTCCTGATGATGTGGACAGGATTTTGGGGAGACTTAGTGCGGCCACATGTTTACTGGACCCGTGTCCCTCCTGGTTGGTACTGGCTTCCCGGGAGGTTACACGAGGCTGGCTCCAGGGTGTTATCAACGCTTCGTTGAGTGAGGGTTACTTCCCCACCGCCTTGAAAGAGGCGGTGGTGAGGCCTCTCCTCAAGAAGCCGTCCCTGGATCCGGCAATATTGGCCAACTATCGTCCTGTCTCCAACCTTCGCTTTATGGCGAAGGTTGTTGAGAGTGTGGTCGCACGACAGTTTCCGCAATTCCTGGAGGAAACATCTTATCTAGATCCGTTCCAGTCGGGTTTCAGGTCTGGGCACAGCACAGAAACGGCATTGGTCGCGTTGGTTGATGATCTCTGGAGGGCTCGGGACAGGGGTTGTTCCTCTGTTCTGGTCCTGTTAGACCTCTCAGCGGCTTTTGATACCATCGACCATGGTATCATGCTGCACCGGCTGGAAGAGTTGGGGGTGGGAGGCACCGTGTTGCGGTGGTTCTCCTCCTTTCTCTCCGACCGGTCGCAGTTTGTGTTGGCAGGGGGGCAGAGGTCGACCTCGAGGCCTCTCATTTGTGGAGTGCCGCAGGGATCGGTCCTCTCGCCCCTTCTGTTCAACATTTATGTGAAGCCGCTGGGTGAGATCATCCGTGGCTTTGGGGTGAGATACCACCAGTACGCTGATGACACCCAGCTGTACATCTCCACCCCAGGCCACCCCAACGATGCCCTTGAAGTGATGTCCCAGTGCCTGGAGGCTGTACGGGTCTGGATGGGGAGGAACAGGCTCAAGCTCAACCCTTCCAAGACTGAGTGGCTGTGGCTCCCGGCATCCCGATATAGTCAGTTGACTCCATCACTGACTATTGGGGGCGAGTCATTGGCCCCCACAGAGAGGGCTCGCAATCTGGGAGTCCTTCTGGATATGCAGCTGTCCTTGGAGGAACATCTGACGGCTGTAACCAGGGGGACCTTTTGTCAGGTTCGCCTGATTCGCCAGTTGCGGCCCTTTCTTGATCGGGATTCCCTGTGCACAGTCACTCACGCCCTCGTCACCTCTCGCCTTGACTATTGCAACGCTCTCTACATGGGGCTCCCCTTGAGGAGCACCCGGAGGCTCCAGCTGGTCCAGAACGCAGCAGCGCGGGTAGTGACGGGAGCAGCATGGCGCTCCCATGTAACACCGCTCCTGCGCGAGCTGCACTGGCTCCCAGTTGTCTTCCGGGTGCGCTTCAAGGTGTTGGTTATCATCTTTAAAGCGCTCCATGGCATAGGGCCTAGCTATCTTCGAGACCGCCTGCTGCTACCAACGACCTCCCATCGACCCGTGCGCTCCCACAGAGAGGGCCTCCTCGGGGTGCCATCAGCCAGACAATGTAGGCTGGTGACCCCCAGGGGGAGAGCCTTCTCTGTGGGGGCACCTACCCTCTGGAATCAGCTCCCCCCAGAGATAAGGAGAATCCAAGACCTCAGTGCCTTCCGTCGCGCCCTTAAAACCCATTTATTTAAACAAGCCGGGCTGGCTTAAGATGAAATTTTTAACTGTTTTTAAATGTTTTAAACGTTTTTAATTGGTAAATGAGTTTTAATTGGGCCAAATTTATATATCTTTTAATTGTTTTTAATATTTGTTCTGCATGTTTTTTAATCTGGCTGTACACCGCCCTGAGTCCTCAGGGAGAAGGGCGGTATAGAAATCCAATATAAAATAAAAAATAAAATAAAACATCTAAAAAGCCACTTACAACAGGCACTATAAATACCACACACAGAACACCACACACTCTGCTAGAGAGACGTTCCTTGAAGATGGGCTCCAGCACGAGTGTGAAAGTTCAGAATAGAATACAAAACCTCTGGTCCCAGTGACTGACCCAGATTGGATTCTGCAACATTATTCTGGGACACATACATTTGCCTTCGTTTGTGAAAGTAAGCCTTTGTTTTTTTAGATGAATTCATTTGTGGATTTACCTTCCTATTCTTGTACAGTCAGCACATGTCTTCTTAGAATCTGGTGCAGTAGGAATGACAGGACTACTTGGATTTACTGAGGGAAACATAAAAAGAAGAAAGATTCTCTTTAGAATGATGTAGCTGAACTTTTCTAAAATCTGAAATTGCTCAATCCCACTTTCAGAATTTTAATGGTATTGTGAAGGTTCTCACCAAACAGTGCTGATTGGATGGCTGGCCATAAAACACACAAATATTAGAAGGCAAACTGGGGAAGCTGACATTAATTGGGCCAAGAACAAGGCAGAAGGAAGGTTGGAGCCTCTGAAGCCAGGTCACAAAATACAAGGAGGTCTTTATTTCACAAAACTACTGATGATGCTCAAAAGTGCATGCACACACACATCCTTTCAAGTGCAGGACTCAGCTGGAGAAACTGCTATTTTTAGATTTTGCCAGGTTTGCAAGACAGATCAGACTATGAGATTAATGCTAAAGGTAAAGGTTCCCCTCGCACATATGTGCTAGTTGTTCCTGACTCTAGGGGGCAGTGCTCATCTCCGTTTCAAAGCTGAAGAGACAGCGCTGTCTGAAGACGTCTCCGTGGTCATGTGGCCGGCATGACTCAACACCAAAGGCGCACGGAACGCTGTTACCTTCCCACCAAAGGTGGTCCCTATTTTTCTACTTGCATTTTTTACGTGCTTTCGAACTGCTAGGTTGGCAAAAGCTGGGACAAGTAACAGGTGCTTACCCCGTTACGCGACACTAGGGATTCGAACCGCTGAACTGCCGACCTTTCGACCGACAAGCTCAGTGTCTTAGCCACTGAGCCACTGCGGTTATTTTTAATTAATTAATTAATTAATAATTTTTAATTAATTAATTAATTTAATTTAATTAATTAAGATTAATACTATAAAGATCAATACTACTTTTCCTGTAAAGCTATGATAACTGAATTTTGAAAGTCTGAATGTGCTTTCCTTTCCCTCCCTTTATTACCTTGTCCGAGATGTTTACCCATATTACATTCTTGGTCTAGGCTCAAGTCCCTCTTATCTGACTATTGCCTTGGTAGCGGCTTGTTCCTTTTGTCCTTCAAGGTCATTCCCTCTGCCCTGTACAAATCTATATCCCCACTATTGTACAACCTGAGGAGAAATCCATCACTCCCTACTATTTTCCCCAGCACAGCAACTCACCTCACAGAGTTGCTCTGCTGGGGAAAATAGTAGGGAGTGATGGATTTCTCCTCAGGTTGTACCTTAGGTCCTAAGGGAGGATGAAAACTCATGGACTCCTGCTTTCCAGTCTAGCACTTTAACCACTATACCAAAGTAGGTTTCTAATTTCAATTGGCCCCTGAGGTATTCTTTGAAATAAAATTGATGCAGGAGTCCAGTGACCCCCTGGTTTAATGCACACAAGCGCACACACACACACACACACACACAAAACATCTGATTGGAACTCTCCTTCCAAATGAGCTCAACTCCCATTGGCTTTGTAGAGTTATTACTGCATTTGTTTTGGCAACACAAGAAATAGTCTTTTTCCAAGACCTGCTTTGTTTTCCTAAGCAAGTGTATGTGTGTGGGTGTGTGTTTGTTTCTGTGGGTGTGTGGGTGTAAACATGCATAGGTACAAACATGCAAGAAGGTGTGTGAATGTGTGTGAAAAATGGTCATAAGTCAAGCTCGGTGACCAGGAAAGTTCATCTGGCATTAACATAGGTATGTATGAAGACATCAACACCCAGAAACTTTTCATTGGATACTTCAACCAGAAGTTGACCTAATAAAAAAAATTGAAACATGGACTAAATATTTCAATAATAAATAAATTAAAATAGAACCAGAGCTTTCTGCAATTTGGTGGGAGGGGAATTGATACGTATGTATGGTATTTTTTCCAATAGCAATAGGAAAAGCATTTAGACTTATATACCGCTTCACCGTGCTTTACAGCACTCTCTGGGTGGTTTACAATGTCAGCATATGGTCCCCCAGCAATCTGGATCCTCGTTTTACCGACCTCGGAAGGATGGAAGGCTGAGTCAACCTTGAGCCCATCAATTGAACTCCAGGCAGTGGGCAGAATCAACCTACAATACTGTACCGCACTCTTAACTGCTACGCCACCTGGTGTCTTCCATGTCCCTGAGACCATCCTTTGCCCTTCATAGCTGGCTGTGAAAATCTGAACTGGTCTCCAAGACATCAGCAAAATGGCAGATTGGGAACCCAGAACATATTCATTGGACCAAAGTTAGAAAACGCTCTGCGGTATTTACAAACCATTATGAATTTTTGAAACCCATGTTCTTTTCACAAAGCTCAATGTGAAATCTGACATCTTTTGTAGCCTTCTATACAGTCATAATGACAAAGGGACAACTTTGTCATTATGACTGTATAGAAAAGTAGAGAAAACTCTACCGCAAATAGGGCAGTACTGGGGTTATTTGCAGTGTGTGTGTGTGTGTGTGTGTGTGTGTGTGTTTGTGTGTGTGTATTTATAAAAACGTATCAAAATGACAGTCATTACCGCCTTATTGTTCCCACCATCTTGACTTTTTCAGTCCCCTCCCTTTATGGTCGGCTCTAGGCAGCATCCAGTTCTTTGCTTTCATATTCGTTGTGACTTACACAAGTATTCGTAAGAGCCGTTCTTTTGCATTTCGACCCAGTTGGTGTTGCTGTAGAATTTCTGAACCACGTGAAGGGCTCTTCCAGCACTGAGGCGAGCTGTTCCCAAACCAGAGGAGTTCACCTCCCCTTTCAGACTGGAAAGCATGGAGTCGGCCTGAATTCGAATTTGGTTAATACCTGGGAAAAGATAGCATGAAAATTCTGAAGAGCTGAATGTGAACTTAGTCAACTAGTCCTACAAACTCTCCAGAACAAATATTGGTTACAACAGATCCCCCCCAGAAGGCCATCTTGCTTCTGGACCTCTCGGTCGGTTGGTCTGTCTGTCTGTCTGTCTATCTATCTATCTATCTATCTATCTATCTATCTATCTATCTATCTATCTATCTATCTTATATCTATCTACCTACATCTATACATCTACATCTATATCTATGTATCTATCTACATCTATACATCTACATCTATATCTATGTATCTATATCTGTAGCTATAGCTATCTAATTTATACCTACATCTATCTAATCTATATAGTTCTATCTCTCTCTATCTCTATCTACTATCTATTTTATATCTATCTACATATCTATCTATCTATCTATCTATCTATCTATCTATCTATCTATCTATCTATCATCTATCTATCTATCACCACCATCATCTAATCTATCTATCGATCTATCTATCTATCATCTATCTATCTATCTATCATCTATCTATCTACATCTATATCTATGTATCTATAACTGTAGCTATAGTTATCTAATCTATACCTAGATCTATCTAATCGATATAGTTCTATCTCTATCTCTATCTATCTCTATCATCTATTTTATATCTATCTACATCTATCTAATCTATATAGCTCTATCTCTATCTATATTTTATATCTATCTACATCTACATCTATCTATCTCTATCTATCTATCTATCTATCTACATCTATAGCTATATATATATATATTTCACAGAACCTAGGGCTGTAGAACAACTAAGTTTACGTAGGTAAAACCTGGCTAGAAAGAATATGCATATATATATATATATATATATATAGCTATAGCTATCTAATCTATACCTACTATCTAATCTATACAGCTCTATAACTCTATCTCTATCATCTATCTATTTTATATCTATCTACATCTATATCTATCTATCTATCTGTCTATCTGTTTATCTATCTATCTATCTATCTATCTATCTATCTATCTATCTATCTATCTATCTATCATCTATCAAAACTATAATAGAACAGAGAAAACAAAAAAAGAGAAATAAAAGAAAAAGAAAAAAGGTAGACAAAACTAGAAAATGAGAGAAAGATGGCTACTGATATTCTTCTCAACAGCTACATGCCCAATTACAGGTAGTCCTCCACTTACAACAGTTCCTTTAGTGACCGTTCAAAGTTACAATGACCATTTTTTCACGCTTACGACCCTTGCAGCATCCCCATGGTCAGATTATCAAAATTCAGACTCTTAGCAACTGTCTCATATTTATGACGGTTACAGTATCCTAAGGTCATGTGATCACCTTTTGCAACCTTCTGACAAGCAAAGTCAATTGGGAAGCCCGGTTCACTTAACAACCGTGTTACTAACTTAACAACTGCAGTGTTTCACTTAACAGCTGTGACAAGAAAGGTTGTAAAACGGGGAAAATTCACTTAACAAATGCCTCGTTTAGCAACAGAAATTTTAGGCTCAGTTGTGGTCATAAGTCAAGGACTACCCGTGTACTTTAACCATTCTCTCTAAGGTTACATCAGGAAACTGCTATCTCCTGAAACACAATTTTTACTGCAGGATTTTTTTTTCCTCATATGCAATCAAAATCGGCGGTGAAATGCTCCCGGTTCAGACCGGATCGCCTGATCCGGTAGCGATGGAGGCGGGTGGTTCGGAGAACCGATAGCAAAAATCCCTCCCCCCCCCGCCCAGCTGAGCCGCACAATCATCAGAGGCTTTTTTAAAAAACTTTTAAGAGCATTTTTTCTACAACCACTTCGGCCAAAAAATGCTTTTAAAAGTAAAAAAAAAAGCCTCTGATGATCGCGCGGCTCAGCTGGGATCATCAAAGGCTTTTAAAAGAAAAAAACCCTTTTTTTTCTTTTAAATGCCTCTGACGAACCAAGCTGAGTTGCCTGATCGACAGAGGCTTTTTAAAAAAAAACAACCTCGCCGAAGAGGTTGTAGAAAAAATGGTTTTAAAAGTAAAAAAATGAAAATGGCCACGCCCACCCAGTCACATTACCACCACCCCCATCAAGCCATGCCCAGAGAACCGGTAGTAACAAATTTCAGATTTCACCGCTGATCAAAATCTACTTCCTTGTAATTTCAACCCTCTCTTTCTTTGTCCTATATTTTGGAAGGATAGTGAGCAATTCTATCCTACTTTCTAGATTACAGCCCTTCAATACTTGGGGACAAGAGTTCATATATCTCTTTGTACTCCCTTCTCCAGAATGAGACAACTCGCTGTGGACTAACTCACCATGGCCAACTTGCTGAGGCACAATTCAACAGTTCAATATAATTATTTAAAATCATGAAAAAAATATTTTAATTTTTGTCATTCATTTTGTCCCTCCTTTTGCATTCTTTCTTTAATGATTCTATTCTACCACTTGTCTGATATTAGTGTAACTCTTGTCTTGAAGTGAGTTGTCCCGCAGCGAGTTGGCTGCGGTGAGTTGGCTTCAGGAAGTTGGCCATGGCAAGTTGTCCTAGACTCTTCTTCTCCAGGGTAAATTCACCCATGGCTTCCAACCACAATCCTTGTTAGCTTGATTGCTGTCCTTTGGATATGTTCAGTTTGTCAGCCTATTTCCTAAAATTCTTGAGTGTTTATATAAGTGCTATTAGGCCAGGTGATACTAATTTAAACTTTGAGTCATGTCCCTTTCCATGGAATATCTTGAACACCAGAAGTGTTAGGATCAGAGGTGGGTTTCAGCAGGTTCTGATCAGTTCTGGAGAACCAGTAGCAGAAATTTTGAGTAGTTCAAAGAGCCGATAAATACCACCTCTGACTGGCCCCGCCCCAATCTGCCTCCCGAGTCCCAGCTGATCGGGAAGAAATGTGGATTTTGCAATATCCTTCCCCTGGAATGGGGTGGGAATGGAGATTTTACAATATCCTTCCCCTGCCATGCCCACCAAGCCATGCCCACCAAGCCACACCCACAGAACCAGTAGTAAAAAAATTTGAAACCCACCACTGGTTAGGATGGATTAAATTTAGGCCTGATTCAGCCATCTTTCCATTTTATGCTTCATGGGAGGACCAGCTCTGCAAATATGCCCTTGGCTGGTATTGATCAAAGAACGTTTTCTGTGTGCCAGTCCAGAAGGATGGTACCAGTTAGGCATTGATCAAACTCAGGATACCGGTAGAATCAAGGAAGCCTAAGGAATCAATGCTGGTTTTTTGCTTGGGTGTGACTTCAAAATACGTTTCCAACTGGCTTTTGAAACCTTTTCGATACCTTCGACTTTAATCACTGATACCTATACTCAGTGGTGAAATCTAAAATTTGTTACTACTGGTTCTGTGGGCGTGGCTTGGTGGGGGGGGTAATGTGACTCGGTGGGTGTGGCCAATTTTTTTTTTTACTTTTAAAACCATTTTTTCTACAACCTCTTCGGTGAAGAGGTTGCAAAAAAATGCTTTCAAAAGACTCTGACAATCCCAGCTGAGTTGCCTGATCGGCAGAGGCTTTTTTTCTTTTAAATGCCTCTGACGATCAGGCAACTCAGCTTGGATCATCAGAGGCATTTAAAAGAAAAAAAGGGTTTCTTTCTTTTAAAAGCCTTTGATGATCCCAGCTGAGCCGTGCGATCATCTGAGGCTTTTTTTTTTTACTTTTAAAAGCATTTTTTCGGCCGAAGAGGTTGTAGAAAAAATGCTTTTAAAAGTAAAAAAAAAAAAAAGCCTCTGATGATTGTGCGGCTCAGCTGGGCATTGTGGGGGGAGGGATTTTTGCTACCGGTTCTCCGAACCACCTGCCTCCATTGCTACCGGATCGGGTGATCCGGTCCGAACCGGGATCATTTCACCCCTGCCTCACAGGGTTGTTGTTGTTGTTGTGGGGAAAAAATGTGGAGTAAGGAGTATTAAGTATGTTCCCTGGCTTGTTTATAAAAAAAGGCAAGATAAAAATAAAAAAAAAATACGTACTCTTGTTCATGAAATCAAAAGTCTCTGCTATATGTAAACAAACTTACCCTCTGCAAATATTGACTTTTATTATTTGTCCAAAGCTCTTTCTTTGAACAGAACCTGGAGGTCAGTGACAGATGTACACAATAGGAAAGCCACTCCATCCTTTATATAACAGACAAGCATTAAACCACAAACGTGCTGACAGCAGGAAAGGGAGTGTTGGACAAATAACGTCAACTTTATCCACTGTGGCTAAATTAAAGCCGAGCAATTTTCAGTTTTGAACAAAGGCACCAACTCTAGCCCTTTAAACAGAATTCAAATTTAACCAATAGTGAGGCATGTTGGGAACTTTAGTTCAGCAATATCTGAAATTTCACAGGTTCCCCACCATTGCTGCAGAGATTGTAGTGAATTCATCGGCGGGATAAATGATTTCTGGTGAATGAATAATGGAATTGGCCAAAACTATACTTACTAATGAACCAAACATGGTCAACCGTAACTCAACTGGAAACATGGCATAATTATCACATTTTATATTTTGTTTTCCTTTAATCCACTGGTTGCAATCTCTCTCTATCCCAAGTCCATAACCTGGACTTGGGTGCACATCTTTTTGGCTGGAGATTTTTTACTGGATTGGGCTAGAATGACTGCCTCTGTTAGACTCTTGACCTGTTTCCAGTCAAAGCTGAGTTTCTTCTAGTTCCTAATTCCACCCTCCCTACCACTGAACATACCCCTCCTTCTAAGCAGCAACAACCATAAATCCCATCTTACTTTTGCCGATCTGTTCACAGTAGAAGTAGTAGTCGTTGTTGCCTCTAGACGATTCCACAAGATTATTTCCAGTGATAATTTCCTGGAGGGCTTTTATGAATCGGCTGGGAGAGACATCAGCTGTGTAAAAAAAAAAAAACTGGATCAGTTAAAATTATTGTCCTCAGTAGTAGTAGTAGTAACAATAGTAGTATTCTTCTTGATCTTTCAATCTATCTGGCATATACAATATGCATTCTTTGAAAATCTGTCATTGTCTGTCTGTCTGTCCCTCCCTCCCTCTTTCTTTCTTTCTTTCTTTCTTTCTTTCTTTCTTTCTTTCTTTCTTTCTTTCTTTCTTTCTTTCTTTCTTTCTTCCTTTCTTTCCCTCTCTCTCTCTCTCTTTCTTTCCATCTGCCCATCTGTCCCTCCCTTTCTTTTTTATCTATCTATCTATCTATCTATCCATTCATCCATCCCTACCTACCTATCTACCTACCTACCCATCCTTCCCTCCCTCCCTTTCTTTCTTTCTTTTTTCCATCCATCTCTTTCTTTCCGTCCATCTGTCCATCTGTCCCTCTCTCTTTCTTTTTTATCTATCTATCCATCCATCCATCCATCTATCCATCCACCCATCCCTATCTATCTATCCATCCATCCATCCTTCTTTCCCTCCCTCCCTCCCTCTTTCTTTCTTTCTTTCTTTCTTTCTTTCTTTCTTTCTTTCTTTCTTTCTTTCTTCTTTCTTTCTTTCTTTCTTTCTTTCTTTCTTTCTTTCTTTCTTTCTTCTTTCTTTCTTTCTTTCTTTCTTTCCATCCATCTCTCTCTCTCTCTATCCTTCCCTCCATCCCTCCTTCCCTCCCTCCCTCATCTCTCTCTCTCTCTCGTTGGCCCCCAAATTTCCTTTGCTGAGCAAGGCAGTTGTTAAGTGAGTTTTGCTCCATTTTACAACCTTTCTTACCACAGTTGTTAAGTGAATCATGTGGTTGTTAACTGAATCTGGTTCCCCCCCCCCCACTGACTTCGCTTGTTGGAAGCTTGGGAAGGTTACAAATGGTGATCGCGAGACAGTGCAACTTTCAGAAATATATGCTAGTTGCATATCACTAGTCTTGATCACATGACTGCGAGGATGCTGCAATAGTCATAAGTGTGAAAACTGGTCATAAATCACTTTTTTTTTGGTGCTGAGGGACATGATGACTGTCTCCCAGTATTTGGGGGGCTGTCAGAGAGAAGAGGGAATTGTCTTGTTCTCCAAAGCACCAGAGATAACGGGGGGAAACTTATTAAAGAGAGATCTATCTTAGAAGTAAGGAGCAATTTTCTGACAGTGAGAACAATTAACCAAGGGAACAGCTCGCCTCTTAAAATTGTGGGTGCTCCATCACTAGAGGTTTTCAAAAATAGACTGGACAAACATTTGACTGGGATGTATGAGGTCTTCTACCTTGAGCAGAAGAGTGAAGTGGAAGACCTCCAAGTTACCTTCTAGCCTATGATTCTAAAGGCTCCAAGACAAGGGAATTTGCTTAAATTGAATGTGTGTGTGTGTGTGTGTATGAGAGAGAGAGAGAGACAGAGACAGAGAGAGACAGAGAGAGAGAGAAGAGAGAGACAGAGACAGAGACAGAGAGAGAGAGAAGAGAGAGAGAGAGAGAAAAGAGATGTGGCTTCTTGGTGCATTTTGGAGAAGTGTCAAGAGAAATGCTAAAAGGGCTTGGGATTAAATTCCCAATGAAATTGGGTCGTCAGGGTAAGGAGACATGAAGAACTTTCAACTGCAGGTTTCTAAAAATCTTATTAACATAAATGTCTAGAGGCAGCTCTTTAACTCATTAGTCCAGAGGGAGCAAAAGAGAAAGGATCCCAATGAGGGTCTTATCTATTAAGCTCAGGAATAACAGAATAACAGAAAGGGACTTTGGAGGTCTTCTAGTCCAACCCCCTGCTCAGGCAGGAAAACTGAGGATGCGAAAATCTGAGTGGAGGGCCTGGGAAAGATGTCAGAATAACAGAATAACACTTAGTTTGTTCTCACTGTCAGGAAGTTTCTCCTTAGTTTTAGGTTGCTTCTTTCTTTGTTCAGTTTCCATCCATTGCTTCTTGTTTTGCTTTCTGTTGCTTTGGAAAATATATTTGGTTGACTCAGCCTTCCATCCTTCCGAGGTGGGTAAAATGAGGACCCAGATTGTTGGGGGCAATATGTTGTTCATGTTGTCTTTGTTGTAAGCCGCCCAGAGTCCTCGGAGAGTGGGCGGCATAGAAATACGAATAATGAATGAATGAATGAGTAAATAAATATTGCTGCCCCCTCCTTGTTTGTGGCATCCCCTCAAAAGCCTGTTTTGTGACCTGCCTATCACACTCTTGGGCAAAGCATGTGAGCCATTTCCTCCTTTCAGTGGTCCATGGAAGTACATCTATAGTATGTAGATGCAGATAATAAAGTCGAAAAAGGGTGAACAATTTTTTTTACAGAATTATAGATATGTTGAGGCCTTTGAGGCGAGTGGCTGGGAGGCGAGGCAAGGCTGGTGCAAGTGGCACACAACAGCTGTGCAAAGGGTCTCTTAGCCAAAACTGCCACCTGCTCTTTCAGCAGGAGTTGTGAGTCCAATCCAAAGCCTCAGAGGGCCCCTTATACCAAGCGGCAAACGGGGCTTTGGAGGAACCATACAGAGACCAGGAGAATCAGTGGTGGGTTACTCCCAGTTTGGTCCGATTCTTGCGAACCGGTAATAAAAGCGGCAGAAGCCTCCACCCACCTGCCCGGATGTCATAATTGATGATGTGCGCAGGTGCAGAAGCTTATGTTCATGTGCAGAAGTGTGTGTGCGCGCCCGTTGTGAACCGGTAGTAAAGGTAAGTAGAACCCACCCCTGAGGAGAATCTATTAAGGTTCATTAGTTGCTGGGGGGGGGGCAGATCAAACTAATAGGTGGTGGTGCTAGAGAATCCCTTGATAATCAGGGTGTTAGCTAACCATGATAAGAGGGTCACCAAAAGCTCCCCCAATATTAGATCTCAGAGCCAGCGCTCTGACAGGAACATCAGATCTAGTGTTTGGCCATTTTTCCATGTCTGGCTCTGAGATAGCCTCATGGCTGTCGTGGTGGTGATGAACTCCCAAGCCACCTCAGGCCCCATTCCTCGAGAAAGACAATCGAATTCCCTAAAGACCATAAATCTGGGGAAATCCATTGTCAACCCAGCAATGGAGTCGGTGAGTTCACGCAGGAAAGCTGGACTGGATGACTGACAAGGTCCCTTCCAACTCTGTTATTCTGTAATATTTGCCACACCTCCACCTCTGCCCCAGGATCTTGGCTGATGCCACATCTGCAACCCAATTGGGCATAGCTCTAAAAGGGCTACCCTCCTTCTAGATCTAGCCAGGGCTAAGGCTCAAAGAGATAACATTAAAATATTTCTCCTCCGTTTCCGCTCCAGATGGCTGGGAAATATGGGACTTGGAGCCCAACTCATCCAATTCAAGTCAACTCAATACAGACAATGTTTGATTGTATGGAAGAAAGGGCTGAAAAGAGTTGAGAAGAGCTATCTAGACTCTATACAGATTGATCAATATACCCCAATGTTCCCTCAGATGATGACTCTTTCATGGTCGGGAGGTGAGATGAAGCACAGCTAATCACAATTTAGCTTTCTGGAAAGAGTGGTGTTGGAGAAAGGTCAGATTTGGGAAGAACAATGCAATTTAGTTGTCAGTATGACAAGGGGAACCAGTGTCTTAGAATTGAGGGCCAGGACACTGGGCTTTGGACCAAGATGAATCCTTTTGTTTTGGGCCCCAGAGCCAGCTCACCTTTGTAATAGGCCTTGAAGAGCCCGGTTGCATTCAATGGCTTCATGTTTTCTAGCTCTCCAGGAGCCAGGGCAGATCTTCCAGGAAGGGGGTTCCTCTCCATGTACCAGGCTACTGCCCTCAGCGCCCCCAATTCCGTGATGTCAGCATCTGTGAAGTCATTTGGGTTCCCTCTCGATTCAGGGTTGGGGCGGAATCCGCTCACAATCCCCGCGCAGAGGAGCAAGGAGAGCAGCATGCTTGGCCAGATGATGGAGGAGGAAAGGAGTGTCGCCTTGTCTCTCAGCTTCCTTTACTCCAGAACATGCCCTTCACTCTGCCGGTTAAATAGCTTGAGCGGCACTGGGGAAATCCCCCACCTCTTCGGCCTGTTTCCTCCTTCAGGTAGCTAAAGAATCCAGGAAAAGAAATTCACCCAGCCCTTCGTCACACTACACGGGGCCCAGATAAAGGGACATTAGCAATTGCGTCCGTCATCAAGGCTGTCTCTGAAATGGATAGTTTTCTTCTAACGAAACTGCTGTGCCTCTAAAGCAGTTTTTTTCACACTTGGCAATTTTTAAGCCAGGTGGACTTCAGCTTCCAGGATTCCCAGCTTGCAATCAAGACTGTCCTGTTCCTCACAAAATTGGAGGGCCGTAGGTTAGCCTAGGGGCCAAAGAACAAGCTAGTTGAGGAGCTCAGGTGGCATGGAGAGATGGTGAGGACGTGCATGGACTTTTCAGTCCCTAAGCTCTGCTGTACACAAAGACAAACTGCATCCCGTCCGTTGTCTGATGGTGCCAAGCTGGAAGTGACCCACCAAATTCAGCCTAGAACTTGCAACTCGGCGGGATGCTGAATGCAGCAATATGTGCACTTATATCATTATGTATTTTTTTTTTAATTAAGTGGGCCTTCTTCTGAATCCTCCTTCTCCTTCTTCCTCTCCTTCTTGTCTTTTAGAGAAATGATTATAAGAGAGAAGGAGAGCTCTTTCCTTGTTGGAACCACCACTTATGGAATTCCCTCCCTGAAAGATTCCAGTGGAGCCTGCATTAGTACTATTTCAAATGGTAGGCGAAAATCCTTTTATTTTCTCATTTTAATCCTATTTTAATTCATACGGCTCTAGATTTGCTGACCATCTCGCAGCTGTCTAGTTTGCATAGTGTATTTTTATTCCTCCTTTTTATTTTTCATATACAAGTCAAGGCAGCGAACATACCTACTAATCCTTCCTCCTCCTATTTTCCCCTCCAAACAACATGCCTGCGAGGTGGCTTGGACTGAGGGAGAGGAACTGGTCCAAAGTTGCCCAGCTGGTTTTTCATGTAATCTTGTATTTTATTTTATTACTTCATTTCATTTCATTTCATTTCATTTCTTATTATTTTATTTTATTTTATTTTTAAATTTAATATTTTATTTTATGTTTTATTTTATTTTAATTTAATATTTTATTTTATTTTACTTTACTTTACTTTACTTTACTTTACTTTACTTTACTTTACTTTACTTTACTTTACTTTACTTTACTTTATTTTATTTTATTTTATTTTATTTTATTTTATTTTATTTTATTTTTTAATTCGAACTGAATAGAATGATGGATAGACAGACAGACATAAGTTTTATTGTAAACTAATCACAGAGTTTAGGGCTATTTATGGATGATTTGGTTTTTGAAAACTATTGGAAGACCTTAAAACAGTGGGTCTCAACCATCCTAATGCCGCGACCCTTTAATACAGTTCCTCATGTTGTGGTGACCCCCAACCATAAAATTATTCCATTGACCATTGAAAATATGTGTTTTCGGATGGTCTTAGGCGACCCCTGTGAAAGGGTCGTTCGACCCCCAAAGGGGTCCCGACCCACAGGTTGAGAACCACTGCCTTAAAAGACCAGGTTATGGACAGAGTGTGATGGAGAAAATCTATCTCTGTGGTCGCTAAGATTCAATGACGACTTGATGGCACATAATCAATTTAAAATGAAATGAAATAAAAATAAAATAACAGGAAGAGGGGCCATTGATGAGGGAATCTTGAGGGTTGAACTGAATGAGACAGAAATTAGAGGACAATCCAGAAGTACAGAAATGTTGACACTTGGCCCAGGATGGCTTCAGTGCTGGCACTCAACTGTAAATTTAATGCTGGGATCTCCAGTTTGGCTTCTGTAGGTGTCAAGGCACTTATGAAATGCTTCTCATCTCTCAACTTTTGATTATTGTTTTGTTTAAAAGAATTGGCTTAATTTTAAACAAAACAAAAAAGGAAGCCACAAGCAAAACACTAATTTCCCAAAGCATCTTAATTACCAATGATGCCTCGGGTCATATACTGGCTCCATAAATATTATTTGTTCACTTGTTTATTTATTTAAAGGCAGAGAAGAGCCATGGCCCAGGGCTGTAAATATATCCATTTGTTCTGAAAGAAAGAAAGAAAAGAGGAAGCGGGGGGGGGGGAACCAGAAAAAAGACAAAGAAAGGTTGAGATTATATATTATTGAGGCAAGGTTGTTTGCAATGTGTGGTAAAAAAAAATCAAGATGGCAGCCATGATTATGTAATCAAAGGTCTTCCTTGTATGCAGAAAACAAGAGAGCGTCAATCCCAGCCTCGTGGCTTTTATGATTGACACTTTCTCTTGTTTTGGCTGCGAGGCATACAAAATCATGAGAACATGGCATATAAAAGGGTTACTAGCACATGCTCAGAAGTTATAAACTAGTGTAAGGGGGAATTGACCTCAATCTACTTTTCGTCTAATGCAGAAGTCTTCAAACTTGGCAGCTTTAAGACTTGTGGACTTCAACTCCCAGAATTCTCTACCCAACATAGCTGGCTAGAGAATTCTGGGAGTTGAAGTCCACAAGTCTTAAAGCTGCCAAGTTTGAAGACCTCTGGTCTAATGCAACCAATTTCTTTGTTATATTTCCTTGCTTGCTACCAATCATGTCAAAACCTGAGAAGATGCTTTAGAACAGAGGTGGGGAACGATGGCCCCTTTATAACTACTGCAATGCTCTCTACATGGGGCTCCCCTTGGGGTGCACCCGGAGGCTCCAGTTGGTCCAGAATGCGGCCACATGGGGGATTATGGGAGCGACAGGGCGCTGCCATGTGACACCTCTCCTGCCTGAGCTGCACTGGCTTCCTGCGGTCTTCCGGGTGCGCTTCAAGGTGTTGGTGACCACCTTTAAAGTGCTCCATGGCTTAGGGCCGGGGTATTTACGAGACCACCTTCTGCCGCCAATAGCCTCCCACCGGCCAGTTCGCTCGCACAGAGAGGGCCTCCTCAGGGTGCCGTCGGCCAGACAATGTCAGCTGGCGATCCCCAGGGGGAGAGCCTTCTCTGTGGCGGCACCTGCCCTCTGGAACGACCTACCCCCAGAGATACGCACGATACCAGATCTCCGGACTTTTCGTCAGGCCCTGAAAACACATCCATTTCATCTAGCCGGGCTGGCTTGATCCCATCCTTGCGGTTTTAATTTGTAATTGGTTTTAACTGGGTTGTTTTAAATTGATGGCCAAAATTATTTAATGTCTTTTAAACTGCTTTTAAATTTTATATGTTATGTTTTACCATGGCTGTTCACCGCCCTGAGTCCTGTTGGAGAAGGGCGGTATACAAATTAAGTAAAATAAAAATAAATAAACTTGTGGACTTCAACTCCCAGAATTCCCGAGCCAGCATGATTGGCTCAAGAATTCTGGGAGTTGAAGTCCACAAATCATAAAAAGGCCATCGTTCCCCACTCCTTCTTCAGAGGACAGGATCCTCAAACTCAATAATCAAAGTTCTCTGAGATTCAGGGCAAACTTTAGTTAGATTAGTTTTTATCCAGCTCCTTGCAACCAGTCAGGTGCAAAATCAATTGAAGGAATGGAAAATAACCTGCAAGAGTGACTTATGAACAGCTTTCACACCTCAGCCTTGGTTTATTTTACTAAGCCGCTCTAAAATAAGAAAGTAAACCACCTTACTTGCTATATCTCCCTTCTCCTTTCCTACTTCTAAATCTGTTTACTTTTTCGTTCTGTTGGCCAAGTCTTTCTTAATTAGAGCCAGAGCCAGAATTGTAATTGCTGGTTTGAATATATGTCATCCAGTGTCACTTTGTGTGAGATGGGTGGCCATATAAATTTGGCAAATAAATAAAGGATAAAATTGCATTTTTTAAAAGTCTGTAATTATCATCTCTCGTTCAGCCTTCTGTCTTCAGATGACTTGTAGTGATCCCAATTAAATAAGTTCAATTTTTGCTAAGGGTGTGGTGGACTTTAAACTGCAGCCCTTTTTGTTAATTCCCTGAACTTGATTAATAAAAAATAGTTCGAATAATGACAGTGAGGATGGAAAACCTCTGATCTTTCCAATGTACAATTTTCCCTTTTGATGCTAGCCAGGGACTGTTAGCTTTAGTTTTCTTGAAATTTCTCAAGCACCAGGGAAAATCAGTACCCTAGGCAGGGAAGTTAAAAAAGATCATGGAGAAAGGCAATGGCAATTTATTAAATATTTACTTCATTTATTCAATTTATGTAGCTGCTCATCTCACATATGTGACTGTGGGTAGGTCAGAATTAAATAAAGCAATAAACACATGCAAATAAACAGCCAAAACAAATAAAATCATTAAAAGCCAATTAAAAAAATGAAAACCATTAAACATAAAACAATTTCCTTTTGCATTGTTCTCAAGTTTAGGGATGTATATTGTACTGAAACTGTTCTGAAGTTTTTCAAACTGTGTTCTGCAGAATCCTAGAATTCTCTTAAACTTGATGGAGTTCACATTCTGCAGTCTGAAAAAATTTGAAAACTCTGCCCTAAAATCAACCAGAACTGAACTCAGTTCAGAAGAGATGTTGTATTCAGATGAGAATCATGATAGATTAGCCAGGTAGAGAGCAGTGTAAATACATTTGCTAAGTGTAAAGTAAATTAAAGCTGGTGCAAATCTGTGTAATCTCAAAACTTCTGATGGAAATCGGATTGGGAGTTTATTTATTTATTATATGCCATCAAATCATTCAAGTTTAGTGATCACATTGATAAATTTTCTTCATGATAATCTGTCCCTAACCTTGTCTTTCATGTTTTCCAATGGACCATCCATCACCACTGTAACTGAATCCATTCACCTGGCTGTTAGGTAGACTTTTTCATTCCACTTTTGCCAGCAATAGGAACTTCTCTAGAGAGCTGGGTCTTTGTATTGTATGTCTAAGATAGGAAATTTGAGCCTGGTCATGTGTGCCTTGAGTGAGAATTCTGTGCTGATTTTATTTATTTAGTTTGTCAAACATGTACGAGAAAACAGGTATAAGTATAAACATAGACATGAACACAGGAAATGAGCACAAATAAATGGGGACGGTATGTCAGGGACGGTAGGCACGCTGGTGTGCTTATGCATGCCCCTTTACAGATCTCTTAGGAATGGGGTGAGGTCCATGGTAGACAGTTTAAGTTAACGTTTTGGGGGTTTGAGGATGTAACAACAGAGTCAGGTAGTGCATTCCAGGCATTGACCACTCTGTTGCTGAAGTTGTATTTTCTGCAATCGAGTTTGGAGTGGTTTACCTTGAGTTTGTATCTATTGTTTGCCCCTGTATTATTGAGGTTGAAGCTGAAGAAGTCATTGAAAGGTAGGACGTTGTAGCAGACAATTTTGTGTACTTCACTTAGGTCAGACCGTAAGTGGCATAGTTTTAGGTTGTCCAAGCCCAAAATTTCAAGCCTAGTGGCATAAGGTATTCTGTTGTGAGCAGAGGAGTGGAGTACTCTTCTCGTGAAATACCTCTGGACCAGCTCAATTGTATTAATGTCCGATATACAGTATGGATTCCAGGCAGACGAGCTGTATTTGAGAATTGGTCTGGCAAAGATTTTTTATGCCCTAGTTTAAGATTTTTAAGATTTTTAAAGATTTTTTATGCCCTAGTTTGTTTGATGGTTTATCCGTTTGTTTTCTTGGTTGTCTGTGGCAGCCTCAGAAGTCTTCTCTAAAATCAAAGTTCAAAAGTGTCAATTCTCTTCAAAATCCAAATTTTGCTTCTGTGGTATATCACAGGGAATACCGTGCTTTTTAGGATTCTGATATTTGTAGGTATAGATTCATCATGGCATTTGAATATATCTTCCAAGGTTTTCATGGCTGTTTAGTCGATAGCATATTTCTAGATTGCTTGTCCCTTTTGTGTTGAAAGATAGGGAAAACTTAGCCTAAAACTCTCCTATTTTCATCAAGAAAAATGGGAAGGATTAAGAAGTGAGTCTAATTTTTATATATCTGCCAAGTGATATTCTTTCAGCCGCTGATCAAGCATAGATAAGTCCTTCCTTCCTCCCTCCCTCCCTCCCTCCCTCCCTCCCTTCCTTCCTTCCTTCCTTGGTGGGCGTGGCATGGCTTGGTGGGCATGGCAGGGGAAGGTTACTGTAAAATCTCCATTCCCACCCCACTTCAGAGGAAAGTTACTGCAAAATCCTATTTCCTCCCGATCAGCTGGGACTTGGGAGGCAGAGAATAGATGGGGGCGGGACCAGTCAGAGATGGTATTTATCGGTTCTCCGAACTACTCAAAATTTCCACTACTGGTTCTCCAGAAATGGTCAGAACTGGTCAGAATGGTCAGAAATGGTCAGAACCTGCTGAAACCCACTTCTGCATGGCAGTGACTCTATATCATGCTATCCTTAAAGGTGATTCTAGTCCAATCCCAAGCCCAGGCAGGAAACCCTACACCACTTCAGACAAATAGTTATCCAACATCTTCTTAAAAATTTCCAGTGTTGGAGCATTCACAACTTCTGCATTTTTCTACTCACATTTATCCACTTATTTATCTACTCACATTTGCATGTTTTTGAACTGCTAGGTGGGCAGCAGATGCTTTCCTTAAACAGAGTTTATTCCCTAGGTTATAAATGTCTGGTTAGATGTGACATATTAAACTAAAATATAGGCAAAACACATTATCGCTTAGCACATTGTATGAATTGAAACCGATTTTCCCCCTCAGAATTTTTGTTAAAGAATTTACAGAGTTGTTCAGCAGTTCAGCCAATGACCTTTCATGAAAAGGAAGTTGGTGAGGTTAATGCCTTCAAGTTTAATACTGCAAATTTTTGGGATCTGGATGAGCCAATGAAGATTTGTAAGCAAATAAGGCAAGTTTTCACACTCCAAGACAAAGTTCCTTTATTCTTCCACTGATATCCTTTGGTATGGAAACAATATTGGTTTGATTTCACATAATTTAACAACCTTGGAGATCCTAGTGTAAGTGAATTTGCTTCTTGTTTGGTGGTATTAATTTAGGTAGCCTTAATTTGAACCTGGGCTCAGACTGATAACTGATTTTTGTCTGGTAATGAGGAATGAGGAAGTGTTACTCAAATTCCGAGAAACACACAGTTCACCAAACTCATATTCTGAGATATAATCTTTTCAAGCTGCAAGGAGCACTGGAATAATAAAACAAAATATGATGTCTACTGGGCCACTCTCTTGAGACCCACTTGACTCCCTGTGTACCTGATTTTTTTTTTAAGTTACTGTAGCACCAGTGTCTAGCACTGTTAGTGTCTAGTGTTTTTCAAACTTGGCAACTTCAAATAATTTAAAGAATTGAAGCAAAATTTCTGGAATTTGTAGAAGTTGAGGCCCACATATTTTAAAGTTGCCAGGATTGACAATCATTGGTCTAGCATCATATTTATTTTCAGGAAAGTCTTGGACCCTCATATGTCTCCCTAGGATGAGAAGAAATCTCCTGGAGAGTGAGCCTGCCATCTGATAAATGGGTATTTTGTGACTGGCCAAGCATGATATAGCCACTGATGTAGTCTTTTGATTAGGCAAGCCTTCAGGTGCCACCATTTTGTGAATGTGCCCATGTAGAGAGCCATAGAAATGACCTTGGAGAAAATATGTGGAATAGAATAGAATAGAATAACAGAGTTGGAAGGGACCTTGGAGGTCTTCTAGTCCAATCCCCTGCTTAGGCAGGAAACCTTACACCACTTCAGACAAATGGTTTTCCAACATCTTCTTAAAAATTTCCAGTGTTGGAGCATTCACAAGTTCTGGAGGCAAGTTGTTCCACTTATTAATTGTTCTAACTGTCAGGAAATTTCTCCTTAGTTCTAAGTTGCTTCTCTCCTTGATTAGTTTCCACCCATTGCTTCTTGTCCTGCCCTCAGGTGCTTTGGAGAATAGCTTAACTCTCTTTTCTTTGTGGCAGCCCCTGAGATATTGGAACACTGATATCATGTCTCCCCTAGTCCTCCTTTTCATCAAACTAGACATATTCAGTTCCTGAAACCGTTCTTCATATATTTCAGCCTCAAGTCCCCTAATCATCTTTGTTGCTCTTCTCTGCCCTCTTTCTAGACTCTTGACATCTTTTATACATCGTGGCATCCAAAACTGGATGCAGTATTCCAAGTGTGGCCTTAGCAAGGCATTATAAAGTGGTAGTAACACTTCATGTGGTCTTGATTCTATCCCTCTGTTTATGCAGCCTAGAACTGTGTTGGCTTTTTTGGCCAGGACCAAAGTCTGTGCTAAACTCAGGAAACAGAAAATTCTGGAAAGGAGCTCAAGCGGAATCCACACTAATTGATTGGGAAAGAAGAGGGCGGGGAGAGAGAACACAGTCAGGGACTCATGATTCTGTTACTAGACCACTAAAATAGCATTCCACTCAAACTGGTGGAGTCTGTTTTCTGACCTGGCCTACCTTGAAGATTGACATCAGTCTTGACAACTTATGTTTCCCATCCTTCCTTCTCATACCCATGAATTAGGATGAATCCACTCTGAGTCTCTCTCCTGTACTTTGTCTGTTTCCCAGACTTAACTCATGTTTTTGTACTTGCAGCCATTTCTGCACATTTTCTCCAAAGTCTATGGAGATTCTCAGTCATCCAGGTCATGGTTGTCCCAAAGGTGCTTTTTCAAAAGGTGACTGGACTTTCTTGCCTTGAAGATATTACCATTCTCATCCAAGAAGCTTCTTCAGTTCTGACTGAATGGTGGAGAATGGAAGGATTTGGAGGGCCCAAATAAATTTTCACGTGGCCTCAATGACTCTCAGAGAGAGTGCTAATGACCAGATGACTGCAAGAAATATAAATCCTTCCATTTTCCACCATTCTGTCAGAACTGAAGAAGCTTCTTGGATGAGAAGCAAAACGTCTTCAAGGAAAAGCAAGAAAATCCAGTCATCTTTTGAAAAAGCACCTTTGGGTTTGTCCAAAGCCATTTTTGTGGCTCTTGACCAGTGGGTATGGTTTGGTGGGCGTGGCTGGGGAAGGATACTGCAAAATCTCTATTCCCTCCCCATTCCTGGGGGAAGGATATTGCAAAATCTCCATTCCCACCCCACTCTGGGGCCAGCCAGAGGTGGTATTTGCCGGTTCTCTGAACTACTCAAAATTTCCGCTACCAGTTCTCCAGAACCTGTCAGAACCTGCTGGATTTCACCCCTGCTCTTGACAGTCCATCACATGCTCTGAAGATTCCAAATAGACTCTGAATGTTGATAATGACAATGATTTAAAAGTTGCCTATCTCTGGTTTCAAGTCCCCTTGGACTAAAGGAGTAGTAAATCATTTCCTAATGTAACGAAGGAACCTGCATAGATACCTTCACTAGGAGGATAGCCAACTTCAGCAAATATCTAATGACGTCAAGATGATCCTACATGTGTAGCAGGGATGGGTTCTAAATTTTTTTACTACCAGTTCTGTGGGCGTGGCTTATTTTGTGGGCATGGCTTGATGGTCATGTGACAATTATTTAGGATTTAGCAGAGGTACTGGTCTACTAGGCTTTTAACTGCTTGCAGAGCTGTACCAATCTACTCATGTATTTTTGCAGGCACTGGTCTACCCATTTATTTTTGCAGGCACTGATCTACTCATGTATTTTTGCAGGCACTAGTCTACCCATTTATTTTTGCAGGCACCGGTCTACTCATGTATTTTTGCAGGCACCGGTCTATTCATTTGTTTTCTTTTAACACTGATCAGCTGTAGGGAGGCCCTTTGAAGCCCTGAGGCAAGAGTTTAAACAGTTTTTTTCCCTCTAGCCATCAGCTGGGACTCAGGAGGCAGCAATAGATTGGGGGTGGGGCCAAATAAAAGGTAAGAATAACGCGGGGGTGGGTGGGGTGGGGGTGGTGGGCTGGGTGGGCGGGGGGAGAGAACCGGTTCGGTGACATCATATCATCACCGCTATCGACTCTGCGGAACCGGGCGGAACCAGGAGAAACCCACCACTGATGCATAGTGATGTCGTAATACTGTTCCCATCCTTACATACAATACTTATATCCTGGTATCCTAATGGACAGCCATAAGCATGAGGCTGAGGTCAGGTCAAGGACTATTATATTTTGCAGAAAGTCATCTGTTCCTTGTGGAGGATAGTGATCAAGAAAGTTCCACTATTTACTCTTCCCTTTGTATATGTCCATATTCTTTTTTCTAAGCACACAAAAAGATGGATTGATATGTTATCTTTGGGATTAAGCTGTTTGCGTGTTGATTTTTTATGCATGTTGACTCTAAACGTTGTTCAAGGCTGTGGACATAGTTCATGGATAACTTGAATAAGATTTGTCATCATTTCAGATTAAGTGTGCTTCTTAGTTCAAAAGCTGCATTGTGACAACTCTTGCCTTTGGGTGACAAGGTTCTTTAGAAAAAAGGGAAGTTGCCCTACCACTAATCTTTTAACTATGTTTTATAATAACTCAAGTCTGTCTTCTCCCGGTAGCATAGACATTAAGTGTTTTCCTGGCAACTCTTCAGAACTGATTTGCCATCAACTTCTTCCGGGTATTTCTCAATGTGTCAGTTTAACCTGAGCGCCAGGATTTTCCTTCGAAGTACTAGTCAGACCCAACTGTCTTTTTTTTTTTTTTTTAAAGATCCCCCAATATAATAGTATATGGAAACAATTTTGGAAGACGAGCTACAGACTAGTAACCACCATGCAAAAGATCAGTCCACAGAAGCAGAAAGGACTCTCTCTAGTTTTTGTTTTTTGCAAAAAGTTTTTTTTATTTTTCCAATACACAAATTACATCTTTTCGGAACAGAGCCCTGATCCGGTCATCAATTTATACATTCCCCCCCCCATCTTTAACAAAATTTTATATATTCTATTTTGCCATAACACTTATTTCTTAATCTTAAATCACCTATCTCAACTAATACCATCTTAAAAAAAAACAAAACTCAAATTTACTTAATCAAAACAGTTACCCTTCTATTAACCCCCCTTAAATCTTAATTCAATTAATACCTCATAGTACATTTCACAATTCTTACCCTAAATCCTCACTATTAACAGTACTTAATCTTAAATCACCTGTCTCCCCTATTACCATCTTATGAAAGGTTTATTCTTATTTATTTAATCAAAACAATTACCGTTCTATTAATCCAATTTAAATCTCAATTCAATTAATACCTCATAATACATTTCACACTTCTTACCCTAAATTCTCACTATTAACAGTACTTAATCTTAAATCACCTGTCTCCCCTATTACCATTTTATGAAAGGTTTACTCTTATTTATTTAATCAAAAAAATTACCGTTCTATTAATCCAATTTAAATCTCAATTCAATTAATACCTCATAATACATTTCACACTTCTTAACCTAAATCCTCACTATTAACAATACAGGTCAAACATGTTTATATTTCAAAATCTTATTTCCCTTTCTAAAACTTCCCCACATTTATTATTACTTCGTATAATGCTCAATAAATCTTTATTTCCTTATTACTTCACCAAATTTAGATCCTATCTCTAATCCCAAAAATATAACAATTTAACATTGAAACATAGTTCTTAATTCTAATAAAACTACAATACAATTTTCCAATTATTTCCCACAATTCTGTCTCTTTCACCATACCATTTATATAAAAACCAGTTTGAGTAATTCTTATTTGTAATTCATAGTCCTAGGACTCTCTCTAGTTTTGTGGAAGCTAAAAGGAAAGGAGGGTAAAATTACTTTCAGACTTGGAAGATTTTGTTAATGTTAACATACAATAAAGACAGAGCTAGCATTCTTCACTGTGCTTCCGGTCTAGATTACCTCAAGTTATGACATCATTATGAAAGACAAGAGCAATAAAGATGATTAGGGGACTGGAGGCTAAAACATATGAAGAACGGTTGCAGGAATTGGGTCCTAAGTTTAAGGAAAAGAAAGACTAGGGTTGACATGATACGCAGCAGTCTTCCAATATTTAAGGAGCTGCCACAAAGAAGAGGGGGTCAATTTGTTTTCCAAAGCACTAGAAGGCAAGACAAGAAACAATGGATAGAAACTAACTAAGCTAAGGTGACCAGATTTTAACATTGGTAAAGAGGGACATTGTGGGCGTGGCTTATTTTGTGGGCGTGGCTAGCTGGTCACGTGACTGGGTGGGCGTGGCTAGCTGGTCATGTGACCGGGTGGCCATGGCTATGTGTATAGGGTAAGGTGAACAGATTTTAACATTGGTAAGAAGGACACCATTGTGGGCGTGACTTATTGTGTGGGCGTGGCTCGGAGGCCATGTGACTGGGTAGGCGTGGCTAGCTGGTCATGTGACCGGGTGGCCATGGCTATGTGTATAGGGACTACTCAGAGGGCTGAAAAGTCATTTCTGACAGGTCCTCACACTTTTGACTGGTCCTCACACTTATGACCATCCTCACATTTATGCCCATGCAGTATTCTTAACAACCATGTCACTCATTTCACAACTGCTTCTCTTCACCATGATGACAAGATAGGGCAAAAATGTAAAATGTGAGGACAGTCGTAAGTTCGAGGACTGGTCAAAAGTGTGAGGACCAGTCAAAAATAACTTTTTCAGCCCTCTAAGTAGTCCATATGCACAAAAGGACTAACCAGAGGGCTGAAAAAATCATTTCTGACAGGTCCTCGCACTTTCGACTGGTCCTCACACTTATGACCATCCTCACATTTATGCCCATGCAGCATTCTTAACAACCATGTCTATTTATTCATATTTGTTCTCTTTTATTCTTTAAAGTTTAACCATTCATTCTTTATCTTAATATCTTTATATTTGTTTGGGATTGGCTTTCTTCCCTTTCATCTTTTTTATTGTACAGCAATCTTTCTCCTCAAACCTACCACCTCTCTCTTTTCTTTCCTTCTTACTTTCTCTTCCCCCCCTCTTCTTCTCCTCCCTACTTCCTCTTCCTTTCTCCTTCTCCTCCTCTCTTCCTCCCCCTCTTACCTTCACTCCTACTCTAATTTCCCTTCCCTTCCTTCATCCCTCTCTATTGCTGTATCCTTTTATGCATATGGACTACTCAGAGGGCTGAAAAAGTTATTTTTGACTGGTCCTCGCACTTTTGACCAGTCCTCGAACTTACGACTGTCTTCACATTTTACGTTTTTTGCTCTATCTTATCACCATGGGGAAGAGAAGCAGTTGTGAAATGAGTGACATGGTTGTTAAGGATGCTGCATGGGCATAAATGTGAGGATGGTCATAAGTGTGAGGACCAGTCAAAAGTGCGAGGACCTGTCAGAAATGACTTTTTTCAGCCCTCTGGTTAGTCCTTTTGTGCATATGGACTACTCAGAGGGCTGAAAAAGTTATTTTTGACTGGTCCTCGCACTTTTGACCAGTCCTCGAACTTACGACTGTCCTCACATTTTACATTTTTGCCCTATCTTGTCATCATGGTGAAGAGAAGCAGTTGTGAAATGAGTGACATAGTTGTTAAGAATGCTGCATGGGCATAAATGTGAGGATGGTCATAAGTGTGAGAACCAGTAATAATGTCATATTGTCACCGCTACCGGCTCGGCTGAACTGGACTGAACCGGGAGGAACCCACCACTGATCTTAAGGCTATACTACTATCACAAAATGCCAGGAAAATCCTCTTCCAATTTTATGGAGTGCTGGCATGTTTGGAGGGTTCCCTTGACAAATAGTCAAGGGAATTATAATTTGCCCACCCCTTGCCCTAATTATAATTTGCCCACCCCTTGCCATAAGCCCTTGCTTATGATTTCCTTCACTTGAAATTGCATAGGTGAAAGCATGAGACTTTATATCAGGGGTCCCCAAACTTGGCAGCTTTAAGACTTGTGGACTTCAACTCCCAGAATTCTCCAGCCAGCTATGTTGGGTAGACAATTCTGGGAGTTGAAGTCCACAAGTCTTAAAGCTGCCAAGTTTGAAGGCCTCTGCTTTATATAGTGGACAGTGACCCCACTACAAAGAAGTAGGCTCACATTTTAAAATGCCCCTACCTCTTTATTCAACAGGCAAAATAAATCTCGTGACCTTATGCCATTTTTTGGTACCAAGTTTTCATGAGAGCCCTGCTTTCTGGGACGCTCAACAACAATTGCTTTATGTCTGTGAAGTATGTACTTAACCAAATACACAGTAGGACCACAAGTGGCAGAGCAAATACCATGATTTTTTTTAAAAAATAAACAAACTGAATAGTTCAATCTGATAAACCCAATAAATGGATATGGTTTTTAGCATATCAGGAAGCAGGAAAAAGAAGTAGTTGCTAAGAGTGCATATTAAAGAAGAAATAAGGACACATAAGGAAGTTAAACATATTAAGGAAATTTGTTGAGATACCTGAAGAACAAAGAAGTGTCTGAAATCTGCTATACTCTGATTAAAAAAAAGTAGTAAGCAGCTACAGTGGTTTCAGTGACCTGAAGTGGGAATGTCACAAGATTTAGGATGCTTAAAAGTGACACGTGTGACTTTCTGTACAAAAGTTCCTTTGTTTCCTACTGTAAGTCTTAGGAACTTGAACAAAATTATCTTCCTGTGAAGCCAGATAATGGGCTGACTTCATAGGAAGACACCTGAGAACATGCCTTTCGTAATCTGGAGAACTTGCTGAGATCTTTTTCCTGTCTCCCTATGATTTATTTCGAGGTTATTTCCATCAAAAGCAGGAGCCATTCCAGAGGTGAAATCCAGCAGGTTCTGACAGGTTCTGGAGAACCGGTAGCGGAAATTTTGAGTACTTCGGAGAACTGGTAAATACCACCTCTTGCTGGCCCCAGGAGTGGGGAGGGAATGGGGATTTTGCAGTATCCTTCCCCCAGGAGTGGGGAGGGAATGGGGATTTTGCAGTATCCTTCCCCCAGGAGTGGGGAGGGAATGGAGATTTTGCAGTATCCTTCCCCCAGAGTGGGGTGGGAATGGAGATTTTGCATATCCTTCCCCTGCCACACCCACCAAGCCACACCATGCCCACCAAGCCACGCCCACAGAACCGATAGTAAAAAAAATTTGGATTTCACCACTGAGCCATTCCTAGATCACAGAACCCATACCTGTGACCAGGAAATTAGTTTGGGAAGTGAAGAGCAAGATAAAAGAGATACACAATTCCATTTCGCCAGCAACTCATTATCTTCTTCCCAATATTTTGGTGTCTGTATGAATAGCATCTGACTGCTCAATAGGAGAGCTGGCTCTCCATAATTTTTTTCTGGGACAGCCAGGAAAGAAAAGGCTCAAGAGGACCAAAGAGGTTGTAAGGGAGATGACACGTATGAAAGACAGGAATCTATGGAGCTGTTAGTTATCATCTTCATTTTTATGGCTTCTCTGCAGTAGTTCCACTTATCTAGCCTTCTGTGACTGCTTGGGAGCGTTGGGTAGGCAGACAACTAAGTGCTGTACCCTTTGTGAAACCTTGAAAGCAGGAAGCAAAGCTGCGACTGAATAGTATCAATTTTATTTGTAGTACTTAAAGATGTTTTATATAAAGCAGTTAAACATGCTGAGCTTGTCTGCTGGAAAGCTGACAGCTCGGGTTTGAGACCTCGCGTGACTGGGTGAGCTCTCGTTACTTGCCCCAGCTCCTGCTAAACTAGCAGTTCTAAAGCATGCAAATGAGAGTAGGTAAATAGGTACCACTTCAATGGAAAGGTAACAGCATTCTGTGTACCTTGGCGCATATATATATATATATATATATATATATATATATATATATATATATATATATATATATATATATATATATATATATATATATATATATAAATTTGATTTATATGCCGCCCTTCTCCGAAGACTCAGGGCGGCTTACAATGCGTTAAGCAATAGCCTTCATACTTTTGTATATTTATACAAAGTCAGCTTATTGCCCCCACAAACTGGGTCCTCATTTCACCTACCTTAGAAAGGATGGAAGGCTGAGTCAACCTTGAGCCTTGGCGAGATTCGAACTCTGCAGTAATTGCAGGCAGCTGATCTTAATAAGCTTAATAACAGGGTGCCTTAAACCCCTGTATTACCAAGGCTCTTTTTTTGCTGCCTATTCGCCCATGGTGACTCAAGGCGGCTTACAGAATATAAAAACCACATTTAAAACAATAAAACTAATAAAAAATCAAATAAATTAATTATAATAATAAAATCACCCCCCATACTCCCACCCCCAGCAACAGCAGATCACATGAGCCATTTAATGGGCTCCATCCTGCTCCGGGTTCCTCAGGCCCGCTGGCAGAACCAGGTCTTTAGCGCCTTCCGGAAGAGTATTAGAGTGTGGGCCATTCTAATCTCTGGGGGAATGATGTTCCAAAGAGAGGGAGCCACCACCGAGAAGGCCATTCTTTTGGGTCGCACCAGGTGAACCTCCCTCGGGGATGGGCCCCTACATTCCCTGCCTCCCTGCTCTGATAGGTTGGATAGATGTGACCGGCAAGAGACGGTCCCTCAGATAACCTGGTCCCAAGCCATGAAGGGCTATAAAGGTGACAACCAGCACCTTGAATTGCTGGTTGTAAATAAATCGGCAACCAATGCAGCTCCCGCACGAGAGGTGATACATGTGCACACCGGGATCTGCACAAAACCATGCGGGCCGCTGCATTTTGCACCAACTGGAGCTTCCGGATGCTCTTCAGGGGCAGCCCCATGTAGAACGCGTTGCAATAGTCAAGATGGGAAGTGACTAGGGCATGAGTGACTGTGAGTAGGGATTGTTGGTCCAGGAAATATAGCCGTGCTGACTACATGACCACTGAAGTATCTTCGGACAATGCGGGCTCCCTCGGCTAAGAAACAGAGATGAGCACTGCTGCCTAGAGCACGGGTGTTAAACTCGCCGCGTCATGTTGCTGTCACGTGATGTTTTGCGACGTTTTCCCCCTTCGCGGAGCTGGGGCATGCGTGGCCTGTGTGTGACGCATCCGCTCCATGGGCTGCCAGTTTGACACCCCTGCTCTAGAGTCAGATGTGACTGGACAGGGGAAACCTGGACGGAGACTAGGGTGGTTGGTGGGAAGGAGCTGCACTACTGATAGGAGCCTTGGTGGTGCAGCAGACTAAAGTGCTGTTAAGTAGCACTTAGCTGCCAGCTGCCTGCAATTACTGCAAGTTCAAATCTCACCAGGCTCAAGGTTGACTCAGACTTCCATCCTTCCGAGGTAGGTAAAATGAGGACCCGGATTGTGGAGGCAATAAACTGACTTTGTATAAAAAAGAACACCGCTTGGGGGTGGGTGGGCAAAAAGCTCTACTAAGCAGGTATATACAAAAGTATGAAGGCTATTGCTTAACGCATTGTAAGATGCCCTGAGTCTCCGGGGAAGGGGGGCATATAAATCGAATCAATCAATCAATCAATCAATCAATCAATCAATCAATCAATCAATACTTTGACTTCTGGGAAATGGGGGTTGTCCATCTGTGTCTCAATATATTCTCCAAATTCCACATGTTTGTTTTTTTTTAATTTGATTTATATGCCGCCCTTCTCTGGAGACTCAGGGCGGCTTACAATGCGCTAAGCAATAGCCTTCATACTTTTGTATATTTATACAAATATACAATTGCCCCCACAACTGGGTCCTCATTTAACCTACCTTAGAAAGGATGGAAGGCTGAGTCAACCTTGACCCTGGTAAGATTCGAACCTGCAGAAATTGCAGGCAGCTGTGTTAATAACAGGGTGCACTAAACCACTGTACTACCAAGGCTCCCAGCCCCTCAAATGTAAGTGTTTCATCTTCCATGTTCTGCAACATAATTGGTTATCCAGATTCTTGGCAGATTGGCATGTTATTTCCTATTCTGATTTATCTTGAACAACTGAGACCTACTTATGGGTGGCTCTAACCGGAATGCTTGATCAAACAATGAGACTAAATAATAGAAAACAGAGATTAAATGTGGGATATTAGATAGAACACATAGCATGTATCCTACAATTTCTGTTCCTTGCAGGTTTTTCTTTCTGGCCAGCTCAAAATTCCCTGGTCCTATGGAGGTCAAGTATTTTCTGTCCATAGGTAGAGTCAATAGGACTCTTAACAAAATGTCAGACTTTTGGAAATTATTTGAAAGCAAACACAATTCTTTCTGAAGCTCGACTCTGTCGAAATTCTCCTTAACAGTATTTATTGAGATGAAAGGATGAAAAGAATTCCAGCAACAAAGCTATTTCCTGTTTTGAACAGTTTATACCAGGCTGATTAGGGCAAAACTGATGATATTGTTTTATTTTGAAGTTTTAATTTAATTTCTAATAATAATATTCCTATCATCTTGTGCAGTGGTGAAATCCAAGTTTTTTTTTTACTACCAGTTCTTTGGGCATGGCTTGGTGGGTGTGGCAGGGGAAGGATATTGCAAAATCTCCATTCTCATCCCACTCTGGGGCCAGCCAGAGGTGGTATTTGCTGGTTCTCCGAACTGCTCAAAATTTCCGCTACTGGTTCTCCAGAATCTGTCAGAACCTGCTGGATTTCACCCCTGATCTTATGGATGGGATGATCTTTTCTTTGATGTTGGAGATCAACCTTGGATCAACCATTAAGCGAAATAAACCTAGGGCCCTAAAAAAATGGGGACAATACACTTTTCCCCCCAGCCATCACGCCCTTAACTCTTTCACAGCTATGCTTAACTTAAAAGTTTTTCATAACTGTCCTTATCTGAAGTGTTTCATTTTTAAATGAAATGTTTCATTTTAATCAGCAATGTTAAAAACATGTTTTCTTTGGCATGGTGAGTGGACAAAGTTTAAAAGTTTGTTTTGAAAGTGTCATGTATCACATTTTTTCCTGCCTCCATGATGTGAGAACTTCACTTCCAAGGAAGAATACCATTATTGGGTTGGTATTTAAGGCATCAATCAGTTGGCCTTAATCCAGTTTTGATTACAAAACAGCCATTAGAATCTTTATGCATATGGGAACCTATACTTACTGCAATTATCATAATTTCAAGCACAAGTTGATTTTGCATTATTGGTTTATTTAATTTTGGGAGAATTAGAGTGGGGTTGTGGAGTATTTCTGATGCTTTAATCTTCCGTGTTTCACACACTGTTTTCCACAAAAAATGGAGCCAACAACTGCAAAGGAATGACGAGCCGACAAGTACATCGGCTCTTTGAAATCTCTCTGGAAAGGACAGGATATGAGATCACCCACAAGTGCTCCAGACAGCTGCTCCTTATGAGGAAGCCTCAAGATAGTCATCTCCAGTGTTTTGAGCTGGCAGACAGAGGAATAGCCGTCTTCTTCAAACCATGGTCAATGCTTTTGAAAGGACATTCCTTTAGTTTTTACTCAGTTTTGAAAATTGCTTGTTAACTGCTTTTCAGTTACAGGGCTGTTAAACTTGATTTCATTGAGGGCTGTATCAGGGTTGTGTTTGACCTTGGGGGGCTGGGGTGGTGGATGTGGCCGTGGTGGCAGTGGCGGCTGTGGCCGTGGTGGCCGTGGCCAGCTCAATGTCATTCATCAAGGCTCTGTTTTTTGCCATGACGGCTTCCTGCAGCCCTCTGCCAGCGAAAACGGAGCTCAGGGAGGCCGCGTGTGGCCCTCCCGAGCTCCATTTTTGCTGGCAGAGGCACCGCAGGTTGGTCTTTAGCTGTTTCCAGGGTGGCCCTGCGGGCCAGATCTAAGCACCTTGTGGGCCGGATCCAGCCTGTAGGCCTGGAGTTTGACACCCTTGAGTTACAGTATTAGAAATCTTTGGATACACATATTTGTTAGCTCCAGATGAGTTTCTTTTAATCCCGAGTTAAAGAAATTTTAAATACGACTTTAATTTTTTCTGAAATAACCAGCAAAAGAGGGATTAAAACTTTCTAAAATCAAAGTTATTAGCAAAATCAAAGTTACAAACAGACTAAGGATTCAGACAAATTTGAAATAAGATTTTGGATTTAATTATAGAGAGTCTTTCATTTTTTGTCTTTCTTTTTCTCCACCTTCTATTCTTTCTTTTATGTTTCTATACTTTTAAAATTTGTATTAAATTTTAAAAATTAAATTTTAAAATTTAATAAAAATTTTAAAAATTTGTATTAAATTTTAAAAATTTCTATTGTGATTATAATATTGTAAAGGAAGAATTACTATTAAACAAAATCAAAGGAGCTGAAGTGGACTTCTACAAGTGGGAGAGCTTTATTTGTGGTGCGTAAGGGTAGGTGGGAAGGACCGTGGGAGACAGGGTGAAGAGAAAATTGCCAGTTGAGTCTCCCTGAGGAGGCATTCCATAAATGCGACCTATAATGGCGGAGCAACAGGTACAGAACAAATCCTGACGGTTGGAGATTTGTACGGCAGCATACATAGCACTCTCCTCCTCTCATTTTATTCCACAATAACAACAATTCTTTTGGTTTCAGGTGCAAGAAATCAGGAATCAGGGTACAAGTTTATTCCATGCTGTCTCTAAACAAAGAATCTGAACTACTAACAGTCAAGGCAAATTAGCGACAGATAAGAATCAAGGAAATTCTGTACTAAGAAGGGCTGGACTTAGATCTCTTGTCAGTGCAAAGGTCCTTGTCAGAAGAATAATTTGAAGTCCCAACTTGAGTCTGGGTTGGGCAAGAATAAACAAAAACGAGATTCAGACAGCTATGAGGAAAGAAGAAATATTTATTCCTAAAAGCAAATAGTTTGCTTTTAGGAGCAGCTGCAGAGAAATGAAATACAGAGGCAGACTTTTATAGGGGGAGCTTGTCCAGGGTGTGGAAGTGTCTATGCGCTGATTCAAGGGTGACACTTGAGGGGTCTCTCTCTCTCTCTCTCTCTTTCCCCCTCCTTCCCTCCCTCTCTGTGTATAGATATGTATTCTTGTTCCCAGCAGATATGTGGTCCTGCTGGGAAACCTAATTTAATTAATTCTGTTTGTGTTTACAGACCTTGTCCTTAGTCTGTGGATTAGGTCTGGGTAATTTATGGGGGATGGGGTTGGGTTTGAGGAAGTTTGGGTAAAGGATTCCCCCTCCCTCCCCCGTTTAAGGTTTATTTGGATTTATATACCACCCTTCTCCCGAAGGACTCAGGGCGGTGAACAGCCAAAGATAAAACACATACAATATAAAATTAAAAAAAACAATTTAAAACATATTAAACAAATTTGGCCCATACTAATTAAAACACCCCTTTTTAAAAAGCAAATTAAAATTAAACCATTAAAAAGAGTTTGTTTTTACTTGATTAATTTAGTTTCAGCTTGACACTTAATTATTTAGTGGAGACTCTTGACTCTCAGCCCATTGTGGAGTCTGTTAATGTTTGAAGGGAAAATGAAAACAGGATAAAGAATAAAATATAGTTTGTTGTAAAAGTTCTGACAGTACTCCAAACTGATGACGCGCTTGACCCCTCCCTCGGCCTCAGCCTGGTCATCTCCTATAGTTGGGCTGAGAAGGAGAAAATGGCTCCAAGTCACCCAGGGAGTTTTGAGACTAAGGGATTGGGGGACAAAAACTTGAGACTTCTTGTAGTCAGCACAACATTTTAGTAATTGGTTCTGATGACTATGTAATTAAAAAGTTATATGGATATGGTGCGGAAGGTAGCACCTTCCCCCCGATAGATTGGCTAAAATGTTCACTGGGCAATCGGCTGAATGTTGGAAGTGTGGGCAGGAACGAGGCAGCTACTATCATCAATGGTGGACATGCCCGGAAGCAGTTAAGTTCTGGGGAAAAATAAAAAAATGGCTTAATGAGATTTTAAATCAAAAGATTGATTGGGCACCAGAGACATGCTTGCTCGGCTCCAAACCGGATAATATAAAAAAAGACTTATGGTACTTAGCCCTACACATTATCACAACGGTGAGATTGATATACGCGCAATTTTGGAAAAACAAAAATATCCCATCGGAGGAAGAAATTATAAAAAAGATTTTGGACTGTGCGGAAGCAGATAAATTGACTAAAAAATTAAAAGATAAAGATCAAACTTAAACATGTTTATCCTGGGAAAAATTATATACTTGGCTAGCAAAGAGAAAACCACAACCCAATTGAAAAGAGGAAAGGTATCTACTGAGAAACCTATATTATACTAACAAAGTGAGGTCAGATAGACCTAATTGATGTATAAAGAGATATAAGTCGTTCTGTCTCCCTCGGAACATAATGTACTTGCAGATATGTTTGTTATTTGTTATGTTGCCTTGTATGTTATTTATATGATGTGTTGTTATTTTTTGTTTTTTTAAAATTTGTTTGATTTTAAATTGGGTTTTAAAAGTGGTTTAAAATGGTTTTAATTGGAAGTTTTAATTTTGGCCAAAGATTGAATTGTTTTAATATGTTTTTTAAATTTTGTCTTGTATGTTGTTTTATCATGGCTGTTCACCGCCCTGAGTCCTTTGGGAGAAGGGCGGTATACAAATATAATAATAATAATAATAATAATAATAATAATAATAATAATAATAATAATAATAATAATAATAATAATAATAATAATAATAATAATAATATAAAGAATTGCAATATTTAATTGTGAATATTTTAACAGCGGCTAGAATTGTATTTGCTAAAAACTGGAAAGGAGAGAAGATATCTACGGATTAAGAAATTATTAAGAAAATATTGGACTGTGCTGAAATGAGTAAACTGACATTTAAAATAAGAGAACAGGAAGATAAACAATATTATTTGATATGGGAGTTATTTTATCAATGAATAGACAATAAAACATGGAGATGAAATATGATACATGAAATGAAATTAAGATAAAATGTGTAAACACTTGTTTTTTTTTTTAGGGGAAAAGAACATGTGTCATATATTGATATCTTGAAGATTTTGGGAAAGGATTTTAACCTTTCTTAACGGAAACACTGTCTGTAATTGTTTGAAAGGATGATGTTTTTATGTTATTTTTGTTTGAAAATAAAAAAAAAAATTCTACCAAAAAAACCCCCCCATATTAACACCCCCACCACTGACTGGCTGGAATAGGCCTGAACAAGCTAACAATCTGCACCTGGATAGCATCACAAGATTATTAGATGACAAGATGTTAAAACCAGAGCCAGGGGAAGCAGATTGGTAACAGAGAGGCAGGCAGGATTTGCTGGGTTTTTTTTGTTTTTAAAGGTCTGATTTCTTTTTTTAAAAAAGATGTTAATGGTAAATAATGGGCTACTTGCCTGGTCCTGGAGTCTGTCTAAGATCTGAAATTTTACTCTTCCTTTTTTTTTTGAGTCATCCTTTACAGCAGCCTCTCCTAATTTGGTGTCCTGCCTTTACACTGGACTTCGGCAATGTTCTACAATCAAGTACTGAAAGAGGACTTTTCCCATTTTCCACCTCTCTTATGGCTTTCACTTCTGTTTCTCTTCAGTGTAAATTTTATGTTTTTCCAAACCAGAATTAAAAAAAGGCAGCAATTCACTTTTTATGGCAGAAATGACAACTGTGTATGTAGGAAGTTAGCACCCACCCCTCTCCTAGGAAAATGAAATATTCTAGGTAATATTAAAAAGGCAGAATGTTATATTTTCCCTAAAAGAGAAACATGTTTCTAAAGACAAACTCAGAGCCTCAGCTCCCTCCCCCACCCCAGCAGATATTTTGGTGCCAATTTATCTACAAGACAAAGGCTGGGCCAGCTTATCTACAAGACATGGCCCTCAGGACATGATAGGATTAGCCCTCACTCAAAATCCAAACCAGGACAAAGCCATTAAGCCATAATAGGAATTGTCCAAAGCCCCTTCATTACATCATCACCCAGCAAGATTCAACCAAGCTTGGGACTCAGAAGACACTACAAAGTTACCCCTGTATGGCCCCATGGGAGTCTGACAACCAATCAAAATACATTTCTTACATAGGAACAGGAAGCTCCACGGCAGGGCCCAAGAGAGGATATAAATCTTTCTCTCTCCCCCCTCCCCCTCTCTCCCTCCCTCTCTCTCTTTCTCTCTCCCATGTGCTCTTTTTTGCCCAGGGCCCAAAAAACCCATGTGGTCCTGTCCAGGGATGGGTTCTAATTTTTTTTACTACTGGTTCTGTGGGCGTGGCTTGATGGTCATGTGACAATTTTTTAGGATTGTGCAGAGGTACTGGTCTACCAGGCTTTTAACTGCTTGCAGAGCTGTACCGGTCTACTCATTTGTTCTTGGAGCGTCCTGGTCTACCCATTTGTTTTTGGAAGCATCGGTCTACTCATTTGTTTTTGGAGGCACTGGTCTACCACCACACTGCCTTTTAACACTGATCAGCTGTAGGGCGGCCCTTTGAAGCCCGGCAGCAAGAGTTTTGTTAAGGTTATTGTTGTTGTGTTACCAACCAGCAGAATAGATTGCACAGAGAAACGTTGCTGAGAGCAATGAATAAGAGATAAGCAAACTGGTTAGAGGTTATAAAATATCTCAATCTAGCAAAATAAGTCAAATGTTAAAACGTTACGGCATGGAGCTATGTAAGCTAGCTAAAACGCCTATGGCACAGGATGTTCAACAAGGTGAAATCCAAAGTTCTAAATTTAGTAAGGAGATCTACCAGTCTCTTATAGGTAGTCTATCTTATATAAGCAATTGGTCAAGACCCGATATTTCATTTGGAGTAAACCAATTAGCGAGGTATAATGCAGAGCCAGCTGATAGGCATTGGCAGGCCGCAAAGCGTATATTAAGATATCTGAAAATGACAATGCATTATGCATTGTATTTAGAACCTAACAATGATTTAGTATTGAGTGCATATGCAAATGTTTTTCGTTGGCTATGACTCAAATCATAGATCTTTTAGATTTTGGGCACAAGGAACTACTATGTGATTACAGCATGACTCAGCATTAAAGCCACATAATACAGTTTCAGCTTAAAGTTACAGTATACTTATATTGCCTGGACAACATAATTAGGCTCAAACCATATCCTAACAAGTTTAAACAGTTTTTTTCATTCTAGCCATCAGCTGGGACTCGGGAGGCAGCAAATAGATTGGGGGCGGGGCCAAATAAAAGGTAAGAATAACGTGGGCGGGGCAAGAGGGCCCAGCTCCTGAACAAAGAGAACCGGTTCGGTGACATCATATCGATTAAGGAACTGATGCTTATATATAAGTCAGGATTACTTTTATTGTAAAGCTATAATAACTGAATCTTACGAGCCTGGAATGTGCTTTCCCTCCCTTTATCTTCTGTAAACAAAAGAGAAGTTTGCTCATGTTATCATTTTGGCTTCAGCTCGGGGAAGAAGTAGTAACCAAATCAAGGTACTATTTGGAAAGACCTCACCCCCACTAAGACTTGCGGAGCAAACTCCTTTATACAAACAGTCAGCATACCCCACTCTCCCTTGTGCTGATTATGTTACCGCTTCTTCTTCTTCCTTGAGTTATTCCCACGCTATGGCAAATTCCACTTGTCGGCATATCTGTTTCCGTATGATTCTTGACGAATGCATCTTTTCTTTTATGTACACTGAGAGCGTATGCACCAAGACAAATTCCTTGTGTGTCCAATCACACTTGGCCAATAAAGAATTCTATTCTATTCTATTCTATTCTATTCTGTTCTGTTCTGTTCTGTTCTGTTCCGTTCCGTTCCGTTCCGTTCCGTTCCGTTCCGTTCCGTTCCGTTCCACTCCACTCCACTCCACTCCACTCCACTCCACTCCACTCCACTCCACTCTACTCTACTCTACTCTATTTGACTTGATCCAAGGCATCTTCAGGCATGATACCCACATGTTTCATGTCCTCCTTAATGCAATCCCTCAACCAATTCATGGGTCTACCACAGGGTTGCTGGCCATCAAGGGTCAGATGCATGGCTGTCCTGGACAACGAGTCTTCTTTACTGTGTATGACGTATCCAGATCATTTAAATCTTCCTTCCTGCAGTTTTGCTACGATTGGCTGGTAATTGGCTAGGATTAACCTGATAATTAAGCTTCTGCAGGAAAATAACCAAGCCCAGAATACACCAAAACCCCAAGAGCTACATATTTCCTCTAGCTTTGGTTTTATTCAAAAGGCAAATGTTTTTTTTCCCCCTGATTCTTTTTATTTTTTTTATTTTCAGTGATTTATTTTGAAACCACACTATTTGTTTTCTAGTGCAACATTGTAGCTCTGCCAAACTTGCAGAAAGTCAGTTCTCACATTGGTAGAAATTTTTGTCTTAGATTACTTCAAGGATCTAGTAAATCGACCCCATGCTGAGAAGCCGAAAGAGAGATAATTGCAGTGTCTGTCTTTGGAAAAAGACCATTTGCACCTGGTATGGTTTCGAATTGTGGTGTTGGAGAAGACTCTTGAGAGTCAATCCTAAACTGCCCTTTGGAAGGACAGATACTGAAGCTGAAGCTCAAATGATTTGGCAAACCTGATGAGAAGGGAGGGCTCATTGGAAAAGCTCCTGATGGTGGGAATGGAATATGGTCCAGGGTTAGCATGCCAGCAGCGGGGGGAGAGGGGTCACACACATGCGTGCCCACACCCATAATTCTATACATCCTGTGTAGGAAGTTAGCACCCTCACACAGAGAGGGCCTCCTCAGGGTGCCGTCAGCCAAACAATGTAGACTGGCGACCCCCAGGGGGAGACCCTTCTCTGTGGAGGCCCCTGCCCTCTGGAATGAATTACCCCCAGACATACGAAGGATCCCCGACTTCTGCGCCTTCCGTCGTGTAGTGAAGACCCTGTTATTCCAGCAAGCCGCTCTGATGGGATAAATGATTTTAATTTGGTCTTAATGGGGTTTTAAAATCGGTTTTAAAATGAGAGTTTTAAATTTGGCCCATGATTTAATTATTTTAATCTGCTCTTAAATTCTATTTTTGTACATTGTTTTTATTATGGCTGTTCACCGCCCTGAGTCCTTCGGGAGAAGGGCGGTATATAAATTAGAGAAATAAATAAAAATAAATAAATAAATAGCAGAAAGACGGGGGTTGCTTTTTGCCTTTGTTAAGGAGATTTTTCTCCTCTTCTCCTTTAGGGGAAATATTCTATTCTGCCTCTTTTAATATTCTGTAGAATATTTTATTCTAGGGAGGAGGCCCCTTCTCACAATGTCAAAGATAGGATTTTTTGCCTGAATGGTCAAGTCAACTGTTTCAAGCAAGCTTCCTTTCAGTTCTGATCTACATCCTACTAAAATGATGATGGAAGGTGAAGCAGGCCTGCCGAACAACAACTAACCAGAACAATGATTTCCTCACCAACCATTTTCTCTGAGGTTAGCTTTGAAGAGACTGAAATCTGAAATATTATTCAAGCAGGTAGTAAGTAACTGAAGTAAACCATCAGTTCAATTGACTTTTTGTTCAGCCTTTACCTCTTTGAATGTAAATTGAGGTTTTCTGCGTTTATTGCAAATTACACCATTTATATTAAGAATATAATTAATATAATTATATATTATAATTATAATTAATTATAATTATAATTAATATGATTATAATAATAATTATAATTAATATAATTAATGATGCAAACGCCACATGCTGTCACAAAAAATATAAACTCAAAAGAAAAAGTAGTTATGCCTCTGTAATCAGGCACAGGCAGCCCTCAATTTACAACTGTAATTGAGCCCAGAATTACAGTTGTAAGTTGTACCAGTCATTAAGTGGGGTCACCATATGAACTGCACACAATTTTATTTTATTTTTTTGTCGTTAAGCAAACAATATGATTAAACGAATCCCTTGTTTGCGCTGGTCTTTTTTTTTGCTGGAAACAGGAAATAAATACGTTTCCACAAACAATGTCATGACTTGTGGTCATGTGACCACAGGATGCTGTAAATGGCCTTAAATGCGATCTGATAGCCAAGTGACCAAAATGAAATCACATGACCCAGGAGGCGGGCATTGGAACTTTCAATCCGTGGTGTAAGAAGCCCTGGGGAAGTCCGTTGTAACTTCAAATGGCTGCTGACTGTTCATACATCGAGGACTACCTGTATGGTGAAGGCAGTGTTTGTCATAGTTCAAAATTTTATTATTTTAACAAAGTTAAAAATACAAAAATATAAAGGAAGATGAAGGTGAAATAGAGGATGAAAAAGAGAAGAGAGAAAAGTGTAGGGTAGATGGGAAAAAGGGGAAAAAAGCATTGACTTCCGACTCCTTTTGGTGAAGAAAAATAAGATAATAACATAAAACCTCAGCTTTTTACTTTTATATAATAGTATTTCTAGCCATTTCTATAATACCAAACCTACCTAATCACCAAAAACCCCAAAGCCAAAAAATCAAACTTTCATTTTTTTCCCATCTGAAGCACAAAGACCAAAAGCGGTTTCCAAGTAGAAATGAAATTGTGTTCTTTTCTTTAACCAAAGTAATCAATTGAGCCATCTCTGCTAACTCCATCAACTTTTGCAACCGTTCGTTCATTGTGGGTATCACAGTGTTCTTCCATTGTTGTGCATAAAGTATTGAAGGCACTGCTTCTCAACCTCAGCAACTTTAAGATACATTGATTTCAACTCCCAGAATTTCCCCACGCTGGTTGGTGAATTTTAGGAGTTAAAGTCCTTGTGCATGCTGGCTGGGAAAATTTGGGAGGTGAAATTCCACACACCTCTTAAAGTGGCTGAGAATGGGAAACACAGGTGCAAAGTATTGGATTACATCTGCCCTCTTGCTTGCTTTAGAAATAAACCTGTTCTTTCTCTGAATGGGTTTGAAGTGGCAGCATTTCACGCCCAAATTAAATCAACAAAGACCGCATTCTTACATAATGTGTACAAAAGAACAGAGATGACAAATCCTTCTTTCAAAGCCATTAGAGTGCACTGTTCACTTATTTTTAGCGATTCTGTCCCTTTGTTTGGGTAGTGTTTTTTTTTAAAAAATTATAGGGATGTACGTAGAAGTGACAGTGTTTCTAATATTTCTCCAGACGAGGGCACCCTTACTGTACTATGATGGCATCTAAAGACTATCAAAAGGATTGTGGCATACGTTTGTGTGTATTAAAATCAGATTTATCCAATGTATGAAGCACTGGATTATGGGGTTTGAGATGGAGGAAATATTAGAAGTAGAATCTGAGAAAAATAAAACTCTGGAGGTATAGTCCATTGAATATAGTATAGGTATACTATAAATAAAACTCTGGAGGTATAGTCCATCGAGCCTGGATAGCTCTGCAGACAAGGCACTGTAATTTAACACCAGCTGTCTGCAATTAAAGTAAGTTCGAATCTTGCCAGGCTCAAGGTTGACTCAGCCTTTCATCCTTTCTACGGTAGGTAAATTGAGGACCCAGTTTGTGGGGGCAATAAGCTGACTTTGTATAAAATATACAAAAGTATGAAGGCTATTGCTTAACGCACTGTAAGCCGCCCTGAGTCTCCGGAGAAGGGCGGCATATAAATCAAATTTAAAAAAAAGAAAAGAATGATACTTTTCCATTGATAATAGACATTCACAAAACGGCTAAGACTAGAGTGTTTTTGCATGCTGAATGCATATACTGGTAAAGATTCTCTGATTTAAAAGCTGGCTGATTTATTTCTGATCAAGTCTATCTTTGGATAGACCTTGGATTCTGGAATCATTGGATTCCAAGACGGTAAGATTACTGTGGAGCATTACTTGGATGTCTATGGAGATTCTCAATCTTCTAGGTCATAGTTGTTCCATAGGTACTTTTTCAAAAGGCAATTGAACGTTTTTTTGGGTTTTTTTCCTTGAAGATATTTTGCTTCTCATCCAAGAAGCTTCTTCAGTTCTGAAGAAATGTCTTCCAAGGAAAAACAAAGGAAGTCCAGTTGCCTTTTGAAAAAGTACCTCTGAGTTTACTTTCGAGGCCAAGTTTGCTTCCCCAGAATCAGGAGGTTTGTCCTACCTAGCACAGGGATGAACTGTTGAAAAAGAGGCATGGTTCCCCTTAGAACTGCAGTCTCTAACCTTTCTGGCTCCATACATTCTGGCAGCAGCAGAAGCAGTGGCAGATGGTGCTGGGACAGGAAGAGGGGAATGGTTTTGGTGTGCAAATCTAATCCTGCACAGTGCATAAATGGAGCTTCGTGCTGTTGCTTCCATAGACCAGTTCCCAATGGGCCATGGACCGGTACCAGTCTATGGACCAGGGGTTGGGGACCCCTGCCGTAGGAAATAAATAGGTGTAGCTCAGTGATGAAATTCAATTTTTTTTTTTACTACCGGTTCTGTGGGTGTGGCTTGGTGGGCATGGTGTGGCTTGGTGGGTGTAGCAGGGGAAGGATACTGCAAAATCACCATTCCCACCCCACTCCAGGGGAAGGATACTGCAAAGTTCCCATTCCCTCTCCACTCCTGGCGGAAGGATATTGCAAAATCTCCATTCCCACCCCACTCTGGGGCCAGCCAGAGGTAGTATTTGCTGGTTCTCTGAACTACTCAAAAAATCCGCTACCGGTTCTCCAGAATCTGTCAGAACCTGCTGGATTTCACCTGTGGTGTAGCTGGTGGTGATGTTATGAGGTCCAAAACAGTCTTGTCAAAATAGATATGGGAACAGAGATTTCCTTTAGATCTGCTGCTAAGTTTGGTTCCTAGGGTACTTCAGTGCAAATCTGCTGGTCTAGGGCAGGGAACTTGCATAGGCCTACCATTAAAGACCTACATGTTTTGCAAAGGAAATTGTCAGGCACACAAAATAAGGAACCAGGGTTGTTCAAATGAGTACGAGTTTATTCCATGCTATCTCTCAACAAGAATCTGAACTACTAATGGTCGAGGCAAATTGGCGGGAGATAAGTCAAGGGAATTCAAGGTGGGCCAGACTTGTGGGGACAAAAGTACTTGAGACTGATGAAGTGTTTGATCCCCTCCCTTGGGCTCCATCTGGTCATCTCCTACAGAAATTTCATTGTCAGAAAGATTATATGTTCGTGGTTTTAGTTGTGGATTGCAGGCAGTGTAGTTTGTTTTTAATTCTTGTAGAAAATTATTCCTGGGCACTGGTCCGACTTGATTGATATTGCTTGTTTGATGTGAGTATGTGCACATATGTGGATGTTTACATGTATGTGGTTTAACATGGTTGGATAGGTTGAGAAAGGCCTGCTTTAAAACCCTTTCAGTGTAAAACTCTCTGTGCTGATTTTGAACAAGGAGAGTTTTGGGAGAAAGTTTGAATTGTGTGTGAGGCATAAGGATTGATTTGTATCCAATATAAGCTGGGTGCTCCAGGAGGCTTTTTTCACAAGCGTGACAGTGAATCTGCTGTGTGACATTTTCTTGGCTCGGTTTCATTATGAGTAAAAATCTCTGAAGCTCTAAAGCAGCCTGCATTTTGCCCTTCGGTCCAAGAAATAAAGATGCTATCAACAATTTGAGGCGGCGATGGGTCTGCATATAGATGGGCAGTCAAATAACTGGCCCTTTGGTGCAGCCATAACAATCTAAAGCTGTATGCACTTAAAACTGTAGGGATGGGACTGAATTTTAGGAAGAGCTTTTCTATTTTACCACCACTAACCATATTCAACAGCACCGTATCAGCAGTAGAATTCTTCAAATTTTGGGGTTTTGTAATCTCCCAGGAGTTGAAATGGATGCTTAACATTAGAACCATCATTAAAAAGGCACAAAATAAAGAATGTTCTTCCTGAATCAGCTCAGGAAGTTCAGACTGCCCAGGAGCAGGGGTAAAATGCTACTGGTTTGGACTGGTTTGCCCGAACCGGTAGTAATAAATGCTACCAGTTCGAGCGAACTGGTATTTCTGACGATCAGCTGTGCCGCGCGATTTATATTTGCTAGAAAGCAGGAAATCCTGCGTGTGTATGCGTGCGCATTTGTGCGATGCTTCTGCGCATGCACAGAAGCATCTGGGCGGGTGGGTAGCAACCCACCACTGACCCAGTTCATGTAACCATTTTTCATATGTTTTAGCTTCCAGTCCCCTAATCATCTTTGTTGCTCTTCTCTGCACTCTTTCTAGAGTCTCCACATCTTTTTTACATCGACGATGGTTACACTGGCGACCAAAACTGAATGCAGTATATATATATATATATGTGTGTGTGTGTGTGTGTATTTACCCATATACCATGGCTATAGTATTATTCTTTATCCTTCTTATTATCTTTCTTACTCTCCCCTCTTATGAATATTATGATGATTATCATTATTCTATTGCTTCGCCTGTACACTGAGAGTTTCTGCACCAGAGACAAAATCCTTGTGTGTCTCATACTTAGCCAAATAGAGTATTCAATTCAATTCAATTCAATTCAATTCAATTCAATTCAATTCAATTCAATTCAATTTAATTCAACAGGTCTCAGACGAGAAGAAGCTTTTAGAGACAGGCTAAGGTGCTGAAGGTAATTATTCTTCCCAAAGAATATTACTGTAGGGTTTATTTTCAGCAGTTTTTGCCTTCCGCAAATTGAACTTCTTCAGATGATTTTGGGTTTTTTCCTCCTAAGTGTTAATAATATTCTGCTGATGATATTGAAGAAAGTTTTCTCCATTCAGAAGCATGGCTGATGACAGTCCTGCGGCTTTCCATTTTAGCATTTTCTGAGGAAATAGCAATTCTCACATTTCCCTCAGGAAGGTGACACCTGTCTCCGAATCCTTTGGAAAGTGCTATTGAGGAAGGCTGTTGAAGAGGAAGAAGGTATGAAAATGACAAACCGCTTCCCTCTGCTTTACACGGGGCTGGCTTTGAAGATTATTCAAAAGCAACATTGGGTGCAGAATGCAGCTGTTGGTATACTGATGAGTAAAAGTTCCCACAATAGCCATTGTGAACTAATTGTGCATGCTGCACTGGCTTTCAGTGGGTTTTCCATGTACATTTCAAAGTAGGGCTTTTGAAACCCTACATGGCTTAGTTCTGAGATACTTATAGCACCACCTGTTATAGGTATAATTGATCCACACCTGGTCTGTTTATCTTAGATCAGGAAATTGATTATTGCTGAGTTAAATAGGTGAATATTAGGGCAATTTGGAGATGGTGTTTCTCTGTGTAGATTCCATGTTATGGAGAATAACCTAGAACGGTGGTCCAAGGCAGGGGTGGGTTCTACTTACCTTTACTACAGGTTCGCAACGGGACCATTTATTTACAGCAAACAAGATAGTCAGGGACACAGGAACATCGTGAGGTAAATTCAAACAGCATACAGAATACCCAGAAGAAAAAGGTAGGGGGGGAAAAAAACGGGAAACTCCCCCTTTATGCCCACAGCAACAAATTATAGTATAGATTGCCTCATGCATCAGCCAGCATTCTTCAACCATTCAACCGCAACTGTGAATTTTGGCCCTTTGTACACTTTACTGTTCCAGCTACTAAATTTAACATCCTAACACACTTACTTGTATACCACCCCATAGTGTTTTATAGCACTCTATGGGCTGTTTACAATGTCAGCCTATTGTCCCCAACAATCTGGGTCCTCATTTTACCAACCTTGGAAGGATGGAAGGCTGAGTCAACCTCGAGTCCCGTCAGGATCAAACTCCAGACTGTGGGCAGAGTTTGCCTGCGATACTGCATTCTAACCACCAGAAACACCCTCACAGGCATCTGTTTGACTCAAATGAAAAGATGGAAAGGACTATCAGAATCCCAGCTACCACAAGGATACGAGATTTTGTCCATTTCCCCCCCCCCATTCCTCTATTGCTATGTTTGCTTCCATTGCCTTCCCTATGGACATTTCTTTCTCAGCTATGATTTGTGGTTAAGGTTACATTTTTACTATGTTTTGCTTAATAAACCCTTTCAGCTTTTATCTCCTTGAGGTATCTGCTGCTTTCAAGGTTTTATTGGTTTGATATTATTCTAACCTGCCTTGAGATCTTTAATTTTTCACCCCTTAAGGCGACCTCTTTCAAACAAAATGGTTTAAAATAACAATACTGTGATTTCCTGGCCAGAAAACAAGAAGCAAACTCTAAAGTTGATGGTGCTATCCTCTCAAAGCTCATTCATTCTTTTCCATTTCATTTTTGATGCAAAAAACCAGAGAGGCGAATCCTCAAGGAGCATACTGCTCTCTCCTATGCTAAGAAACTCCATTCTTACATAGGCATTGGTGTCATATTCCACAATGACGTTTGTCACATTTAAATCATTTTTATTTAACAATAAGAAAAACAATGGGAAATGGAAACACATCCGGTAGTATAAAAGAACTGAGAGCCATTTCGGGGTAGTGGTTAAAGTGTTAGACTAGAAACCAAAGACCACAAATTCTAATCTTCCCTTAAACAGGAAAGCCAGCTGGGTGACTTTGAGTCAGTCCCTGTTTCTCAGCCCCACCTACCAAACAAAGTTGTTGTGGAGAAAACAGGAAGCAGGACCATTCTTTACACCCTCTGGAATTGTACAAAATAAAAGTGGAAAATAAGTCTTTCCAATCAAGACACTCAAATGTATATCAATCCCTGAAAACACTCTACAATAATGTCTAGTGAGTTCTTCTTCCAGCCTTGTTTTTTTAGTGTTTTGGTAATTCAGAAGTATCCATGTCCTCTTGTTAGCTTCCAGATCAGTGGTGGGTTGCCCCCGGTTCGAACCGGTTCTATAGAACCGGTAGTAAAACCGGCGGGAGGCTCCGCCCACTGACCCCGACGTCATCAGAACGCTCCTGCGCATGTGCAGAAGAGCGTGCATGTGCGTGACCCCGTTGCAAACCAATAGTAAAGGTAAGTAGAACCCACCCCGGTTCCAGACCAGTGCTACTTAATTTATAAGAATATCTAAAGAAGAGAATATGGCAGTTGTAGCTCAGGATTGAACTGCAGGGTCCTTGGTATTGTTTACTTCTTGATAATTGGCCTAGTGTTAATTTTGTCGTTAATCTCTGTTCATCTGGATGTCCGTTGCTGGTGGGGATGTATTTTCCTTTGGGGTTTTTTGATTATCTCTTTTGAGTGGTATGTAGATGTTGTTTAACTCTATGTGCCTGTTGATGGCTGGTGGCAGGGCTGTTAAACTTGTGGCCTGAGGGCCGGATGTGTCATGCGCTGGCCACGCCCATGCCTGGTTTAGTGAAGGGGAAAAAAGTCATGATACGTCACGTGACGACACTGTGACGACACAAGAATTCTGGGAGTTGAAGTCCTCCAGGCTTAAAGTTGCCAAGGTTGGAGACCCCTGGCCTAGGTGACAGGACATCATCGTCTAAGACACCTTTCCCCTAGATCAGTGGTGGGCTATCCCCGGTTCGCACCGGTTCTGTAGAACTGGTAGTAAAACTGGCAGTAGGCTCCGCCCACCGACCCCAATGTCATCAAAATGCTTCTGCGCATGCGCAGAAGAGCACGCACGGGCGGCCCCATTGCAAACAGGTAGTAAAGGTAAGTAGAACCCACCCCTGCCCTAGATGTGTTTTCACTATCATTCCTTCTTGTCTTTGCACAAACAGGTGAAAACCATATTTTCCCTTTGGCCTTGGTTGAGCGGGGAAGGCATTATCACTGGATTCCATCAGAGTTGGGTGAACAATCCATTTAAATGAATTAAATAAACAGGGACATTCTTTTTTTTAAATTTTATTTTATCAGCTGTTTTATTGTGCTTTGTGGTGCATCCCCTGCACTCTTCAAAATTAAGGTGGGCTACAAATAGTGTTTAATAACTATATAAAATTAAATTTCCCCATTTTTTTTCCCCTGGGCGTTACGAGAGATTGGTACCAAATGTGAGAAGACAGAGTGATAAAATATAAAATGCAGAGTTCTACAGATTTAGGACTTAAAGTGTGTTGTTATTATGTCTCAGGGATAACTGCCTTGTTAAGTTACTTGCATATTTATGGCTTTGCTCAATTATTTCTTTACAACCAACAAATAATTTTATAGCAAGGGCCTCTGCAATTGTAAATTCTCCTGCGTGTGACAGAGGAGACTCTGGTCTATGGAGGGAAGCTGCTAACACCACAATTAATCTCACAGCCTAAAAGGTACCATGAAATTCTTTGCTGTTTATGGCTTTATGGCTCCCAACAAGACAAGTTTGTTAGCAAAAGAAAGACTCATTACAAGCAGGCAACAGGAACATGTAAACCGATGTCAGTAATATATATTTGATTTATCTTAAGCAACATGGCAGTGGATGTGTAAATATTTTGCCAGGCATAGATTCGGTTATGATTGCAGCTCTTCCTAATTGGTGGACTGATCCAGATGTGCACAATACACAGAACATAGAATAATAGAGTTCGAAGGGACCTTGGAAGTCTTCTAGTCCAACCCACTTCTCAAGCAGGAGACCCATTTCTACTACACCATTTCAGACAAATGGTTGATCCAGTCTCTTTTTGAAAGCCTCCAGTGATGGGGCACCCACAACTTCTGAAGGCAAGTTAATTGGTATCACTCTTAGGAAGTTTCTCCTTAATTCCAGGTTGCTTCTCTCCTTCCTTCTCCATCTTGTCTTGTTTCTCATCTTGCCTTTTGGTGGCTTTGGAAAATAGTTTGAACTCCTCACACCTGAGGGCAGGACAAGAAGCAATGGGTGGAAACTAATCAAGGAGAGAAGCAACCTAGAACTAAGGAGGACTTTCCTGATAGAACAATGAATCAGTGGAACAACTTGCCTTCTGAAGTTGTGGGTGGTCCAACACTGGAAGTTTTTGAGAAGATGTTGGATAACCATTTGTCTGAAGTGGTGTAGGGTTCCCTGCCTAAGCAGGGGGTTGGACTAGAAGACCTCCAAGGTCCCTTCCAAATCTGTGATTCTGTTCTGTTCTGTTCGTCTTTGTAGGAGCCCCTCAAATACTAGAACATTGCTATGAGAGCCAACCAGGACCATACTGATTAGGAATTCAGTGGATTGAAATCAAACTCTTGTGGCAGGTCCAAACTTTTCAAGAGGACAAGTAGGACATGCAACAGATGGTTACACCACATAGTATGATGGCTCACCAATACAACTGTGTCATTCTACAAATTCCTGAATTCCATTTTTTTACCACAATATCAAATATTCAATTTCTTTCCAGGTGTAATTCAGAGTGCTGGGCATTATCTTTAAAGTCCTGAATGACCTAGGGCCAGGTTATTTGTGGAAGCACATCTCCCTATGGGTATCTGCTCGTTCCACTGAGTGGGTTTGCTCCAGGTCCCATCCTTTACATGTTGCCATCTGATGGGACATAGGTACCATTTGGAGCACACTCTCCATAAGATCTTGAAGTACCCCCATCCTCATTGCCTTTGGGAATGTCCTGAAGAGTTGACCCGTCCCACAAATCTTGGAATAGAGTGAGACTGAAGCCCAGAAGAAGTGTTTGTAGACATATAGGGATGTCCTGTGTTTGGGGATACTGAGAGTTTTTATGGTGGGGTTCTCTTTTCTTGCTTTGTATTGGGCTTTGTATTTGAGCTTCCTGTTCCTGTGCAAGAACATGTATTCTATTGACTGTTGTCAGACTCCCATTTATTTATTTATTAATTTATTGGTTTGATTTATATGCCGCCCTTCTCTGGAGACTCAGGGCGGCTTACAATGTGTTAAGCAGTAGCCTTCATACTTTTGTATATCCCTGCTTAGTAGGGCTTCCCTCCCCCCCAAAACGGTGTTCTTTTTTATACAAAGTCAGCTTATTGCCCCCATAAACCGGGTCCTCATTTTACCTACCTCAAAAGTATGGAAGGCTGAGTCAACCTTGAGCCTGGTGAGATTTGAACTTGCAGTAATTGCAGGCAGCTGGTGTTACTTAACAGCACTGTAGTCTGCTGCACCACAAAGGCCATGTAGGGGTTATGTAGGGGTCATGTCTGTCTGAGCTAAGTTTGGACTGCTGAGATGATGTAATGAAGGGGCTTGTTGTTTATAGTCCCAGGTTTATGGTCTGTAGGGTGATGGCTAAATAAATTTTAATGTAAAATAAAAGACGGTTTATTTTTACTTGTTGCTTGTTTTTAAGCTAAGCTTTTATTGATGTCTGTATGTGGCTTTATTATCTATTGTAAACCACCCAGAGTCACTTTGGTGGGATGGGTGATTAAGAACTTTAATAATATAATAAAATAAAATATTAAGATAAAATTTAACAAGACTGGTGTGTGTGTGTCTCATCATATACCCCACTGTCGGCCAGACAGTATCGGCTGGCGACCCCTAGGGAGCGGGCCTACTCTGTGGGAGCACCTACCCTCTGGAATCAGCTCCCCCTGGAGCTCCGGATGGCCTCCAACCTTCGCTCTTTCCACCGAGAACTAAAAACATGGCTATTTCGCCTGGCCGGCCTGGATGGATGGGGGTTTTTTAAATGGATTTTAATTGATTTTAGGGATTTTATGTGCAACTTTTTAACCTGGAGTTTTTGTTTTATTTTTCTGTTTTATTGTTGTGAGCTGCCCTGAGTCCTCTCGGAGAAAGGGTGGCATATAAGCCTAAACAATAAATGAATGAATGAATGAATGAATGAATGAATGAATGAATGAATGAATGAATGAATGAATGAATAAATACATGAATAAATGGGATGCAATGGGATTTGCATTGTAACACTCTCCACTATCCTGCAGTTTATGACGTCTTTTATGGACTTTTATAGTCCATAAAGGACTGGGTATTTTTTTTTTAAATTTGAATTATATGCCGCCCTTCTCCGGAGACTCAGGGCGGCTTACAATGCGTTAAGCAATAGCCTTCATACTTTTGCATATTTTATACAAAGTCAGCTTATTGCCCCCACAATCTGGGTCCTCATTTCACCTACCTTAGAAAGGATGGAAGGCTGAGTCAACCTTGAGCCTGGGGAGATTCGAACTTGCAGTAATTGCAGGCAGCTGAATGTTAATAACAGGCTATTAATCTGCTGCGCCACCAGGCTCTTTTTGTATGTTAGTCCCATGAAAAGAAGGACTAAGGGTGACACGATAGCAGTGTTCCACACAAAGAAGAGAGGGTCAGACTATTCTCCAAAGCACCAGAATGCAAAACAAGAAACAATGAATGGAAAGACATAACCTAGAACCAGGGGTGGGTTCTACTTACCTTTACTAGCGGTTTGCAACGGGATCGCGCACGTGCGCTGAGCTTCTGCGCATGCGCAGATTGCCTATGATGACATCCGGGGCAGTGGGCGGAACCTCCCGCCGGTTTTACTACCGGTTCTTGCGAACCGGTCCAAACCGGGGGCAACCCACCACTGCCTAGAACAGGGGTCTGCAACCTTAAATACTCAAAGAGCCATTTGGACCCGTTTCCCACAGAAAAGAAAACACCGGGAGCCACAAAATCTGGGTGGGCATGGCGACCTCGATGTCACTCACTTCCACCAGTCACATGACCCCCTAGCCATGCCTACCCAGCCGGTCATTAGGGTAGAGGACTAGTTGTTAAAAAACACCGGCAACCACAAAATCCTTTTGACATCTCTCTCTCTCTCCCCTCCCTTCCTCTCTCCCCCAACTCTCTCCCCCTCTCTATATATTTCTATGTCTCTGCCCTGGCTGCTTCTCCATCCCCACGCCGTCACCCTTACCTTCTCAGGCCAGGCGAGGAGTGACTGGGAGAGGAGGACGAGGGGCGGGGACAGCCAGTGGTGGGAACACCTGACAGGGAGCCACAGCAGAGGGCCCAAAGAGCCGCATGTGGCTCCAGAGCCGCAGGTTGCTGACCCCTGGCCTAGAACTATGGAAAAAATTCTTAACAGTGAGAACAATTAACCAGTCAAACGGCTTAACTTCAGAAGTTGTATGTGCTCCGTCACTGGAGGCTTTTAAGAAGAGTCTGGATAGTAATTTCTCTGGAATGGTACAATAAGTCTCCTGCTTAGGCAGGGGGTTGGACTAGAAGACCTCCAAAGTCCCTTCCAACTCTGTTATTTTGTTCTGTTCTCCCCCCTTTCTTGTTACAATGATCCAGTGCCCTAATCCCTTTCTCTGAGTAATGCTGTTTTGTCTACCTAAAATCAAAATATAGGAAAAGGAGAAGATGCCGTTCTATTTTTTTTTTAACCACTAAAAAGAAAGCCATGTTATGAAAGGATCTTTTTTTGTGACTTAAAACGGTATTTTTCCTGGCCCTTACAATCCTCCATTTTCTTAAAAGTATATACATACACTTTTATCCTTACAATCTGCTAATTAACTGCTGGCCAAGAAATTATCATTCCATGTTGGGATTCTTTATTTATACAGCCCCAAGAGTTACATTTTCTTCCTGCTTAATGGATTCTATGCCCTTGCCGTTTTGACCTGACTAAGATCAAAATCAGTATATCTTTGACAAGGTTGCTTTGTTTATCCCAGAAATATTGAAGGAATGTATTTAAGATTAACATGGTGCACCATCCAAGCCCGATAGGATGGTTTATACATTCTGGTATTGGAGTCATTGTTCGTACTGAGGTTTCAGCTGTGCAATTATGTTTAATGACCTATAACTGAACAAATAAATAACTTTGTTCTTGCTAGTACAGTATCAGTGTTATTATTAAGCTTTGAGAGGTACACATTTGAGGACCGAGTTATATATCACCTTCAAAGACAGCGGGGGTTTGCTGTCAGCTAGACCGAAGTAGTTGCAGCAGGTTGCCAGAAATGTTTGGGAAGTCTGTAAGTTCACACCAGGCATTTGCTGGAACTGGGTATGTTTAGTTTCATGGAAAGAAGGACCAGGGGAGACATGATAGCAGTGTTCCAATATCTCAGAGGTTGCCACAAAGAAGACGGAGTCAAACTATTCTCCAACACACCTGAAGGCAGGACAAAAAACAATGGGTGGAAACTAATCAAGGAGAGAAGCAATTTAGAACTAAGGAGAAATTTCCTGACAGTTGAAACAATTAATCAGTGGAACTGATTGCTCCAACACTGGAAGTTTTTAAGAAGAGATTGGATAACCATTTGTCTGAAGTGGTGTAGGAAAGGAAAGGAAAGGAAAAAGTTTTAGAAGTCCAAAAGCTTTTCTTAGAATCATAGGTTGGGAGGGACCTTGGAAGTGTTCTAGTCCGAACCCTACTCAAAGCAGGAATTGTTATACTTCCTCAGACAAGTGGTTGTCCATTTTGTCCACAACTCTGCAACACAAGCCGGTTCACTGTTTAATAATGAAGCATTCCTGTGACTGGCTTTAAAAAAGTAATTTATGTTAAGTTCTGTGAACAACAAAAGCCAACAATTTAGAAAGAGAATGAGTGATGGCAAGGGAAGTCCAGGACAAAAAGGAATCTTTCAAGATAAATGTGACCAGGAACTTGTGATTTATGTACTAAACATTTGCATACCGCTCATCATTTTTCTTGAGTTTCAAAATTGTATACAATTTGTGAGTAATAACAGAACCGAACCACCAAACGGAAGATAAAAAAAAAAAACACTTTAAAACACTCTTAAGATATTTCCAGATGAAAATGTCTGCTACATCTAAGCGAGTCTACTGGATAGTGAAAAACAGTGCCATATTTCCTACCCAAAAAGGGTGTTCATAGCTGCTAGGACAATCATTTTCCTTGTAAATATAGGAGATGACCAGGCTGAGCCTGAGGAAGGAGTCAAGCATGTTATAAGTTTAGAATCCCTACATGCCCACAAGAAATCTAAGTCCAGCCCGTCTTGAATTCTGTTGACTCTTATCTAACACCAATTTGCTCTGACCATTAGTAATTTAGATTCTTGTTTGGAGATAGCATGGAATAAACGTGTACTCATTTCAACAGCCCCTGGTTCCTGATTTCTTGCACCTGACATTAGTCACATAATCAACTCTGACGGAGCTGATTGACGTGGGATGGCATCAGCACTTCTGCCGAATACTTTCTCAAATGAGAGCTATCCAACCGAGATAAGGACAATAATTAACAAAGATTCCTAGCCAGAAAAATTACAAAACACATATTACTGATTGCACTGTCAGTTGTAACAACCCTCTTGTGACAAACTTGTTGCAATGTCATGCCAAAGATTATTTTGTTCTTGATCTACTCCATCCATTTGGTGACTTGGACATTCCATTTTCTAAGATCATTTACCATTTGCTTTCAAAATCCTGATGTTTTCACAGGTCCCCAAAGCAACTTCTCTGTATTATAATAGTTCTCTGTACTATAATACTGTATAATACAATATATTATAATATGATAGCTGTATTGCTATTATCCTTCTCATCTTCTCATTTCTCATCTTCTCATCTTTCCGACTACCTTCTCCTATTGGTATCTCATGATTTATCATGTGTTGTTTGTATCTTATGATTAATGAGTGTAACTATGATTTAAAATCTATGACCTATCACCAGGGGTGGGTTCTAAATTTTTTTACTTCTGGTTCTGTGGGTGTGGCTTATTTTGTGGGTGTGGCTTGATGGTCATGTGACAATTATTTAGGATTTAGCAGAGGTACTGGTCTACCAGGCTTTTAACTGCTTGCAGAGCTGTACTGGTCTACTCATTTATTTTTGCAGGTACTGGTCTACTCATTTGTTTTTGCAGGCACTGGTCTACTCATTTATTTTTGCAGGCACCAGTCTGCTCATTTGTTTTTGGAGGCACTGGTCTACCACCACACTGCCTTTTAACACTGATCAGCTGTAGGGCGGCCCTTTGAAGCCCCGCGGCAAGAGTTTAAACAGTTTTTTTCCTTCTAGCTGATCAGCTGGGACTCAGGAGGCAGCAATAGATTGGGGGGTGGGGCCAAATAAAAGGTAACAATAATGTGGGGGGGGGGGCGGGGAGGCAGAACCGGTTTGGTGATGTCATATCATCACTGCTACCGGCTCGGTGGAACCGGGCTGAACCGGGAGGAACCCACCACTGCCTATCACTCTGTTGTTTGCATAAACACTGAGAGCTTATGCACCGAAGAAAAATTCCTTGTGTTTCCAATCACACTTGCCCAATAAAGAATTCTGTTTTGTTCTGTTCTGTTCTGTTCTGTTCTGTTCTGTTCTGTTCCGTTCCGTTCCACTTCACTCCACTCCATTCCATTTTACTCCACTCTCTTTTATAATAATTAAAATGTCAAAACCCATTTCAAAACTTCTCCCTGATGTATTGTTCTGTAGCTATTTCATCAGATGTTGCGAGAACATGGATCTTGCTAATCGCACTGAATAATAAACCACCATGAATAAATTATGTCTAGCAGGCCATCCCAATGTATCATTAGCTACTTCACAGAGTCATGTTGTCTACAGCTGGTGTAGCAATCTTTTATGTCAGTAACATGACTTTTTTTGAGCATTTCAAAAGAATTTCCTCCATATGTGGAATAGAGAAGTTGACTGAAATACTTTCTCATTCAAGTCCAAGATTGAGAAATGACTTGATGGAGGAATTGAGTGAGATTTGGTATCATTTAAAGAAAAAAAAAATTGAATGTAGTGTTTTCATACAACGAAACAAAACTTAAATATATACAATACAAAAAAGGGGGAAAAACCTTACACTGTACACTGAAAAATGTACACTGAGAGCATATGCACCAAAGACAAATTCCTTGTGTGTCCAATCACACTTGGCCAATAAAGAATTCTCTTCTCTTCTCTTCTCTTCTCTTCTCTTCTCTTCTCTTCTCTTCTCTTCTCTTCTCTTCTCTTCTCTTCTCTTCTCTTCTCTTCTCTTACCTTCTAAATTGTCTGCTTCTTTCTTTCCTTTGTTCATTAACAGAGTCGATTTACATTACGTATTTCCTGATTCCAGCAGTCAACTTCAGTCCAGTTCCTTCACTGTAATCACTGCGATCACTGTAAACCACATGACTCATTATATGTTCCTATGATGAAATGTGTCATCACTGATTTTCTAATATCACTGGTATGTGTTCTTGAAAGTAAAGATGTGTTGAAAAATATTGCACTTGAAAAACCAGTCTTTCTGAGGTTGGAAAAAGAAATTTCGTAGACATATTTGGCCTAAATATATATACAGTATATATACATATATTGCAGGGTTTTTTTTGCTCTTTTTGTTACCATGGTGGTGCAGTATTGCAGGCTAATTCTGCCAACTGTATGGAATACCATGAGCTAATCTTCCTTCCTTCCTTCCTCCCTCCCTCCCTCCCTCCCTTCCCTTCCCTTCCCTTCCCTTCCCTTCCCTTCCCTCCTTCTAATCCAGTGATGGCTAACCTTTTTGCCATCGTGTGCCAGCAGCGCGGGGGGGGGGAATTGTCACGCGCATGCATGCCCACATCCATAATTCTATGCACCCCGCCCCTGCACATGTGTGCGCGATCCCCTTCCCCCTTGCTCCTGGCATGCGATGGCATGTTTTTCTCTCTCCCCAGGCTCCAGAGCCTTTCTAAGAGCTTGGGGAGGGTGAAAATGGCCTTCCCCACCCCCCGGAGCCCCTCCGGAGGCCAGAAACTGCCTATTTGCCAACTTCCGGTGGGACTGGAAGGCCAGTTTTTTGCTCTCCCTAGCCTCCAGAGCCTTTCTAGGAGCCTGGGGAGGGTGAAAATGGCCTTCCCCACCCCCCCTGTAGGTCCTCTGGAGGCAGGAAACAGCCTGTTTCCCTACTTCCAGTGGGTCCAGAAGGCCCGAAAATCAGGTGGCTGATGCACGCATGCACACCGGAGCTGAGCTCGTGTGCCCACCGATATGGCTACGCGTGCCACCTGTGGCGCACTCGTGCCATAGGTTCACCATCACGGTTCTAGTCCTTTTCCCTTCCTTCCTTCCTTCCTTCCTTCCTTCCTTCCTTCCTTCCTTCCTTCCTTCCTTCCTTCCTCCCTCCCTCCCTCCCTCCCTCCCTCCCTCCCTCCCTCCCTCCCTTCCCTGCCATCCACTCTGGATTCCTGTTGATTGACTGGACATAGCACTGTAGTTTTCTTGGTAAAGTTTTTCAGAAGTAGTTTGCCATTGCTGGCTTCCTAGGGCTGAGAGAGAAGAACTGGCCATCTGATTTCATGCCAAGGCAAGACTAGAATTCATAATCTCCTTATGCGTAATGCCTTAACCACCACATCAAACTGGCTCTTGAGTAAATCTGAGGAGAGTGGGGGGGGGGGGTCAGTTTTTAAAATAGCAACAGCACTTAGCCTTATATACTGCTTCATAGTGTTTTACCGCACTTTCTAAGCAATTTACAGAGTCAGCATATTGCCCCTAACAATCTGGGTCCTAATTTTATCCACCTCAGAAGGCTGGAAGGCTGAGTCAACTTTGAGCAAGTCAGGATCGAACTCCTGGCTATGGGCAGAGTTATCTTGCAGTACTGCATTCTAACTATACTGCACCACCCTGGCACCATTCCAGCTGGTGCAGCAAAAACCTCGTTGCTCACTCTCTCTTTGCTATGTTTAAAGAAATAGTGATACCTTCACAATTTCAGAAGCTGTGTATGCATTTGCCTGGCAGTTTGCAGTAAACAAATGAAAATAAAATCTGAGCGCTCGCCCTAAAACAATGGAATTTCTGAAGCTGTCCAATCATCATTCCTTTGAAAATTTATTGCAAACTGTGATGGTGAAAGCAAAGAGGCATTTTTTCAGGAGCTGTAACATCATTGTAGTTGCTACAATAGATGGAGGGAAGCAAAAAGGGGAGGATAATAAATTGTGAGGCCTTTGGTTCATGAGGCAGTTGAAATTAAAGAAATACTCCAATCCTGGCCCCTGAAGAAGAGATAACAGAATAACAGAATTAGAAAGACCTTGGAAGTCTTTTAGTCCAACCTCCTGCTCAAATGGGAAACTCTATACTACTTCAGACAAATGGTTAACCAACATCTTCTTAAAAACTTCCAATGTTGGAGCAATCACAACTTCTGGAGGCAAGTTGTTCCACTGATTAATTGTTCTAACTGTCAGGAAATTTCTCCTTAGTTCTCAGTTGCTTCTCTCCTTGATTAGTTTCCACCCATTGCTTCTTGTCCTACCCTCAGGTGCTTTGGAGAATAGTTTGATTCCCTCTTCTTTCTGGCAGCTCCTCAAATACTGGAATACTGCTATCATGTCACCCCTAGTCCTTCTTTTCATTAAACTAGACATACCCAATTTCAGCAACTGCTCTTTATATATGTTAGCCTTCAGTCCAGAGGTGGTATTCAGAGGTTCTGTCCAGTTCTGGAGAACCGGTAGCGGAAATTTTGAGTAGTTCAGAGAACTGGTAAATAATACCTCTGATTGGCCCCGCCCCCATCTATTCCCTGCCTCCCAAGTCCCAGCTGATCGGGAGGAAATAGGGATTTTATTTATTTATTTAATTTATTTATTATTCGTATTTCTATGCCGCCCAACTCTCCGAGGACTCTATTTTGCAGTAACCTTTCCCTGGAGTGAGGAGGAAATGGAGATTTTACACTATCCTTCCCCTGCCATGCCCACCAAGCCATGCCACACCCACCAAGCCACACCCACAGAACTGGTAGTAAAAAATGTTGAATCCTACCACTGCTTCAGTCCCCTAATCATCTTTGTTGCTTTTCTCTGCACTGTTTCTAGAGCCTCAACATTTTTTATATCATGGCGACCAAAACTGGAAGCCATATTCCAAGTGTGGTCTTACCAAGGCATTATAAAGTGGTATTAACACCAGGAGTGGGTTCTAAATTTTTTTACTACCGGTTCTGTGGACGTGGCTTATTTTGTGGGCGTGGGTTACTGAGCTGGGACTCAGGAGGCAGCAATAGATTGGGGGTGGGGCCAAATAAAAGGTAAGAATAACGCGGGTGGGTGGGTGGGGAGGGGCGGGGGGGCAGAACCGGTTTGGTGATGTCATATCCTCACCGCTACTTGCTCGGCGGAACCGTGCCAAACCGGGAGGAACCCACCATTGATTAACACTTCACGAGATCTTGATCCTATCCCTCTATTAATGCAATTTAGATTGGTTTGGAGCCCAAAGAGTTCCCAAGCCAGTTTATGCCCTTCAAAGAATAATTCTGACTGGATTGTACAGTGGAATGGATTTTGTCATGTCACACGCGCACACTGTCAACTCTGAAGAGGACCTAGCTGAAGCCATTTTTTGCTGCCTCATAGTTGCCATGATCCCTGAGAGGGGGAAGGGAGGGGGGGGAAGTAGATAGTAGATAGACCGGCTAACCGTCAAAGCAAAAAGTTTTCCTGTGGGAACCAAGGTCATCTTAACAAGTGGCTGTGGAAGGAGGAGAAAAATTACCAAGCAGCCTGCCAGCTACTTTCACTGGATAATGTGACCAGTGACATCTGGGAGGGGCGACTTTTGCTCTTTTAATTAGGTAAAAACCATGGGAACTATCAGAGTTGGTTTGCACTGGCTGTGCCAATATGATGTATCCAATAAACATGTTTTTTGAGGAATCTTCCTGCCTCAGAGTTCTACTTTCAATGGGTGCATTGGTCTCTCTCCCTCTCCCTCTCCCTCCCTCCCTCCCTCTCTCTCTCTCTCTCTCTGTGTGTGTCTGTCTGTCTGTCTGTCTCTCAGTCTGTCTGTCACACACACAAAACAGCTGCAGTGAAGGAGGACCTGTGAAGCTTTCAATACATCTTTCCTCTTTAAGGACCTATGAACAGAATACTCTATCAGCAGAAGTTGGTTAAAGGCAGAATTCTAACCAACGCACAACTTCTAAGTTCTTTTTTACGGAGCTGGTGGCAAGTGGAAATATTGTAGAATTGGGGGATATTTTTTTGCAATATTTGAGCAACAAATAAATCAGGTCACCTGCTGAATACAGTAGCATGAGCTAATTCTGGCACAGTGCAAACAACCCACGCTGAAGTACCCTGAGCTATAAACAGGCTGAACAAAACCGCAATAGTAAGATTGACCATGCATAAAAAGGAACCAAGTAGCAGAGCTGATCAGGCCAGATTGCAAAGATTGCCTTACTAAGACCATATATAGAATACTGCATTCAGTTCTGGTCACCACAATATAAAAAAAGATGTTGAGACTTTGGAAATAATGCAGAGAAGAGCAACAAAAATGATTATTTATTTATTTTTATATTTATTTATTTATTAAATTTATATACCGCCCTATTCCCGAGGGACTCAGGGCGGTGAACAGCGAAAAGATAAAAATACATGTAATACAAACGTTAAAAAACCAATTAAAATATACTAAACACTCTGGTCCTAGATAATTCAAGACATCCCAGTTTAAAACAAAATCAAAAGCAATATAAAGGGAAAGTTAGGCCAGGCCGGTCTGCTGAAACAGGAATGTTTTGAGGGCACGGCGGAAAGTGCGCAGATCCAGGATCTTCTGTATCTCTGGGGGGAACTCGTTCCAGATGGTGGGTGCCCTCACAGAAAAGGCTCTCCCCCTGGGGGCCGCCAGTCGACACTGTTCGGCTGACGGCACCCTGAGAAGCCCCTCTCTATGGGAGCATACTGGGCAGTGAGAGGCTATTGTGGCAGAAGGCGGTCTCGTAAGTACTCCGGTCCTAAGCCATGGAGCGCTCTAAAGGTGGTAACCAAGACCTTGAAGCGCACCCGGAAGACCACCGGGGGCCAGTGCAGCTCGCGCTGATTAGGGAGCTGGGGGCTGAAACATACGAAGAGCAGTTACAGGAATTGGGTATGTCTAGTCTAATGAAAAGAAGGACTAGGGGAGACATGATAGCAGTGTTCCAATATCTGAGAGGCTCCTACAAAGATGAGGGAGTCAGCCTATTTTCCAACACACCAAAAGGCAAGACGAGAAACAATGGAAACTAACTAAGGAAAAATTTCCCAACAGTGAGAGCAATCAACCAATGGAATGACTTACCTTTAGAAGTTATGGGTGCTCCATCACTGGAGGCTTTCAAAAAAACGACTGGACACTCATTTATTGGAAATGGTATAGGTCTCCGGCTTGAGCAGGGGATTGGATTACAAGACAGCCAAAGTCTCTTCTAACTCTATTATTCTATCTTCTATGTTTTAAGTGAGGAGCATTTGAGCATCTGGAAACTGAAAACTTTCTTGCCACAGTTGTTAAGCGAATCACTTCAGTTCCGTTAATAACATTGGTCGTTAAGTGAATCTGGCTTCTCCATTCACTTTGCTTGTCAAGACGGTTGCAAAAGGTAATTGCGTGACCCTGGGACACTGCAACCGTCATAAATATGAACCAGTTGTCAAGCATCCAAATTTTGATCATGTGGCCATGGGGATGCTGCAACGGTCTTAAGTGAGGAAAATAGGTCATAGGTCATTTTTTTCCAGTGCCGTTGTAGCTTCATTTAGGTCACTAAATGAATAGTTGTAAGTCGAGGACTCCCTGTATATTATTCTGGTTTATGGCAAGAGATCAAAGCCAAGGAATTTACGACTACTTAGCATAACTGTCAGGAAGACACATTTTGGAGGGTGGGAATAATATTCATATTATTCTTATGCTTCCAATATGCATTAACCTATGTTTCAAGCAACCAATGTTACTAATGGAACTTCAGTGATTCACTTAACAACCTTAAGGGGAAACCTTATAACCGAGGAAAGTTATCCCAGTGCATTTGCTCAGTGAAAGCTGTCAATTCAACATTTCGGAAGACAAAAAGTTGCACTATTCAGTCATGTAGCCAGAGTTCAGCTATGGCCTTCTCTTGAATCCTTAACTTTTTTTACTCCACTTTGCTCCTTCTTCTGTGGCCCAGAGGTTGGGGACCCCTGCACTATACCCATTTCATATAAATGATTGCCCAGCCCCCCCTTTTTTAAAAAAGCCTCCAGCGATGGAGCAACCACAACTTCGGAAGGCAAGCTATTCCATTGGTTGTTTGCTGTCACCGTTAGGAATTTTCTCCTGAGTTCTAGGTTGCTTCTGTCAGGGTTCCAAGTAACACCCCCAACCAAGTAAGGCAGGCATTTCCTCAAAGTTCCATTTTATTAGAGATGTCATATTGGCACATCTGGGAAAACCCGAATCTGAAAGGCCCCCGGGTTTTCTCCACCCAGCGGCCAACAGAGCTGGCAACAGTGAGGAGGTTGGGGAAGAATGTGGGCCAGTCCTGAAATCTGCAGAAGGCTCAGGTGATGGCTCTGAGTCGGAGGCAGAGAAGGGCCCAAGGCCATCTAGTAGTTCTTTGCTGCGTCCGGAGTCTCCAGAGTCTGACATCCGCGAGGCAGAAGAACAGCGTGACCCTGTTCCCAGTGTGCGTATGCGCAGAGCTGCCAGGAGTCAGGAACAATTAAGGAAACAGGATCGACTTGGGAGTAAGGCTTGGAGATGATTGACCCCTTCCATAAGACATAAAAGAGAAGCAAACAGGACATGAACTTTTCCAGGAAGCAATTAGTTCATCTGGCCGATTCAAGATTTGAAAATTCTGTTTGTGACTCTGTACCAAGTTTGGCCTTGCCCTGCGTCTGGAAATTAGCTCTTTGGCAGCATTCCACGTGAGATAGGTAGGTGTTGATAACCTTCCTCTGAAAGACTCTTTATCAAGCCTTGCGGACTGTAAATGAAAGTAATTTACAGCCATATGAATTAAAGAATTTTGCCAGGACTAAGTTTGTGCTGTTTAATTTCTAAGGAAGCCTAGGTCAGAACAAAAGCTTCTGCTTGAGATCATTCAAGAATGTTCCGGTTGCTTTTGTGCCTGACACTTAATGCAAGAGTTGAAATTCCGTGGGGTTTTGTCACTTTAAACATTATTATTTAATTCTGAGATACCCACCTTACTGAAAAAGGTCATACAGTATAATAGCACTTAGTCTCTAAAAGAAATTCCTAAGTCCCTGAAAGAAAGAACACTGTTTGATAAAGCAGGATACACATTATTATATGAAAAAGATCACACCAAACCTATCTGTGAATACTTCTGAATCATAGAATACACAACACTATTTCCCTGCCTCTAATGGAAATGATTGTCCAACTTTTCCAGTGTGCTGGACTTTATCACAGTGGAAAACTATTTTAATTCATGAAGCGAAAAATCCTAGCTGTGTTTGTCCCCGTTCCTAAAAGCGTAAATAGGAAAATGTCAACTTAAATAGCCAATGATTTGTTGTTGTTTTTTTCCCTTGACATCAGTATCGCCACCTAAGGAAGTTTCTTCTCTCTGTCTAACATTTAGGGGTAGCCCTGAAAGGTCAGTAGAGGTTGCATGCTGATATTTTATGCGTAAATTAAAAGTCATTTGCAGCGGCTTTTGTGGCAGCAACTGGGTTTAATTGATGCCACTTAATCACTCTCTGTGTATCAGATTCTGGAATTGCTTTCTTGTGTTTCCTCTGTTGGTGGTCAGTCATAATTATGTTTGCCAAAAAAATAACCTTGTTTTTCTAGGCCATGGATGTTTACTACACTTTCACTGCTAGCAGTGAAATACTTTTTTTCTCTTCATATTTAGGAGAAAAGACCAAATATAAATGCTTTAAATAAATCCATATACAGGTAGCCCTTGACTTACAACAGTTCGAGAGTAAAGATTCATTCTCAGAGCTTGTGGGTTGGTTTCCAAACATTTCATTACCAGCCTAGGTAACATCTTCAGTGGAGTTTAGGGCAGTGGTGAAATTCATTTTTTTTTTACTACTGGTTCTGTGGGTGTGGCTTGGTGGGCGTGACTTGGTGGGCATGGCAGGGGAAGGATACTGCAAAATCCCCATTCCCTCCCCATTCTGGGGCCAGCCAGAAATGGTATTTGCTGGTTCTCCGAACTACTCAAAATTTCCGCCACCGGTTCTCCAGAACCTGTCAGAACCTGCTGGATTTCACCCCTGAGTTTAGGCGATGTCAGTGTTCCGTTTATAAGGGCTGAGGTGTGGGTGTGTCAAGTGAGGGTCTTGTGATGAGTCATCTGTGAGTCTTGGGATGAGTCTTGTGATAAGGAGTTTACCTCAGATCAAGGCCGTTGGGAGGTGAACAGATGTTGTGTGTCAGTGGGGGTGGGAATTGCATGAGGTGGTTGAGGGTCGGTGCCGTCTCTGGTTGGTTGTGTGATTGATCTGGATTCTGAGGGGTTCGTAGGCTGGTTGTCGGTCAGTGTGTCTGTTGATGGAATTGCTTGTGGAGTGCCAGGCTTCAATGAACTATCAAGAGCGGCGGGTGGTGGCATGGCCGATGATTGTTGTGTTGCTCCAGTCGAACTGGTGCTGTTTGGTGTTGCTGTGGGTAGAGGTTAAATCCTTAGCACCAGTTTGGCTGGAGCAATGCAAAAACCATCGGTCACGCTACCACCCGCCATGTTTATGAGTTCATCGAATCCGGGCACTTCACAATCAATTCCATCAACAGACACATTGACCTACAACCAGCCTACGAACCCCTCAGGATCCAAATCAACTGCACAGCCAACCAGAGATGGCACCGACCTTCAACCACCTCATGCAATTCCCACCCCCACTCACACCACCTCCAAACAACCATGGCCTGAGGTAATCCCCTTATCACAATACCCGTCACAAGACTCACAGATGACTCATCACAAAACCTGTCACAAGACTGTCACTTGACACATCCACACCTAAGCCCTTATAAATAGAAGAACACTGACATCCCCTAAACTCCACTGAAGATGTTACCTAGCCTGGTAATGAAACATTCAGAAACCAACCCACATCGGAGAACGAACCTTTATCCACATCCTATACCCGAGCTACGGATATTCGCCACTATAGCAAAATTACAACAGTTTGTTTAGTGACCGTTTGTAATTACAAAGACACTGAAAAAGTGACTTATGACCACTGTTCACACTTACGACCATGGTCACGTGATCAAAATCTGGACATTTGCAACTGGTTCATATATATAACGGTTGCGGTGTCCTGGGGTCGTGTAACCACCTTTTGCAACCTTCTGACAAGCAAAGTCAGAAATCAAAATCCTCAGTAAGGCCACACCTGGAATTCTGCATCCAGTTTTGGTCACCACATTACAAAAAAGATGTTGAGACTTTGCTAGAAGTGCAAAGCAGAGCAACTAAGATGATTAAAGGCCTGGAGACTAAAACATATGAAGAACGGTTGCAGGAACCGTTGGGTTTGGCTAGTCTAGAGAAAAGAAGGATTAGGGGTGACGTAATAGGAGTATTCTAGTATTTGAGGGGCTGCCACAAAGAAGAGAGGATCAACTTATTTTCCAACGCACCAGAAGGCAAGACAAGAAACAATGGATGGAAACCAGGGGTGAAATGCTCCCGGTTTGGACCGGATCGCCGGATCCGGTAGTGATGGCAGCGGGTGGTTCGGAGAACCGGTAGCAAAAATCCCTGCGCCCCCCCCCCATCATGCCCAGCTGAGCCACACGATCAGAAGAGGCTTTTTTTTTTTTTTACTTTTAAAAGCATTTTTTCTACAACCTCTTCTGACGAAAAAAATGCTTTTAAAAGTAAAAAAAAAAAAAGCTTCTGATGGTCGTGCGGCTCAGCTGGGATCATCAGAGGCTTTTCAAAGCATTTTTTTCTGCAACCTCTTGGCCGAAGAGGTGGTAAAAAAAAATGCTTTGAAAAGTCTCTGATGATCCCCAAAATTATTTAATGTTTTTAAATTGTTTTTAAATTTTATATGTTACGTTTTACCATGTCTGTTCACCGCCCTGATTCCTGTTGGAGAAGGGCGGTATACAAATTAAATAAAATAATAAATAAATAAATAAATAAATAAATAAATAAATAAATAAATAAATAAATAAATAAATAAATAAATAAATAAATAAATAAATAAATAAATAAATAAATAAATAAATAAATAAATAAATCCCAGCTGAGTTGCCTGATCGGCAGAGGCTTTTCAATGCATTAGAAAAAATGCTTTGAAAAGTTTAAAAAAAAAAAGTTGGCCACGCCCACGCAGTCACATTACCACCACCACCACCACCAAGCCACGCCCACAGAACCGGTAGTAACAAATTTTACATTTCACCCCTGATGGAAAGTAATCAAATGGAAAGCAAACGGGAACTAAGGAGAAACTTCCTAATAGTGAGAACAATTAACCAGTGGAACAGCTTTGCCTTCAGAAGTTGTGGGGGCTTCATCACTGGAGTTTTTAAAGAAGAGATTGGACAACCATTTGTCTGAAATGGTGTAGGGCCTTCCTGCTTAAGCAAAGGGTTGGACTAGAAGACCTCCAAGGTCCCTTCCAATTCTCTGTTATTCTGTGGAGGCAAGATTGATCTAATTGATTCATTAATCTCAGATTGCTTTATCCAGCTTGGCTTTCAGTTCTGTATAAGAAACAATGAAGATGATGGATGTGGTAAAGACCGTGCTTTTCCTTTTTTTCCCCCCTCCTGGCAGGAAGCAGAAGTGAGACTTTCTTCTGCTGAAACTTTTCGTGTGACTAAAAGAACTGCATCTGCTGGGCCAGCCAACTAAAGCCACCTTGTCTTCCTTTGCTTGGAAGTAAAAGTTCCTTAAACTATGAAGGAGGTACATCCAATTAACCACACCAGGGGCAGAGTTTTTCAATTCCATATACCGATATCTGCCATGTTCTCTCTGGAATGGCATCATGCTTGCTTTATCCGTACAGTACGTGACTTCTCAAATCTTACTTTGCAAATGGTTGCTTCAGTTCTGCTTTCTGGGGGAAAATAACCAAAGAAGACGTGAATGAACTTCCACTTGAGAAAGAGGGAAGGAGAGCCAAGGAGCCAGAGGTGGGTTTCAGCAGGTTCTGACCAGTTCTGCAGAACTGGTAGCGGAAATTTCGAGTAGTTTGGAGAACTAGTAAATACCACCTCTGACTGGCCCCACTCCCCCCATCTATTCTCTGCCTCCCAAGTCCCAGCTGATTGGGAGGAAATGGAGATTTTACAGTATCCTTCCCTGTCACGCCCACCAAGCTACACCCACAGAACTGGTAGTAACATTTTTTGAAATCCACCACTGCAAGGAGCATCATGCTTGCAGCTGCTGCCATTATAGCACTTAGCAATAGCATTGTTGTGGTCTGCCTGTCAGCGCTCCGAACTATGATTTTTCCAGCACTGACATGAATGAGTGGGAAAGAGCCTTTTAGAAATAGTAGCTTGACTTTTCACCCAGTTCTTTCCCCCCGGCACATAACGTCACCTAGGTGATGGGAGGAGGGGGAAAATTCCTGTGACTTGAAGTAACTGAGATGGAAGATGGACTTGGAAGATGGCCAATGAGACACTGAGATTTGAGGAACGGGAAAGGGAGGGGTTTGGGATCAGAGGATCAGTTTCGGCTGCAAATGAGTTCAGGACTAGATAGTTATTCTTCAATAAATAATAGATTTCATCAAAGACTTTGTGTTTGAGAATGAAATTTATTTGAGATAACATCGGAACCTGACACCGCCAGCAGCCTGCGGAACTGGCAGTGGAGTCGGACAGCGAGGAGGCTGAGGAAGAACATGGGCCAGTCCTGGAGGCTGGGGAAGGCCCGGATGAGGGTTCTGTGTTGGAGGCAGAGATGGGGCCAGGGCCATCTGGGAATGATGTGCGGACTCCATAGCCTCCAGAGGCTGACAGCAGAGAGGCAGAGGAACAGGAGGAGCCTGTTCACGCATGAGAAGAGCTGCCAGAAGGCAAGAACAGCTAAAGCAAAAAGGACGACTCGGGAGTAAGGCCAAGAGATGATTGGCCCCTCCCAGAAGGCTTAAAAGACCAGCAACGGCTCTTGGGCTCTTTGTCAGAAAACAACATTCCAGTTTCCGGTACATGCATGCATGCCGGCCAGCAAATCTTCCAGTTACTGCCACACATGTGGACACACACGCCGAGAGCTGGCCAGCGCGCATGCTCATGCTGGAAAATGGAAGACCAGCTCTTCTGGTTTCCGACACTGCCACACGTACAAAGACCAGCTGATTGGCACGTGAGCATGCGCGCCAGAAACCCAGAAGAGTAACAGGCGACGCTGTGCGTGCCAGGCAACATGGCTTCGTGTGCCACTTTGGGCACGCGTCAATGGTGGGTTGCTCCTGGTTCGCACCGGTTCACAAGAACCGGTAGTAAAAATTTGTAGTAGTTTGGAGAACTGGTAATAACATTGGCTGGCCATGCCCCCAAACCGATCCCTGGCCCAATTGCCGCTCGCTTACCCCGCCCACCTCATCAGAGGCTTTTCTGTTTTTCTTTACTTTTAAAAGCATTTTTTCTACAATCTCTTCGGCCGAAAAAAATGCTTTTAAAAGTAAAAAAAAAAAAGCCTCTGATGATCACGTGGCTCAGCTGGGATCGTCAGAGGCTTCTAAAAGCATTTTTTTCCTGCAACCTCTTAAGGGTAGAAAAAATGCTTTTAAAAGTAAAAAAAAAAAAAGTTGGCCACGCCCACCCAGTCACATTACCCCCACCAAGCCATGCCCACAAAATAAGCCACGCCCACAGAACCGGTAGTAAAAAAATTTATTTTATTTTATTTTATTATTTTATTTTATAATAATTTTTTATTACTTTAACATTACAAACAACATATACAATATTTCACCCTGTGCTATACATAAGAAAGGAAGATTTGGTTCTTCGGATATATCCTCATGATCGCCAAAATCCACGTTCTCGGGGTACAGGTACCGAAGCATCCAATTTTCCCAGCGCATAGTCCACAAATGGTTTCCAAATTTTCCAGAAAATATCTTTATAGTCACCATTTCTAATTTTAATATCACATGTCATTTTATCGTTTAAAGCTAATTTCCACATTTCACAATACCATTCTTCTATTCTAAAATTCACATCTAATTTCCAATATCTGGCTATTATAATTCTATAAATAGTAAAAAAAGTAGTAAAAAATTTTAGAACCCACCCCTGGCACGTGTGCCATAGGTTCGCCATCACAGACTTAGACTTATATGCCGCTTCATAGTGCTTTACAGACTTCTGTAAGCAGTTTACAGAGTCAGCATATTAACCCCAGCCGTCTGGGTTCTCATTTTACCCATCTCGGAAGGATGGAAGGCTGAGTCAACTTTGAGCCAGTGAGAATCGAACTGCTGGTAGTCAGCAGAATTAGCCTGCAGTTCTGCATTCTAATCATTGTGTCATCCTGGCTCATATAAACATTAGTTGGTGAGAAATATCTTCCTTAGAAGCCTTGTTCAGGTTTTTGAATATTCAGAGCACATAGAGGAGAAGAAGATGCCTAATTCAGCCTCCTCGTCATCTAATGACATTCAGCTGAATGAAACATTATGATTTGCACGAACAACAAATGTGATAAACATCACCACCACCAGAGGCTCATCTTCACATCCCACTCATAAAGGTACAGAGATGCTCTGCACACTGTTTATATAGAAGACTTCTAAGTTCACTATGGAGGCAAATTATATTCATCCTTGGCGGTTCCAATTTACAACACTGTCTTGTCTTGCAAACATTTGAGGATTCCTCCCTGACAACATAGTACTACTTCCCCACCCCCACGTTTTTTTTATTTTGTTTTACAATATATCCATATCAATGTGTGAACAGTCTGGCGTCTGTATTTCATACATTTTAATACAAATAAAAATAGCATTATTAATCATATTTGTTACATACCTCAAGCTTATGTAGTTCTAGTATTAGTACACATGTTTGTATTAAATTATAGACTTTCATTATTTAATTATTCAATGTTTCAAACTGGACTTTCTTGGAATTCTTTTTTCCCCCCCTTGAAAACATTTTGCTTTTCATCCAAGAAGCTTCTTCAGGTCAAGTTCCATTTAGTTCAATGAACAGAAGAAGTTTCTTGGAGGAGAAGCAAAATGTTTTCAAGTTGGAAAAAAAACAACAGGAAAGTCCAGTTGCTTTTTGGAAAAACACCTTTGGAACATCCATGACTTGGATTATTATTATTTTTTTAATTTGATTTATATGCTGCCCTTCTCCAGAGACTCAGGGCGGCTTACAATGCGCTAAGCAACAGCCTTCATCCTTTTGTATATTTATACAAAGTCAGCTTATTGCCCCCACAAACTGGGTCCTCAATTTACCTACCTTAGAAAGGATGGAAGGCTGAGTCAACCTTGAGCCTTGGAGAGATTCGAACCTGCAGTAATTGCAGGCAGCTGGTCTTAATAACAGGGTGCTTTAGACCACTGTACTACCAAGGATTTATTGAGAATCTCCATAGACAAGAACCTGGATGATAGATCAGTAGGATGCAGGATGCACATGCAGTAGAGGCCTCTCTTGATGCTTGGGACAAGCTCCTTCTTGCTTCATCCTGCCCTCTCCTCCTCCTCCGATCTTCCAGTTGAGCAATATTTTGTTTTTCAAAATACTGATAGATCTATGCCCAGAAATGGCTTGAGTAATAGATTATCTGCCACTGAGGCCAGGGGTGGGTTCTAATTTTTTTTACTACCGGTTCTGTGGGCGTGGCTTATTTTGTGGGTGTGTCTTTGAGGTCATGTGACTAGGTGGGCGTGGCTACCTGGTCATAGTCATTTCTGGAAGGTCCTCACACTGACGACCAGTCCTCGCACTTACGACCCGACTCATTTGTTTGCTTTTAACACTGATCAGCTGTAGGACGGCCCTTTGAAGCCCCCTGGCAAGAGTTTAAACAGGTTTTTTCCCTCTAGTCATCAGCTGGGACTCAGGAGGCAGCAATAGATTGGGGGTGGGACCAAATAAAAGGTAAGAATAACATGGGTGGGGTGGGTGGGGGGGCGGGGGGGAGAACCGGTTCGGTGACATCATATCATCACTGCTACCGGCTCGGCCGAACCGGACCGAACCGGGAGGAACCCACCACTGCTCTCCAGGCTCCAGCGGTCCTCTGGAGGCCGTTTCCGGACTTCCCGAACTTCCGGTAGGCCCGTTTTTCATCCTCCCAGAGCCCTCCCAGTTACTTGCATCCAAAACAGGCCGTGTGGGGACTCCTGGGAGGGGAGGGGTGGGCGGAGCCAGCCAGGAGTGAGATTTGGGGGTTCTCTGAACTGCACAGAATCTTAGCTAGAGGTTCTCCTGAACCCCTGCGAACCCCCAGCAGCCCACCTCTGAATCCAAATATTCCTAGCAGAATGAGACATTTGGAGAGTATCAGACTGGCAAAACCCATCTTCCAAAATAGTGAAGGCTCTCGAAAGCTCATTTGTACTCACATGCTTGGGTACTCTATTAATTGATTAGGAGATTGGAATTCTTGTTTGGCCATGGCTTCCAAACTTCTACTGTTTCCCATCCCATTCTACTATTTTATTTTATTTATTTTTTTATTTTATATCCAATTTATATACCGCCTTTCTCCCTGAGGACTCAGGGCGGTGTACAGCCAAATAAAAACATAAGTTATAAACATTAAAATAGTATTAAAAGGATATATATAAATTTGGCCCCGTAATTTAAAAACAATAACAAACCAATTTAAAACATTTTAAAAAGTTAAGCCAGCCCGGCTTGCTGAAAAAAGAAGGTTTTAAGGGCACGGCGGAAGGCACCGAGGTCTTGGATTCTCCTTATCTCTGGGGGCAGTTGGTTCCAGAGAGTGGGCGCCCCCACAGAGAAGGCCCTCCCCCTGGGGGTCACCAGCCTACATTGGTTGGCAGATGGCACCCCGAGGAGGCCCTCTCTGTGGGAGTGCACAGGTCGATGGGAGGCCGTCGGTAGCAGTAGGCAGTCTCGAAGATATCTAGGTCCTATGCCATGGAGCGCTTTAAAGGTGATAACCAACACCTTGAAGCCACCCGGAAGACCACCAGAAGCCAGTGCAGCTCACGCAGGAGAGGTGTTGTATGGGAGCGCCATGTAGCGGCCGCATTCTGGACCAGTTGGAGCCTCTGGGTGCCCCTCAAGGGGAGCCCCATGTAGAGAGCGTTGCAGTAGTCCAGGCGAGAGGTGACGAGGGCATGACTGTGCGCAGGGCATCCCGATCAAGAAAGGGCCGCAACTGGCATATCAGGCGAACCTGACAAAAAGTCCCCTTGGCCACAGCCGTCAGATGTTCCTCCAAGGACAGCTGCGTATCCAGAAGGACACCCAGATTGCAGGCCCTCTCCGAGGGGGCCAAAGACTCACCCCCAATAGTCAGAGATAGAATCATCTGACTATATCGGGATGCCGGGAACCACAGCCACTCAGTCTTGGAAAGGTTTAGTTTGAGCCAGTTTCTCTATTGACTTCCTCCTGAGCTTTCAAGCTGGGTGAAAGAGACATCTACAGCCTTTTCCTGTCTGAGCTTTTCCCTGAGGAGCAACTGTTGTGGGCAAGGTGCCTCTCAGGTCTGCTGGAGCAAAACCTCCCACGAGGTGTGAGCCCACAACTCTTCTGTTGTGGTGGGCCCCACCCAGCTCAATTTCCGCTCTGCAAAAAATTTCCCTTCTATTCAAAGAACTCAAGTGTTCCTGCCCACTTCCCCTTCGCTCTGCTATGTCCCACAGAAAGATACGAAAGATTGAGATGGTCAGGAAACAGAAATGTTGCCTTAGGTCTAGGACAGGGGTCGGCAACCTTAAACACTCAGAGAGCCATTTGGACCCGTTTCCCACAGAAAAAAAAAAACACCGGGAGCCACAAAACTCTTCCCGTACCTGACTATTTCCTGAGCGGCCACAAAACTAGCATATTCTGTTTTCTTCTGAAACTTTTCTTTTCTTGGATTTATCCATGATTGGCCTACCGGGGATTGAAAAGATTAATAAATTGTGTGTCGGTGGGTGTCGCACATTGGCAGTTGTGATGCATAGTTTGAGCAACAGGGAGCCACAGCAGAGGGATGAAAGAGCCACATGTGGCTCCAGAGCTGCAGGTTGCTGACCCCTGCTCTAAGAGGACTGACCTTCTGAAGTAATTCTGAAGTAGATTATGGATGTTCTGAAAAGGCCATGGTCGTTTGATTAATTGATTGATTATGTGTGTTAAAGTTTTTTTTTTCCAATTCCTAGATTTTCTCCATTATGATCTGTTGCTAACCTTGGTTTTTGGCCCCCATCACCATTGTAACTGAGTCCATTCACTTTGTTGCTGGACCTCCTCTTCTTCATTTTCCTTCCATCTATCCTGATCTTCCTTTTCTTCACTTTCTTTCCACCCATTAGAGCCTTTCCCAAAGAGCTGGGTCTTTGCATAAATGTGTCCGAAGTAGACTACTTTGAGCCTGGTCATACGTGCCTCAAGTAAGGACTCTGGGTTCATTGATGATCCATTGGTTTGTTTTCTTAGCTGTCCATACTTTTCTCAAGAAGCTTCTCCAACACCAACGTTCAAAAGTGTGAAAGTTCTTCTTATCCTGCTTCTTCAAAGCTAATGTTCATGAATGAACAAGGAGAGATTCAACCTGGAAATGAGAAATTTTCTGACAGTGAGAACTATCAACCAAAGGAAGAGCTTTGCCTTCAGAAGTTGTGGGAGCTTCATCACTGGAAGCTTTCAAGAAGAGACTGGGCAGCCATCTATCAGAAATGGTGTAGGGTCTCCTGCTTGGGTGGGGGGTTGGACTAGATGACCTACCAGGTCCCTTCCAACTCTCTTAATCTGTATCTCTATCTATCTGAATGAATACTTATTTCTTTTGCCTTTGTTTGGGGACCTTCTCTGTGAGTGTCTAGACAGCTGTCTGGCGTTGAGGCATCATTTACTGTTCTAGATTTCAATATCTAAGTCCAACCTTGTAACCTAATACAGGTAGTCCTCAACTTATGACCAACAATTGACCCCAAAAGCTCTATTGCTAAATAAGATAGTTGTTAAGTGAGTTTGGCCCCATTTTACGACCTTTCTTGCCATAGCTGTTAAGTGAATCACTGCAGTTGTTAAGCTAGTAACACAGTTGCTAAGTGAATCTCGCTTTCCCATTGACTTAGCTGGTCCAAAGGTCGCAAAAGGGGATTATGTGATCCTGGGATTCTGCGACCATCATCAATATAAATCAATTGCGAAAAGCGCCTGAATTTTGATCATGTGACCATGAGGATGCTGCAACAGTCATAAGGGTGAAAAAGGGTCATAAATCACTTTTTTTAGTGCCGTTGTAACTTTGAACAGTCACTAAATGAACTGTCGCAAGTCGAGGATTACCTGTAGAGACTGCCTTGTCTCCAAACTGCTGCTTAATACAATCTCACTCTACATCACTCAATATGAATATCCTTCTTCTACTTGTTGTTATAGAAAGTCACTCAATGAACTGTTGTAAGTCTAGGGTTCATTTTTTTTTTTTTTACTATGATAAGACTTTATTTATTTATTTATTTTGAAATGGCCATTCTATAATGGAGAAGTTTGTTTTCCCCTTATTCTTTCTGTCAGGCCTGGAAGCCATCTTTTGTACTAGGTCCGTGATGGCGAACCTATGGCACGCGTGCCACAGGTGGCACGCGGTGCCATATCTGTGGGCACGCAAGTGTTGCCCTAGATCAACTCCAGTGTGCATGCACACGCTGGCCAGCTGATTTTCAGGCCTTCTAGACCCACTGGAAGTTTGAAAACAGGTCATTTCCGGCCTCCGAAGGGCCTCCGGGGGTGTGGGGAAGGCCGTTTTCGCCCTCCCCAGGTTCCAAGAAAGCCTCTGGAGCCTGGGGAGGGTGAAAAACGGGCATACCGGGCCCACCGTGCCATCACGTGTCAAAAGCAGGGGTCGCGCCGGGGGTCGCGTGTGCATGTGTGTGGGGTGGGGCGCATTGAATTATGGATGTGGGCATGCGTATGCGCGACACCCCCATTTCCCCCCCGCTTTTGGCACTTGATGGCAAAAAGGTTAGCCATCACTGTACTAGGCCTTCAGACCTGCCATGTTTACTACTGTGGGAAACTGGGAGGGGGGGAATTGTATGGAGCATGGGTGATATATAGTCATAATAACATTCTTTTCTCAGAAAGTCAAGGACATCTTGCCCTGCACCTAGAAGGCTGGAACTGGGAAGCATCTCCAGTTGGGCCATGTGATGGACTTGTGGATGTTGGGCAGGGCCTTTGGGTGGGGAAAACCTGGAAACTTTCAGATTCGGGTTCTCCCAGATGTGCCAATAGGACATCTCTAATAAAATGTAACTTTGAGGAAACTCAAGCCTCGGAGTTTTCTTTCATTGGTGGTGTTATTTGGAACCCTGACATTTTTCCAGTTCTGCTTTTTGGGAGAACTAAAGTGGTATAGCTGGGTGAGTAGAATTAGGTTTATCCTGTGATGGGGCTAAATATAACCTGTTGGAAGTTGATTGACTGAAACATTAGATCCCCTTCTTGACATTTCATAATACCCCTTACATTGCTTCTACTGACCTGGTTAAACACATAGTGGAAGGAGGCCGGGGTTTCTGGTGAAAATGAACACAGCAACTTCCCCTCCTACAGGCAGACACATTCAGGCCTATTTAGTTTAGCCTTGTGACTGAGTGGAAACATCTGCTTGTCCACTTCTAGTTTGTGTGGTAGGTCTGTATTTCCTGGTGGAAGCAGAAGTTTCAGCAAAAGGGTTTTTTTTTTTTACATCTGTCAGAAGCAGAAATGCCGCAGATTCCAAAGAAGGCAGACTGTTGAAGGTAGATGCTCAAGTGTCTGGAAGGTGAAAGAACCCAAAACTTACAGAGGAGATTTGGTGAGATAAGGGGAAGAAGGTAAGAAGGATCTAAAGAAGTTCTAAAAGTTGACGGAGTTCAAGGGGGACAACCACCGGGAAGGAGCCAAAAGTAAGACCAGAGGATGGCAAACTGTGAGAAGGATTTGGTGAACGAGGAGGTGTGATTGTGTGTGCCTTCGAGTCCGCGTTGACTCTTGACGATTGCCTAGACAAGTCCCCGTAGTTTTCTTGGCAAGATTTCAGAAGTGGTTTGCCATTGCCTTCTTCTTAGGGCTGTGAGAGAGGGACTGGCCCAAGGTCACCCCGCTGGCTTTATGCCTAATATGGAGAACTTTTTAGCCTAGTGCCTTCACCACTACACCAAAATGGTTTCTTGAATGAGGAGGTACATGGCTTATCATACAATTGTATTTACGGAGTGTATGTGAAGCCAGGGAATGTAGTACTTGCTGAACTCGCTCTTATGAGGAACAAAGCATTGTTTGCAATGTGGTTGCTTCTTTGACCTGTGGTAAATAGAGCTCTGGAGGAATGGACCCTGCATATTGCTACTCTGGGGATAGTGCTGGTATAGCAGACACCACACGTCTGCTGAGGTAGCACCACTGTTGCTTAAATCCTTTAAGCTTTTAAAACACCATCTATGTGTTTTACCTCCAAAAAAGAGAACTGTGTGTGTTTTGTAACTTCTTGGATTCTTCATTGGGGCAGGAACAGGAGAGAGATTTCCCTAAACTGATTCATCCATCCATTGGCATCTGGCGCAAATTTCAGCGAAGGGGTGGGTGGGGGAGATGAAATGTGTAGTTTGACATCAGCCCCAGCTTTTTGAACTTGGTGAAATAATAATAGTCATTTAAAAAAAAAACCAGCGTAATAGAAGAAAAAGAACTGGAGAAAAGTCTTTCTCTTTCTCTCTCACCTATCTATCTATCTATCTATCTATCTATCTATCTATCTATCTATCTATCTTCTATCTCTCTCTCTTTCTGTCTCTTTCTCTTTCTCTCTCATCTATCTATATCTATCTATCTATCTATCTATCTATCTATCTATCTATCTTCTATCTCTCTCTCTTTCTGTCTCTCTCTCTCTCTCTTTCTCTATCTATCTATCTTCTATCTCTCTCTCTTTCTGTCTCTTTCTCTTTCTCTCTCATCTATCTATCTATCTATCTATCTATCTTCTATCTCTCTCTCTCTCTCATCTATCTATCTATCTATCTATCTATCTATCTATCTATCTATCTATCTATCTATCTATCTATCTATCTATCTATCTATCTATCTTCTCTCTCTCTCTCTTTCTCTTTCTCTCTCATCTATCTATATCTATCTATCTATCTATCTATCTATCTATCTATCTATCTATCTATCTATCTATCTATCTATCTTCTATCTCTCTCTCTTTCTGTCTCTTTCTCTTTCTCTCTCATCTATCTATCTATCTATCTATCTATCTATCTATCTATCTATCTATCTATCTATCTATCTATCTATCTATCTATCTATCTATCTACCTACCTACCAGTATCTAATGGCCACACCCTGCCCATGTCACCTAAGTACTCTGATAGGCCTCCTGCTTGAGCAGGGGCTTGGACTAGAAGGCCTCCAAGGTCCCTTCCAACTCCGTTGTTCTGTTATTTTGTGTGGTTTAAAACATTTAATAGGTGCTCTGGGTGCAATCCCAAAACAACAGGAGCACCACTTGAACACCATCGGCATTGACAATATCCACTAGTCAATTGCAAAAGGCAGCTTTCCTTGGAACAGCTGAAATCCTGCGACATACTTAAACACCACAAGACAACATCTGCCTATCCCGGGTCCTTTGGAAGGACTCGATAGGTGGATAAAAATGCCAAACCTTGCCTACATATCTAACTGCAGCTAGCTATAGTAATAGTTATAATGTAGGCAGGGTGATGTTGCGATCCCCAGGTTATCATTTGCACTCTATGGTTCCTTTCTGTACCTGCGTCACTTCCATCCGCCTTCTTCTGACCATTTGTTCTCTATTTTTTGTTTTTCAGAAGACTTCCCCTATAACGCTGGCAATGGGTTCTATTTTGGGTAACATTTGTGAGGGTGGTAAGTGCTATTTAACTTGTATCTTTTGTGTTGTGAAATCTAACTTCTTCAGAAGAGGAATCCATGTTCTGAAACTGAGGGTAACCTTTGGAGCCTTTACAAATGATGGTTTCATTGCAAGTTGAAGCCACTGTTAAGCCAAGCCCACTTAACCACAATCCCTTGGCAAGTCATCCTGGCTATCAGAATTTTGGAGATACATCTTGAGTATGAAAACCCACTGAATATAATAGTCGTAGATATTAGGATGCTGGTAACAGTATCTTGGGTTGCAAGGTAGCCTCTAGATTGCATAAAATAGCATGATTGTGGTTGCTGCTTATAGTATCTTCGCCAAAATTGATCAACTTCCTCCTTACCATTATTAGGAAATGTTTCATGAAGCGTGGGAATGATTAAGACTAGCAACTTAATAACAGACTAGCAGAATAAAAGAGTTGGAAGAAACCTTGGAGTCTGACAGCTGCTAAGTTTGGAGACACCTGGTATAGATTTAAGGATGAACAAAATAGCTAAAATGTACACCAGGATCTAGATTGTTGTGGGTGCATGTGGAACCAAGAATTAGTAGATTGATAATAGTTGGAGATTACAATTCAATGAACAATGATGATGAAAGAAATAGAGATGAGTTTAGGGCAGACAACGTTCTAAATGAATGTGATCTGTGGGACATTTATTTATTCATTCATTTTGTCACATTTCTATGCCGCCCAACTCCCAAGGGACTCTGGGGCGGCTAAATAGCTAGAGAAGGACGTGAGGAGAGACCGCACAAAAATGAATGGACCAATATGAGGAATATTTGTTTGGGGAGCATCTCCTGAGAAAAACGATCTATTGTTTTCAAGCAAAGGTGAGGAATGATGGCCCCTTTAAGATTTAGAATAGAATAACAGAGTTGGAAGGGACCTTGGAGGTCTTCTAGTCCAACCCCCTGCCTAGGCAGGAAACCCTACACCACTTCAGACAAATGATTATCCAACATCTTCTTAAAAATTTCCAGTGTTGGAGCATTCACAACTTCTGCAGGCAAGTTGTTCCACCAATTAATTGTTCTCACCGGCAGGAAATTTCTCCTTAGTTCTAAATTGCTTCTCTCCTTGATTAGTTTCCATCCATTGCTTCTTCTTCTACCCTCAGGTGCTGGACTTGCTGGACTTCAACTCCCAGAATTCCTGAGCCAGCCATGTTGGCTCAGGAATTCTGGGAGTTGAAGTCTACAGGTCATAAAAGGGCCATAGTTCCCCACCTCGGCTCTCAAATATGCAGCTTAAGCATAAATCTATGGATGTGTACACCTAGAAAAGGACAGCAACTACATCTAAAAATATGATGGCTGGGAGAATGCTGTAAAATTGTAATGTTGTAGTCAGGGGTGGGCTTCAAAAATTTTAGCAAGGGGTTCTCTGCCTGGTTGCTGGGTGGGCGTGGCCATGGTGGGCGTGGCCTAGTCAGCCTCCTACACCACAGTGAGGGGGGGCATTTTTGCCCTCCCCGGGCTTCGGAGGCTTTCCTTGAGCCTCTGGGATGGCAAGAATGGCCTCCCCAGGCTCTGGAGGCCCTCTGGAGGCTCCAGCCTTCCCAAACTTCCAGTAGGCCTGTTTTTCACCTTCCCTGAGCCTCCGTGTGCGCCATACACTTTCCTGCATCCAAACCGGGCTGCGTGGAGACTCCTGGGAGGGGAGGGGCAGGGTGGGCGGGGCCAGCCAGAAGTGGGATTTGGGGGTTCTCCAAACTGTACAGAATCTTAGCTAGAGGTTCTCCCGAACCCCTGTGAACCTCCAGTAGCCCACTGCTCCTTGTAGCAATTATGGCTGGCGTAAGTGGAGAAATGTTAAAATATGGAAGTGGTTTGCTTATGCAGAAGCTGTGCAACTTGTTGAACGCGAGTCTGAAGACTGTCCTTGTGTCTAAAACTGTTGGAAGGATGCTGATACTATTCCCCTTCCTTAAGAAATGAAAGCAACGAATGGGTACCAAAAAAAAAAAGGGATTATTTCCCAGCATCCCTTGCTTGGGAAACTGCTTAGCAGAATTCTGATTGAAAGAGTACCAGAGATCACTCTGGTACCGTGCAAAATTTGAGAAGTGCCCTAAGAAATGGGCACCCTGTGAAAAAGGAAGTTCACTGTACATTTCTTGAGATAAAATAAGTGATAACACGAAGAGCCCTGATTTATGGAAAGTTTCACAAATGTAGAGTTATGGAAATAACAGAGTTTGCTTGCTGGGTGTGGTAAGGCTGGTATATGGTAAAAGGAAGTCATATGTGAGATAAATTTGGCAAATAGTTCAACAGTGGACACAGACTAAGTCAAGAATGCCTTTGTGGTTGCTTGATATATTTATAGATAAATGTATCCGAGTTGCTTGGGAAAAAAGGAACTGATATCTGCTAGAGGTTATACAAAGGAATCGGAACATTAAACTCTACACATTTGATTTAATTGGCATCTGGATTCTAATTTCGGATAGATATGAAAGCAATAATATTAATATGAAAGCAATAAGAATGCCATGATTAAACGAGTAAGTTAAAAGTAAATGAGTAAGTTTAAATTAAATTAATGCAATGATTAAAACATTAAATGAAAGCAATTTGGATATATATATATTTGATTTGTGCGGTATTCAGGTTATTCTTCATGAAAGATTATTTTTAAACTGGGCAGTCTTCTCTGAAAACCGGTGACTCAGAGTGGCACCCAGAATGGGCTAGAGGAAAGATTGCCAAAGGTTGACCACAACAAAAACAAAAACCTCAGTTGTGTGGAATCACAAATAGCAGAACATGTCTATGTCTGGAATGAGGCAGACAAACTTAGTTAGTTAGTTAGTTAGTTAGTTAGTTAGTTAGTTAGTTAGTTAGTTAGTTAGTTTCTATGTATGTATGTATGTATATATGTATTGAGAGAGAGAGAGAAAGAGTGGGGAGAAAGAGAAAGTAAGTGAGAGAGTGTGTGTGAGAGAAACAAAATGAGAGAGAAAGAGAGAGAGAACAAGAGAGAAAAAGAGAGAAAGTGGGAGAGAAAGAGGAAAGAAAAAGAAAGAGAGAAAGAGAGAGAGAAAGAAAGGGGGAGAAAAAGAGAGAGAAAGTGAGAAAGAGAGAGAAAGAAAGAAAGGGTGAGTAAGTGAGAGAGTGTGAGAGAGACAAAGAGAGAAAGAAAGAAAGAAAGAGAAAGAGAGAAAGAGAAAGAGAGGGGGGAGAGAGGGGGAGATTAGCTACCCAACTCCAGTGTGAAGACTTACTCTTGGTTACAAGGAGGTCCAAAACCTTGTGTGAATGCCCCATCTCTTGCTGTACAAACCAAGGTAGAAGAGCTGCACTTTTCCTCTCAATAGTCATAAAACTTTTGAGCCTTTAACCCATTTAAAGGAGCATTTAATTATTGTTTGGCAGAAGAATTGCAGATAGATACACCCTATGCCTTGCCAAATATCATTTTGTCTTTGAAATCAATGTGTAGCAGAGCCCTACGTAGTATTTGAAAATATTCCCTTTCGGTCATATTACCATTTTATTATTCAATAGTGAGTTTTAGGAGATGCTCTGTAGGCCACATTTTGGGCACATCAAAAGTAGATCGTCCATCTCTGGTGTGAAACATAAAATGATGTAAATCTGTGTTATATTTAGAATAGCCACCATAGTCCAAGTACAGGTAGTCCTCGACTTACAACCACAATTGAGGCCCAAAATGTCTGTTGTTAAGCAAGATGTCTGTGAGTTTTGCCCCATTTTACAACCTTCCTTGCCACAGTTGTTAAGTGAATCCCTGCAGTTGTTAAGTCAGTAACATGGTTGTTAAGTGAATCTGGCTTCCTCGTTGATTCTGCTTGTCAGAAGGGGATCACATGATCCCGGGACACTGCAACCGTCATAAATATGAATCAGTTGCCAAGTGTCCGAATATTGGTCATATGACCATGGGGATGCTGCAATGTGAGTGTGAAAAACAATCATAAGTCACTTTTTCCATTAATATTGTAACTTCGAGTGGTTACTAAATGAATGGTTGTAAGTCAAGGACTATCTGTAATGGGTTCCGGATTCCTTTGATGAAAGAAACCTACCTAGTGGAGACAGAGGGTATACCTGCTCTCTTGCGTCATTCCCCTGAAGTTCAAACAGCCTAAACTTTCTGTTCTTTCACAAGATCTGAAAAATCTGGCTCTCACCCCAAAGATTGGGCCAGACTCCGGGCCTTTGAATGCACAGATGCAAGACCTTTGAATGAACAATGTGTTGGTTTGGCCTGAGTTGCTTCTATGACTCTAAAATTTTCTTGTTGGTTGTTTATGTCAGAAAGACATGGGATAGCAAAATATATTGTAACATTTAATTTAGCTTCATTTTTTAAATTATAAATTGCCCAGAGTTTCTCTTCCAATTTGGGCAGCCATATAAAATGACTGACTGACTGACCGACTGATGGAATAACTGACTGACTGACCACCCACCCTACTGACCTACCGACTGATGGACCAATTGATTGACTGAATGACTGTCTGAATGACTGATCAAATGACTGTCTGTCTGAATGATTGACTGAATGACTGACCGACTGAATGACCAACTGATAGAATAACTGACTGACTGACCAACTGACCGACTGACCTACCGACTGACCTACCGACCAACCAATTGACTGTCTGAATGACTGACCAAATGACTGTCTGTCTGAATGATTGACTGAATAACTGACTGTTTGAATGACTGACTGACTGACTGACCGACCAATTGACTGACTGAATGACTGTCTGAATGACTGACTGAATGACTGTCTGAATGACTGACTGAATGACTGACTGTCGGAATGACTGACTGACTGTCTGACTGACTGTCTGAATGACTGACTGAATGACTGACTGTCTGAATGACTGACTGACTGACCATATGACTGACCGACTGACTGTCTGAATGACTGACTGAATTGGTTACAATAGACATAGTGATGGAGACAAAGGGGCCAGATTGCTCATTGAAGTCTTTCCTGATGAATCTTCTTGTAGGATGTTTGATTCCAGTCTGGGCAGTGCTTGTAACAGCTGCTGTTGCCGTCTTGTTGCTGTTGGCAATTGTGGTCCTCTCCATATGCCTTTGCCGGGTCTATAAAAGAGGTGAGTATCTCTTTTATTGGGGGGGGGGACTCTTTAAATATGGCCCCACAAAAGATGGGCATAAAATCTTTTGAAACACAGAACACCTAATTTTTCACTGCTCAGTGACCACAATGAAACCTTTTCTGTTCTTTTCTGTTCTGAAGTCCCTTTTTAAAATTTTTGTTAAAAAAAAAAGGAATCAGAGTTTTTTTCATTGAGTCCTCAACAGGGGTGGGCTTCAGATCCTTTAGCAACGAGTTTGCTGCTCCGTTGCTGGCTGGCTGGGTGTGGCCTAGTCAGCCGCCTGCACCACAGTGGTGGTGGGGGCATGTTTTTTGCCTTCCCCAGGCTCCGGAGGCTTTCCTTGAGCCTCCGGGAGGGCGAAAACTCCTTCCTCTGGCCTCCGGATGCTGGAAACAGGCCCGTTTCCAGACTTCTGGAACCAGACCCTTCATGCGGCCCCTGCACTTACCTGGAATGATGAACAGGCTGCGTGGGGACTCCTGGGAGGTGCGGGGTGGGGTGAGGCAGGGTGGAAGGGGCCAGCCAGGGGTGGCATCTGGGGGTTCTCTGAACCCCGGCGATCCTTGGCTAGAGGATCGCCCGAACCCTGCCGAACCCCTAGGAGCCCGTCCCTGGTCCTCAGTGAAAAAACAGGAGCCCAAATTGGAAAAGTTTTCTTTCATGCGGATACTTTGGAATCAGAAAACTGATGTGCATCAGATAAAAAGATTTATAGCACCATGGAGGTAAAGGTGTGATTCTCACGTGAAAGATTTGTAATAAGAAAAAAAAAGTTGAGAAAAATGATTGGGAAACACTAAAGATGGAAGTTCTCAACATCTGAACTGCACTCAGTTGGGCTTGGTGATCTAGATCAGGTGTGTCTAACGAATGACCCAAGGGCTGCATGCAGCCCTGGACAACTAGTGTTGGAAGAAATATCCATCTGGTTTAGTTCCAAGTGGGGAGAAAGACCCTGGAAATATGGAGGCTGCTTGAAAAGATGGTTTTTAATGCATCATTAAAACATTGTTCTGGTGCAGCTGAACACATGGAATGGAGAATGAGGCAGTGGCACTGGATCTGTCTGGTTTGCGTGATCCGGTAGGGCCGGCAGTGGGAGGCTCCACCCACCCACCCACCTGGACATCATCATGTCCCATTTTTGACCCTCTGCACATGCACAGAAGACTCTGTGCATGTGCAGAAGAGGTGCACACTCACATTTCTGATCCGGTAGCGAAGGTAAGTGCATTTTACCCCTGGAGTGAGGGTTATTTATACCCTCTCCTGGGCCTTGCCCTTGAGCTTCCTGTTCCTGTGGCAAGGGCATATATTCTACTGGTTGCTGTCAGACTCCCATGGGGCTATGCAGGGGTCATAGCTGATTTTGTAGGTTATCTGATGCAATGAAGGGGTTTGTTGTGCAAGTCCTATTGTGACTGAATGGCTTTGCCTGAAGGATAATCCCATCATCCTGGAATTGAAGGTCTTTTGTTTTGTAGATAGGCTGGCCCAGTCTTTCTTTTTTTTCTTTAAAATTTTTTATTATTAAAAAATACAAACAAACATACAAACGATAATAAAACATACAAAACAAATAGACATAAATCAAATCTTTACATCTTCATTTTAGACTTATCACATCGGTAATCTGTATTTATATTTATACTTTTTTCCTATCTTTTCCTAATATATTTTTTGTATCTATATTCTTAATAGGTCATCTCTTTACATTTCCTTACATATTTAATTTACTATGTTCCTTAATTGGTACTTTATCTATAATTTTTATCTTCTCATTTATATCCTTATCCTTATTCTCCTTTCTTCTTTTCCAACCAGTTATACCATTTCTGCCATATTAAATAATAGTCCGTTTCCTCCTTTTCCTGCATTTCCTTTGTAAGTTTGTCCATTTCTGCACATTCCATGATTTTACTGATTATTTTATCTTCTATTGGTATATCTACATTCTTCCAATTCTGGGCAAAAACTATTCATGCTGCCGTTAGTATATGAATAATTAGGTATTTTATTTCTTTTTCGTATTGTCCTGTGACTATTCCTAATAAAAAGGTTTCTGGCCTCATCTCTATTTTCTGGTGTATGATTTCCTCTATTGATTGCTTGCCAAAACTGTTTTGCTTTCTGACAGGACCACCACATGTGGTTGTAGGTTCCTTTTTGACATTTGCATTTCCAACATATTGGGGAGGTATTCGGGAACATTCTTGCCAATCGAGCGGGTGGGAGGTGACACCTATAGAACATTTTGTACATATTCTCTTTGTAGAATATAGACATTGTTATCTTATAATTTACATTCCATAATTTTTCCCATTTTTCCAATTCAATATTATATCCGAATTTTTTTGCCCAAGTTATCATATTTTCTTTAACCACTTCTTCTTCTAATTTATATCTTAATAAATAATTATAGGTTTTGGTTATCAATTTATCATCTGCCACTTGTAAAATTTTATCTAATTCATATGGCTCTTTTTGGAATCCAAATTGTACCGAATCTGTCTTATACCTAGATTTTATTTGTAAATATGGCCATCAATCAATGTCTGTACCCTGTTCTTTCAGTTCTTGTCTTGGTCTTAATTCCCCTTGGCTATTTAACAAATTTTTATATGTTCTCATTTTATCAATATACACAGCATTGGGGTAGATCTGTGCCTCCATGGTTGATAGCCATTCTGGAATTTTGTCATAATGAACTTTTTTTATCTCCTGTCAAGTTTGGAACAATAATGTGTTCCACATCTAATAATGTGTCGTTGAAAGTATCCGTCTTGTTGTGTTTTCCCTCCCACAGAAATGCATGCCAGCCTCTTTGTAAATCAAAACCTTCTAATGTCAGCATTCTTTTGTTTTTGAGTTCTATCCAGTCCTTAATCCAAATCAATGATGCTGCCTTGCAGTACGTTTCCCAATCCGGTAATCCTAATCCTCCTCTCTCTTTTGTATCTTGTAAGTGTTTTATTTTGATCCTTGCTTTCTTCCCCTACCAGATGTAATTTGCAATCATTTTGTTAAAATCTTTAAAGAAGTCTTTCCCCGGTTTTATTGGAATTACTTGAAACAGATAAAGGATTTTGTAGATAGGCTGGCCCAGTCTTTCTTAATGGGCACCAAATATCTGCTGGGGGCAGGGAGCTGTTTTCATGCGCAGGGCTTTCCATGCATGTGCAGAGTGTCAAAAACATGGATAAATGGGATGTGATTACGTCCAGGCGTGTGGGAGGAGCCACCTGCAGCCACCGCTAGTGGTTCTCCTGAATACAACCACTGGACTTACGATTGTTTTTCACACTTAGGACCATTGTAAGATCTCCATGATCATGTGATCAAAATTCAGATGCTTGGCCACTGACTCACAGTTATGACAATTGCAGTGGCCCAGAATCATGTGATCCCCTTTTACGACCTTCTGATAAGCAAAGTCAATGGGGAAGTCAGATTCACTTTACAACCATGTTACTTAACAATTGCAGCGATTCACTTAACAACGGTGGCAAGAAAGGTTGTCAAATGGAGCAAAACCAGGGGTGAAATGCTCCCGGTTTGGACCGGATCACCCGATCCAGTAGTAATGGTGGCGGGTGGTTCGGAGAACCGGTAGCAAAAATCCCTGCCCCCCCTCCCCCTGCCCAGCTGAGCTGCGCGATCATCAGAGGCTTTTTTTTTTTACTTTTAAAAGCATTTTTTATACAACCTCTTCGGCCAAAAAAATGCTTTTAAAAGTAAAAAAAAAAAAGCCTCTGATGATCGCGGGGCTCAGCTGGGATTGTCAGAGGCTTTTAAAAGCTTTTTTTTCCTGCAACCTCTTTGGCTGAAGAGATTGTAGAAAAAAAAATGCTTTTAAAAGCCTCTGACAATCCCAGCTGAGTTGCCTGATTGTCAGAGGCTTTTGAAAGTATTTTTTAACAACCTCTTCAGCCGAAGAGATTGTAGAAAAAATGCTTTTAAAAGTAAAAAAATAAAATAAAATTGGCCACGCCCACTCAGTCATATTAACCACCCCCCCCAAGCCATGCCCACAGAACCGGTAGTAACAAATTTTACATTTCACCACTGGGCAAAACCCAGTTAACAACTATCTCACTTAGCATCAGAAATGCTGAGTTCAATTGTGGCCATACATTGAAGACTACCTGTATTGCTGAGAATTGGAAATAGATGTAATAAGTGGTGGCAGGAAATTATATTGGGGAAGTTTTATTTTTATATTAGATTTAAAATTGTATAAAAGAAGAGAAGTTGATATTGCTCTAGATTTGAAGGCAACTAGATGGAAGTTAGGGACGCAGTGGTTCAGTGGCTAAGATGCTGAGCTTGTCGATTGAAAGGTCGGCAGTTCAGCGGTTCGAATCCCTAACGCCGCATAATGGGGTGAGCTCCCGTTACTTGTCCCAGCTTCTGCCAACCTAGCAGTTCGAAAGCATGTAAAAAATGCAAGTAGAAAAATAAGGGCCACCTTTGATGGGAAGGTAACAGCGTTCTGTGCACCTTTGGTGTTTAGTCATGCCGGCCACATGACCACGGAGATGTCTTCGGACAATGCTGGCTCTTCGGCTTTGAAACGAGGATGAGCACCGCCCCTTAGAGTCGGGAACGACTAGCACATATGTGCGAGGGGAACCTTTATCTTTAGATGGAAGTTATATAAATGGAAGTCACTTCAATATCTAATTTTCATACTAGATGGAAGTCACTTCAATATCTATTTTTTTTAAAAAAATACTAGATATGGCAGATTGCACTCTTTTATTTATCTAAAAATTTTCACATATACAAGTAAATATCTGATAAATTTTGATAACACAACAGTTTTGTTTTCCGTAGCTGAAAGACATCAGAATTCTAATCAGAATAATATTGTTTTTCCACCATTTTTTTGTCTTTGCAGTGAAGAAGCTAAGACTGTCACAGGTACGTATAATGAGATTTAAGAGCTGGGTGGGCGGAATAGGGAGGTGGAATTGGACAGATTTTGAAAACTTCCTGATATCCCACTTCTCTGAAGTTAATGAAAAAATATGAGGAATGCACTTTATCCCTGTCAGTGGTGGCTGATGAGAATTGTTGGGAGTTGGGTGGCATATAAATTTAATAAATGTTAATGAAGTTGGTGATGATGAAAACAGGAGACCTTTGAGGAAACCTAAGGTTGGATTTTACCCCAGCTTTGACATCGCCTAAGGGTTTCTGGCCTTCCTGATCTGCACCTTGTGCTAGTTGATGGATGCAGATGCCTGAAGTCCCAGATTAAATTCAACTTTCAGTTGTGGAAACTCACTGGGTGACTTTAAGCACTGGCCTCAGCCAAGCAATCCACAGGGCTTCTGTTGTAGTAATAAAAAGAAGGGAGAGTTAAACCTAACTGCATCAGATCCTTTGATCCATGCCAGATTTAGAGCAATGATCAGAAAAAACTTTCCAAGCAGAAAGTTGCATGTTGCAGTGTATGAAAAAAAAATTTTTTTTAAAATAAAATGAAATGCATGAAGCTTTGCAGGATAAATCTTCCCAACTCTGTTCAAGATCTCACACAAATTCTCATGGAGAATGACAAAATTCTCATGCTCAAAAGAACATCCTACTCTTTGAGGACTTCCAAATGCTAGCAGGAATTATCTGTAGGTTGAGTTCTCCCAAGCATTTAGTTGGGATTGTGAAAGATAAGATAGAATAGAATAAAATAACAGAGTTGGAAAGGACCTTGGAGGTCTTCTAGTCCAACCCCCTGCTTAGGCAGGAAACCCTACACCACTTCAGACAGGGCTCAAGGTTGACTCAGCCTTCCATCCTTTCTAAGGTAGGTAAATTGAGGACCCAGTTTCTGGGGGCAATAAGCTGACTTTGAATAAATATACAAAGGTATGAAGGCTATTGCTTAACGCATTGTAAGCCGCCCTGAGTCTCCGGAGAAGGGTGGCATATAAATCAATTTTTTTAAAAAAAAAATAGTTATCCAACATCTTCTTAAAAACTTCCAGTGTTGGAGCATTCACAACTTCTGGAGGCAAGTTGTTCCACTGATTTATTGTTCTCACTGTCAGTAAATTTCTCCTTAGTTCTACTGTAAGTTGCTTCTCTCCTTGATTAGTTTCCACCCATTGCTTCTTGTCCTGCCCTCAGGTGCTTTGGAGAATAGCTTGACACCCTCTTCTTTGTGGCAGCCCCTGAGATATTGAAACACTGATATCATGTCTCCCCTAGATGATATCCCTCTTATTCATGTACTGTACCAAACATATTACAACTGTGGTGTGAGGGGACAACATCTTCCAGTACACCTGGAAGAAAGACCCTTCAGAAATGCAAGGCAGTCTACATAGCAGAGATAATTCTGTCCACCAGAAGGAAATGGATAAATAGAAGTTGTTTCTATTGTCCTTATATATAGCTTCTATTGTCATAGCAATAATACTCGCACTAGCACTTAAGACTTACTTATATACATCCCCATAGTGCTTCACAGCACTCTCTGGATAGCTTGTCAGCATATTGTCCCAACAATCTGGGTCCTCATATTACTGACCTTGGAAGGATGGAAGACTGAGTCAACCTTGAGCCAGTCAGCATCGAACTCGTGGCTGTGAGCAGAGTTAGCCTGCAATACTGCATTCTAACCACTGCACCACCCACAGATCATGGATATACCAGCAACCATCTCAGCTAGCCAAATGGTTGAGAAGACTCTATCTCGGTGCCATTTCAGTAAGGGGTGTATAAGGTGAAAAAAGACCATGGAAAGGGGGACAAAGAAGGCCAGGAGCTGAAAAGGGCTGAAGGTAAGAAGAGTGGAGGTCTTTGCATCAACAGTTTGGGTTTAACCAGGAGAAAGGAGTCAGCCAGCAGTGTAGCAGGGGAAATTTGGAAGTTGGAGTTGTCCTCCTTGTTCGAAGAGTTCAAACAGAGGTAAGAACGGGAGCATAACAGCAGGAGAATCAACCAAGGGGTGGCTGGCTCAGAAAAGTCAAATTGGTAACCACAATTAGCAGAGTAACAGAGTTGGAAGGGACCTTTTTTTTTTTAAAATTGATTTATATGCCGCCCTTCTCTGGAGACTCAGGGCGGCTTACAATGCGTTAAGCAATAGCCTTCATACTTTTGTATATTTGTACAAAGTCAGCTTATTGCCCCCATAATCTGGGTCCTCATTTTACCTACCTTAGAAAGGATGGAAGGCTGATTCAACCTTGAGCCTGGTGAGATTTGAACTTGCAGTAATTGCAGGCAGCAGATGTACATGGATGTTAATTAGTCTGCTGAGCCACCAGAGTTCCTTGGAGGTCTTCTAGTCCAAATCCCTGCTCCAGCAGACAACGCTATACCATGTCAGACAAATGGTTGTCCCATCTCAAAAGCCTCCAACGATGGAGCTTTTCCACACAGCTTCTGAAGGGAAGCCGTTCCTTCATCCCTTCTGTGATCAAAGCCCCACCTCATTTGATGTGTGTGAAGAGGCAGATAGCGAAAACAAACAGAGCTTCAATCGTAGAGCTTGGCTTGCCATTTTGACTTTTCCCACCATCCCTTTGGAAGCCCCTGCATGGAGCAGAGAGGAAATCAACAAACTCAGCTGAAATAATCTTCTAAAGGTGCTTTTTTTTTTTCAAGAGGCAACTAGACTTTCTGGCCAGTTGCCTCTTGAAAAAAAGCACCTTTGGGACAACCATGACCTAGATGACTGAGAATCTCCATAGACAATAATCTTCTAGCACCAACCTGTCGCTCCATCCTTTCCCAATTCCCCAGAGCGTGTCGGAAAACACCTATGAAGCCGATGTGCATTACGCCGAATTACAGAACCTCCCGGCCTCTGGTAGGGGCCAATGTGATGGCGGAACCAACCCGGATGCTCAGAACAGTGACTACGCGACGGTGGCTGTGCTGAAAGAAGATGCCAGAGAGGAAGATTTTGGCAGTCACCAGCAAACAGAGGACAGCGGGGTAGAGGATGGGGTGAGGGAGGAGCAGATATCTGTAGAACCAGAGTCAGCTTCATGTGACTTGGAATAAGGGGGTCAACCAAGGGACAGAAGCTTTGGGTGTTCCAAATGGATGGTAAGTCTCTTCTTGAGAAGCCCAATTCTACAGCTCTACAGGTAGCCCTTGACTTACAACTATTTGTTTAGTGACCGTTCAAAGTTACAACAGCACTGAAAAAATGTGACTTATCCCCTTTCCCCCCCCCCACACACACTTATGACCGTTGCAGCATCTCCATGTTCATGTGATGATCAAAGTTCAAATGCTTGGCAACTCGAGAGCAGGCCAGGGATGCTTTGCGAGTTGACATATTTATGACAGTGGCAGGAACCCAGGGGTCATGTGATCCCCTTTTGTGAACTTCTGACAAGCGAAGGGAATGTGGAAACCAGATTCACTGAACAACCGTGTTACTGACTTAACAGCTGCAGGGATTCACTTAACAACGGTGGTGAGACAAGTGGTAAAATGGGGCATAATCCATTTAACAACCCTCTCGCTTAGTGGCAGGAATTTTGGCCTCAGTTGTGGCCGTAAGTTGAGGACTATCTGTATTGTTTATGCACTTTGAGTATATATTCCTACATCTTCTGGAGGTTCCCTCCCTTCTGGTCTCCAGCCACGACTGACAAATGGGATCAGTTTGGATGTTTGCAGGGAAAACAGAGAGGGAGGAATAGAGATTTTTTTCCTCACAATACATAGAATCATAGAGTCATCGAATCATGATGCTAGAGAGGACCATGGAAGGCTTCTACTCCCAAACCATTTGCCCAAGACAAGAAACCAAATGCCATTTCAGACAAATGATTGTCCAATCTTTGTTTTAAAGCCTTGTGTGATGGAGCCCCCAGAAGACAGGCTGTTCTACTGGTTAATGTCTCTCAGGGTCAAGAAATTCCTTCTTATTTCAAGTTTGGATTTTCCTCTTATAAAGCTTCCATGCATTGTTTTTGTCCTATTCTGGGGGAGCGATGGAGAAGAAATCCTCCCCGCCTTTTGTCTGCGTCAACCCTCAAATACAATATTGGAAATACCTCTCCTTATCTTTTTCTTTAGCCTAAACATACCCAGTTCCTTTAGTTATTCTTATGATTTAGTCCAGGGGTGGCCTTTTTATCACGTGTGGACGTCAACTCCCAGAATTCCTGAGCCAGCATTATCGCTTTTGTGTACTCTTCAGAGCATTTTTGTGCAAATATGGTAGAAAAGGAGTAGAAAAGCACTTTGTGGAAAGATACTGCTGGAATTCATTCTGTACTAGTGCTGTAATTAGTGGCTTTTTCTAGCAGACCACTGATTAAGAAAGGGACAATCTCCAGAATTCAGAACTACCCAATAATAATACCCAACACACTTTTGTCATTCCTTGGACAACAGCTGGCTGTATTTATTTTTATTTCATTAGTGCCTGAAAGGACATTTGGAGTTTAAGTGATAAGAGAATCTGAGAAGATACTGCAATCATCTAAAAGCAAAAGAGCTGGACTCGATCAGATCATAGCTCATCTAGTTTAGATTTCTTTTCATGGTTTCTGGTTTCCTGGTTCCTAATGCTTTAGAAGGCCTCACGAACAAGACATGGAAGCAGTATTGAGAAATATACTACAGTAGGCCTCTAATCTTAAAATATTAGATAGTGCATTGTGGTTCATAGGTATTGATAGCGTTATCTTTCTAAGTTTGTCCAAGCGCCTTTCTAAACCATTGACATTGAAAACTGTTGTTCCAGCTTTCTGACTTTTGATATCAAAATGTTGATCTGGTAAGGAACCTGTATCCCAAGAAACATCACTGATGAGATGCCTGTGGAATTTTCGAACAAAGATTTAAAAATAAACTTGACTGCTTATGGGAATTGTGGATCTTAATTTATGGAAGTGGGGGGGAAAGGATTTTCACTCAAGTAGCAGAATAGTTTGGGACCAGTTTTACTTCCAATTTCCTCCTAAACATTTATAAAATTAAAAGGATGTCTTCTATCATCTACCAAAGATTAAGTTTATTAAAGTACTGATAAAATGGGCTTAGAATACTATTTCCAGGTAAAAATGTTTTAAAACAGTCCACCCCCAATAGATACCTCTGAAAACAGTAGAAAAGAGGTAACCTGGAATCTTGCTAAAGCTCCAAAGTGCCTATTCCTTGAAGGTTTTCCTAAGAAGGTATCTATATATATAAAAATGCCGCTTGTGTGTGTGTGTCTGTATGTTCCAGCATAACTCTGGAACGCCTCAAGCAATTTCAACCAAATTTGGTACACAGATGACTTATTCTCTGTAAAAAGAAGTACTGTGGGGGCTAAGACACCCCTAACACCCCTTGAGATGTGTGTTCTGTTAAGATACAGCCTGTTGTGCCTTAAAATGGCTTCTACTGAACTGCCTTAAAATGGCTTCTACTGTACAGCACAGTGGAGTTGCCATGGTAACGGCTTCACAGTACTCCACAAGGGAGCTCCCTCTGGTAAGGGGGAAAATCCAACATTAGACATTATGTTTGGTCCGGACATTTTCAACAAGGCTTTGATTATTCTTGAGGACAAATATATGGCCATGATCACCACTACGAGACCGACACGACATACTTCACGCAGATTACCTACGAGAAAAGAACTACAATGTCGAACAGCTCAGTGCATATATTGCAGACAAGAAGCCACTTCTAAATCAGGATCAGAAAAAAGCATGCCAAATGATCATGGAAAACAACAAGGTGGTATCATTTTACTTGACGCTTCTGGGAGCACAGGGAAAACATTTTTAACTAATTTAATTCTTGCTGAAATCAGAGCTCAAGGTGAAGTTGTTCTCCCTGTCTAATGCAGGATTGGATAAATAAATACCTGGGCAACGCCAAGTTATCAGCGTGTATTTATAAAAATCGGGATGAAGGTTAAGCAGAGCTGATGGGAACCACTGTAACATACATCCACGCAATGGTGGGATTCAGCCAGTTCGCACCACTTCGGGAGAACCAGTTGTTAACTTTCTGAGCAGTTTGGTGAACTGGTTGTTGGAAGAAATCATTAGGGCAGAGAACCGGTTGTTAAATTATTTGAATCCCACCACTGCATCCACGTTTATGCTGGAAGAGGTTGTACTGCATTTGAGTAGGCAAAGCTTCCTTAATGGTATCAAATTATTCTTAGAAAAAAAAAGAAAAAGGTAAGTTTTGAGGAAAAGAAAGAAGCGCAAAACTCATTATTGGTGCATCTCTGTAGCGAAGAGTTAAAAAAAAAAGATTACAACACTATTCAAAGCAACTTATTAGCAAAAAACAAAGGAAGTGACATCTCGCTGGTTTGAGAAAGTTATTCTCCCATTTCTTCCTCAAACAGAGAAGACCATGCAAAAATAGGAAATGGTCACAGTTCCTCTCTGTTTCTCTGTAAGGTTTTAAAATGCAGAAGAAGAAAAAATATCGACACTTCCCCCTCATTGTTTCCTTCCTTCCTATCTCTTCTCTTACGCAAACAGACATGGTTGCACCCACATGTGTTCTGAAGATAAAGCCAGGTCTTCTTCATGAGCTGCTCCACACAAGCCTGCAGCAATAGGAGGCTGAACAAATTTTCCCAAAGGCGCTTTTTCAAGAGGAGCTGGGTTTTCCTTTGTTTTTCCTTGAAGAGGTTTCACTTCTCATCCAAGAAGCTTCTTCAGTTGAATTGAACTGAACTGAATGAACTGAAGAAGCTTCTTGGATGAGAAGTGAAACCTCTTCAAGGAAAAAACAGACTACCCTGTTGCCTCCGGAAAAAGCACCTTTGGGACAACTCTGACTGATGAGAATTTCCATAGTCATTTAGCTGAAAATGTTTCTTTGGCTTAATGCAGTGTCCACATATTAGCTATGGACACTTGGAAGATGCAGTTAAGTACACATATAATTCTTTGAGCTGATCTTCTCATTGCGTCTAGGGCAGTGGTTCCCAATGTGGGGCCATGCCCCACAGTCGGGCAATTTGATTTTTAATGGGGGCAATTTGGAACTTTATTTAAACCAAGTTTAAACTTGTTTAAACTTCTGCTGCACCAGTGCGCCTACCGTCCCTGTCCTAATATTCCTTTTTACTTCTCTTTTCATGTATTCAAATTATGTTCATACTTTTACCTGTTATATACACTTGACAAATAAACTTATGATTATATGATTACGATTAAGATCAAATCAAATCAAATCAATGGCCTTTTAGGCTTCCTCCGTGTGAGTAGGAGTTCACTTTTTGAATAGTAAGAATTATATGTCACGGGGGGGGGGGGCATCAGGATTTTAGAGATGCTTAGGTGGGGCATGGCCAAAAAAAGGTTGGGAATCACTGGTCTAGGGAATGTGATCACACATTGTGCTAAATTTATGATTTTTTAAAAATCCTACCTTTGTTTAATTTTGGTTTATAAAATTTATAAGGTGCTCATCTTACCTCAAGATAACCCCAGGCAGCTTATAATCATAATAATAACGATCAGTTGGTGAAATTTGTGCATTAAAATCTAAATCATGATTCACGAACATAGGAGGACTAGCTTGACACAACAGGCTAAGCCAAGATCCAGGGAAGCCATAATTCTTTGTGTGTATTGATCATCTCAAGAAGAATGCAGAGCAAGCCACCTGATGCTACCTACTGATAGGTAGTTTGAACTGCAACAGACATGGAGTCCAGGTGTGATGGAGCTTGAAAATATCAATTGAGCATCAAATTGCAGAATTGTCTTGAGGAATTTTTTTATCTATCTATCTATCTATCTATCTATCTATCTATCTATCTATCTATCATCTATCTATCTATCTATCTATCTATCTATCTATCTATCTATCTATCATCTATCCAACCATTTATTTATTTATCTCTTTTTTATTTGTTTATTTGTTTAGTGTGTATGTATGTATGTATGTATGTATGTATGTATGTATTCTCAGGGAATTGTGCAGCAAGTGTCCAACTGAAGTCAGAGGCGCTGACAGGAACTTATAGTTTTATATTAATAAATATATTTTATATCAATATATACAGCAAATTAGATAGTCAGGCAAACAGGAGCATCAAGAGGTAATTCACAGAGCGTACAGGACACACAGAAGAAAAAGGGAATCTCCCCCTCCACACCAGTGGTGGGTTGCCTCCGGTTCGCACCAGTTCTATACAACCTGTAGTAAAACCGGCGGGAGGCTCCGCCCACCGACCCCGACATCATCAGAATGCTTCTGCACATGCGGCTCCATTGCAAACCGGTAGTTAAGGTAAATAGAACCCACCCCTGCTCCACACCCATAACAACCAATCACAGTGCAGATTGCCTCACGCAGGAGCCAGCACTTTCCAACCAATCAACCGCAACTCGGTGTTCTGGCTCACCGCAAAACCCCCTCTGCTCCAGCTGCTAAATTCAACTATCTTAACATTATATCGACTAAATTTTGGGTAATCAATGGTCATGATCAATCAGGTAGCGCTGCAATCCTTTCATTCCCGAAAGCTGCACCATAAGAGAAAGCAAAGAGGATAAACATACATCTCTGTCATATCCAGTTTTATTGTGAGGTTAAAAAAATACTAAGCCCTTGATTGCTATTCAGTCGATGCAAACTTTTCATTGAGCTGTGGACATAAGAAGGCCTTCCTTTTGGCACAGAATAGTGCTCAGATCAGATTGCCTAGGATAGAAAATTGCTTGGTTTGTTCCAGGGGTGAAATGCTCCCGGTTCGGACTGGATCGCCTGATCCAATAGCAATGGCGGCGGGTGGTTCGGAGAACCGGTAGCAAAAATCCCTGGCCCCCCCACCCCCCATGCCCAGCTGAGCCACATGATCATCAGAGGCTTTTTTTTTTTTACTTTTAAAAGCATTTTTTTGGCCGAAGAAGTTGTAGAAAAAATGCTTTTAAAAATTAAAAAAAAAAGCCTTTGAGGATCGCGCGGCTCAGCTGGGATCGTCAAAGGCTTTTAAAAACATTTTTTAAAAAAATAAGCCTCTGACGATCAGGCAACTCAGCTGGGATCGTCAGAGGCTTTTAAAAGCTTTTTTTAACAACCTCTTCAACCGAAGAGATTGTAGAAAAAATGGTTTTAAAAGTTTTTTTTAAAAAAAAAGTTGGCCATGCCCACTCAGTCACATTACCCCACCACCACCAAGCCACGCCCACAGAACTGGTAGTAACAAATTTTACATTTCACCACTGGTTTGTTCAGCTCTTCAAATAAGGGAAGAAAAAAAAAAACCTGCTCTACAATTATTCTCTTTTAGGAAATTCAGTTGCACTGAAGAACGTGGGTTTCAACTGGAGCTTAACACCAAACAACATGTTACAGGTAGACCTCAACTTACGACCACAATGGAGCCCAAAATGTAGGTTGTTCAGGGAGAAATTTGTGAGGGGAGTTTTGTCCCATTTTACAACATTCCTTGCCACATTTGTTAAGTGAATCACTGAAATTGTTAAATTAGTAGCACAGTTGCTCAGTCAATCTGGCTTCCCCATTGATTTGGCTTGTTAGGTGATTGCAAAAGGCGATCATGTGACCCTGGGACACTGCAACCCGTCATAAATTCGAGTCAGTTGTCAAGCATCCAAATGTAAATCGCGTGATCATAGGGATGATGCAATGGTCATAAGTGTGAAAAACGGCTATGTCACTTTTTTTAGTGCCATTATAACTTTGAACGGTCACTAAATGAACTGTTCTAAGTTGAGGACTACCTGTACTGTATACAGGAACAGAAAACCACAACCGTTGGAGCAATGTCTGAATTGTTTTGTTGCTGTCCATGGTCCTGCATGGTCCAAATATCTCAATTTCTTATTCCAAGATGGATCCTTCGTGTATCTATGGCAGAAGGAACCAACTTTTCAAGAGGGTAGAATTAACTTCTTCAAAGATTATTTGACTGATTTTTTTTTTAAATGCAGGTACACTCATTTCTAACAACCGCAACTTTGATGTGACACTTTCTGAAGTCTTTGAAATAAACAAACTGGCTTAATTTCCACACAAAGGCCATGTTCCTGCAATAGGGGTCTCAACTTGAATCTAGCCAGAGTGATTAGTATAGGTTTCCATACATTGTACGATTCCACAAAAGGCATTTAATGAGATAAACCATAATGAACCCTAGAGCTATATATAGGAAAGCTGTCAAATAACATAGAGTTAAATACAAAAACAAATACAGTAGTAAAGTTGTCCAAATAAGTTATTAGGAACATCATGACAACAGGAGTGAGTAAGATGGATTAATAGACATATTTCACCCTAAACATGAAACTCAAATAGTTTGGCCACCTAATGAAAATGAAGGACTCACTGGAGAAGAGCCTAATGCTGGGGAAATTGAGGGCAAAAGAAGAAGAGGACGGCAGAGAACGAGGTGGCTGGATGGAGTCACTGAAGCAGTAGGCGTGAGCTTAAATGTGCTTGAGAGGATGGTAGAGGACAGGAAGGCCTGGAGGAACGTTGTCCATGGGGTCGCGATGGGTCGGACATGACTTTGCAACTAACAACAACAAAATCCTAAACATTTTTAATTGAGGGTTACCATTTGGAGAATGAAGATTTGCGATAAAATTATTTTTTTTTAAAAAAGAAGGTGTTTTTTTCTTTCTCTTTTAACCTTACTCTGATGCCAAATAGTTCTCCAAAATTGTAGACTCCAGAACTCCAGAGAGTTTCTGCCCACCCCAAATTCCCACTCTATTATTTTCTTTGTAAGACTATTATTTGCCTCTGAGTAAGTTTTCATCAGCTTGGGGTAAAAGACCTTTTTGCAATTATGACCATGAGCTCAGCAGCCTCTGAGAGATATAATAAGCCAAGCAAGGAAGGAAGGTAGAACTTATTTAAAGAAAGGAAAACTCTAAAACATTTGCATCGAAAAATGACTATCATTATGCAAATTATACATTTTTGATGCCAAAAGTAGAGGGGGAAATTTCTCAACTAACCGTAATTATTCAAATTATATACATATTTAAAGCTGACTAATCAAAATGACTAATCATTTGGACTCAGCAAGAAGTTTGCAGACATTTCTATTGGCTATGAAATAACTAGCTTTGTATTAATTTATAGGAATGGGAAAAGGGTCATATTCCTGGATGAAGTTGACTGCATTAGACCCCAGGAGATCTCCAATACTTTTAGGCACATCATTTCAAGATCTATGAAGGACACTCTTGAATGGCTAGAAATCCCCATCCATAAGCCAGTGTAGCTATTTTCATCGTTAATGCTAAATCATTGTTTTGGTTAGTTTGTTGGACAATCTACATTGAGTCTCACAGACAGCTCAATTGCTCTATTGTGGCATGGCACCTGGAAAAAGGCCATGGACAAGCTGAGCGCTACAATTACGATGTGTGATTAGGGCTTTGAGTTTGATTAGCTCACCTTAATCGCAGTCCATGGTATCATTCAAATCTAAACTAAGGGTGACTTTATGATTCTTAAGCCTCCAGGAAAGTGTACGTGGGGTACAAGAATAGCTGTAACGTGAAGCTGCTCCTCCACCAACAACATCTCCCCTGCCCCTATTTTCTTCTTACTCCCAAGGAGTATATGAAATACACAAAAGACATTTACTCTTCTGACTGAACATCATGGGCTTCTGTTCTTGTGGGGAAGCAAGCAAGCAAGCAAGCAAGCAAGCAAGTAAGCAGGAAGCACTGCAAATGTTGCTGAGATATTGTCCAAAGAGAAGGGAATTGATCCATATGTGTGGGTTAAGATTTCATGTTGGATCCTGTTTAGCATTATGTTCCCCCGACACACTCACAGAGCCTTTGTGGCTTGTTGGATTAATTCAAGATTGTTTTCCCTGGTATTTAACAGTAGCGATAGCAATACTTAGCAATATTGATATTTACAATAGAATAGAGCTGGAAGGGACCTTGGAGGTCTTCTAGTCCAGTCCCTTACTCTAGCAGGCCCTATACCATTTCAGATAAGTGACTGTCCAGTCTCTTCTTAAAAACTTCCAGTGATGAAGCACCCACAACTTCTGAAGGTAAAGCTGTTCCTGTCAGCGTTCCAAATTAGGCTTTCTTCCAGCGCTGACATAACAAGTTGAAGCAGAAAGAGCGGAAGCTTGATTTATTGCTGAGATGAACTTTTACCTAGTTTTGTATATACAGATAGGGTTTCCTGGGAGACGAGGGTGGGGGCTGCATTCCTGTGAAAAGAACGTGCCGGGATGTAGGGATGGATCTGTATGATGGCCAATGGGACGTTGGGGCTGGAGAGCGGAAGAGGAGGGGGTTGGAAGGAGGGGCCAGTTTGGCTGCAATTTGAGTCAGAAATGTCGGATTCTGCTATGCTTAAAAATAAAATGTTTCATTAGACAGCTTGCGCTTGAGAATGAAGTTTATTCAAGATAGCACCGAAACCTGACAGACAGCCAAACTGGCCCCTCCTTCCAACCCCCTCCTCTTCCGCTCTCCAGCATTCAACTGCCCCCTGGGTAGTTTCCAGTTTAAAGTAATGCCTTTTGGATTGCAAGGAGCCCCGGCAGTGTTCATGCAGTTAATAAATGAAGTCTTACATGAACACCTTTACAAAGGGGTCCTCGTCTACCTGGACGATATTCTTATCTACACAGAGACCATAGACGAACATATACCCCTCGTCCGCCAAGTACTGCAAAAACTGCTACGGGCAAACCTATATGTCAAACTGCCAAAATGCGATTTCCACCAATCACGGCTAGACTACCTGGGCTACCGAGTATCAAATGAGGGGATAGAGATGGACCCAGCCAAGGTCCAATCAGTTCTACAATGGCAGCCCCCTCGCACCCGCAGACAACTGCAAAGTTTTCTAGGTTTTGCGAATTTCTACAGACAATTCATCCCCTCGTTTGCGAAAATTGCCAAACCTTTGACAGACCTCCTAAAGACAGGAAGCCCAGCGATGAAACCTCGCCCGGGACAACCCCTACAGTGGGACCTGACCTGCCAACAGGCATTTGAGACGCTAAAAGGACTGTTCGCGAAAGAACCTGTCTTAAAACACCTGGATCCAGAACAGCCTTTTGTCATCCAAGCAGACGCAAGTGATGTGGCAGTAGGAGCCGTGTTACTCCAAAAGAACAACCAAGGGGATCTACAACCCTGCGCCTACACCTCCCGCAAACTCACCGATACGGAGAGGCGATGGGCGGCGTGGGAGAAGGAAGCGTTTGCAGTAAGGTGGGCCTTGTTGACCTGGCGGCACCTTCTAGAGGGAGGCCAGAAACCATTTGAAGTCTGGACTGATCATAAAAACCTAGAGGCCCTAAAAACCCCACGAAAACTGTCGCCCAGGCAAGTGCGGTGGGCACAATACTTCAATCGTTTCAATTTTGAGCTTAAGCACATCCCAGGTGGGAGAAATTTCCTGGCTGATGCCCTCTCCCGGATGCCCCAATACAACAGTGAGCGGGAGCAGGTAGTGAATGCCATCATCCCCTCCACCCAAGCTGCGGCCCAAGTGATCACCAGACGGCAACGACGTGACCAGCAAGGCCAACTTGCAAGTGACTTAACTGCAAGATTAAAAAATGAAACACTGACAGACCCCTGGTATCGGGACAATCAACATCTCTTGACAAAAAGAGATGAACTAGCATGGAGGGGGACAAAGCTCTATGTCCCACAGAGTTTACGCATCCTGATTCTCAAGAGGAGCCACGATGTTAAACCAGCAGGACACTTCGGGTTCCTAAAGACTCTGCACCTAGTACGGAGGCAGTTCTGGTGGCCACATATGAGAAAGGACGTAGACAGTTATGTAAAAAGCTGCACCATTTGTGCCACGATGAAGACAAGGCCAGGGTGCCCGCCTGGATTGTTGCAACCAGTAGCTGAGCCAACAAGACCATGGGAGGAGATCGCAATGGACTTTATAGTAGACCTACCGAGGAGCAGTGGAAATACAGTAATCTGGACTGTAATAGACTTATTCTCCAAACAGGCACATTTCATTCCTTGTACTGGACTGCCTTCAGCCCGTCAGTTATCCAAACTGTTCCTGAAACACATTTACCGCCTACATGGAGTCCCCAGGAGAATCATTTCCGACAGAGGGGTCCAGTTCACAGCAAAGTTCTGGAGGGAGTTTCTACGGTCCATAGGTTCATCCCAAGGGCTCAGCTCAGCATTTCACCCGAGCACCAATGGGGGGGCAGAAAGACTGAACGCTATGATAGAACAGTATTTAAGATGCTACGTCGACTACCAGCAGTCCAATTGGGCAGACCTCCTATCTTTTGCGGAGGTTGCATATAATAATGCTGTCCACAGCAGCACGGGGCTAACCCCGTTCAAAATAGTGAGTGGCATGGATTTTGTTCCCATGCCAGAATACCCGAGGGAGCCCCCTTCCTCAGTCAGTTTGACCGACTGGATGGCAATGTTGAGACAAACGTGGGAAAATGTTAAGAGGGCGCTGGCAAAGGCGGCTCAATCTTATAAGGACCAAGCAGACAAGCACCGAACTCCCCAAAGACCATTTCAGCTAGGAGAGAAAGTTTACCTCTCCACCAAGTACTTGAGACTTAGACTCCCGAGCAGGAAATTGGGCCCAAAATTTATAGGACCATTTCCTATAATAAAAATAATCAACCCCGTTACAGTGCAATTGCAGTTGCCACGGCTTTTGGGGAAAATTCACCCCGTTTTTCACAGTAGCCTTCTAAAACCTGTAGTGGGGTCTACTTTAAGGCCAACGCCACGTGAACCTCCTGGGCCCCTGGTTGTTGGGGGCCAAACGCACTACGAAGTGCAGTGGATTCTTGATTCAAGATGGCACAGGGGGCGCCTTCAGTACTTAATTAAATGGAAGGGTTACCCATTGTCAGAGGCTTCCTGGGTGAAGAGCGCAAACATCCAAGCTGATCGCCTTATAGCAAAATTCCATGCAGACCATCCGGGAAAGCCGGGAGGGGGGGGTGCACAGCCAGGGAGGGGCTGATGAGACTAATCTTGTTGTGTTTTCCCTATGGGATAGGTGATGTTGCAGAAGTGAAGGGAGAGGGGCCGGATGTCAGCGTTCCAAATTAGGCTTTCTTCCAGCGCTGACATAACAAGTTGAAGCAGAAAGAGCGGAAGCTTGATTTATTGCTGAGATGAACTTTTACCTAGTTTTGTATATACAGATAGGGTTTCCTGGGAGACGAGGGTGGGGGCTGCATTCCTGTGAAAAGAACGTGCCGGGATGTAGGGATGGATCTGTATGATGGCCAATGGGACGTTGGGGCTGGAGAGCGGAAGAGGAGGGGGTTGGAAGGAGGGGCCAGTTTGGCTGCAATTTGAGTCAGAAATGTCGGATTCTGCTATGCTTAAAAATAAAATGTTTCATTAGACAGCTTGCGCTTGAGAATGAAGTTTATTCAAGATAGCACCGAAACCTGACAGTTCCACTGATTAATTGTCCTCCCTGTTAGGAAGTGTCTCCATAATTCCAGGTTGCTCCTCTCCTTGATTAGTTTCCAACTATATTTAGCAATAGCAATTAGTCTTATAGTACTTCACAGTATTAAACAGCCCTGTCTAAGCAGTTTACAGAATCAGCCTATTGCCCCCCACAATCCGGGTCCTCATTTTATTTTATTGACTTTGAAAGGTTGGAAGGTTGAGTCAACCTTGAGCCGGTGAGAATCAAACTGCTGGCAATCGGCAGAATTAGCCTGCAATGCTGCATCCTAACCACTGCGCCACCACGGCTCTAAATCATATCAAAATTTATTCACTGACTCTCATCCGCAGAAAAAGCCTAGCCAAAATTAATATTGCACCGAGATGAATCTAGGCCACAGTTTGGAACATGTTGTGTGAATTAAAGTGGTTAATTAATTAATTAATTTCCATTTCATATTAGAAACTGCCCAGCTCCTCCCAACAGAGCAACTCTGGGCCGTTTATTATTTATTGTTGATGCAAGTTAAAAGTAACACAGCTTGGGATGCTGTGTGAATGCAGCCAGCATGGTGGAATATAAATGCTAAACTGAAAGAACCATGTTCAGATACCCTGTTTCCCCAAAAATAAAACCCAACCTTAAAATAAGTCCTAGCATGATTTTTCAGGATGCTCGTAATATAAGTCCTACCCCCAAAATAAGCCCCAGTTAAGATTGTCAGCCAGATGGGTCCATTTGGTTCCGTATTTTCCCCAAAATAAGACCTAACCAGAAAATAAGCTCTTATGTGTCTTTTTGAGCACATAACCTCAAACCTTGGGGAAACACGGTATCTTCTTATAGAGGTAGTCCTCAGCTTATGACCACAATTGAGCCAAGAGTCGCGGATCACCTGTATTATTATTATTATATTATATTATAATTATTAATTATTATTATTAAGAGCCTTAGTGGCGCAGCAGACTAAAGTGCTGTTAAATAGCACCAGCTGCCTGCAATTACTGCAAGTTCAAATCTCACCAGGCTCAAGGTTGACTCAGCCTTCCATCCTTCCGAGGTAAGTAAAATGAGGACCCGGATTGTGGGGGCAATAAGCTGATTTTGTATAAAAAAAGAACACCGCTTAGGGGGGACCGAAAACCCTACTAAGCAAGTATATACAAAAGTATGAAGGCTATTGCTTAACGCATTGTAAGCCGCCCTGAGTCTCCGGAGAAGGGCAGCATATAAATCGAACCAATAAATAAATAAATAAATAAGTATGTCCATTTAAAAATAAATACCTCCACCCTTGTAATTGTACAGGTAACCACTGTGTTTCTGATGTGAAATGAAACACTCAGTGAAGTAACCTGCACGCAGAAATGCTGAGAAATTATTCCAGCTAAACATGTAGCAATAGCACTTAGACTGATATGCCACTTCATAGTACCTTAAAGCCCTAAGCAGTTTACAGAGTCAGCATATTGCCCCCAAGAATCTGGATCCTCATTTTACTGACCTCAGAAGGATGGAAGGCTGAGCCAACCTTGAGCCAGTCAGAATCGAACTGCTGGCAGTGGGCAGAATTAGCCTGCCGTACTGCATTCTAACCACTGCGCCACCAAGGCGCATGGACACACCAAGCTGCATGTCCCAGCACCAACATAATTCACCCTACAGGAAGAAACCATTGGCCAACTATCACCTGATTGGTGGGAGAGCTACCGATGCCAAATCTGCAATAGCCAATTATAACGTAATTCTCGGATCATCGTATTTCTGCTTGGCTTGTGGAAACTTTTAAGACTGAGGTAGTGTTAAAAAAAATATTTCAACACATAAACATCCTCCCCAATCTGTGCCACAACATAAGACAACAGCCCCTGAGAATGTCTGGAGCTGTTGCTCAATATATCTGGCAGGCAGGTTGGGGAATAGGCCACCAGGTGTCATCTGTGATTGCAAGCAAAATAAGAGGACACTCATCACCCCCTACTGGCTTTCTGAGTAATGATATTCCCATTAAAGGACTTTAATAAGTACAACAGCAAGTGACATCTTTGAAACTCTGGCAAAAAATAAACCTTAGCAGAGTTTACTTTTGTAACTGAGTTCATTGCAAACCTGGATGTAGACCATGCAGGACCGTACTCAAAGACCGTACTCAAACGCAGATTGGGCTGGAATGTCCCTTATTCAACTGGATCATGAGGTGGCACTGGAATCGGTTGTATCTGGAGAAAACCAGGGCGTTCCTGGGGTGTCCAATGATTATTTAAGGTCCAGCTAGCTTCCTGACTGACGTAACCCACTGTCAGTTTTGGAAGACAATTTTCTTTTTTGCTTCTAAACTGCCACATATTTTAGCTGGGGAAGTTGGGAGGGGGTTGTTGTTGGAGGGGTAGAAAGTTAGTCATAACAACATTCCGTATTCAAGGACTTTTGCCTCCATCTGATGGAGACTGCCTGAAGATTCTATCCAGTTGAGTGTGAAGAGTTGATTGGACAATGTGACGAACTTGTAGGTGTGGGGCAGGGCTGTGAACTGTTAGCTGGGTGGAGAAAACCTGGAAGCTTTCAGATTTGGGTTTTCCCAGATGTGCCAACATCACATCTCTAATAAATTGGAGCTTTGAGGAACCTCAGGCCTCAGAGCTTTATTTCGTTGAGGTGTTCCTTGAAACCCTGACACCCACATTTCCCTCCCGCCATCTCTGAGCTCGTTTGAGTAAGCTAACATCTTGCATTGAAAGCCAAAGTGAACATTATCATTGAGTTGGAAGGTATTTTTAAAGGTCTGTAATGGTGCATGAGAAAGGCCTTGGGAGACGGGATGGGAGGAAGAGATGCTGCCTAGAGAATGGTCAGAGAAGAGAGGGCATAACCAGCAGCTGCATAATGGACAGAGAAAGAGGCTCAGAAGGGACCCTCCCTAATTTCTCAGACTGTAAAGGAGAGAGGGGGTGGGAAATATGTATTTTCAGACTTGCAAGATTCTGTTAATGTAGCATTGTAATAAATAGCTCATCCGGTTGTTTCTGGTGTGCTGTATCTGGGAAGGCTGATGAGGTCATTTAATACAATTCTCTACCAATGGAAGAGAGGTCCATCATTACATTGCTTGCTTATCCTGCTCTAGCTGACTCAGTAGATTACTAAATTTAGTAGACCTACTAAATTTGGCCCACCTCAGACTCTAACCTTCTTGCCAATTACTGTGTTTGAGAGCTTATTCATCCGGGTGGGAACTGAATCCAAGTTAACAAACTAGATTTAGCCCTCCGCAGTTCTTACACGTTAGATGCTACTGGAAGGCAGGACTTTCGGAGAAGAAATACCACGGCTGTTTCAGCTGTTACTGCAGTATGAAGAGAGAAGCAAATGTTTCTTCAGCTTAGCTAAAAAAGCAGAACACTATTCATTTTTATCTGACAGGCAAAACGAGGCATGAATTGTGAACGAGCAAATGTAGCACATCTTGGAAAGAGAAGAAGGCGGCCTGTCTTGAGGTAGCTCAAAAACAGAGAATAACAATCTCAGATCTTCTTCAAGATAGCTCAGGCTCACATACCGGAAGGCCGCCATCTTTTTTTGTTCCGTTTTGGTGCTTCAGGAAGCTTCTGAGGTCCAAATGCAGGGGTGGGTTGCTGGGGGTTTGCAGAGGTTCGGGAGAACCTCTAGCTAAGATTCTGTGTAGTTCGGAGAACCTCCAAATCCCAGTCCTGGCTGGCCCCGCCCACCCCATCCCTCCCCTCCCAGGAGTCCCCACGTGGTCCATTTTGGATGCAGGTAAGTGCAGGGCATGCGTGGTGGCTCAGGGAGGGGAAAAAAACAGGCCTACTGGAAGTTTGGGAAGGCTGGAAACGGGCTTGTTTCTGGCCTCTGGAGGGCCTCTGGAGCCTGGGGAGGCAGTTTTTGCCCTCCCAGAGGCTCGAGGAAAGCCTCTGGAGCCTGGGGAGGGCAAAAACACACACACCCCGTCGTGGTGCAGGAGGCCAACTAGGCCACGCCCACCTAGTAACCAGGCAGAGATCCCCTTGCTAAAATTTTTGAAGCCCACCCTTGTCCAAATGCATACAGAAAGTCTGACCACGGAGTCCCTAGGCCAGTGTGAGGGGTTGTGTAAAGGCCGGGGAAGCAGTGGAAGATTTCAACGGGTGAATCAGTTGAAACCTTATCTCATCATCTGCAACTCAATCCAGGTGAGGAGAAGGGTGGCGGGAAAAGCATCTTCAGAGAGACTGATAATCAACGAGGCTGGAAAATTCCTAACACACTTTCCAAGGTTCCCTATTTACGCCAAACAATAAAGAGACTTTACTGAACCGTTTTTAATTCTTTGGTCGTGCCCAGCTAGGGCAGACTTGACAGCTACAGAGTCATGCTTCCAGCTTCTATTCACCTGGAAATTTGAAAAGAATCACGTACTGCATTCTTATGACATTCCTGCCATTCCTTCTTGACGAATGGTCGATTGTCAATGCCAGACACCCCACCAAATTCCACACGGGCACAGTATGAACTTGGGGAGGGAACGGAGGCAGAATTTCCTTGGGAAGATGTTAACCGGCAATGTGCGAAAAGTTGGCATTGTATATAGAGTGCCGAGGAAATCTATAGAACGCATGACGTTTTCAGGCAAAGGATGAAAATGTCTGCGTTACTTTAAATATTCTATTCAGGTAGTCCTCTACTTACGACCAAAATGGACCCCTGTTGTTGAGACAGTTATTAAGCGAATGTTGCCTCATTTTATGACCTTTCTTGCCACGCTTGTTACGTGAATCACTGAAGTTGTTAAGTTACTAACATGGCTGTTAAGTGAATTCATCTTCCCCATTGACTTTGCTCGGGAGAAGGCTGCAAAAGGTGATCACATGATCCCGGGACACTGCAACTGTCATAAATACGAGTCTATTGCCAAATGTCTAAATTTTGATCATGTGATCGTAGGGGTGTTGCAACAGACATAAGTGTAAAAAATGGCCATGTCGCTTTTTTCAGTGCTGTTAATTTCGAGTGGTCGCTAAACAGCAATAGTACTTAGACTTATATACCGCTTCACAGTGCTTTACAGCCCTCTCTAAGCGGTTTACAGAGTCAGTATATTTGCCCCCCAACAATCTGGGTCCTCATTTTACCGACCTTGGAAGGATGGAAGGCTGAGTCAACCTTGAGCCTGGTGAGATTTGAACTGCCAAATTTCAGGCAGCCGGCAGTCAGCAGAAGTAGCCTGCAGTACTGCATTCTAACCACTGCGCTGCCACGGCTCTTAAATGAACTGTTGCAAGTCAAGGACTACCAGTATAAATTTCCCAGGCATTGTATATAATACCTAGGCATTATGCAGACTGACAAAAACTATTTAGGCAAAGGATGAAAAAGAGAGTCACAAAAAGTCATGACTCTCCTTTCATACTTAACCCTAATCCTAACCCTTTACTGAAAAGACGTAGATCAAAATGATCGAAGACATGCAATGCAAAGTACAACAGGACTTTTCCTACTGAAAAAACATAAATAAGAAAAGAATACCATTTCTGACCTACATGTTGCAATAAGGAATCCTAGAATGCCTTTTCAGTGGGAGTATTTTATCCTTTGCCTGTTTGCCTTTTGGCATTGCATAGAGTGCCCAGGAAATCTATGAAACATTAAGCGTTTCATGCTTCGACATCCCATTTTTGGCTTTCTATACATTTCCTAGGCCAGAATTCGCCAATGTTTCCGGCTTTGCTGACCGACAGGAGGGAGGGGGAGAAGGGATGTTTCCGTGTGAGCGGCTAGCAAGCGCGCATGTGCGCAGCTCCATTTGTATGAGTGGCATGCAGACACACCTGCCGCTCACTTAAACGGAGTGCACGCGCATTGGCCGTTTCGACAGCCCGGTTACAAACCCCCCACGGCCTGCAGGTGGGAGAGACCCTGTTCTAGGCAGTCTATAAAATGCCTAATTTCACACACCGAGGGTGACAAACACACAAAGGTCCCAACCTCAATCCCAAATTATTTCTATAACGACAGGGTACGGAAAACACTCTTCTCTAAGACATTGGAGAATTTCTGCCCGTCGGAGGAGAAACAAGCTGAAACAGACTTATAAATACAGTAGGCAGCTAACAATTTCATTTTTCTAACCTGAGCAATATCATCCCAGCAGCAGTGCAGGCATCACCCAGCTTTATAGGCCCTGACATAAAGTTGCTTTCGTTCGTTTTGGTACGAACCAAACGGGCACGATTTCCGCTTGTCCTTCTAGAATTCTAATATTTTACTGAAGTCCCCCAAAAAGCCACTTGTACTAGCACTGATGATGTTACCTAGTTTGGGGAATGGAAGGTCTACAAGAAAACAAGCAAGCTCAGAGAGCACCAAGGACCCCTCAAAGCCACTTATCCAGTGCCAAATGAGCAAGAGTCCACCATTTCTTTTATCCTCTATAATGTTTATGAATGGGGCACGTTCGCCATCTCAACAGAATAGGCAGTCCATTTCTCCCAAACTTCCTTGGCTTGTCCGTATCCAGAACAGCAAAGCCGTCTCCAGGTGTCTCCTTTGTTAGGTGGGCTTGAAAAGAAGAGGAAGGGCGAATACGGCAGGTTTACAAGGGGCCATTCGGCTGCTCTTTATCAGGCTGTACCAGATCTTGATAGACGAGAGAACGAAGGAATCTAGGATAAGAATCTTTCTCCATCAACCCGAAGATCCTCTTTTGGGCTTGGTCAAAGCAAGACCGGGTGGGGAGCAAAATGTTCCGATTGGTGACATCTCTGGTCTGGGAATCAAGGTTCACCTGAAATTAAATGCAAATGATTATCCACATGATACAAAGTGGCTGCAGCTGTGATTTGTTTAAACACCAATAAAACTTATTTGCAGGAGCCGGGGGGAAAAAAAATCCCCTCAGGGACTGGAAACTAAAGATGTTGTGAGTTCAAAATTTAGAAACCTGCAGATAAAGATTATTAATCAATAAATGCTGATCCAGAACAAGTGTTGACACAGCTGGCATGTTAGTGGGGCCCCCCTTCCTTTAATTGCATCTGGTTGAAGAAATTCATTATTATTATTATTATTATTATTATTACCCTGTTTCCCGCAAAATAAGACATCCCCTGATAATAAACCTAATTGGGCTTTTGAGCGCATGGCAATAAGGCCAAGTGCTTATTTCAGGGTTCAAAAAAATATAAGACAGGGTCTTATTTTTGGGGAAACACAGTATTTATTATTTTATTTTATTTTATTTTATTTTATTTTATTTTATTTTATTTTATTTTATTATTTTATTTTATTTTATTTTATTTTATTTTATTTTATTTTATTTTATTTTATTTTATTTTATTATTTTATTTTATTTTATTTTATTTTATTTTATTTTATTTTCCATACTTCTAAACCTTAAAAATTTACAACATTTTTGCCAGAAACCGGTGTTTAATTCCAGTTTCTGCCAAACTTCATGATTGCCAAGTTTGCTTAATGACTGCTACAAAAAAGGTTGTAAAATGAGGCGTGATCGTGTGGTGTGACCTGCTTATCAAGTGTCTTGACACTGGTACAATAGGACTGAGTGTTTTGTTAATATGATTTATTGGGTTAGGGATTTTCTGTCTTCACTGTGAGTGGTATTGTGTTGGGGTGGGTGCACTTAGGGAGCTCAACCAATCTCATTGTACATATGTTGAATAAAGATTTGAATTGACTTAGGACCAAAATTGAAGTCATAAGTCCAAGGAAAGCTGGATGTTTCCAAGTTAGATGTCCTGCAACTTTCAGTGACATACAGTATAGTCCTAAAATTAGCTGAGCAGTAGGAGGAACAGGTGCAATGATATGGCCCTGTACTGTCCTCGACGACCCTGTTTGAGTATTAACGTCATTCTCTGACTTCCTCTTTGCTAATCTCTTGCAAACAACAGCAGAGCCCAGGGACTCTCTGGTTCAGAAAAACAACTAGGAAAATGCATTCACCTCCTCCATCATATCTGTCAGTGTTTCAAGTAATGCACCCATAGAAAACAGAACTCTGAGGTAGGCAGGTTCCTCAAGGAACAGTTTATTGGATACTTCATATTGGCACAATTGATCAAAGCCGACTCTGAATTTTCTCGTGGCTTTCACCTGATTAAAAGTAAAAGTTTCCCCTTTCCCTCCAAGTCACTAGTCACGCTGTCCAATCTGGGTGCTGGCTGGTTGCTTGGTTACTTGCTCCTCCTCTGGCCAGCCACCTGTGAGAATGTCCTTGGTTCCCACAGGAAAACTTTATTGTTCAGGCTACAAAACCCCATCTAACTATTTCTCCCCTCCCACCGTTGCGTGGCAACCCTGAAGCCTCCAAGATGGCTTCAGCCAGGTTCACTTCAGGGTTGACAATGCCACTGTGAAGCACTGTTTTGAATCTTTCATTTCATTGGCATCCCTTCCTTTCTAGCTTTCCAAAGGACACACGGATCATGATAAAGCACTACAAAAAAGCAAGGTCAATATGAAAAGAAGGACTAGGGGAGACATGATAGCAGTGTTCCAATATCTCAGGGGCTGCCACAAAGAAGAGGGAGTCAAGCTATTCTCCAAAGCACCCGAAGGCAGGACAAGAAGCAATGGGTGGAAACTAAGCAAGGAGAGAAGCAACTTAGAGCTAAGGAGACATTTCCTGACAGTTAGAACAATTAATAAGTGGAACAACTTGCCTCCAGAAGTTGTGAATGCTCCAACACTGGAAGTTTTTAAGAAGATGTTGGATAACCATTTGTCTGAAGTGGTGTAGGGTTTCCTGCCTGGGCGGGGGGTTGGACTAGAAGACCTCTAAAGTCCCTTCCAACTCTGTTATTCTATTCTATTCTATTCTATTCTATTCTATTCTATTCTATTCTATTCTATTCTATTCTATTCTATTCTATTCTATTCTATTCTATTCTATTTGATCGGCTACCAGCATGAATATATGAGATTTGTTCTGTGTGGCTTGGTACAGAGACACCTGTTTGTCTGGATTAGTACAAAGAAAAAAAAACTTTGTAAGAAAGGAATAAGAAAAAAAAAAACCTGTTCAAATGATGAAATACAAAAATTTGAGATGCCTATATCAGAAGTGAAATGCTCCCGATTTGGACCGGTAGCGATGGTGGCGGGTGGTTCAGAGAACTGGTAGCAAAAATCCCTGCCTCCCCCCATGCCCAGCTGAGCCACACGATCATCAGAGGCTATTTAAAAAAAACTTTTAAAAGCATTTTTTCTACAACCTCTTCGGCTGAAAAAATGCTTTTAAAAGTAAAAAAAGCCTCTGATGATCGCGCAGCTCAGGTGGGATTGTCAGAGGCTTTTAAAAGCATTTTTTCTACAACCTCTTCGGCCGAAGAGATTGTAGGAAAAAAAATGCCTTTAAAAGCCTCTGACGATCCCAGCTGAGTTGCCTGATCATCAGAGGCTTTTAAAAGCATTTTTTTCTGCAACCTCTTAAGGTTGTAGAAAAAATGCTTTTTTAAAAAAAAGGAAGTTGGCCATATTCACCTAGTCTCATTACTCCCCCCCTCCCAAGCCATTCCCACAGAACCGGTAGTAACAAATTTTACATTTCACCACTGCTATATATGCGGCAATACGTATGCAGGCATGCAGAGAAGAGCAACAAAGATGATTAGGGGGCTGCTGGAGGCTAAAACATGAAGAACGGTTGCAGGAATTGGGATATGCATAGTCTAGTGAAAAGAAGAACTACGGGTGACATGATAGCAGTGTCCCAATATTTGAGGGGCTGCCACAGAGAAGAGGGAATCAGGCTGTTCTCCAAAACACCAGAAGGCCAGACAAGAAGCAATGGATGGAAACTAACGAAGGAGAGAAACAACCTAGAACTAAGGAGAAACTTCCTGACAGTGGGAACAATGAACCAGTGGAATTGCTTCCCTTCAGAAGTTGTGGGTGCTCCACAGCGGTGGGTTTCACATTTTGTTACCACCGGTTCACTGCACACACGTGCCTTTCACGCATGCGCCCAGCCTTCCACTCATGTGCTTTGCTTGTGTATGCATCTTCCGCGCATGCACCTGACTTAAAAAATGTGCCTAAATGGGATGGCATAGAGTGAGCGATTTCCGCTACCAGTTCGCCTGAACCCGTATGAACTGGCTGAATACGACCTCTGATGCTTCATCACTGGAGGTTTTTAAGAAGAGATTGCACAGCCACTTGTCTGGAATGGTATACGGTCTCCTGCTTGAGCAGGGGATTGGACTAGAAGACCTCCAAGGTCCCTTCCAACTCTGTTGTTCTGTAATGAACTCTGTTGCAACATACCGTATTTTTCAGAGTATAAGAAGCACCTTAGTTTTTGGGGAGGAAAATAAGAAAAAAGCTGATTGGCAGGTGGATCGGAATACCCCCAATCAGCTGTTCCCAGAGGTGAACTTTAGCAACAGGTTCCTTGGTTGTGAGCTCTGGACCTTGCTTTTTTTTCTGCCTCTGAAACTTCTGAAACAGAGCTTCAGAAAAAAAGCCTCTGAAGCTCTGTTGGGGGCTTCTTTTCTGAAGCTTCTTTTCTGATGCTTTTTACAGCCTCTGAAACCTCCCTTTGAGAAGCTGGGTGGGGCTACATTCAGAGTATAAGACGCGCCCAGATTTTCATCCTCCTTTTTGGGGGGAAAAGGTGCGTCTTATACTCCGAAAAATACGGTATGTGTATTGATAAAATGCAAAGCATGGAATAATGGTTTTCTCTAACAAGTCCATCCCATTTCACACCGAGTCTACAAATTCAAAGGAAACTTTAATATTCCCCTACCTCTTTTGGAGCTTGGATGGTGATATATTGGTCAAAAATCTTTTTTGCACTCTCCTGGAGTTTGTCACACCCTCGGAGTTTTCGATAATCTTCACAGGCCATCCAGAAGTCCAGGTTCTCTTCGCTGAATTCTGATTTCAAGAAAGCATGGAAGGCAGCTCGACCATCTATAATGCGGAGATGAACAGACCAAAACGATCTATTGAAATCTTCCCTTTTTCTTTTTTTAAATGTAAAATATTTAGAAATTCTATTAATTCTGCTTGGAATAAATTCTGCATTTTATTGCATGGATTTTTCCCCCCCCTACTTCAGGTTACCAAGCGATAGTGGATGTTTTATGACAAGAGAAGACAAGAGAAGATATGACAAGTAGGTTGTCCTTGATTTACCGCACTTTGTTTAGTGATGGCTCAAAGTTACAATGGAACTAAAAAAAGTGACTTATGACCGTTTTTCATACTTACGACCATTGCAACATTCCCATGGTCACGTGATTCAGATCTTGGCAACTGACTCATATTTATGACGGTTGCAGTGTCCTGGGGTCATGTCATCCCTTTTTGCGAACTTCTGACAAGCAAAGCCAGATTCACTTAATAACCCTGTTACTGACTTAACAACTGCAGTGATTCACTTAACAACAGTGGCAAGAAAGGTTGTAAAATGGGGCAAAACTCACTGAATAACTGTCTCACTAACCAACAAAAATTTTTGGGCGCAGTTGTGGTCATAAGTCAAGGACTACCTGTAGACTTTTTTTTTTTAAAAAATCTCTCTTTCCTTGCAGACATAAAACTTTTAAGAAATGAGTGGCGACATTCCGGAAGCATCAAATCCACATGAAACCCCCCTCTGAATTTTGGGAAGCTTACTGCAGCGCAGTCTAGGGATAGGCATAGCAGATTGCTATCTAAATATTTGATTCTCTATAATTGTTGAAAATTATGCATTGCTCTGTGGATGATGAGCTCTTAAAAATCTGATCTGCAGAGGCTGCCCTTGAATACCTACTTAACACAGAGAGAATGATACTTAATAATGAGCCTCTTTATATAGATTTTTATGCTGTGTTTTTTTTCAATAAGAGTTATGATTTTTTTTTTATTAGTGAACACTTGTGTGGTTTGGAGTTTTATACTGTAACCACCAGAAGGAAAAAAAAGAAATAAAAACAATGTATGAGGTTAGCTATTAGCTGTAATAGCTTTTGTTAACCTCGCTACATGTAGTCCTCGACTTATGATCACAATTGAGCCCCAAATTCCTCTTGCTAAGCAAGACTGTCGTTAAAGTAAATTTTGCCCCATTTTATGACTTTCCTTGCCACAGTTGTTAAGCGAATTGATGCAGCTGTTAAGTTAGTAATCTGGTTGTTAAGTGAATCTGGCTTCCTCGTTGACTTTGCCGATTGGAAGATCGCAAAAGGAGGCCTCCCTGCAGCCTCCTGGGAGCAAAAATGTGTCGCGGGGGGAACGCGCCGCACCCGCGTGCCCTGTTTTGGGCCTAGTAGGCCTCCCAGGAGCCAAAACGGGGCGCGAGGGGACTCCTGGAAGGGGCAGGGCAGAGAGGGACGGCGCCAGCCAGCAATTTAACAATCGGTTCACCCGAATGAGCCTGAATTGGCTGAATCCCACCACTGGAGATGCCTCAATGGTTTACAACAATGGTTGTAAAAAGGTGAAAAAATGGTCATGAGACGCTTTCTTCAGTGTTGTTGTAACTTTAATGGTCGCTAAATGAATTGTTGCAAGTCAAGGACGACCTGTAGTTATGTTCGACTACAATGATCTCCAACTATAGCCAAAAGCACTGTGGGATGGGAATAACGGGAGGTACAGTATAGTTCAATCCAGAGAAGGAAGATTTTCTTCTAGCTCTGCTATGTATTAATGCCAAAGAGGGGGCATTCTCACCTATTCCTAGATCATAGCCAAAACATGTCCTGTTCAAGAAAGTCATAACAGTATATTATATAATCTAGAACCCTAAATGAATAGAATAGAATAGAATAGAATAGAATAGAATAGAATAGAATAAAATAGAATAGAATAGAATAGAATAGAATAGAATAGAATAGAATAGAATAGAATAGAATAACAGTTGGAAGGGACCTTGAAGATCTTCTAGTCCAACCCCCTGCTTAGGCAGGAAACCCTACACCACTTTAGACAAATGGTTATCCAATCTCTTCTTAAAAACTTCCAGTGTTGGAATATTTACAACTTCTGGAGTCAAGTTGTTCTACTGATTAATTATTCTAACTGTCAGGAACAATTAAATGATTTCATTCCCCACTTCTAGGCCCCTCATGATGGTCTGCAGATCCCCTGAGAATTACAATAGTGGCCAAAATTGTGGAAACCTTTTGGGAAAAGTGTATTTTCTAAAACTAGCTAATAACGCCATTTTTTTTGGAGTAGTAGTACCATAAAATATATATCAATGGAAATATAATTTTAAAAAGGCGAAAGATTTATACGATCTAACTAAACAGTAATCAATTTTATATATAAGAATTTTTGTACAAACTGTATAATTAATTAGATAATTGATTAGATACCACACTTGTAAATATACAATATGACTACACGTTGCCGAACCGTATAGTTTGAATTGTAATATATTTTTAATTCAATAAAATTTCATTAAAAAAAAAAAGGAAATATAATTTAATCAAGAATGTAATGCAATAACTTTTATGAAGGATTTACTATTAGAATAGCAGTTACGGTATAAAGAAGAAAAGTGAAACACGTAGAAAACATGAGATATACAAAAATTATCACCATAGAAAAAATGAGATATACAAAAATTATCACCATAGAAAAAATGAGATATACAAAAATTATCACCATGTCAGTTAATACTTAGTTGGCTCATCTTTAGCATGAATGACGGCCTTACAACGTCTTCCCATGGAGTGAACCAAATCTTTTAGTTTTGCTGCTGTTCTAATGTGAAACCAAGATTGAAGGATTGCTTCTGTTAACTGGGTTTTACTGCTGGGTCACTTCTGACTAACAAGTTTCTTTAGCCGGCTCAATTGGGTTAAGTTAAGGTCTGGGCTATTCCCAGGCCATTCCAGCAGTGGAATATGATTATCTTGAAACTCCCCCCCAAAAAAGTGGTGTTATTAGCCACCAGACCTCAAAAATACACTTTTCCCAAAAAGGTTCCCACAATTTTGGCCACTACTGTAAAGCTCACATCACATCCGGACCTGAAAACAAAGGATTTGTAAAGCGACATGTCTGTTGGCCATCAGTCCTATTCCTAGGAATGCGGAAGTTGCTGAATCTTGACCTAAAGAGGATGCCAGGTAGATATCCTGCCAAATAAGCCAGTTCATCGGAATTCAGCCATTCCAATTACTTTTTGCTCTGCTGTACGCTGGATTGTTCCTCTACTAATTTGGACTTTTCTTCATGTCCCACAGGATTTCTGAGAAAGCTTGATTCTGAGGAAAACAGGATTAAACTCATTTGGCAAGGGCGGGCAATTGTTATGAACAAGGCTGTTATTTACATATTGGCCTTTGCTCTCTAGCAGTTGGAATTCTGGGAATCAACATTAATGATTATTATTATGAAGCGGGCTGCATTGGTGCCAAGAAACCATCTGAAATAAACAAAGCTTCTCGGGATGACTAACTAACCTCCTAATTTTCGAACACCAGTCTGTGAAAAAGACACCCGCGAAATCTGTAAAAACTGTGTGTCAAACAATCCCTTTAAAAGGTTGACGAACCGCTTGTGTGTAAACTTACATGGGTGTAGTAGCAGTTTTTCTAAAGATTCTGCCCATTCTTGGGCTTCCTCGGGAGTTGGCCTGAAAAGAGAACAAACATGAGTGACTGGAAAACAGATGTGACAGATGAGAGAGATCTTTGCCCAAAGAATGTTAGTAAGAGTTATCCTATTGCAGGCAGTCCTCAACTTACAACAGTTCATTTAGTGACCGTTCAAAGTTACGACATCGCTGAATGGACTTATGGACGCTGAATGGACTTATGATCATTTTTCCCACACTTATGACCGTGACAGCATCCCCATGGTCACATGATCAAAATTCATGCTTCATGCTAGCAAGTTCTTCCAGCATCTTTCTGGAAATGACATAGGGTTTCTTGCTTGAGCAGGGGTTGGACTAGAAGACCTCCAAGGTCCCTTCCAACCTATTCTATTCTATTCTATTCTATTCTATTCTATTCTATTCTATTCTATTCTATTCTATTCTATTAGAATATTCTATTCTATTCTATTCTATTCTATTCTATTCTATTCTATTCTATTCTATTCTATTCTATTCCATTCCATTCCATTCCACTCTCCACTCCACTCCCATTCCATTCCATTCCATTCCATTCCATTCCATTCCATTCCATTCCATTCCATTCCATTCCATTCCACTCCACTCCACTCCACTCCACTCCATTCCATTCCATTCCATTCCATTCCATTCCATTCTTTTATTCCTCCTTTTCCCTCTTATCATTGGTCAGCTGATAGATATGCAGAGCTTTTGATTTCACTTTCTGTGGTTGAAAGACTTCCTGCTTCGGTCACAGTAACTTAATCATCCACTCCACAAGTATTCTTAGAGAATACCCTATCTGGTTCTTCTGCAGCCAAACATCCAGGTTATTCTTGACATCAAGAGAGGCGATCCGTGGATGAGGTGCAACCCATACAACCTCTTTTCTGGTAGACCTTGTGACACCCCCCAAATCATGACTCAGAAAACCGATTGCAAACTTTGAAAAGCAGCAGAACAGTTTCTGGTCAGTTCTCTCCAAACAGGAAAATCAGGTAGAATGCCATTACTGTCCCCCTCTAGTAATGCCAAGAATTCACTGCCCTGTCTCTAGCCCCATATAGCCCTTAGTAATAAAGAGAAATTATTTGCAGGCCTCTGGATACAATAGTATTCCAGGGGTTGTCACAAAGAAGAGGGAGTCAAGCTATTCTCCAAAGCACCTGAAGGCAGGACAAGAAACAATGGGTGGAAACTAATCAAGGAGAGAAGCAACTTAGAACTAAGGAGAAATTTCCTGACAGTTAGAACAATTAATCAGTGGAACAAATTGTCTCCAGAAGTTGTGAATGCTCCAACACTGGAGGTTTTTAAGAAGATGTTGGATAATCATTTGTCTGAAGTGGTGTAAGGTGTTAGATAGAGGGGGCGCAATGAAGAGGCAGGATGCGAACAGTCTTTCAGCACCTTTATTATGGACTCGCGATCCCAGTAGATTCGCCGGTAGGCTGCCGGAGGTCTCTTTTTAAAAAATTCCATCAGCCTAGCCGGCCACTGACAGTGGTTTATTTTTTCGGCCGCTAGATGGACCAATCAGTGTCCATTATGCAAATACGGTACTCCGTACGTGCGTACGTAACACCGGGCATCCTGCCTAAGCAAGGGGTTGGACTAGAAGACCTCCAAGGTCCTTTTCAACTCTGTTATTATTATTATTATAGGTTGCTGGTTCCTTTTGCCTTTGCTACAGCTGCTGGCTAAATGAGGATCTGTCTTATTCTTTACAACTGTGGATCTGGTGCTGCGAGGCGTCCCTCTGCTCACCTGTGGCTGTGGATGATGGAGAGTTTTAGTCCCACAATTTGGATGCTAGCAAAGTGGAGAAGGCTGGCAGAGATAGTACGTTATCTCAGACTCTCCTCTAAATTGAGATCCATTCAGGAGACCATCTGTAGCCTCTAAAAGGTTGTTTCGACATACCGGACATTCAAACCAGGTAATAAAATTACAGTAAATGTAGGCCCATTAGAATCATAATGTTGCCAGCTCATAACCTATCAAGCTTTCTAGGCTAGGGCACTCTCTTCCTCTCCATCTATCTGTTTATCATCGTAAGGGCCTTCTACTTGCTGCCCTGAGGCTCTATGAGCTCTTGGCATCCTTTCAACAGCACTCTGCAAGGAATCTAGCTCTGGAGAAAAAGCAATTTCCCCCTACCCTCCCCTGTTCCTGGATATAAATAAAGGGAGATAGATGGAGGCACAGCCTCTTTTATGGGATGTCGCCTCTAAAAATCAGATTCCACTGAGGGGGGGAAAAAATGAACATTTGGTTTGGTAGCCTATCAATAGACTGGTGTATATTTCCAAAATACATTCAACTAAGCTAGTTAATGACCCAGTGCAGTGATGGCAAACCTTTTTGCTGTCGCGTGCCAAAAGTGGGTGCAGCGTGGGGGGGGGGGGTGTCGCGTGTGCAATGTAATGCAATGCCCTGCTGCCCCACCCCCTGCACATACATGCTGTTTTCACCTAATTAAAAGAGTAAAACTCCCCCCTTCCCGGTGTCACTGGTCACATTGTCCAATGAAAATGGAAGGCAGGCTCCTCTCCTCTTTCAACAGCCACCTGTTTCAATGACCTTGGTTCCCATGGGAAAACTTTTCTGTTTTGACTATAGCCGGGCTATCTATTTCCCCCTTCCCTTCCCCCTCTCTGGCTTCGTGGCAACTATGAGGCAGCACAAGATGGCTTCAGCCAGGTTCGCTTCAGAGTTGACACAGTGGTCAGCAATGGTCTATTGCAGCAGCCCCCAATCTTTGGGGCACCAGGGACCAGTTCCATGAAGAGAGTTTTTCCATGGACCAGAGGGGTCAAGGTTTCATGTGCTACCTGCATCCCACAAATGGGGAATAGCTGGTTTGCCCGGCCCTGTTTCTGGCATACTGCAGCCCAGTGTCGGTCCATGGACCGGGGGTTGTTTCTAGAAAGCAACTGGTCTGGAGTCACAGAGACAATGGCTACAGATAGTTCTCCGCTTACAACAATTCGTTTAATGACCATTCAAAGTTACAACGGCACTGAAAAGAGTGGCTGACAACCGTTTTTCATACTTAACAACCGTTGCAGCGTCCCCATGCTCCAAGGAACAAAATTTGGATGCTTGACAACAGGCTCATAATTATGACGGTCGTAGTGTCCTGGTGCCACGTGATCAACTTTTGCAACTTTCTGACGAGCAAAGTCAACGGGGAAGCCAGACTTGCTTAACAACCATGTTACTAATTGAACAAGTGCAGTGAGTTACTTAACAACTGTGGCAAGAAAGGCTGAAAAATGACGCAAAACTCACGTAACTGTCTCACTTAGCAACAGAAATTTTGGGCTTAATTGTGGTCATAATTCGAGGACTACCTTCATAAACATAGTCTCTTAGCACTAATGCCAGCCTTTTCAGGAATGTGAAAAGTTTCTGACATAGTTATCTTTATATCTTTATTGCAGCTTGTCCCAACCACGATCTCTTGGTTCCCATTCCCAGTTGGGAAGTCTGGTTTCAAGTGAGGTTACCTTAGCGACTGGAGGTCCTGATTTCCTGAGCTCCACAACCTTAGGAAATTTTTTTTGTTCTTCTTTCTAAGAAACAGAAACGAAATATGGGGAATCAGGGATACAGTCAAACTATGCACTAATTCAGGGCATGAAAGTTAAGCAACGGGGGAAGCTGGGGAGATGAATATGAAGGCCAGTTGGCCAGATGGATATGGCCAGTTTGGAAAAAGGGCCTCCAAAGTTGGGTTTAGCTGCTGCCCCAATCCATCCCCAGCACCAAGCCTAGTAGTGAAATTCAAATTTTTTTACTACTAATCTCCATTCCCACTCCCATTCCCTCCAGGGGAAGATTACTGCAAAATCTCCATTCCTGTCCCACTTTAGGGGAAGGTTACTGCTCACCTGCCTGGAACCCTCAGTGTATTTCAGACATCAATACATTAGAGAAGCTCCAGAGATATTTTACTAGAAGAGTACTCAAATCTTCTGCTCAAAATAAAATTCCCTATACCACCAGGCTTGAAATTTTAGGTCTGGATAACCTCAAACTACGCCGTCTACTTTCCGACCTGTGCTTAGTTCATAAGATTATTTACCAAAATGTCCTACCTGTAAATAAGTACTTTAATTTCAACTGTAATAACACAAGGGCTATCAATGAAGAGCCTGGTGGCGCAGCAGACTAATAGCTTGTTATTAACATTCAGGTGCCTGCAATTACTGCAAGTTCGAATCTCCCCAGGCTCAAGGTTGACTCAGCCTTCCATCCTTTCTAAGGTAGGTAAATTGAGGACCCAGTTTGTGGGGGCAATAAGCTGACTTTGTATAAATATACAAAAGTATGAAGGCTATTGCTTAACGCATTGTAAGCCGCCCTGAGTCTCCGGAGAAGGGCGGCATATAAATCAAATTAAAAAAAAAAAAAAGATTCAAACTCAAATGTAATTTGCTCTAATCTTGATTGTAGGAAATATGACTTCTGCAATAAGAGTAGTAAATGTCTGGAACGCTCTACCTGATCCTGTTGTTAGTCTCGCTAATCCCCATACCTTTTACCTTAAACTGTCTACCGTGGACCTTTCATGTTTCCTAAGAAGTCCCTAAGGAGGTGTGCATAAGCGCACCAGCGTGCCTACCGTCCCTGTCCTACTGTCCCCATTTATATGTAATCATTCTATGTGTTTATGGCTATGTTTTGCCTATTTATATCCTTTTATTTGTGCCAGTTTTTTTCATGTGTCCATGTCTGGAAGTAAGAAATCTTCACTTCTGGGTTTCTTCGGAGGAGAAACACAGCTGATTCGCACGGCAATCGGCTCTGCCACGCAAATCAGCTGAGGAGATAAAGATAGGAAAATAGCGCGGGCGGGCAGGCCCATCTGATCGTCGGGATGAACTGGTTGCTCCCATCTGACTGTCGGAGCTACCAGTTCGCCTTAACCGGTCCGAACCGGTAGAATCCCACCACTGTATCAGACTCTCCATAGCCATTAAAATAGAGTTACACATTTGCGTATCAACCCTTAGTTGTTCCTCACAGGCCTGTGAGGTATAACAAGGATTGGCCACAGAAGATTAGATGACGAGAATGTCATTTCCTATCTGTAAGATTGTATTACCCTAGCAGTTATTGACTTAGTAATTTATCTACTTCCTCTTTCTTAGAAGCCACAAAGATGATAACCCGAATTACATTTATTTGTCCCAGTGTTTGATTTATATATCAGTTATCTACTCCTGAAGCACTCAAGGGCAAGGGCAGGGCTTCTATGTATCCAAAGTGCTTTGGTTTTGTTTTCCTAAAGCAACTTAAGATACCTAGAGTTTGTAAATCAATATCCAGGGTCACAGGTCAGATTGGGTTAAACACACACATCTAATATAGCTCCACATTGTTGCAAGATTGTTCTTTTAATGCATTGAAAGATTAAGGGGGAAAAAAATCCACACACAGAGCTCTAGATGCATTGTCTGCAGGTATATACAGGTATAAAGGTAAAGGTAAAGGTTCCCCTCACACATGTGTGCCAGTCGTTCCTGACTCTAGGGGGCGGTGATCAAAAGAGACAAAAGTTATTTGAGGTTGCAGAGAGCACTCCTGCAGCTGTTCAAGGTGGCAATAAGCAACTTCACAGGGTAAGATAAAGGTAAAGATTCCCCTCGCATATATGTGCTACTCATTCCTGACTCTAGGGGGCGGTACTCATCTCCGTTTCAAAGCCAAAGAGCCAGCGCTGTCCGAAGACGTCTCCGTGGTCATGTGGCCGGCATTTTCTAGGTGTTTTCGAACTGTTAGGTTGGCAGAAGCTGGGACAAGTAACGGGACCTCACCCCGTTACGCGGCACTAGGGATTCAAACCGCTGAACTGCCGACCTTTCGATCGACAAGCTCAGCGTCTTAGCCGCTGAGCCACCGCGTCCCTATATATACAGGTATATGCACGCATAATTTTCTATTTTTAAAAAGCAGAACTGAGAGGATTTAGGCTTTTCCTAGCAATGGGGAATGGTGGTCCTATGGTGGATGGATGGAACCATCATTCTGTCGCAATCTCAAATAAAGTACTGTATGGTGAAATGACTCATCTGAGATATCTTCTATATCAGGAGGATTAATATTAGATATTCCAGGGCTGTTAGGAGACGGAGAGATAAACACTCATTTATCAAGCTGAAGGAAAATCTGCACTGAGGCCATTCACAGCAGGACGAAATGAGATATATTTACATTATCTTCCCCCTCCTCCCCAAAAAAAGAACATTCAAACTACTTTATCTAGATCAGCCTTTCCTAAACTGGTGAATTCCAGGTTGTTTGGACGATAGTTCCCTTCAATCACATTAATGGGCATATCTGGCATAACCTAGTTGGACTAGAGGAGGTGTTTTTTTCCCCCACCCAGGTTTACAATCAGGTATAGCTTAGCCAGAACTGATGATTTCTGTTTTTACAGATACAGAATTTACAACTTGGAGGCTCAGAGATAAGAGGTGTAGCGGATATCTACAGGTATTCACCAGGCTAGGAACTGGGAGACTGGGAGTTCTAGACCTGCCTTAGGCCCAAAGCCAGCTGGGTGACCTTGGGCCAGTCCCTCTCTCTAAACTCTAGGGCAAAGTAATGTTGAAATTTTAGCAAGAAAAGAGAGAGGGGGAGGAAGGGAGGGAGGGAGATATGGCAGAGAGAGAGAAGGAAAGAGATGAGAGAGAGACAGACAAAGAGAGGGGAGAGAGATATGAGAGAGAGAGAGGTGAGAGAGAGAAAAAAAGAGAGAGGAGGGAGGCAAGGGGGGAGGGAGGGAGAGAGATATGACAGAGACAGAGAGAAAGAGATGAGAGAGAAACAGATAAAGAGAGGGGGGAGAGAGAGGAGAGAGAAAGATGAGGGGGGGAGAGAGAGGAGAGAGAGGGGTGAGAGAAAAAGAGAGGAGAGAAAGAGAGAGAGGGAGAGAGATATGACAGAGACAGAGAGAGAGAGAGATGAGAGAGAGACAGATAAAGAGAGGGGGGAAAGATGAAAGAGAGAGATGAGAGGGGGGAAGAGATGAGAGAGAGGGGTGAGAGAAAAAGACAGAGAGGGTGGGAGGGAGGGAGATATGACAGACAGAGAGAGAAAGAGATGAGAGAGAGACAGATAAAGAGAGGGGGGAGAGAGATGACAGAGAGAGGGGTGAGAGAGAGAGAAAAAGAGAGAGAAGAGAGAGGAGAGAGAGAGGGAGGGAGAGAGGGGGGGAGAGAGAACACGCCCAGGAAGAAGACATAGTTTTAAAGGCTATTTTGAGGTTTATAGCTTGAAATCCAGCAATTAAATCCAGCTCCACTGACACTCACCGGGGACGTTTTTGCTTCTGCTGTGCGTTCTGATGGCTGCCATCGCAGTCTGACCCTATGTCCGATTCCACACTGGAGGCTAGTGACTGAAACACACACAAAAAAACAAAAAAACAAGATTTGAGCCTAAAGGGCATCTCCCAGCCAACTCTCAAGGCTACAGGATCCAGGCTGCAGATATCTGGATGACCAATAGGTGGGAACAGAGATTGAGTTTCCATATCTTGCTGCTGCCCTCTAGTGGCTCTGCAGAGGCCTACAGTCCAGATCTGGTAGTCTTTAAATGCCAACCTTGGAACTCCAAGGCACCTGCTGAAGTCAGTGTCTGATTTATCAAGACCCAAGCCGAGGGCATTTGTAAGTTGACACCATCTTTAGGCTTTTCCAAGTCTTTAGAAGAAGATGGCTCTTTGCAATAAATCAGGGAAGGCAAATACTTCCACCCCTCCCCTTCCTTGTCTTCCCTTTATGTCATGTCTTTTTAAATAGTTAGTCTAGTGGCAGGATCGGTGTCTCTTTATTTATCTTTACTTATCTAGCTGAAATGTAGGACATGCTTGCTTTGAATAAATAAACCCTTAAAAGAGACAGCCCCAGCACTACTCAATTAATAATAAAGCAAGTGGCCTGTCACAGACAAACTTCAGGCTTTGTTCAGATTTTCCAGACCTTGAAAACACGCAAAGTGGAGTTCAGAACAATGGCTGTCCAAGTACAGAGCTAGCTGAAGGACAGAGAAACTCACATGCCTCCTTCCAACCCTACAGAGACACATTGAAATGAAATGGTTTCAACAATACCAATTGAAAAGTCTCTCCAATCAGGATTTAGAGCCGTGTTTCTCAAACCTTGGCCTTGAACCTTGAAGAGGGGTGGACTTCAACTCCCAGAATTCCTTAGCCGGCCATGATGTCCTCAAAAGCTATTCGCAACCTGATTTCAGAGCTACAGTGGTGGCACGCAAACCCATGACAACATTTTTGACTCTTGGCAACTAGTTTGCCTTTACAGCCATTTGAGGCATCCCGCAGTCGTGTGACCATGATTTTTATTTTATTTTATTTTATTTTGCTGGTTTTCAGAATTTACATCTGATTTCCAACCAAAAATGCCCATTGGGTAAAATGGAGTCACGTAACAACAGCAGCATTTATGATCACCAAAAAAAAAAAAAATGTCATAAAATCCAGTCACACGGTGACTTGCTTAATGGCCACAACTTAGAACCGTAATTCCTGGCTCAATTACAATTTTAAATTGAAGATTACCTACCTACAGTAGTGGCCAAAAGTGTGGAAACCTTTTGGGAAAAAATCTATTTTTGAGGTTTGATGGCTAATAACACCACTTTTTTTTTTTTTTTTTTTTGAGTTTCAAGATAATCCTATTCCACTGCTGGAATGGCCTGGGAATAGCTCAGACCTTAACTTAACCTAATTGAAAATCTATGGAGCCGACTAAAGAAACTTGTTAGTCAGAAGCCACCCAGCAATAAAACCCAGTTAATAGAAGCAACCATTCACATTATAACTGCTGCAGAACTAAAACACTTGGTTCACTCCATGGGAAGACGTTGTAAGGCTGTCATTCATGCTAAAAATCACCCAACTAAGTATTAACTGAAGGGATAATTTTTGTATATCTTGTTTTTTCTACATGTTTCATTTTTCTTCTTTATACTGTAACTGCTATTCTAATAGCAAATCCTTCCTAAAAGTTATTGCATTACATCCTTGATTAAATTATCTTTCCATTGATATATATAATTTTATGGTACTACTCCAAAAACAAAAGTGGTGATATTAGCTAGTTTCCCAAAAGGTTTCCACAATTTTGACCACTACTGTATAGTGGGAATTCAAACATTTTTACCCATCTACTAAAAACATACAAAGAAGTAGGCATGAATACCTTGCTGATCACCATGTGAAAAATCCTTGCGGGTGAGATTCTTTTTCAAACATTCTGAATGAGAGCTCTTTCAGCAGATTACCGAAATGTATATATGTTCAAGAATTTGCATTCAGTGCTCATTTGTGATAATTCACACATAATGGGCTTCCCCTGAAATTTACCGAGAATCACGTGGGTTATAAGGTTTTCACAGGGGTTTTGATTTACTGCCCTATGTTTCATTCCACAACAGAGATGGGCAATTGAAGGCAGCCTCTGAACAAATTTTTAATCAAAGTTGCTGAAAACTGCATCGTTTCCTGCCACTGTCAGGTGAGAAACATGAGCCTTAACTTGTAAACATCTTATTAGCTTAGGGAACGAGAAGCACAGAAAAATCTTTTCCCCTTGCCCCAAAATCTCCTTTGAGAAAAAGCTGGTCCCCACCCACCTTTTTCCATGCATACAATGCATTGTCCCAAAGGTGCTTTTTCAAGAGGCAACTGGACTTTCTTGTTTTTCTTTGAAGATTTTCCATTTCTCATCCAAAAAAGCTTCAGCTCTGACTGGATGGTGGGGAATGGGAGGATGTATAGAGTGGGAGGGATACTGCATCATCTATCTCAAGTCAACAACGCAGTCCTTTCAGCAGTTCCAGGAAGGCTCCATACCCATTTGCACTATTCAGGTGATCCTGAGGACACAGATAAACCTCCAGGTGGCCTCAACGGCTCTCTCAAAGAATGCAAATGACCAGCAGTCTGCAAGGAGTTTATAAATCCTTCCATTCCCCACCATCCAGTCAGACCTAAAGAAGCTTCTTGGATGAGCAGTGAAACATCTTCAAAGAAAAACAAGAAAGTCCAGTTGCCTTTTGAAAAACTATCTTTGGAACAACCACGGCCTGGATGACTAAGAATCTCTATAGACATAAAATACATTCATTTTCAGAAAACCACAGCAATCAAGGAATCTCAGTCCTGCTTGGGGGGGGGGAAGAGGAGGGACATACAAATATGTGCCAATCTGTTGTGGCTCCGTTGCCTGAGCCAGGGCTATCGATGCAGACTCTGAGAGTGAGGGAGAGGAGTTGGCAAGGCCTCCCTCTCCAGGACCCTCCTCTCTCGCAATGCCTCCGGAGGACACCGAAGGCCAAAAGATAGGCCCAGAGCCAAGTACGTCCCCGCAGCCACAGGTGGACAGCGACAAGGGAGATAAGTGCTGGCTGGACCCTCGGCAGAGGCACAGGGAGAAGCGTGCACAGCAGAGGGGAAGGCGTGCCAGAGATTAGCTGAATCACTGGACCACACCCCACAGGGTATAAATGTGGGTGTGGTGGCCGGTTCAGTTTGTGACGAGCAAAAACTAGAAATAATCCATGATCTCTGCGTTACTGGACTTCTGCCTGCCTTCTCGGACTGCATTTGGACTAATCCTTGTATTGCGGAAACTTTGACTGCTTTATCGGAATGCTTGCAGTCTAATCTTTGTTTTGTGTGAGTAAAGTCTGAATTGGCAGCTAACCACTGGGTTGCTGCCAGCTTTATCTTCAAAGATTTTGTCGTGTGGCTTATTAACTCCGGGCTGTCTGTGGGGGTGCGTGTGTGGGATGGGGACAGAACACAATCCATTCATGTTAGAAATGTTAGTCGCTGCTCTCTTAGAATAACAAGAGTTGGAAGGGGCCTTGGAGGTCTTCTAGTCCAACCCCCTGCTTAGGCAGGAAACAGTACGTCCATTCTGCTCTCCCAAACTCTTTAAGAGAAACTCGGCTTTCTAAACCTTGCAAAGAATCCCATCTTGGATCGAGATTTTGCAGATCGAGATTAAAAGCAATATTGCAACACTTTCCTTTTGACAAGAAATCATGACCCACAGGCCAACTTAAAGAAAAAAGATAGCAGTGTTCCAATATTTGAGGGGCTGCCATAAAGAGGACGGGGGTCAACCTATTTTCCAAAGCACCTGAAGGCAAGGCAACAAGCAATGGATGGAAACTAACCAAGGAGAGAAGCAACCTAGAACTAAGGAGTAATTTCCTGACAGTGAGAACAATTAACCAGCGGAACGATTTGCCTTCACAAAGTGGAGGTGCTCCATCACCGGAGGTTTTTAAAAAGAGACTGGATAGACATATGTCTGAAATGGTAGGGTCTCCTACTGAGCAGGGGTGGGACCAGAAGACCTCCAAGGTCCCTTCCAACTTTTGTTATTATCCAGCTGGGAACTTACTTTATAGAAAAAAATGGCTCAACCTTTTCCTTAGACTGGTCAGTGGTCAGATCGTTAAGGAACCAATTTAGACTCTGGGTTCATTCTCACATATGAGTTGTGTTATAAATGATTTAGGTCTACTCTGAGCAGGGTGGATAAAAATCAATGATTTTTTTTAAAAAAAATCAAAAAAATCAGATTTTTTTGATTTAAATCGGATTTTTTTGATTTAAATCAGATTTTTTTTTATTTTTATCGAATTTATTTTAATAAAAAACTTTGGGGGTAAAAATCTATCGTAAGGTAGTTTTCTATTTAAGATACATAAATAATTTAGTTTATTCAGCATGAAATGGAGCTGAGTTATGTAGCATGAGGCTGTATATTCTGCAACACTGGGACTATCGGTGAGTCAACAGCGGGTCAAAGGAGGAGCAGAGATGACAGTTGCTCTTTAAAAATTATGATTTAAATCGAGTCGATTTAAATCAAGCCTTTTTACTAGTGATTTAAATCATGATTTAAATTGTGATTTAAATCAACTCGATTTAAATCAAATCCACCCTGACTCTGATTAAGACTGAAGTATCCTTTTATTCTTGCAGTTATGGAAAAATATCATTTGAACTTCGTACCTCTGGCAACGCGGTACCACACACACACACACACACACACACACACACACACACACACACACACACACTGCCTTGAGCTAGCAAGGAACTGTTTTGCTTCACAAAGGACTGGCCATGGTAGCCGCACAACAAATGCCAAATATAAAATGGGGGCCGAGAATCATAGAATCCCAGGGGCAGAATGGTTCCTCCACTTACGTGATTCCCCCCTGGCTTGAAAATGATGGCTTTCAATTAGAGGGTTTTCATTTGGGACCTGAAAGCTCAAAGCTCTGCGTGACAGGAGATTATGCAAGTTGAAATCCAATTTTTTTTTTTTTCCTTTGCTCTGGGACCAGACCTGTTTTTCCTTTAGACGATGTTTTTTTTTTTTTTTCCATTGGCATCTCCTGGGGTAAAGTGTTTTCAGGAAAGAAAAACTGAAGTCCTTTTGTAGTGCATTAATATTGCACGGATGTACACAGGCAGGGCTATAAACGTACTGCCATGACTACCATCTTCTTGCCTTTTTCGATCCCCTTCCCCGCACTGGCTTCTTTCCACTGAGATTTCTACCTTGTGTCTCTAAAGAAACCCTGTTTGAGGAGACCTTTGGAATTGTGACACAACATGAGCATCTCGCAGATCTGTTGGGTCCAGGGCTTTGCTACTCATCGCATCGTTGTCAGTGACGTGGTGCATATGGCTGGCACCAAAAAGCCTGAAAGTATCCTGGGAAGTACTTTTTGTGAAGTAGGGATGCGGTGGCTTAGTGGCTAAGATGCTGAGCTTGTCGATCGAAAGGTCGGCAGTTCAGCGGTTCGAATCCCTAGTGCTGCGTAACGGGGTGAGCTCCCGTTACTTGTCCCAGCTTCTGACAACCTAGCAGTTCGAAAGCACGTTAAAAAAATGCAAGTAGAAAAATAGGGACCACCTTTGGTGGGAAGGTAACAGCGTTCCATGCGCCTTTGGCGTTGAGTCATGCTGCCCACATGACCACGGAGACGTCTTCGGACAGCGCTGGCTCTTCGGCTTTGAAACGGAGACGAGCACCGCTCCCTAGAGTCAGGAACGACTAGCACATATATTCGAGGGGAACCTTTACTTTACCCTGTGAAGTTGCTTACTGCCACCCTGAACAGCTTCAGCAATGCTCTCTGCAACCTCAAATAACCTTTGTCTCGTTTCTTGGTCCTTGGTGCCATCTGAGCTTGGTTGTTTTTCTTGCCGACGTTCGATTACCCAACTAGGTAACATCATCAGTGCTAGCCTAGGACCCCTCATTTCAACCCTGAATTCTCCTTTATTGGTACCACATACGGGCGTCAAACGAAGGCACGCGAATGGGAACACTAGCCCTGATGATGTTACTTAATTTGGGTAATGAAATGTCAGCAAGAAAGCAACCAAATTCAGGGAGCACCAAGCACCCCACCCCATTTCAACCCTGAGCTACAAATCCCAAAGATGTTTCCCCACCTCCACAAGAGGCAACTAGACTTTCGGAGGGTTTTTTTCTTTGAAGACGTTTCGCTTCTCATCCAAGAAGCTTCTTCAGCTCAGAGCCAGGAAGTCCATTTGCCTCTTGTAAAAAAAGCACCTTTGGGACAACCATGACCTGGATGACTAAGAATCTCCATTGATTTGAGCTACCAAATATTCTCCTTGACTGACACCTATGCAGCAAATTTTCTTTGCTATGAATGCTTGTGGCAGCATGGAAGCTTCCGGACTAAAATGGCTTCCAAGGCTGACAGGGGTTTTCTGGAACGCTGACAGCTTGAGGGACACGGTCATTTTGGCTGATGAAGATGCTGCTGGAGGGGAACCCTTTGTTCTGCAGCATGTCGGCTTCTTGTTTATTATTATTAATTTTTTAAAACTAAAATATTGTTTTGAAACATCATCAGGTGTGGGGGAAGGGAGGCCGGAGAATGGCAAGAGAAGGCGTCACGGTCTCTCTGAGTAATCCACTAGCCTCTGCGGGGAAAACCTCCAAGTTCTGTATCCCAGGCCCTCGACCATAACCTTTTCCTTGATCATTAATTATGAGCTATTTAATCTTAACAGGATACATTTTTCACAGCAGCAAATTCCAGAGATTAAAACCAGTGGGAATAAAGACACTTGGATGTTTAGACAAGCAAACTAAAACAAAATAAAATAATGGATAGGCAAATAAAAAAAAAAAGATCTGGGCTTGAATTTTGGGGAGGGTTGAAAAGGAGAAAGAAAGCATTAGAAAGATGTCCCAAAGGTGCTTTTTCAAGAGGCTTTGAAGACGTTTCGCTTCTCATCCAAGAAGCTTCTTCAGCTCTGACTGGATGGTGGGAAATGGAAGGATTTATACTCCTTGCAGACAGCTGGTCATTTGCATCCTTTTGACAAGTCGTTGAGGCCACTTGGAGGTCTAAATTTAAAAGAATGCAAACGACCAGCTGTCTGCAAGAAGTATAAATCCCTCCATTCCCTACTATCCAGTCAGAGCTGAAGAAGCTTCTTGGCTGAGAAGTGAAACGTCTTCAAAGAAAAACCAGAAAGTCCAGTTGCCTCTTGAGAAAAGGGATGGCCAGGATTGAGAAACAGGATTGGGATGGCCAGGATTGTTCTAGCTGGATCAAAAGGAGCTTCCCTCCTTCTTATAGAACACTGTTTCTCAACCTTGGCTGCTGGACGATGTGTGGACTTCAACTCCCAGAATTCCCCAGCCAGCAGAGCTAGCTGAAGAGTGGAGTTGAAGTCCACACATCGTCCAGCAGCCAAGGTTGAGAAACACTGTTATAGAAGGAGACAAACGACCTGGTTCAGACATTGCACTAAGCACGAATTAGCTTAACCGGAGGCAACTGGACTTCCGTTTTTTCTTTGAAGACGTTTCGCTTCTCATCTAAGAAGCTTCTTCAGCTCTGACAGGATAGTGGGGAATGGAAGGATTTATGTTCCTTGCAGACAGTTGGTCATCCTGTCAAGAGCTGAAGAAGCTTCTTGGATGAGAAGTGAAACATCCTCAAAGAGAAGAAACCAGAAAGTCCAGCTGCCTCCTGAAAAAGCAGGCATGGGACAACCTCTGGGACAATCATGACCTGGACGACTGAGAATCTCTACAGACTTTTAGCTATCCAATTTGGGATGAACACCCTTTGAATGGTGTGGGAGTAGGAATGGATTTCCAGAGGAGGAAAAATTGCAGACTACAGGAACCATTTGCACTACTTCAGATAGTAGTGAGGACACAGATAAACGTCCAAGTGCTTCAATGACCCTCTAAAAGGATGCAAACGACCAGCTTGTCTACAAGGAATATAAATCCTTCCATTCCCCACTATCCTGTCAGAGCTGAAGAAGCTTCTTGGATGAGAAGCGAAACACCCTCAAAGGAAAAAACAAGGAAGTCCAGTTGCCTCCTGAAAAAGCACCTTGGGGACAGCCGTGATCTGGATGACTGAGAATCTCTACAGACCATTAGTAAGAGGGTTAGTAAGAAAGCATTAAGAAGTTCCACTGACTTTGCTTGATCCTCCAAAGAAATTCCTTAGGTGTTGCTTTGCTGCTGCCACTTTCTCGCCCAGTTGCCGCTCTTTCCTCAAAGATTTGGGGGACGGCAAGCTCCACCCACTTCCTGTTTTGTCCCCTTCCTCAGTCCCCCTTTGGCATGGTGCCCCTTGTTGATCCAAACGTCCCTCGCTTCGAGAGCGCCAGAACCCTCCCGGGTCTTGAAGCGGGAGCTGAGGACAGTTGACCACTTCGGTGTCATCTAAACGAATGCTTGGGGTGGAAGGTTTCTCCTGATTTTCACAGTCGTTCCTCAACTCCGGATCCTCACAGCTCTGATGTTGCTTCCGAAGGCCGCTCCGGTGCCATGGCAGGAAGTCACATTCTAGGAGACAACCTTCCGAGCCGCACTTCTGGAGGGGACTCAACATCTAGATGGAGGAGAACAACATTTTAGTACGGTACTTGAACATCCTCAAAGATGGAATAACAGAGTTGGAAGGGACTTTGGAGGTCTTCTAGTCCACACACACACATGTTCCAGCAGGAAACTCTGTCTGCAAAATGGGGTACACACCAGGGATGACATCTACTTACCTGCCTTACCAGTTCAGGGTGCATACGTTCCGCGTGCATACGTAGAACGTAAAAAACACATTACTTCCTGGTTAAAACCAGGAAGTAATGACACCCGGGTGGGTGGGTGGAGCTTCGCTCCGCCATCGCTACCGGATCACCGAACCACCAGCCAAGATCGCTACCAGTTCGGGCGATCCAGTCCGATCCGGGAGCATTTCACCCCTGGTAGCACTTACTAGGGGGTGCACAAGATGGCCCACTGGGACGTGGGGAAAACATTCGAATGCCTACTTCTATTTATCGGGGATGCAAAAATAAACAAGAAACCTGTGAGGTGGCTAAGAGCTGGCACAGAATGCACAAAATGTAATATTGTATCTATGGGAGTGTGCTGTAGATTAAAAAGAAGTAAGAATTTAAAATAGATTAATATTTAAAGCGCAAAATATACACAAGGTGATATGTTGGGGAGGGTCTCTTTTATAATGTAAATCATATTAATGTAGTACTAGACATATATAAATAATTTATAAATAACAGAATAACAGAGTTGGCAGGGACCCTGGAGCTCTTCTAGTCCAATCTCCTGATCAAGCAGGAAACCGTATTACCAGTGATGGCGAACCTTTTAGGCACAGAGTGCCCAAACCGGAAGGTGAGTTTGTCCATGTGCACGCGAGCGCCAGAAACCTGATGACCAGCTGGCCAGCGTGCATGCACACACTGTTGGAAACCCGACAACCAGGTGGCTAAACTGGGGCGACAGCGCGCGTGCCCACAGAGAGGGCTCTGCATGCCATAGGCTCACCATCACGGCCCTATACCATTTTTGACAAATGACTGTCCAGTCCTTTCTTTAAAAGCTTCCAGTGTCGGGGAACCCACAAGTTGTTCCACTGGTTAATTGTTCTCTGTTCGGAAATTTCTCCTTAGTTTCAGGTTGCTTCTCTCCTTGATTAGTTTCTATCAGCTTCTTGTCCTGCCTTCAGGTGTGTTGGAGAATAGATTGACCCCCCTCTTCTTTGTGGCAACCCCTTAGATTATATCTAATATCTAAGGAGTTGCCAAGGCTATCCTATCGCCCCCAGTCCTGATGGATATGTTCCTCTTGAGACTGTCACATTGGCTCATGATTCACCAAATAAGAATCCAGAAGAGCCATTCCTCATATAAGTGCCTGAGTTATGGAACTCCCTGTTTGCTTATTTGTGGCTGGCGCTGAGCCTCAGAAGCTTCCAGTACTTGCTAATGACATATCTGTTTACCCAGATCCTTGATATTGGCATTGTGGCTTGTTTTTATCTGGCCGTGTCCCTGCTTGCACTTAAATCATGCCACAAACACTCCCTGTTTGTGATATCACTGTTTGTAATTCTGCCTTTGGAGGTTGTCTTCACCTTTTGCTTGACTCATGAAGGAGACATCCCAAAGACTCCATTAGCTGTGCAGGTGCTGAAGTGGTATTTCTCTCCTTACTCCAACACTATGCACAGTCAGCCTCAAGGTGTATCAAATGGGCCAGGCTTCGTCTATCACTATTTTGAAGGGGAGTCAAGTGACTGCTAATGACTGAGAATAGAAATAACAGAGGCACGAAAAGGACTGGCAACAGGGAGAGCCAGTTTCGTGCTATCTAGTTCCCCAACAACTCAAGGATGGACAGAGAAAGCCATAATTAATGGTACTGTGCCATTGGAATCTCACTAATGGAACTCTGTTGGCTTTTTCAGCAGCTGCAGCACACCGCTGGCTCACCAGTTATAAAACATTATAATATAAAGGTAAAGGTTCCTCTTGCACATATGTGCTAGTCGTTCCCAACTCTAGGGGGTGGTGCTCATCTCCGTTTCAAAGCCGAAGAGCCAGGGCTGTTCGAAGACGTCTCTGTGATCATATGGCTGGCATGATTAAATACCAAAGGCGCACGGAACGTTGTTACCTTCCCACTAAAGGTGGTCCCTATTTTTCTACTTGCATTTTTTACATGCTTTTGAACTGCTAGGTTGTCAGAAGCTGGGACAAGTAATGGGAGCTCACCCTGTTATGCAGCACTAGGGATTCGAACTGCTGAACTGCCAGCCTTTTGATCAAGCTCAGCGTCTTAGCCATTGAGCCACCATGTCCCTTTTTATATTATATTATTTATATTAATTATATATATTATATATATATATATATATATATATATATATATATATGTTTTTCTTCTAGCCAGGTTTTCCCTATGTAACCAAGGTTTTTTGTAGCTACTAACTTAACAACTGCAGTGATTCACTTAGCAACTGTGGCAAGAAAGATTGTAAAATGGGACAAAACGTAACAACGGTCTCACTTAGCAACGGAATTTGGGGCTCAATTGTGGTCGTAAGTCGAGAACTACCTGTACAGGGAAAGAGTAGGAAAAGGCACTGTAAGAACTTGGCTTTCCAGAGTGGAAAGAAAACCTTGCTTTTTTGCTATTTTCTTTAATGGGATGCGGTGGCTCAGTAGCTCAGGTGCTGAGCTTGTTGATCCAAAGGTCGGCAGTTCAGCGGTTCGAATCCCTAGTACTGCGTAACGGGGTGAGGTCCCATTTCTTGTCCCAGCTTCTGCCAACCTAGCAGTTCGAAAGCACGTAAAAAAAGTGCAAGTAGAAAAATAGAGACCACCTTTGGTGGGAAGGTAACAGCGTTCTGTGCGCCTTTGGCATTTAGTCATACCGGCCACATGACCACAGAGACGTCTTTGGACAGCGCTGGCTCTTCGGCTTTGAAACAGAGATGAGCACTGCCCCCTGGAGTCGGGAACGACTAGCACATATGTGCGAGGAGAACCTTTACCTATTAATGTGGACACCAGTGGCGATGTAATTAAACAGTGTCATCCACATGCAGGAGAGGCATTAGCAGAGTTAGGGCGGATAGGTTCAGCTTGTGGACTCTTTTGAGAAAACAAGAGAAAAACACACTCACTCCAAGGAAGGGGAAAGAGACAGAGTTCCTGGGAAAGGGCAGTGCTGGCTTCCAGCCTGAACAGAGACACTTCACGCTGCACGATGTTACTCTGATTATGCGTGTTGTTGGATTCCTAAACTCAAATACTGGTAGTCCTCAAGTTACGACCACAATGGAGCCCAAAGTTTATGTCGCTAAGTGAGACATTTGTTAAGTGAATTTGCTCCATTTTACGACTTTTCTTGCCACAGTTGTTAAGCGAATCACCACTTTTGTTAAACTAATAACACGGTTCTGAAGCGAATCTGGACTCCCCGTTTGACTTTGCTTGTCAGAAGGTCACAAAAGCCGATCACGTGACTCCGGGACACTGCAACCGTCATAAATATGAAGCGCTTGCCAAGCATCTGAGTTTCGATCGCGCGACCATGGGGATGTTGCAACAGTCGTTAAGTGTGAAAACTGGTCATAAGTCCCTCTTTTGGTGCCGTTGTAACTTTGAACGGTCACTTAAATGAACTGTTGTAAGTGGAGGACTACCTGTACGTGCAGAAAAAAGGGAGCTGAGTGGCACTGTGTAGAAACTCAGAGGCCCCCTTATTTCATCGGCCAGCTGCCGACTTTGTGCAAAGCCTGAAGACAGATGCTTAGAAAGCTGGGACAACTGGACTTGTTCAAGCTACGCTCCCTACCCTGCCTCTAAATTGTCTCTCTTCTGGGAAAGAGTCATACAAATTTCTGGCCTGCAAGGAGTCCATCCATTTGCTCTTACGATGGGAATCAGTCCAAAGCAGCAACTCCTTCCAGAAGCTAATTCAAAAATTATTTGGCGGAGTCTTGGCATCTGAAGTGGGAAAACATTTCGAGCGGAATTATATTCCACTCATTATCAGTATTATTTTTTCTTCTTCTTTTTCTATTACGCTCTGATACACAATCTAATAGATGTGCCGTGGAGCTGGGAATGATGGGGAAAGTAATAAATAACTGTGTGACTCAAAATCAAAAAGGGATGACATGAGAGCAGTGTTCCAATATCTCAGGGGTTGCCACAAAGAAGAGGGAGTCAAACTATTCTCCAAAGCACCTGAGGGCAGGACAAGAAGCAATGGGTGGAAACTAATCAAGGAGAGAAGCAACTCAGAACTAAGGAGAAATTTCCTGACAGTTAGAACAATGAATCAGTGGAATAACTTGCCTCCAGAAGTTGTGAATGCTCCAACACTGGGAGTTTTTAAGAAGATGTTGGACAACCGGTGGGACCGGAAGTTGGCAAACAGGCCATTTTCGGCCTCCACAAACTCCTAGAAAGGGTCTGGAGGCTGGGGAGAGCAAAAAACGGGCCTTCCGGTCCCACCAGAAGGTAGCAAATGGGTTGTTTTTGGCCTCCGTAGGGCCTCTGGGGGCGGGGGGGAAGGCCATTTCCCCCTTCCCAGACTCCTAGAAAGGCTCTGGAGGCTGGGGAGACCAAAAAACGGGCCTACTGTGCCATCGCGTGCCAGGAGCGTGGGGAGTGTGTGTGGGGGTCATCTATGCATGCGTGGGGGGCAGGGTGCATAGAATTATGGGTATGGGCACATGCACGCACGACCTCCTGCCCCCCGCTCCTGGCACGCAATGGCAAAAATTTTAGCCATCACTGGACTAGAAGACCTCCAAGGTCCCTTCCAACTCTGTTATTTTGTTCTGTTCTGTTCTGTTCTGTTCTGTTCTGTTCTGTTCTGTTCTGTTCTGTTCTATTCTATTCTATCCTATCCTATCCTATCCTATCCTATCCTATCCTATCCTATCCTATCCTATCCTATCCTATCCTATTCTCCACTCACCCAGCAATCTTAATTCAATCTGGTATTTTAGTTGCCTAGTGGGCATTTTACATCGGCCCCTCAAGGCCAAAACAGAGCCAGATTATCTTCAGACGTTGGGAGAAGATGGTTCTAAGCTTAGCCTACCCTTCTTGGGTGGACCTGAACATGACAATCACAATCTCTGACTCCAGCATGTCTGAGACAAGAGGGTGTCTCTTCTAAAATTATGCTGGCTGCTTCCACACTTAAATCCTCCCAAAAAGACTTTAGCGTGATTGAAGGCATTTCTCCCCCTGGTATGAACATGTATATATTATATATTTATTATATATTGTATGTATAGGTAATCTTCTACTTACAAAAGTTCATTTAGTGACTGTCTGAAGTTACAGTGGTCCTGAAAAAAGGTGACTTGGGACCATTTTTCACACTTAGGACCGTTGCAGCATCCCTGTGGTCACATGATCAAAATTCCGATGCTTGGCAAATGACTCATATTTATGACAATTGCAATGTCCCCGGATCATGGGAAAACCTTTTGCGATCCTCTGACTAGCAAAGCCAATGGGGAAGCCAGATTCACTTAACAACTGTGGCAGGAAAGGTTGTAAAATGGGGCAAAATTCATTTAACAGTTGTCTCGCTTAGTGTTGTGGCCCGTCAGCGGCCTGTGCAGTTAGTAGCTGATTCCGACAGCGAGGAGGCTGGTGTGGTGCTGCGCCAGCAGCCTGTGCAGCTGGCGCTCGAGCCAGACAATGAGGAGGCTGGAGAAGATGTGGTGCCAGTGGCGGAGATTCAGCCAGGGCCTTCAGAACCTCCAGAAGCTCCCAAAAGTGAAGAGGAACAAGAGGGGGAGCCTCTTCTTGATGCACGAGCGCGTAGAGCTGTTAAAAGGCAGGAGTGGCTCCTCAGGAGGAAGTCTCCTTGAGATTAAGGCTTGGGGCTAATTGGCCACTCCCCTAGCCTATTTAAGGAAGGACAACGAACTGATGCAATTTGCAGGAAACAACTTTGTTCATATTCCTTTATGTCGATTCCAGAAACATTTGATTCGGCTCTTGTTTCTCTCTTGTCAGTTTTCCTGCAAATTGCTTCTGGGCATTCTGCCAACCACAGTAAGATTACGGTTATCTGAAATACCATACCTCAGAATTGAGTTATTATTCTTTGGATTCTTGTCGGCTGTTAATGAAGTTAAATTAACAGCCGTTGTTCAGAAAAGACTGATTTAAACTGTATTTGTGTTCAAACTACTAAGAAAGCTCATTAGTAGTCTTTAATTAGTAAACTAAGGTTTGTATGTTGTGTGTGCTGCGTTCTTTGGGGTCCGTAGCTGGGGCAGAACACTTAGTAATTGAAATTTTGGGCTCAATTGTGATTGTAAGTCAATGACTACCTGTGTATAGCCACCTTATCAACACACAATCCTGGTTGGTTAATGCTCAATAAAATAACCACAGTAATGATTAAAAAGGAACAATTAAAAAACAAAACAAAAGCAAAATCCAACAGAACAATCGCCCCAGCAAATGGGTTATCCCAAATTCAGGCTGAATGGGTTTTTTAGTGCCTTACACAAAGCTAGTCAGTTAGAATATTGTTACTAAGCGAGACAACTGTTAAATGAAATGAATTTTGCCCCATTTTACAACCTTTGTTTGAATCTGGCTTCCCCAAAACCTCTTATGTTAAATAATGCCACCTAATGGGAACCAGGAACGGTGCATCACTTCGGTCTGGGGCTGTTCTCCCCATTTAAAACCAGAGGGTCCCTAGCTGAAGGAGGTCTACATTTCCACAGAAAACGTATGAAGATTTAATCTATCAACTAAAGTTCATATATACAACTAGCTTCCCACCCTGTGGCTTGTTTGGTTCTTTGTAGGAATTTTGCGTGCAAAAAAACCCAACCACAATGGTTTATAAACAACAGCTTATGGTTTGACATGCAGCATAGGCCCAGAATATAAGACAGGTGGTGCTTGTTTAGTGACCACAATTAGCTCTGGCAACTTGGTTATTAAGCAAAGGGGTCACTGAGTGAATTTCTCAGCTGGGCGTATGATTTTAGGGGGGCAAGCAGCAAAGAAACACAATTTTCTCATTTCCCATGAGTCAAAATTAAAAAGGGGGACAAGAGACAGAACAATCCATGTTTTTCTCCTGGCCCACAAAGAAGAAAAGATATTTATCCAAATCTAGTCCAGAAACGCAGTAAACTGGCTGAGAGGAGAACACTCTTGGACATGCCAGCTTGTCTTGTCAATTATTATGGAATTCTTCTTATCTATAAAAACCTAAGGCAAGGCTGAGTTACGCAAACAAGTCCTTTACCAGTCTTATAGGTACACTCCAAGTGTGTGGTACGTCAAGGCCCACAAGTAGTAATGTCACAAGGGCTTCTAGAAGTTGAACTCGTACTTCTCCAGAGGGCACTTGGTTAAGGAGAGCTGTGGTTGACCCTGGTCAGCTGTCGAAACTAACACCTGCGTGGCTGTGCCGCAATATTGTACAGAGACCTATTTTTGTTCTTTGGCGATCCGTGCAAATCCAACGGCTTTTCCTTGTCGGTTTATCAATAAAGGAGAACGTCTGTAGCTCAGGGTTGAAACGAGACATCCTCGGTGCTCTCTGGGCTTGGTTGTTTTCTTGCAGACGTTTCAGGGGTGAAATCTACTTACCTTCCCTACTGGTTTGTCACGTGCGTGCGCGGACCCTCTGCACATGTGCAAAACCTTCTGTGCATGTGCAGAGGGTAAAAAACAGGTTATTTCCTGGTTAAAACCAGGAAGTAATGACGACTGGGAGGGTGGGCGGAGTCTCGTGCTGCAATCACTACCGGTTCTCTGAACCACCTGCCGCCATCGCTACCAGTTCGGCTGAAATGGGCTGAACTGGTAGCATTTCACCCCTGAGACGTTTCATTACCCAGATTAGTCAACATTATCAGTGCTAGTGGCATCATTACCTAATCTGGGTAATGAAAAGTCTGCAAGAAAACAACCAAGCTCAGAGAGCATCAAAGACCCCCTCACTGTGGTTTATTGAAGGAATCATAGTTAAACTAATTCGTGCTTAGTGCAATGTCTGAACCAGGCCATTTGTCTTCTTCTGTAAGAAGGAGGGAAGCTCCTTTTGATCCAGCTAGAACAGTGTTTCTCAATCCTGGCCATCCCAAAGACGCTTTTTTCAAGAGGCAACTGGACTTTCTGGTTTTTCTTTGAAGACATTTCACTTCTCATCCAAGAAGCTTCTTCAGCTCTGACGGGATAGTAGGGAATGGAGGGATTTACACTTCTTGCAGATAGCTGGTCGTTTGCATTCTTTTAATTTAAACCTCCAAGTGGCCTCAATGATTTGCTAAAAGAATGCAAACGACCAGCTGTCTGCAAGGAGTATAAATCCTTCCATTTCCCACCATCCAGTCAGAGTTGAAGAAGCTTCTTGGGTGCGAAGTGAAACATCTTCAAAGAAAAACCAGAAAGGCTAGTTGCCTCTTGAAAAAGCAGCTTTGGGACAACCATGACCTGGATGACTGAGAAGCTCCATAGACACTCAATCCTGGCCATTCACAGGTGTGTGGAATTCAAATCCCGGAATTCTACAGCCAGCACGGCTACTGATGGGAATTCTGGGAACTGAAGTCCACATATCTGGAAGTTGCCAAGACAGGGAAACAATGGGCTAGGGACTAAACGAGAGAAGCGACCGGCCTCAGATTCCTGAGTTCCATTTCTGAATGGAGATCTGGACTCTAGTCCTTAAGCCCCATCCACAACCACATCACATCAGTTCTCAATTACACGCATGTTGCGGTTAAGAGTTTAGTATCGTTGGTTAAAAATCTGGCAGACTCTCCAAAAATCTGCAGGATATGAATGCCTCATGTTGAGTATCTGTAAGTTGACCGGGGCCCTGCAAAATACACAGCTTGGCTAGCTTGTTTGAGTCACTTAAAAAACTCTTTCTTTGTGGTGCACTTGTTCTCTGCTGGTGGTACACAAGCATTTTATTATCCACACCATGAGGAGGAAACGGAACAGGCTGGAAAGGAATGTAAATGGAATGTATTTAGTTATTGTTCTGGGCCACCCACTACTTTTTAGAGGGCAGCTCTTGGCATGCCAGAGTCTTGGGTCCACAGAACAATACAAAAGTACATCCCAGTTTTAATCGGTGCCTCTAGACAGAAACTACCAAGCCTTTCAGCTGTTACGTCACCTTTCCCTCCAGAAATCAAACAAGTGAGAATTTCCTGGAAGTTGGAAAATGTCTTCTAGGCCTCCTGGTTTTTGTTTTGTTTTTTTTAAATATTAAAGCAGAGAGCACAATTGTATTATTAAAATTTCACCGGGAGGCGCAGAAGTTAGCAGCCCCTGCCTGAGTTTAATCCTGTCAGCTGAGGCCACCAGGCAGGGGGAAAAAAGAGTTAAATCTCCAAACTCTGTTTGCAGCCCAAGGGAGAGCCAAAGGTCAGGGATGCGTTTCTGGCTTATGTCTCGGTGGAGATGTAAATCGAGAGCGCCGCTTGCAGAAAATAGAGAAGGGAAAAAAAGACCTGGCTCTTAAGCCCTTTCCAAGCCGTCCTTCTTCGGTCTCTCTCTTTCTCAAAATACACTTCCGTGCCAAACGCCATCGCTTTTCCTTGTCATCCTGGCACTGCCAGCAGATGCTAAGCCATCCATCTGGAGAGCTTCCCCCCACCCCCCTGCAGCCCTCTCCATCCAGGCCATCCATCCATCCCAAAATCAGAGGAATGCCCAGCGTGTGTAAACAGTGGCAGGCCAGGGACCAGAAGATCTGCTTGCTGGGAATCTCCAGCAAAGCTGCAGGCAAGGAGATAGGAACTAACCAACCAGCCTCCTAAACTGGGAAAAATCCCCAAAGGGGACCTTGAAGTCTTTATTTTATTTTTTTTCCCCCTCCTCCTTGTGTGGTGGAGAAGAGACCACGAGCCTCAAGGGGGCATGAAAATGTCATTTTGGCTCTGGGGATACTATAATTCAGCTGCTCTCTCTGCCTTTGAGTGGAGAAAAGAGCCAAATAGCGACAGGGCGAGGAATTAAAATACAAAACTAAGCGAGGGAAGCCAGAAAAATGGAGACAGAAAAGAAAAGAAATTAAGGAAGCCTGCTCTGGGGGAGGGGGGTAAAGGGGGCAATATGAGATTGGGGAGGATAGGGGCTGTAGTCCAACAATTGCAGAAAATACAACTTCAGCAACAGAGAGGTCAATGCCTGGAATGCACTACCTGACTCTGTGGTCTCATCCCAAAATCCCCAAAACTTTAGAGCCTGAGTGGCGCAGCAGACTAATGCTACTGTTCAAAGGTAGTATTTAGCCTGCAATTACTGCCAGTTCAATTCTCACCAGGATCAAGGTTGACTCAGCCTTCCATCCTTTCTAAGGTAGGTAAAATGAGGACCCGGTTTGTGGGGGCACTAAGCTGACTTTGTATAAAATATACAAAAGTATGAAGGCTGTTGCTTAACGCCTTGTAAGCCGCCCTGAGTCTCTGGAGAAGGGCGGCATATAAATCAAAAAATTTAAAAAAAATTTTTTTTTTAAATTAAAACTTTAACCTTAGACTGTCTACTGTAGACCTCACCCCATTCCTAAGACCTCTGTAAGGGGTTTGTGCATAAGCGCACCAGCGTGCCTACCGTCCCTGTCCTACTGTCCCTTTTTTACTGGTATCCTTTTCATGTATTCAAATTTTATCTGTTATCTTATATGTGCTTGAGAAATAAAACAAATAAAATAAAAAAGTATTTAACACCAGCAACAACCCCCCCCTCCCCTCCACAGCATGTGTGCACGCACCAATGCTGTGTGTCTGTGTGTGTGTGTCTGTGTGTGAGGGGCTCATTTGAGGACCCGCTGTCCTAAAAGACAAATTGGGGAGGTGGGTGTTCGTTTCGGGACCCCCCTTCAAGGGGGCTAATTGGAGCGCCAAAAGTCCGCGCGGGGTCGTTGTTTCAGGTGTCACTCCAGCGTTTTGCTTTACCCGGTCAGAAAGCGGCAGGAAAGGGGACGGGAGGGTGGGAAATCAGCCGATTAAAAGAGACTGAAGAAAGTACCTCCGGAGCCCCCAAAAGGGGGGAGAGAAAGGGAGAAAGAGGGGAGAAGGAGGGAAGGAAGGAAGGAGGGAGAGAGAGAGAGAGATCAAGGGAGGGAGGGAAAGGAAAGGAAGCCACGACACGGGGCAGCGCTGCCCTTCGGCCTTCGCTCACCTTCCCCGGCCGGTTCTCGCGGGCTGGCCGGCGACACTCCCGCCCCGCTGCCTCCCAGCAGGAGCGCCCGAGTGCCAGGCGGGCGGCTCCTCCGGCGCAACCCGTCCGCCGCCACCAGCAGCAGCAGCCGCCGCAGCTCCCTAAGCAAAGCCGGTCCCTCCTCCGTCGAAGGGAGCGGCAGAAAAGCCCCGCGGGCTGAGCGCGAGGCGTGGGCGGCTACGGGTGGCCCGGTCCTTGGAGAGTGAGAGAGCGCGTAAGAGCAGAGAGAGAGGGAGGGAGGGAGGGAGGAGAGAAGGAGAAGAAGAAGGAGAAGGAGAAGGAGAAGGAGAAGGAGAAGAAGAAGAAGAAGAAGAAGAAGAAGAAGAAGAAGAAGAAGAAGAAGAAGAAGAAGAAGAAGAAGAAGAAGAAGAGGAGGAGGAGGAGGAGGAGGAGGAGGAGGAGGAGGAGGAGGAGGAGGAGAGGAAGAAGAAGAGGAGGAGGAGGAGGAAGAGAAAGAAGAAGAGGAGGAGGAGGAGAGGAAGAAGAAAGGAGGAGGAGGAGAAAGAAGAAGAGGAGGAGGAGGAGGAAGAGAAAGAAGAGGAGGAGGAGAGGAAGAAGAAGAAGAGAAGGAGGAGGAAGAAGAAGAAGAGGAGGAGGAAGAGGAGGAGGAGAGGAGGAGGAGGAGGAAGAGGAGGAGGAGAAGAAGAAGAAGAGGAGGAGGAGGAAGAAGAAGAGGAGAAGGTGGAGGAGAGGAAGAAGGAGGAGGAGGAGGAGAGGAAGAAGAAGTAGAGGAGGAAGAGGAGGAGGAGAGGAAGAAGAAAGAAGGAGGAGGAGAAAGAAGAAGAGGAGGAGAGGAAGAAGAAGAAGAAGAAGAGGAGGAGGAGGAGGAGGAAGAGGAGGAGGAGAGGAGGAGGAAGAAGAAGAAGAAGAAGAAGAAGAAGAAGAAGAAGAAGAAGAAGAAGAAGAAGAAGAAGAAGAAGAAGAAGAAGAAGAAGAAGAAGAAGAAGAAGAAGAAGAAGAAGAAGAAGAAGAAGAAGAAGCAGCCACAGTGGGGAATTCGGCCGAGGAGATAACCCACAATAAGGGCTTTTTTTGAAAAGTACAGGTAGTCCTCAACTTACAACAGTTCATTTAGTGCCGGTTGTAAGTTACAACGGCACTAAAAAAAAGCGACACTCACACTTTCGTCTGTTGCAGCATCCTCAGGGCCACATGATCCAAATTTGGAAGGTTGGCAATTGACTGGTATTTTAGGACAGTTGCAATGTCTTGGGGTCACTGTCTCACATTTATGACCGTTGCAGTGTCTAGGGGGTCACCTTTCGCTATCTTCAATGGGGAAGCCAGATTCACTTAACGGCCGTCTTGCCGACTGAACCACGGTGGCAAGAGAGATTGCAAAACGGGGCTAAATTCGCTTAACAACTGCCTCGTGGTTAGCCACAGAAATTTGGGGCTCAGTTGTGGTTGTAAGTGGAGGAGCACCAGTGCCTAAAATAAATCTCTAAAATGACCCAATAAATAGATGCCCCTGACAGATCCTTCAGAGCACTAAATCAAAACAGCTAAACGGGTCATTTCTGAATTTGCAGGGTCAACACACATCCATTAACAATGTCATTCTGTGAGCAATAAGAAAAAACATGGAGGGTGGGAGTTTTAAGGCAGTGTTTCTCAACCTTGGAAGCTTGAAGATGGGTGGACTTCAATCCCAGAATCCCCCAGCCAGCAGTGCTGGCTGGGGGATTCTGGGAGTTGAAGTCCACCCATCTTCAAGCTACCAAGGTTGAGAAACACTGTTTTAAGGGATTCTACTGCTCCCCCAACTTTAAGCACTCTAAAAAAAAACCCTTCCCATTACTTTAAAGCCACTGATATGCATGCTATCTGCGTATGCACGCTAACTAATATTTTATTTCTAACGCTCCCGCCGCTATGTACATGGCCCCACTACATTTAAAAAAAAAAAAAATTACAGGTAATCCTCAACTTACAACAATTCATTTAGTGACCACTCGAAGTTACAACAACACTGACTAAGTGTTTTTCACACTTAGACCATTGCAGCATCCCCATCAAAATTCAAACGATTGGCAACTGGTTCATATTTATGACGGATGCAGCGTCCCGGGGTCATGCGATCCAGTGGTGAAATGTAAAATTGGTTACTACCGGTTCTATGGGCGTGGCTTGGTGGGGGATAATGTGACTGGGTGGGCGTGGCCAACTTTTTTTTCCCTTTCTTTTAAAAGCATTTTTTCTACAACCTCTTCGGCCGAAGAGGTTGTAAAAAAAAAAAATGCTTTTGAAAGGCTCTGACGATCCCAGCTGAGCCGTGCGATCATCAGAGGCTTTTTTTTTTTTACTTTTAAAAGCATTTGTACAAAAAAAATGCTTTTAAAAGTAAAAAAAAAAGGCTTCTGATGATCGCATGGCTCAGCTCAGCTGGCAGGGATTTCTGCTACCGGTTCTCCGAATCACCCACCGCCATTGCTACCGGATCGGGCGATCCGGTCCAAACCGGGAGCATTTCACCCCCAAACAAGCAAAGTCAGATTTCATTTAACATCTGTGTTACTAACTGAAGAACGGCAGCGATTCATTTAACAGCTGTGGCAAGATGTCGTAAAATGAGGCAACATTCATTTAACAACGGTCTCACTCAGCAACAGAAATTTTAGGCTTGACTGTGGTTGTAAGTCAAGGACTACCTGTGAAAACCGAGGATCAAGTAGTAGTTAAAGTTACCTGAAAGGGACACAATCAATACCTACCATGATACTTTCACAATTGCAATGAAAACAATGTAATGTGGATATGAAAATCTAGATCTACCTACCTTCTGTCTTTACTGATAAATAGAGGAACAGTGCCAACATGTTTCCAATGCAATGCTTGCAACATGCTTGTTGACAAAACACAGCCAGTCCTCGACTTACGACCACAATGGAGTCCCAAGTTTATGTTGCTAAGCAAGACATCTGTTAAGTGAATTGTATTGTACCCCATTTTATTAATATCATTAAGTGTTGTACCTTATGATTCTTGAGGAACGTATCTTTTCTTTTTATGTACATTGAGAGCATATGCACCAAGACAAATTCCTTGTGTGTCCAATCACACTTTTGGCCAAAAAAAAAAAAAAAAATGGACCATTTACGACATTTCTGGCTACAATTTGTTAAATGAATCACTGCACTTGTTAAGTTAGTAAGCTTGGTTGTTAAGTGAATCTGGCTTCCCCCTTGACTTTGCTTATCGGAAGGTCCGCCAATGGGGGGAATCACGTGACACACACCCCTCCCCGAGGACACTGCGACCGTCATAAACATGAATCAGTTGTCAAGCATCTGAATTTTGATCACGTAACCATGGGGATGCTATGGCGGTCATAAGTGTGAAAAATAGCAATAGCACTTAGACTTATATACTGCTTCACAGTGTTTCATAGCCCTTTCTAAACAGTTTTACATAGTCAGCCTATTGTCCGCCAACAACCTGGGTCCTCATTTTACCCACCTCGTAAGGATGGAAGGCTGATTCAACCTTGAGCCAGTCAGGATCGAGCTCCTGACGGTGGGCAAAGTCAGCCTGTAATACTGACTTCTAACCACTGCGCCACCATGGCTCTTAAAAATAGTAATAGCAATAGCCCTTAAACTTATATACCGCTTTACAGTGCTTCACACAGCCCTTTCTAAGTGGTTTACAGAGTCAGCATATGGTCCAGTGGTGGATTTAAATTTTTTTTTACTACCAGTTCTGTGGGTGTGGCTTGGTGGGCGTGACATGGCTTGGTGGGCGTGGCAGGAGAAGGATACTGCAAAATCCCCATTTCCTCCCGATCAGCTGGGACTCAGGAGGCAGAGAATAGATGGGGGCGGGACCAGTCAGAGGTGGTATTTACTGGTTCTCCTAACTACTCAAAATTTCCGCTATCGGTTCTCCAGAACTTATCAGAACCTGCTGAAACCCACCTCTGATATGGTCCCCAAGAATCTGGTCATAAGTCATTTTTTTTCAGTGCTGTTGTAACTTTGAACGGTCACTAAATGAATGGTTGTAAATCGAGGACTACCTGTAATAACATGTGCAGCTTTAGTGGTGCACCTGCCAGACTCTAAACTCTGTCTACAAAACCCCAGATATTAAGAAATGGAACCAAATGAGGATGGAAGCGAGGTGCCTAAGCCAACCTCCTTTTAAAATGTCACTTGCAGGAACCCTGGCATGCAAGTCTCGGAGGGGTGGGGTACCTGCCTGTTCCAGTCCTACCTGTGCTACTTGGGGTGCCCCTTTTCTCCTGTGTGTTTTGAATGCTGGAAAGAGGGAGGGACTGAAGGAAAATAACAGATCTGTTAACGTTGTGCCCTTCTCCAAAACACATATTCATATCCGCTGGGAAAAGGCAGCGAAGCCTAGAAGCTGGAAATTTACCAAGTGTGAGAGCTGCTCACACGCAAAATATATCCCGCAGAAGAACTGTTTTAAAATGGTGTACAATAAAATAACAGAGTCGGAAGGGACCTTGGAGGTCTTCTAGTCCAACCCCCTGTTTCCAGCAGGAAACTCTGTCTGCAAAGTGGAGTGAGCACTTACCAGGGGTGCACACAAGATGACCGACTGGGACGCACAAGAATGGAAGAATGAGGACTTACCAACGGACTCAAAAATAATTTATAAAATTATGGAATGTGTGGAGTCCGACAGACTTACAAAACTGATCAAGGGTAAAAGAGACTCAGATTTTTATAGTAGTTGGAACATGTGGTATGATTGGATCCAGAAACGATAGGAGAGAGATAAAGGATAATGTTGGATTATAATTATAGATGATGGTATAATTATGGTAATCAATAAGTATTGGAAATGTAAATTTGTATATAAGAATATGTAAATAATTCCTATTTTTACTTTCTGATTATTGGTGTATATATACATGGATATTTGGTGATGTTACACCATGATAGAAAAACTATTATACATTTGTGTTGTTTTTTTTTTGAACTATAATAAAAATTTAAAAATAAAAAGATGACCGACTGGGACGTGGGGAAAACATTCCAATGTCTATTTCTATTTATCGGGGATGGAAAAGTAAACAAGAAATCTGTGAGGTTGCTAAGAGCTGGCACAGATTATACAGAATGCACAAAACGTAATACTGTTATCTATGGAAGTGTGCTTTAGATTAAAAACCGGTAAGAATTTAAGCTAGTTTAATATCCAGTGCATAAAATATACAAAAGGTGATAAGTTTGGGGGGGGGGTCTCTTTTATAATGTAAATCATATTAATGTAGTACTAGATATATATAATAATTTATAAATAACAGAATAACAGAGTTGGCAGGGACCCTGGAGCTCTTCTAGTCCAATCTCCTGATCAAGCAGGAAACCCTACATACCATTTTCGACAAATAATTATCCAGTCCCTTCTTAAAAGCTTCCCATGTTCAAACACCCACAACTTCTGAAGGCAAAGTTGTTCCACTGGTTGATTGTTCTCACTGTTAGGAAATTTCTCCTCAGTTCCTAGGTTGCTTCTCTCCTTGATTAGTTTCCATCCATTGTTTCTTGTCCTGCTTTCTGGTGCTTTGGAGAATAAATTGATTCCTTCCTCTCTTTTTATTGTTTTGTGGCAGCCCCTCAAATATTGGAACACTGCTTTCCTGTCACCCCTAATCCTTCTTTTCACTTGTTTAATGAAAAGAAATGAACAAGCATGTATTGTGGAAGGCACACTGAAAATAGTTTTTACTGATAAAGGCGTGCGATCACCGGAGGAAAACATCGTGTCAGTTATTCTTTAACAATGACTGACAGCCCTCTTTTGAGAGCGAAAACCCTCTTCAAGGCAACTTGCAAAAAACTTCTCATAAAAACGAGATATCAACTGAAGCCACTCACCTTTTAGGAAGCTTGGCATACAGAGTCGGTAGTCTCCGTGAGTCGGTGCAGAAGTCTCTCTTGCCTTCCTTCGGTTCCCTCCAGGAAGAGAAGCAACAAAATAAAAATATAAAAATAAAAATGTCAGGACACTGGCACTGTTTCATGCAAATGGGAGAGAGAGAGAGAGAGAGAAAGAGACGTACTCCCCAACTGAAGTGAGTAACACCTGACTCAGGATGTGACGTGTGACAGGGGAGTGAGTATCAGATGTGTGGGAGACAGGAGTAGCCCGAGACGGTCAGATATCCAGCTTGTCTAAATGCTGCGGCATAAACACAAACGTGGGGGAAAGGAAAGGTCACACGCATTCGCCTTCAAGCCCTCCGCCTTCAAGATGCAAGAGGAGCTCTGTCTGCCAGAGAGTTTGAAAGGCTCAGCTTTTCCAGTCTCTCATGTGGCGAAAAAAGAAAAAGAGGAACGCCACAAAATTCAGTGTGGAAATGGGTTTGTTATGGGCGGGCTTGATATGCGCAACGTCCAGACTCTCCACCGCTTAAAACTATTCGTGTTAGGAACACGAAACAGTTCCTCAGGAGCGCCTGTGAATCACACAACAGGGCCGGCTGTGTTATGCTGAGGAGCGTTGACTTAACGATGGTTTTAGTTCAGTTTACAATAGTTTATAAACTAAAGTTTATAACACCACCCTTGGCTAGAGAGGCAGGACACACAGCTGACGGGTTCTCCTCGACCGTTCGTTTAGTGACCGTTCGAACTTCACCACGGCACTGAAAAAAACCCGACACCATCAGTTTTCACACTTACGGCCGTTGCAGCATTCCCCACGCTCACGGGATCGAAATTCAGAGGCAGGGCGGCTGATTTATACAGGTGGTCCTCGACTTACAACATTTCATTTAGTGACGGTTCAAAGTAATAGCGGCACTGAAACAATGAGCTATGACCGGGTTTCACACTTATGACTGTTGCAGCATTCCCCACACTCATGGGATCGAAATTCAGAGGCTGGGTGACTGATTTATACAGGTAGTCCTCGACTTACAACATGCCATTTAGTGACAGTTCAAAGTTATAATGGCACTGAAACAATGAGCGATGACCGGGTTTCGCACTTATGAAACGCTCATGTGATCGAAATTCAGAGGCTTGGCGGCTGATTTATATAGGTGGTCCTCGACTTACAACATGCCATTTAGTGATGGTTCAAAGTTATAACGGCGCTGAAACAATGAGCGATGACCGGGTTTCACACTTACAACCGTTGCAGCATTCCCCACGCACACGTGATCGAAATTCAGAGCCTGGGCGGCTGATTTATACAGGTGGTTCTCGACTTACAACATTTCATTTAGTGACGGTTCAAAGTAATAGCGGCACTGAAACAATGAGCTATGACCGGGTTTCACACTTATGACTGTTGCAGCATTCCCCACACTCATGGGATCGAAATTCAGAGGCTGGGTGACTGATTTATACAGGTAGTCCTCGACTTACAACATGCCATTTAGTGACAGTTCAAAGTTATAACGGCACTGAAACAATGAGCGATGACCGGGTTTCACACTTACGAAACGCTCACGTGATCAAAATTCAGAGGCTTGGTGGCTGATTTATATAGGTGGTCCTTGATTTACAACATTTCATTAGTGAACCGTTCAAAGTTATAGCAACATTCAAACAATGAGCGATGACCATGTTTCACACTTATGACCATTGTAGCATCCCCCATTGTCATGTGATCAAAATTTAAATGCTTGGCAACTAACCCATATTTATGACGGTTGCAGTGTCCCGGGGTCATGTGACTTTCTGACAAGAAAAGTCAATGGGGAAGAAAGATTCACTTAACGACTATGTTAGTAGCTTAACTGCTACAGTGACTCGCTTAACAACCATGGCAAGAAAGGTCATAAAATGGGGCAAAACTCCCTTAACGACTGTTTCACTTGGCAACAGAAATTTTGGGCTCAATTGTAGTCATAAATTGAGGACTATATAGGGCAAAAGTCTTTAGTTCTAGAGCTTTTAGTTCTAATCGCTCTGCCACTTTGCTGTGGGGCAAAGAATTCAGAAAAGAGGTTATTACAGGTAATCCTCGACTTATGACAATTGAACCCAACATTTCTGTTGTTAAGTGAGACATTTGTTAAAGGAATTTTGCCCCATTTTACAACCTACCGCAGTTGTTCAGTGAGCCACTGTAGTTGACCAATTAGTAACACAGTTGTTAAGTGAATCTGGCTTCCCCATTTGACTTTGCTTGTCAGAAGGTCACAAAAGGCGATCACACGACCCTGGGACATTACAAATGTCATCAATATGAGCCTGTTCCGTTGCCAAGCGTCTGAATTTTGATCCACGTGATCATGGGGATGCTGCAAAGGTCGTAAGTGTGAAAAACGGTCCTAACTCTATTTTTTTCAACGATGTTGTAACTTTGAACGGTCACTAAATGACTTACAGTTGTAAGTCGAGGACTGCCTGTATAAGTAGAAATTGGGAATGCTGTAAACATGTTTTGGCCTCTGAAGCTGCAAAGATGCTTTCAAACTCACCCACTTACCCCCCCACCCCCAAGATTGGCAGGCGGTAAAATAAGAACCAGCCCGTTGCTTGTTCCCCTTTTCTCTAGTGGAATCGTTTAACCCCCGTTTAACTGGTTTCGCTGGGTTTCGCAATGCTCCCGGTCAAGGGTAACAGAATTCAGACTCACAGGATTGACTACTTTGTGGCTAAAAACCCGAGGCTAAAAACCCAAAGTCAACAAGAATAAGCACCAGTTGAAAAGGCAGCAGCAGAGCCCCTCTGACCAGCTGCTCAGCCAAGGGATGTAAACACACCACAGCCAGGCCCAAAAGTTTCAAAAATTCCTTCCTCTCTTCAGATTTCCCCTCAGTTCTTTTGTTTATCACTAGAAGAACCTACAAGAAGAAAAAGCCTTAGGAGAATATTTACCTGATTATACATGTAATAACAGCTGCAAGAATTATTTATACTCAAAATTGGAAAGCAGAGAAAATACCTTTGGAAGAAAAAGTAAGTAATAAATTTTTTTTTTAGATTGTGCAGAAATGAATAGATTAAATTTGATGATTAAGGATAGGGAAGAGTTAGAATATTTCAAGATATGGAATTATTTTTATCGTTGGTTGGAAAAGTGATATAAATGATTAATTTTATAATTATGTATAAAAACTTGATGACTAGAATATTGTTTTAGCAATGAATTGTTATAATGGTTTGGATGAAGATCAAGATAGAAAAAACTTATGGAAGAAGACGAAGAATTTTGGAAGATAACACGAGATGTCACAGAGAAGGGATGACTGATGTATTAAATGTTTGTTTGTCTTAAAAAATAAAAAAAAATAAAAAAAATAAAAGAAGATGAAGAAAAAACCTTGTTTTTATTATCAACCAATTAGAATTTTTTTTAACAGTAACAGAGCTGGAAGGGACCTTGGAGGTCATCTAGTCCAACCCCCCAGCTCATGCAGGAGACCTGTATTAGGGAGTCGAACTGCCGAACTGCCTACCTTTCTGATCGACAAGCTCAGTGTCTTAGCCACTGAGCCACCTAGTCAGGTGTAACCTAGTCAGTAACACACTCTCGCTTTGAATAGAGCAGACTTCCCTCAGCCTGATACCTTCTAGGTACAGGCAGGCCTTGACTTATAATCATTCGTTTAGTGACCGTTTCAATGTTTACAACGGCACTGAAATAAAGTGTCTCATCGCTGTTTTTCACACTTATAACCCGTTGCAGCATCCCTCTGGCCACGTGATCGAAATTTGGATGCTTGGCAACTGGCTCATATTTATGATGCTTGCCATGTTTCCAGGATCATCTAGATCAGCTAGAAAGTCTGAGCTGAGGTGGTAGAGCACACCCAGGCCCAGCAGGCAAAAGTCAGTTACCGGATCCCCATCGGTGCCATGGCCGCCTAGGCCCAGCAGAGATGGGGGGGGCACGTGATCTTGGCTGGGCCTAAGTGGCCCTGGCACCGACGGGGATTTAGCTTTTCTCGCTCCCCATGGTCATACGATCCAAATTCAGACATTTGGCAACCGTTTCACATTTATGACGGTTGCAGTGTCCCAGGTCACCACTTTTTGCTTGTCACTTCTTTTTTTATATATATATAGTTTTATTTATAAACATTTTTGAATACAGTGTATTGTTAGTGTATACCATTTACAAGAAAAAAGACCCCCCCAAAAGACAATAGTAAGTATCAACACATAAACTGATAACAATAATATAAATAAAGTAACACATGTACTAATAACAATAGTAATAATATAACCAAATAATTTTAACTAAGTTTCTTTTTATATTAGCTTATTTCTGACAGGCAAAGTCAATGGGGAAGCCAGAGTTGCTTTACAACGGTGTTACTAGCTTAACATCTGCAGTGATTCACTTAACAACGGTGGCAAGAAAGGTCGTAAAATGGGGCAAAACTCAATTAGCAATTGTCTCACTTAGCAACAGATATTTAGAGCTCAATTGTGATCGTAAACCGAAGACTACCTGTAATCCTGTAATCTTCAATTCGCAGAACACCTTAATCAGCATCGCTCTATCGGATAGGAGTTCTAGTTTCAATGAGCAATTAACTGCACCTTGCATAAACCTCATTGTTATGATAGGATGTGATTCAACATCTCAAGTGCTCCTAATTTATCTTCCACCCATCTCCAGCTTCAGATGGGACTAAATTTAAATGTAAAGACAGCTAATGACAAGTAGAACAACCAGCTTCAGAACTGGCAACGAAGAGATCGAAGGGGTGGATAGCTTATGCCTGTTAGGATCAGGAGTGGGCTGCTGGGGGTTCACAGGGGCTTGGGAGAACCTCTAGCTAAGATTCTGTGCAGTTCGGAGAACCCCCAAATCCCACTCCTGACTGGCCCTGCCCACCCCACCCTGCCTCTCCCAGGAGTTCCCATGCGGCACGTTTTGGATGCAGGTAAGTGCAGGGTGTGCGCAGAGCAGTGTGGGTTCCTCCCGGTTTGGTCCGGTTCGGCCGAGCCAGTAGTGGTGACGATATGACGTCACCGAACCGGTTCTCCCCCCCGCCCTCCCACCCACCCCCATTATTCTTATCTTTTATTTGGTCCCACCCCCAATCTATTGCTGCCTCCTGAGTCCCCAGCTGATGACTAGAGGGAAAAAAACTGTTTAAACTCTTGCCACGGGGCTTCAAAGGGCCGTCCTACAGCAGATCAGTGTTAAAAGCAAACAAATGAGTCGGGTCATAAGTGCGAGGACTGGTCGTAAGTGCGAGGACCTTCCAGAAATGACTCTGACCAGCTAGCCACGCCCACCTAGTCACATGACCTCCAAGCCACACCCACAAAATAAGCCACGCCCACAGAACCGGTAGTAAAAAAAATTAGAACCCACCCCTGGCGGAGAGGCTCAGGGAGGGCGAAAAACAGGCCTACCGGAAGTTTGGGAAGGCCTCCGGAGAGCCTCTGGAGCTTGGGGAGGCCGTTTTCGCCCTCCCGGAGGCTCGAGGAAAACACCACTGCACCGCTGCAGTGCAGGAGGCCAACTAAGCCACGCCCACCCAGCAACTGGGCAGAGAATCTCTTGCTAAAATTTTTGAAGTCCACCCCTGGTTAGGATCAACCATTGACAGGAAAGAAACAGAAGCAGTCAAGAAATATACTGCAGATCAACACTTGGTAGAGGAGTCATGAAGATCTTGGAAAAGATGCTCAATGCGTCTATACCGACAAAGATCAGAATCATGCAAATCTTGGTCCCACTTTATGGAAGTGAAAATTGGACTTTGAAGAAACAGGAGAGGGAGACTCTTGATGTCTTCCAGAAGTTGTGGGTGCTTCACCACTAGAGGTTTTTAAAGAAGGGTTTGGATAACTGTTTGTCTGAATCCCAAAGGTGCTTTTTCAGGAAGCAACTGGACTTTCTTGTTTTTTCTTTAAAGACGTTTCGCTTCTCATCCAAGAAGCTCCTTCAGTTCTGACTGAATGGTGGGGAAACGGAAGGATTTATATTCCTTGCAGACAGCTGGTCATTTGCATTGTTTTTGAGGGTCACTGAAACCCTTGTCTGAAATTTATCTGAAATGACATGGGATTCCCTGCTTCAGCAGGAGGTTGGACTAGAAGACCTCTGAGATCCCTTCCAACTCTTGATATTCTGTCTTTGAATGCTGGTGTTGGAGAAGACAATTGAAAATTCTGTGGACAGCCAAGAGAACAAACTGATGGATTATATCATCATCATCATCATCATCATCATCATCATCATCATCATCAGAGTTTTCACTCAAGGCATTAATAATGACCCACCTCAAGTGATCCTATTTTGAACACATTCTGCAAAGTCTGTAGAGATTCGCAGTCATCCAGGTCATGGTTGTCCCAAAGGTGCTTTTTCAGGAGGCAACTGAACTTTCTTGTTTTTTCTTTTGAAGAAGTTTCGCTTCTCATCCAAGAAGCTTCCATTCTATAAATCCTTCCATTCCCCACCATCCTGTCAGAGCTGAAGAAGCTTCTTTGGATGAGAAGCGAAACATCTTCCAAAAAAAACCAACAACAAGAAAGTTCAGTTGCCTCCTGAAAAAGCACCTTTGGGACATTCTGCAAAGACAAAGGTCTCCAGAAAAGACACTAACACTGGGAAAGGTGGCAGGGAAGAGAAGGGGAGGACCAGCAGCAAAATATATAGATTATAGTGATGAAAAGCACTGTGTTGGGAGACATGAAAGAGGTTAGGGATAGATCATTATGCAGAACATCTATATATGCGATCACTACGAATCAAAAATGAGTTGATGGTACATAACCAAAATCAATCAGTCAAATCAAAAACCAATTATCTCTAGCTTCAGGCTGTATTCTGGAAAACTCAAGTGTTTCCAACCATCATTCCTCATGAGAAATCCCCCTCCTCCTCCTCCTCCTCCTCCTCCTCCTCTTCCTCCTCCTCTTCCTCCTCCTCCTTCCATATCCATCATCGGACGTTGGCAATCATGTTGGCAATCCTATTTTTATCAGCAGCCGCACGAAAAAGTGCTGCTGAGTTTTGTCCAAACCAGTCCCTTAGATTTTGAAGCCATGATGTTCTTCTTCTGCCTGGACCTCGTTTGCCTTCAATCTTTCCTTGGAGGATTAAGTGAAGTATGACATATAACATGATTTTCCTAGGAGATAAATAGTGTAGTAGTCTTCCCTTTGCTTTCTACACCACTGCGTGCACGCTGTTCAAGTGGCTGCTCCCACATGAAGAGGAGGAGGAGGAGGAGAAGGAGAAGGAGAAGAAGAAGGAGCAGAACAAGGTGGAGGAGAAGGAGGAGAAGGAGGAGGAGGAGGAGGAGAAGGAGGAGGAGGAGGAGGAGAAGGAGGAGGAGGAGGAGAAGGTAATGAAGAAGAAGGAGGAGGAGGAGGAGAAGGAGGAGGTAATGAAGAAGAAGGAGGAGGAGGAGAAGGAGAAGAAGGAGGAGAAGGAGAAGGAGAAGAAGGAGGAGAAGGAGAAGAAGAAGGAGGAGGAGAAGAAGAAGGAGAAGGGAAAGAAGGAGAAGGAGAAGAAGAAGGAGAAGGAGGAGAAGGAGAAGAAGGAGGAGAAGGAGAAGAAGAAGAAGGAGGAGGAGGAGGAGGAGAAGGAGAAGGAGAAGAAGGAGGAGAAGGAGAAGGAAGAGAAGGAGAAGGAGAAGGCGGAGAAGGAGAAGGAGGAGAAGGTTTATTTATTTATTTATTTATTTATTTTTGAATTTGTATACCGCCCTTCTCCCTGAGGACTCAGGGCGGTGAACAGCCAAATAAAAACATCAAATACAAATATTAAAATACAGTTAAAAAATATATATAAATTTGGGCCCATTAATTAAAACAATAAACCAAACAATTAAAAAACATGTAAAAAGAATTAGGCCAGCCCGGCTTGTTGGAAAAGGAAGGTTTTAAGGGCACGGCGGAAGGCACTGAGGTCATGGATTCTCCTTATCTCAGGGGGCAACTGATTCCAGAGGGTGGGAGCCCCCACAGAGAAGGCCCTCCCCCTGGGGGTCACCAGCCTGCATTGTTTGGCTGATGGCACCCCGAGGAGGCCCTCTCTGTGGGAGCGCACGGGTCGATGGGAGGTCGTCGGTGGCAGCAGGCGGTCTCGGAGATAGCTAGGCCCTATGCCATGGAGCGCTTTAAAGGTGATAACCAACACCTTGAAGCGCACCCGGAAGACCACTGGGAGCCAGTGCAGCTCGCGCAGGAGCGGTGTTACATGGGAGCGCCATGCTGCTCCCGTCACTACCCGCGCTGCTGCGTTCTGGACCAGTTGGAGCCTCCGGGTGCTCTTCAAGGGGAGCCCCATGTAGAGAGCGTTACAGTAATCAAGGCGAGAGGTCACGAGGGCATGAGTGACTGTGCACAGGGAAACCCGATCAAGAAAGGGCCGCAACTGGCGGATCAGGCGAACCTGATAAAAGGTCCCCCTGGTTACAGCCGTCAGATGTTCCTCCAAGGACAGCTGTGTATCCAGGAGGACTCCCAGATTGCGAGCCCTCTCTGTGGGGGCCAAAGACTCGCCCCCAATAGTCAGTGATGGAGTCAACTGACTATATCGGGATGCCGGGAACCACAGCCACTCAGTCTTGGAAGGGTTGACTGAGCCTGTTCCTCCCCATCCAGATCCGTACAGCCTCCAGGCACTGGGACATCACTTCAAGGGCATCATTGGGGTGGCCTGGGGTGGAGATGTACAGCTGAGTATCATCAGCGTACTGATGGTATCTCACCCCAAAGCCACGGATGATCTCGCCCAGCGGCTTCACATAAATGTTGAACAGGAGGGGCGAGAGGACCGACCCCTGAGGCACTCCACATATAAGAGGCCTCGAGGTCGACCTCTGCCCCCCTGTCAACACGAACTGCGACCGGTCGGAGAGAAAGGAGGAGAACCACCGTAACACGGTGCCCCCCATCCCCAACTCTTCCAACCGGTGCAGCATGATACCATGGTCGATGGTATCAAAAGCCGCTGAGAGGTCTAACAGGACCAGAACAGAGGAGCAACCCCTGTCCCGAGCCCTCCAGAGATCATCAACCAACGCGACCAATGCCGTTTCTGTGCTGTGCCCAGGCCTGAAACCAGACTGGAACGGATCCAGATAGGATGTTTCCTCCAGGAATTGCGGAAACTGTCGCGCGACCACACTCTCAACAACCTTTGCCAGAAAGCGAAGGTTGGAGACAGGACGATAGTTGGCCAATATTGCCGGATCCAGGGACGGCTTCTTGAGGAGAGGCCTCACCACCGCCTCTTTCAAGGCCGCGGGGAAGTAACCCTCACTCAATGAAGCATTGATAACACCCTGGAGCCAGCCTCGTGTAACCTCCCGAGAGGCCAGTACCAACCAGGAGGGACACGGGTCCAGTAAACATGTGGCCGCACTAAGTCTCCCCAAAATCCTGTCCACATCATCGGGAGTCACAGCATCAAACTCCTCCCAGATAACATTCTCAAGACTATTCCTCGTCACCCTGCCCTGATCTACCCAGTCAGAGTCCAAGTCCCCCCGGATCTGAGCGATTTTGTCATACAGGTATTGTCCGAAATCCTCCGCCCTGCCTTCCAAGGGATCCTCCCGCGCTCCCAGATGGAGCAGGGAGCGGGTTACCCTGAACAGGGCTGCCGGACGATTCCCTGATGACGCAATAGAGGCGGAAAAGTAATTACACTTTGCCGTCTTTATCGCCACTAGGTAGGTCTTAATATGCGACCTTACCAGTGTTCGGTCAGATTCAGCGCGACTGGCCCTCCAACCGCTCTCTAGGCGTCTTTTCCGGCGTTTCATCTCCCTCAGCTCCTCGGTGAACCAAGGAGCCGCGAGGGATCGACAGCGGGTCAGAGGCCGCAAAGGCACGACTCGATCCAAGGCCCCACCAGCCGCCCGATCCCAGGCAGCTACCAGGTCCTCGGCCGAGTTGTGTGCCAGATCATCAGGAATTGGCCCAAGCTCCGTCTGGAACCTATCAGGATCCATCAGGCGCCTGGGGCGGACCCATCTAATTGGGACCGCCTCCCTGCGGCGGGGTGTAGCGGTACGAAGGTCCAGATGAAGGAGTGAGTGATCTGACCATGACAAGGGTTCCATGTCTATATCCCCTATAACAAGATCACTCAACCACTGGCCAGAGACAAAAATCAAGTCTAGAGTGTGTCCCCCCCCGTGAGTGGGGCCATGAACTACCTGGGTCAGGTCCATGGCCGTCATGGAAGCCATGAACTCCCGAGCCATCCCAGACGTTTCACCAACGGATGGCAAGTTGAAATCACCCATGACCATAAGCCTGGGTGTATCAACTGCCACCGTGGCTATCACGTCGAGTAGCTCAGGCAGGGCTGCTGCCACGCGGCAGGGAGCCAGGTACGCAAGCAGCTTATTAGCTTATGACATATTTTTCCTGTCCCCTTCCTAAAATTTATATACCAAATTATTGTAAGATGGTCGAAATTTGGGCCTGGGAGTGACCGAAGGCCAATATAATGTGTTTTAAGAAAATGCAGGTGCCATTTGGCCATCCTGATTCTGATGGACTTTGTAAAGGAAGAAGAAACCTCAAATTACTGTCTTGATTAAAGACAGAGAAGACTTGAGCAGAATTGTTATCGCAAACATCAACTGGACAATAACCCCCATTGAGAGTAACATATCTTTAAGTGGGTCTGATGAGAAATATTTTCAACATGCTTTAAAAAAAACAACCCCTCAGGAGGATTACAAAGTCATTTTCAGGGTTTTAGCCGGCCATGCATTTTTAGTTACCGGTACTTTCTCTTCTGCAAGCCCGCAAGAATTATTCACAGCACACTATTTCCTGCAAGTCCCCTACTACACAGTCATAAATTCCAGATGACTTTGTCAATTGCAGCCAAGCAATTCATAAGCCCGTTTTTATTCAAGGAAGACTTGCTACAGAGGTGGGTTTCAGTAGGTTCTGACCAGTTCTGGAGAACCGGTAGCAAAAATTTTGAGTAGTTCTGAGAACTGGAAAATATTACCTCTGACTGGCCCCGCCCCCATCTATTCTCTGCCTCCCGAGTTCCAGCTGATCGGGAGGGAATGGAGATTTTGCAATAACCTTCCCCTGCCACGCCCACCAAGCCACACCCACAGAACCCGTAGTAAAAAAATTTGAAACCCACTACTGACTTGCTAACTTTCCAAGATAGATTGCACTACAGTTCCAATAATTTCTTTTTAACTTTCCAAGGTAGATTGCACTACAGTTCCAATAATTTCTTTTTAACTTTTTCATTAGATGTTTTTTACTGTTGTGAGCCGCCCTGAGTGCGGCTGGAGATAGGGCGGCATATAAATCTCAATAATAATAATAATAATAATAATAATAATAATAATAATAATAATTCACTCACAGTCGGCCGAGGGACTTGCGAGAGGTAGAAGTAACTATCACGGGGCGACTTTTAATATTGTATCCTGCAATAAGATTCGGTTTTGTGTCCCCAGGACCGTGGAATGAGGAAGTCAGAGGTTGTGTAATAGGACAAGCGAAGGCTTGCTGATTAAATAACCAATTGACAAAGATAGATAATAGGATTGTTCCCTCCCTTATAACCACAAAGACACTTTTTAATGCGTGTGGTATGTGTTGGTAAAGATTCTCTAGCAACTGCCTAGCAGGCAGAAATTCTCGGGTGGCCAAGAAGCTATTCCTGAATCAGAAAAGGCTTCTAGGGTTGCCAGGTCTGCTTCCAAAAAATAGCGGACAAGCGGGGGGGTGGGGCGGGGGGTGTTAAGTAGTAAATTTTTTTTAAAAAAATTGCAATTAAATTATATATTTTCTTACAAACATTTTAACACGCCATTTTAGGTCAGTCGACACAAGCTACAATACATTTTAAAAATGTGAACTGTACATAATTTTATAATATATTTTTATTTTAATCTCATCATTAATTTTTTTCGGAGAATCGAGTTCAATGGATATTCGATCTTTGTCTCATTCTAACTTATGAAAAAAAAAGACAAAACGCGATTCTCCTATCCTTATTCTCTTAGACTGTACAGCTTTAGATTACGTACCATTTCATCATAAAGCTTTTGAATAAAAAAAAATGTCCACTATTTTGTGAAAAAAAAAATAGTGAACATAATGTGAAAAAAGCGGACTGTCCGCTCAAATAGTGGACACCTGGCAGCCTCCCCTGTTGAATTTCTGGTTGACGGTAATGGTATTTGTAGTAATCCCATAAAATGTGTATTTACTGTATTTATCACTCTCTCCTTCCAGATGGCAACAACAGTTCTACAGAGATCAGGTGAATAGGTTCTCCTATGTGCTAACAGGCACATTATTGGGGGAAAAAATGCCACCTTTTCTGTGGAGTTTAATCTAAAATCCCAGAATTTTCCCCACATCTATAAACTACACATAGCACAGGAAACCAGTAGCACATTCAATCAATCAAAATAGAGCTAGAAGGGACTTTCAAGATCTTCTTATCCAACCCCCTGCTCAAGCGGGAGACTCTATACCATTTCAGATAGGTTGCTGTCTAGTCTCTTCTTAAAAACCTCCAGTGATGGAGCATTCACAATTTCTGGAGGCAAGCTGTTCCACTGGTTAATTGTCCTCACTGTTAGGAAGTTTCTCCTCAATTCCAGGTTGCTTCTCTCCTTGGTTCAGTTTCCATCCATTGTTTCTTATCTGGCCTTCCGGTGCTTTGGAAAATAAGTTGACCTCCACTTCCTTGTGGCAGCCCCTCAAATACTGGAACAGTATACTCGACTTACAACAGTTCATTCAGTGACCATTCAAAGTTACAACGACACCAGAAAAAGGTGACTTACGACCGTTTTTCACACTTACGACCATTGCAACATCCCCACGGTCATGCGATCCAAATTCAGACACTAGGCAACCGACTTATATTTAGGACGGCTGCAGTGTCCCGGGGTCACGTGATCCCTTTTTGCGACCGCTTCTGACAAGCAAAGAAGCAATGGGGAAGCTGGATTCATTTAACAACCGTGTTACTAACTTAAAAAACTGCAGGGATTCGCCGAGCAACTGTAGCAAGAAAGGCTGTAGAATGGGGCAAAAGTCACTTAACTGATGCGTCTTGCTTAGCAACATAAATGTGGGGCTCCATTGTGGTCGTAAGTCGAGGACTACCTGTAATTCTGAAAGCACTTCTTTTTCTTTCTTCTTTCTTTCTTTCTTTTCTTTATTGGATTTCTATACCGCCCTACTCCCGAAGGACTCAGGGCGGCGAACAGCCACAGAATAAGACACATAAATACAAAAATTTAAAATAGAATAAAAACGAATTAAATAATTTGGCTGAGACAAATTTAAAATACCCAATAATTTAAAAACAAATTAAAATTTACGTTTAAAAGGGGAGAAGATTAACAAGCCTGCCCTCAGCATGTTTGCAGAGCCAGGGCCGGATTTTCCTATAGGCTAACTAGGCTTCAGCCTAGGGCCTCAAGATCAAGAGGGGCCTACATTCAAATTGTTAGCAAAATTAAAATTACACTTTCACTATAGGTGAAAGGGCCTCATAAGTGGAATAGCCTAGGGCCTCTTTTCATCTAAATCCGGCCCTGTGCAGAGCACACACAATTTCATTTTCAAACCACACACACACACACACACACACACACACACATACACAAACGGCTTTGTGTTTTGAACCACGGCAGTCTAAAAGCTTCCTTCCATGAGTCAAAGCTTTTTCTCACCCTTCCCCAGCCTTTGCATAAACAGGCAAGCCTCCTTCCATACCTTTGGAAGTAACCTTTTTTTAAAACTTACCGTTAAGTGTGCAGGTCCGAGAACATGAACAGGCAAACCTGAGCCCTGCAAAACAGACGCTCCACCAACAAGTCCCTGGAACTGGATCCGCACCTCGCGCTAAGCCACAACGTGGCCTGTTGCTTCAGCAAAGTTTTGCAATGTGGATTGGTAAAAGCCGTCGCTACTGAGCATGTTGCGTTGGGTGAGCCTCGGCTTGTGGATGATTCATTTCACAGACTGTAGCTTTTTTTTTTTTGGCTCTGTGGTATATAAATGTAACCCAAGCCTAGTGAAGAGAGGCAGGATTTTAAGAGCGGTTAGCTCTGTAATACAGCAGAAATACAGCAGCCACAAGCGGTGCAGAAGGAGCGGTCAACTCAGCCTGACAACCGCAGGGACTGTGTCAGCTGTCCCTTGGATTTAAGAAGGAATGAAGAGAGACAAAGTGCAGACAGACGTAGAATTACGCTTGCCTTTGAGTCCTTGAGAAGAGGCACATAAAAAAAAAATTGGAAGCGTTTAACCCTCTGGAATTTTCCTTGCAAGTCACAAGCCATTCCCTTGTCCGCAGCCAAACTGCTGATCTCTGTTACTCCATTTTGTCCAATCTAATTGGCAGGGACTCTAATTGGCAGGGAGTCTTTCACTTTTACCCAGTATATTTTCCTTTTTCCTTGGGTATCCTCAGAATAAGAGAGTTGGAAGGGACCTTGGAGGTCTTCAAGTCCAACCTCCTGCTCAGGCAGGAAACCCTACACCACTTCAAACAAATGGTTATTTTATTTTATTTATTTATTTATTTTATTTTATTTCTATACCGCCCTTCTCCCGAAGGACTCAGGGCGGTGTACAGCCTAATTAAAAACACAAAGACAGACAATATTTAAAAATAATTAAAATTATTAAATAATAGGCCCTATTTATAAAACCCTGAGTTTAAAATCCCATTTAAAACCAATTAAAATCTTTATATTGATAGCCCAGCCTGGCGGAACAACATGGTTTTGAGGGCACAGCAAAATATACGGAGATCAGAGATTTTACGAATTTCGGGGGGCAGTTCATTCCAAAGGGCAGGGGCTCCCACAGAGAAGGCCCTCCCCCTGGGGGTCGCCAGCCGACATAATTGGGCCGATGGCACCCTGAGGAGACCCTCTCTGTGGGAGCGGACTGGCCGGTGGGAGGCTACTGGTGGCAGAAGACGGTCTCGAAGGTACCCAGGTCCAATGCCATGGAGCGCTTTAAAGGTGGTAACCAACACCTTGAATCACACCCGGAAGACCACTGGGAGCCAATCATCAGTGGAGATAACCACTGGTTATCCAATCTCTTCTTAAAACTTCCAGTGTTGGAGCAGTCCAACACTGGAAGTTCTGGAGGCAAGTTGTTCCACTGATTAATTGTTCTGTCAGGAAATTTCTCCTTAGTTCTAGATTGCATCTCTCCTTGATTAGTTTCTACTCATTGCTTCTTGTTCTGCCCTCAGCTGTTTTGGAGAATAGCTTGACTCCATCTTCTTTGTGGCAGCCCCTGAGATATTGGAACACTGCTATCATGTCTTCCCTGGTCCTTCTTCAAACTAGACATACCCAATTCCAACAACCATTCTTTATATGTTTTAGCCTTCAGTCCCCTAATCATCTTTCTTGCTCTTCTCTGCATTATTTCTAGAGGCTCAACATCTTTTTTACATTGTGGCGACCAAAGCTGGAATACAGGTTGTCCTCGGCTTGTGACCACAATGGAGTCATAAACTTTGTCCCATTTTGCCATCTTTCTTGTCACCATTGTTAAGTGAATCACTGCAGTTGTTAAGTTAGTAAGACGGTTATTAAGTGAGTCTGGCTTTTCTTGTCAGAAGATTGCAAAAGGGGATCACATGACCCTGGGATACTGCAACCGTCATAAATATGAGACAGACCTCAAGCACCTGAATTTTGATCACATGACCATGGGAATGCTGCAATGGTCGTAAATTTGAGGGACAGCTCAGCCTTCCCCAATCAATGGGTCGCATGTTTTGGACCACAGCCCTCATTATCCTCAGCCAGCATTGATTGTGCTTGGCTGGGAAGGATCAGATTTGTCATCCAGCCCATCTGGAAATTGGCCAGGCTGAGAAAAGTTACCCTAGAGCCATGATGGTGAACCTATGGCACGTGTGCCAGAGGTGGCACGCAGAGCCCTCTCTGTGGGCACACGCACCGTCACCAGCTGCTCTTCTGGTTTCTGAAAAAAGGCCCCAAAATGGCTGAAAAATGGCCAAAAAATGGCCTGAACATGGCCCCAAAAAGGCCCCAAAAAAGGACTGAAAACGGCCTGAAAAATGGCAAAGAAACAGGCCAGTTTCCGGGCCAAAAACAGCTGAAAAACAGCCTGAAAATGGCCTGAAAATCAACCTGAAAACAGTCTGAAAAATGGCCTGAAAATGGGCAGAAAAAAGGCCTGAAAACGGCCCCAAAAACCAGTCTGAAAATGGCCCGAAAAAGCCCCCAAAAATGGCCTGAAAATGGCCTGAAAAATGGCAAAGAAACAGGCCATTTTTCAGACACAAAACAGCTGAAAAACAGCCTGAAAATGGTCCAAAAAAACAGCCTAAAAACAGCCTGAAAAATGGCCTGAAAATGGCCCGAAAAAGGCCTCAAAATGGCCCAAAAAAACCAGGCTGAAAATGGCCCAAAAAACAGGCATGCATATGGCAGCCAGCTGGTCTTCAGGTTTTCTGGTGCTCCAGCGCACGCACATGCACACACATGCACGTGCGTTCCGGTTTGGGCACTTGGTGCTGAAAAGGTTCGCCATCACTGCCCTAGAGAGCTTTTCCTCCCCTTTATAGCTTTATAGCTTTTTTTTCTTTTTCATACTTAGAACCTTTGTAGCATCCCCAGGATCACGGGATCAAAATTCAGATGCTGGGCAATTCGGTTCATATTTATGACCGTTGCTGTGTCCCAAAGTCACGTGATCCCCTTTTGCGACCTTCTGACAAGCAAAGTCCATGGGGAAACCAGGTTCGCTTAACAACCGTGTTACCAACTTATCAACTGCAGTGTTTCCCTTAAACAACTGTGGCAAGAAAGGTGGTAAAATGGGGGCAAAACTCACTGAACCAATGTCCCCCTTAGCAACAGAAATTTGGTGCTCAATTGTGGTCATAAGTCGAGGACTGTCTGCAGTCTGAGCAAATGAGTGCCTGGCTCCCAAATTGGCCTATGATTTCATGTGGACTTAGATCCCCAAAGAGTCTGGGTTTTTTTCAGTCTTCACGTATTTAAGCGCATGGCTTCGGCCCGGTCTACCTAATGCAAAGAGGAAACATGTCAGCGGTTTGGGAAGTGGTGTCAAGGTGGCCACGCCCACCCAGGTGGCCACACCCACCCAGTTGGCCACGCCCACCCAGTCCCCCGAGGTCAACCATAGCCCTGATGTGGCTGAAATTGAGTTTGACACCCCTGGTTTACTGTCTTTTGTGTGAGTGGATTAATCGCCTAATCTACCATTAATCTAACCTGGCTTGGCATGTCAGGTGAACCAAGCCAGAGAAAAAACTCCTCTTGCATTTCAGGAGCTTTGGGATGGGGGGGTTACTCAACCTTATTGTTTGATTTCCGGACAGTCTGACCAAATGTTAAAAGCATGAGAAGTGAGATACAGCCGGGTCTCTTGCTGTCTGAGCAGAGAGATTAATGAGGACTAGAAGCACTTATCTGCTCTTCACAACGCCAGGAGAAGGCACACGCCAGAGTGCCCTGCTGCTGAGTGAGGATGGGGGATGTTTTGCTTTTTCTCTTTGGCCTTCAAGGACAGCTTTTAATATTGATCGGAAAAAAGGAAGCCACTCTTTGTCTCTCTGGAGGGTTGCTATTGGAAACACAGCTGAGATCCAAGCCATTGTTCCAAAGTACTGACACTTGCCCTGGACGGCCGCAGATAAAAGAGGTGGCAATTGAAGCAAGGGGTTTTTTTTTGATAGCTTTATTATTGTTATTGAAGAAAATCTTTCCCCTGGGCTTTTAAAAAGGGATCGGTCTGCAAACATTATGTGGCTGATTTCTTTGTCTCCGCTTTATGTCAGTTCTTAAGCCAAAGATTCAGAAGATGCTTACCCCAGATTGAAGAATGAAAATCAAACCATCCATTGAGATTGTGCAGAGAAATGACACCAGACTTAAGATATAAAATTATATACCGTGTTTCCCCAAAAATAAGACCTCCCCCGAAAATATGCCCTCTACCAAAAATAAACTCTTCCCCAAAAATAAGCCCTCCTCAAAAATATTGAAATGCATGCACAGCTGGTCTGGTTAGGATTAGGGCAGGGGTCAGTAACCTACGGCTCTGGAGCCGCATGTGGCTCTTTCATCCCTCTGCTGTGGCTCCCTGTTGCTGGTCGGCTCCACAATTGATAGGGCTTTCGGTTAGGACAGGTAAAGTGTTGGATGCTTATCCTACGGTTGGGTAGGTAATACATAGAAAACTATGTTCTGTAACTTTAACTGCTACAAGATGACTAATTGGCTGTGCTAAGCAACGTATCTATTTGCTGTCTGGTCCATTGCACCACTTTGCAGAGTTTGCAGTTGAGTTTTACCCTCAACACTGGTTATGGGCCCAGTACCAGAGTGTGTGTACCAGTTACAGCAATAAGAGAGTTGCGACACACATTACTGCTCCAGATGTTCTGATACGTAGTTAACATCCTGGTGAGGATGGCACAAGGTCAAGCTCCCAACATTGCTGGTTACCCAGCTGGATGGCACCAACTACAAATCCTGGTCTACCAAGTGCAGTCTCCTGTTGCGCAAAGAAGGGCTATGGGATGTAGTGCAGAATCCACCAGATGTGACCTCCTGGAATGCTGACGATGCCGAGGATGCCAGGAAGATAGCCGAGTTCCAGAGGAAGAATGAGAGTGCATTGTGTATTATTGGTTTGTCTCTAGACGATACCCAGCTTGTTCACATCGAGGGTGAACAGTCTGCTGCAAGATGCTGGGGCAATTTGAAACGTCTTTATGTTCGTGACACTGTGGGGGCGCAAATTAACATTACACGAAGGTTGTTTCGCACATGACTCCTTAAGGATGGTGACATGTTAACACACCTGAATTGCATAAAAAACATTTTTCGAGAGCTACTTCAGAAGGAGGTGATTTTTTCCGAGCAACAACAAGTTTATATACTGTTATCATCGCTAGATGAGAGCTACGACGACGTAGTAACATCATTTGAGGTTCTCTCACAGCAGGAACTAACTTTGGCCAATGTAACCTCGCGACTACTAGAAGAGGCCAGAAGGAGAGAAGAAAGAAAACAACTAAGGGAAGAACCCGAGTCGATTAATGTAAATGTAAAGGCAAATAACCATGTATATGCTGTAAAACATTGTTTTAATTGTGGCAAGAAGTCTGTATGGGTTAAAAGTCAGGTTATGAATGGAACCAGTGCATTGTAAAAACGTTGAAGAATATCGGATTATCGAGTTGTGGCTCCGTTGCCTGAGCCTGAGCCTGTGCAGGAGAGGACTCCGAGAGTGAAGGAGAGGAGTTGGCAAGGCCTCCCTCTCCAGGACCCTCCTCTCTGGCAATGCCTTCGGTGTCCGCCGAAGAGCAAGAGATAGGGCCGGGGCCAAGCATGTCCACGCAGCCACATATGGACAGTGATGAGGGTAATGAGTCTTGGCTGGATCCACGCCAGTGTCGCAGAGATAAGCGTGCGCAACAGAAGAAAAGGCGTGCCCGAGATTAGGCTGAGTCACTGGACCACACCCCACAGGATATAAAAGGGAGTGTGGTGGCCAGTCAAACCTTGTGACGAACAAAGCTGAAAGCTTCCACGCCATTCTGCATTGCCGGACTTTTGCTATAGACTTGGCTGGATTATCTCTGGACTTGATTGTAATTATTGAGCTGTTTCCTTTGATGTACCAGAAGTGGGGAGAAGTTATCTCTCCTCTTTGTAAGTAATAAACTCTTGGCAGGCAGCCACTAGGTTGTTGCCAAGTTCCGTTATCATAAGGAAAAGGATTTTGCCGGCTGGTTTGGTCTTTAACTCTTGAATGTCTGTTGGTGTGTGTGCGTGTGGGACAGGGACAGAACAGATGATAGAACTTGTATATTGTGCATCAGAAGACAATGTGGCTGATCATTTCACAAAAGCACAGGGAAGTAGGAAACATATAGATACATGTGAACAGTATGGTTTAAGATTGTAAATATATTAGTCTACCCAAAGGGGAGAATGTTGGATGCTTATCCTACGGTTGGGTAGGTAATATATAGAAAACTATGTTCTGTAAATTTAACTGCTACAAGATGACTAATTGGCTGTGCTAAGCAATGTATCTATTCACGTATCTATTGCACCACTTTGCAGAGGGCAGTTTTACCCTCAACATAAAGGAAAAAGGAGGCCGTGCTAGGAGGAGACTCTATGGTTGGGGAACCAGACTTCCAGTCGGCAGAGGAAAAAGGATGCTGCGCTAGGAGGAGGCTCTATGGTTGGGGAACCGGACCTCCGGTTGGCTCCAAACTTGAGCAGGGGGGCTTCCTATTAGGACCTTTGTAGCTCTTTGAGTGCTTACGGTTGCCAACCTTTGGGTTAGGGAAGCAGAGCTGGAAATCAGGTAAGACGGTAAGAGGAGTCCCGTCTTGCTCCACGCGCCCCAAAATAATAAAACCTCCCCGAAAATACCAGTGATGGCCAACCTTTTTGCCATCGCATGACAAAAGCTGGGGGAGTGCGGGGTAGTCACGCACGTGCGTGCCCACACTCATAATTCTATGCGCCCTGCCCCCCCACGCATGTGCATGTGACCCCCCCACGCTCCCCCCACTTTTGGCATGTGATGACACAGTGGGCATGGTAGACCCTTTTTTTTGCCCTCCCCAGGCTCCAGAGGCTTTCTAGGAACCTGGGGAGGGTGAAAACAGCCTTCCCCACCCCACCGGAGACCCTTCGGAGGCCGGAAACAGCCCATTGCCAACTTCTGGTGGGCCCAGAAGGCCCAAAAATCAGCTGGCTAGCACACACATGCATACTGGACCTGAGGTAGGGCAACGCTCGCGTGCCCACCAATATGGCTCTGCATGCCACCTGTGACACATGTGCCATAGGTTCACCATCACAGCCCTATACCATTCCAGACAAATGGCTGACCAATCTCTTCTTAAAAACCTCCAGTGTTGGAGCACCCACTACCTCTGAAGGCAAGCCGTTCCATGGATTAACTGTTCTCACTGTCAGGAAATTTCTCCTTAGTTCTAGGTTGGATCTCTCCTTTTTAATGTGTGACGTCCTTCTGGCTTTCCCTTTAACTTTGGTTGTCAGAATCCAGCTGGGATGATTGTAAATGGTAGTCACATCTCTCTGTGAGTCGCAGCAATAGTTGGAAATAGTTGGAAATGTGCAATGGTTGCCAAGCACCTGAATCGCATCCATGTGAGCATTAGGATAGCAATGGCAATAGCACTTAGACTTATATACTGCTTCATAGTGCTTTACAGCCCTCTCTAAGCGGTTTGAAGTTTGAAGTTTATTAGACTTCTATACCACCCTTCAGGCGGTGTACAGCCATATTAAAACACATAGATTTATAAAATGTAAAACCAATTGAAATTGAATATATAAAATTGGCGCCCAATTTAAAAACACACATACACCCATTTAAAATTCATATTGGGCCAGTCCAGCGTACTGGAACAGAAGGGTCTTAAGAGCGCGGCGAAAAGTACGCAGGTCGGGGCTAAGACGAAGCTCTAGGGGCAGCTCATTCCAGAGGGCTGGTGCCCCCACAGAGAAGGCTCTCCCCCTGGGTGTCGCCAGTCGGCATTGTTTGGCCGACGGCACCCTGAGGAGCCCCTCTCTGTGGGAGCGTATTGGCCGGTGGGAGGTTGTTGATGGCAGAAGGCGGTCTCATACATACCCAGGTCCTAAGCCATGGAGCGCTTTAAAGGTGGTAACCAACACCTTGAATCACACCCGAAAGACCACCAGGAGCCAGTGCAGCTCGCGCAGGAGGGGTGTTACGTGGGTGCGCTGAGTCGCCCCCATAACCACCCGTGTGGCCGCATACTGGACCAGTTGGAGCCTCCGAGTGCTCTTCAAGGGGAGCCCCATGTAGAGAGCATTACAGTAATCCAGACGGGACATGACGAGGGCATGAGTGACCGTGCGCAGGGCATCCCGGTCCAGAAAGGGACACAACTGGTGCATCAGGTGAACCCGATAGAAAGCTCCCCTGGCCACGGCCATCATGTGATCTTCCAAACACAGCCGTGCATCCAGGAGAATACCCAAGTTGCGAGCCCTCTCTGAGGGGGCCAGGATCTCGCCCCCAATGGTCAGCGATGGAACCAGCTGACTATACCGGGACGCCGGAAGCCACAGCCACTCAGTCTTGGAGGGGTTGAGTTTGAGCTTGTTGCTCCCCATCCAGATCCGCACGGTCTCCAGGCACTGGGACATCACGTCAAGGGCATCATTGGTGGTCCAGGGTGGAGATGTACAGCTGAGTATCATCAGTGTACTGATGGAACCTCACCCCGAAACCACGGATGATCTCGCCCAGCGGCTTCACATAAATGTTGAACAGAAGGGGCGAGAGGACTGACCCTTGCGGCACCCCACATAAAAGGCGCCTCGAGGTCGACCTTTACAGAGTCAGCATATTGTCCCCAAGAATATGGGTCCTCATTTTACCGACCTCGGAAGGATGGAAGCAGTGGTGGGTTTCTACCGGTTCACCCCAGTTCGGGCGAACTGGTAGTGGTGGCAGCAGAAGGATCCACCCACCTGCCCGAACATCAACACGGATGGTCTGCACATGTGCAGAAGGTTCTGTGCATGCACAGAAGCAGTGCATGTGTGCTCAAAATTGCGAACCGGTAGTGAAGGCAAGTGGAGCCCACCACTGGATGGAAGGCTAGGTCACCTTTGAGCTGGTCGGAATCAAACTCCTGGCAGTGGGCAGAGTTTGCCTGCAATACTGTACTCTAACCACTGTGCCACCATGGTACATTGCAAAAGATGCTGCAATGGCTATAAGTATGAGCACTAGCTGTAAATTACTTTATTAGCGCCATTGTAACTTTGAACAGTTGCTAAGTGAATGGTGGCTGTGAGGACTTCCTGCATTGTGAAGGTTTGAAAGAGGTTTCTGAATGATGCATAGCTATTTATAAGTAGAGTAGAGTAGAGTAGAGTAGAGTAGAGTAGAGTAGAGTAGAGTAGAACAGAACAGAACAGAACAGAACAACAAAACAAAACAAAGCAAAGCAAAGCAAAGCAAAGCAAAGCAAAGCAAAACTAAACTAAACTAAACTAAACTAAACTAAACTAAACTAAACTAAACTAAACAGAATTATTTATTGCCGAAGTGTGATAGGACACACAAGGAAATTGTCTTCGGTGCATAAGCTCTCAGTGTACATACAAGCAACAAGTGATAAATCATGTTCATAATCATAAAATACAACCATCATAAATCATAAGCTACAACACTCGGTGATAGCCATAGGATACAAAATGAGCAATCAACATAAATCATAATAGGATGCTAAAGGGAATCAACATAAATCATGAGATACAAACAACAAAGTTATAGTCATAAGGAGGAAATAGGCAATAGGAAAAATGAGAAGGATAATAGTAACACAGTCCTACTAGGTGGTTTGACATCCCAGGGGCATAAGACAGTGTTGTGGGAATTAGTTGTTTAGCAGAGTGATGGCATACAGTGGAAAACTGTCCTTGTGTCTAGTTGTTTTGGCATGCAATGCCCAGTAGCGTTGTCTTGAGGGAAGAAATTGAAATATTTAAGGTCCTGGATGTGTGAGGTCTGTTGATATTTTCACAGCCCTCTTTCTAGCATAAATAAACATATAGATGGGAGCACAAGCTCTTTTTTTTTTTTTACTAATATACCTGAAATTCGTATTTTTAGAATAGTTTGTTATATATATATAACAAACTAGAATAATTTTGTTGTCACTTTAAATGTACGCCGATCGGCTTACATTAAAATGAAATTTTGTTGCATGCAGCTCTCAAAGGGTCAACACCTCCAATATATGGTACAGAAACATGGCAAATAAATAAATAAATAAATAAATAAATAAATAAATAAATAAATAAATAAATAAATAAATAAATAATAAATAAATAAATAAATAAATAAATAAATAAATAAATAAATAAATAAATAAATAAATAAATAAATAAATAAATAAAATGACACAGAGAAACAACACCCTCTTGTCTGGATGTATACATGTACATGGCGAGAAAAACGAATCTTATGAGTTTATCAGATGGATGGCATAGGGAACAAAGCTGTTACAGAATCTGGTAGTCCTGAGAGAAACACTTCAAAAGCTCTTCCCAGAGGGGAGCAACAGAAACAGACTGTGAAGTGGGTGTATGTGGTCTCTAACAATGCTTTGAGCTCTAAACACATAGTGCCTATAAGCAGTATCCTGAATAACAGGGAGCGAGCTTCCTATAATCTTCTCGGCTGTCCTCACCACTCTCTGTATGGACTTTCTATCTGAGGCACTGCTACCACCAAACCAAACAGGGATGCGGTTTGTTAAAATGCCTCTCAATCGTGCCTCTGTAAAAAGTGACCAGGACAGAAGGAGAGTGGAGTTGTTGAAAGAAAAAAAATAAGAGAAAATCCCCCCGTCCCGCCACCCCAGATCCCACACGGGGAAACAGCTGGGCAGTGGCTTGGAATTTTGCTGTCTGATCATTCTAAGCCCGCCTCCTTCCTGGTTATGTCACTCAGAATAGAGCATGCAACTCACCAAATGTTTCCCAATGTATACATACAAACAATTGCGTACAAAGACAACGCAAAGGGAGGCAGAAACCCAGTTACATAGATGGAATACATTACTTCATTTTAGGTAGTCCTCGACTGACAGCCAATCGTTTAGTGACCGTTCAAAATTACAACAGCACTGAAAAAAGTGATTCACAATCAGGGGTGGGCTTCAAAAATTTTAGCAAGGGGTTCTCTGCCCAGTTGCTGGGTGGGTGTGGCCTAGTTGGCCTCCTGCACCACTGCGCGGGGGGGGGGTGTTTTTGCCCTCCCTGGACTCCGGAGGCTTTCTTCGAGCCTCCGGGAGGGTGAAAACAGCCTCCCCGGGCTCCAGAGGCCCTCTGGAGGCTCTTTCCTAACTTCCAGTAGGCCTGTTTTTCACCCTCCCTGAGCCTCTGCGCATGCCCTGCACTTAACTGCATCCAAAACGGGCCGCGTGGGGACTCCTCAGAGGGGAGGGGCAGGGTAGCCGGGGCAAGCCAGGAGTGGGATTTGGGGGTTCTCCAAACTGAACAGAATCTTAGCTAGAGGTTCTCCCGAACCCCTGCGAACCACCTGTTCATGACCATTTTTCACACTGACGACTGTTGCGGCTTCCCCCATGGTCACATGATCAAAATTGAGACGCTTGGCAACTGGCATGTATTTTTGACAGGTGCACTGTCCCAGCAGGTCACATGATTCCCATTTGATCGTTCTGACTTCTGACAAGCAAAATCAATGGGAGAAGCTAGATTCGCTTAGCAACCGCATGATTCACTTAACAACAGTGGCAAAAAAAAAAAAGGCCGTGAAATGGGGCACAACTCACTTAACAACTGCCTTGCTTAGCCGTGGAAATGTTGGACTCCATGGCAGTCATAAGTCGAGGACTACCTGTATACAGAAGAAAATAGACTTTGTAAAGAAGTCCAGAACCTATGCTACGCATGCTTTATTTTGTTAGATACTAAGATCCATGAGCTTTCATTATTTCAGCAGCATATTTTAGTGGAAAAAGAATGCATTGTTATTGCTGAGCTTAATGGAAGTCAAAATTCCTTTCAAATTAAGCAAAAATGACTACTGACATTTGTGCATCTTCCGGAAATATTAGCTCCCTACAATTTCCCAATTTCTTCATAATTGCTATAATCGAACTAACTGCTAATTATTCAGTTCATTCTTTTATGTAACGTCTTTATGGTCCATCTCACTCTTTCGAGTAGTGCGCATAATTGCATTGTATACGAATGTGTTCTATGATCCTCTCCTCTATCAGTATAAAATCTTGACAACAAGGAACCTGAAAAAAGCAGGAACTACTAATCATTAAACAAAGCCAGTGTAGTTCTTGCTTCCTGAGTCCGTTCTGCAGTTTAAGGGGCTTGAGGTTGTCTATCTCAGCCTTTGTGAGCCTAGCCATCTAGTTTAGGGTTTCTCAGATTTGGCAACTTCAAGATGTGCGGACTTCAACTCCCAGAATTCCCCTAATGAATTACGGGAGTTGACATCCATACCATTTTAAAGTTGCCAAAGTTGAGAAACACTGAGCTAACTGCACCTTGGTTCAATAGGGTAGGGTAGGGTAGGGTAGGGTAGGGTAGGGTAGGGTAGGGTAGAGTAGAGTAGAATAGAATAGAATAGAATAGAATAGAATAGAATAGAATAGAATAGAATAGAATAGAATAGAATAGAATAGAATAGAATAGAATAGAAAGGGATCTTGGAGATCTTCTAGTCCAGCTCTCTGCTCAAGCAGGAGATCCTATACCATTTCACACAAGTCACTGTCCAGTCTCTTCTTAGAAACCTCCAGTGATGACGCACCCACAACTTCTGAAGGCAAAGCTGTTCCATTGGTTAATTGTCCTCACCGTTAGGAAGTTTCTCCTCAATTCCAGGTTGCTTCTCTCCTTGATTAGTTTCCATTCATGGGTTCTTGTCTGGCCTTCCGGTGCTTTGGAAAATAAGTTGACCCCCTCCTCTTTGTGATGGCCTCTCAAATACCGGAATACTGTTATCATGTCAACCCCTAGTCCTTTTGTCTATTTTCTAGACTAACCAAACCCAAATCCTGCAACCATTCTTCATATGTTTTAGTCTCCAGGCTTTTAATCATCTTAGTTGCTCTTCTTTGCACTTTCCCCAAAGTCTCAACATCTTTTTTGTAATGTGGTGACCAAAACTGGATTCCAGGTGCGGTCTTACTAAGGCTTTATAAATTGGTACTAATACTTCATGTGATTTTGATTCTATGCCTCTATTTATACAACCAAGGACTGGTTAGCTTTTTGTGGCTGCTGCCACACATTGCTGGCTTGTGTATAAGTGATTGTCCACTGAGACTCCAAGGTCCCTCCCACAGTTACTGTTTTTGAGCCATGTTCTACCTAATCTGTACTTGTACCTTTGGTTTTTCCTCCGCCCAGGTGTAAAACGTTGCCTTTCTCCACATTAAAATATTGTTTTGTTGGATAGGGCCCATTGTTCAAGTCTGTCAAGATTTTTTTTTGGATCCTGAGCTTGTCTTCTGGGATGTTGCCAATCCTGCCAGATTGGTGTCATCTACAAATTTGATGAGTCCCCCCTTCTATTCCCCAGTGGTGAAATCCAAATTTTTTTACTACCAGTTCTGTGGGCATGGCTTGGTGGCCGTAGTGTGGCTTGGTGGGCGTGGCTTGGGAAGGATACTGCAAAATCCCCATTCCTACCCCACTCTGGGGCCAGTCAGAGGTGGTATTTGCCAGTTCTCCGAACTGCTCAAAATTTCTGCTACCAGTTCTCCGAACTCCTCAAAATTTCCGCTACTGGTTCTACAGAACCTGTCAGAACCTGCTAGATTTCACCCCTGCTATTCCCTTATCTAAGTCATTTATGAAGATTTAGAAGGCCATCGCTGAAAGGAAATCAGGATTTCTTGTTTTTCTCTCACGGGTATGAAGAAACAAAGAACGCCCCTTGCTGAATTTTAAAAACAAACCACGGGTGTCCTCTTGATTTGGAAACAGTGTGATTCTTCTCGTTTTGTAATGGGTTCACGAGTCTTTCTGCCAGTTTGGATGAGTCTCTACTTGCACAATGAGTGCTTGGAAGTGACCGAAAAATGGCCAGTCATTTAACCACCGCAGGAAAGCAATCAAGAACAGGAAATGCTTCTTAAATTTCCCATCTCTCCGGCTTATGGACAAAACCCAACTCTGTGCTTTGTCCAGCAAATGGGCTATAAAGGAAACTGCTGGAAAATTACAGAGGTAGTTTTCTTGCATTGCCCAACTTGGGGAAAAAAAGAAAGAAAAGAAACCTCAAGCCGATCTGACATTTAAAAAAAAAAAAACTTGTGCATTTATTATGCCATTTAATTCTTAAGGGCTTAATAATTGACAGTAATCTACCGCAGCAGGTTCCATCTTTGCAAATTTTACAAGCCTGGCTCAGACGTATTCATGAAATGTCCTCCATAACTGGGTGGCTAAATATCAGAAAACAAAATGGTGTACTGGCTCCTCATTTCAGCTTTGGTCTCCAGCAGTGATGAAATCCAAATTTTTTTTACTACCAGTTCTGTGGGTGTGGCTTGGTGGGCATGGCAGGGGACGGATACTGCAAAATCTCCATTCCCTCCCCACTCCTGGGGGAAGGATATTGCAAAATCTCCATTCCCACCTCACTCTGGGGCCAGCCAGAGGTGGTTATTTGCCGGTTCTCCGAACTACTCAAAATTTCCGCTACCGGTTCTCCAGAACCTGTTAGAACCTGCTGGATTTCACCCCTGATCTCCAGGATGATCCCAGACTTTTTAAAAAAATTATTTTTATTTTTTTTAATTTGATTTATATGCCGCCCTTCTCCGGAGACTCAGGGCGGCTTACAATGCATTAAGCAATAGCCTTCATACTTTTGTATATTTATACAAAGTCAGCTTATTGCCCCCACAAACTGGGTCCTCAATTTACCTACCTTAGAAAGGATGGAAGGCTGAGTCAACCTTGAGCCTGGCGAGATTCGATCTTACTTTAATTGCAGACAGCTGGTGTTAAATTACAGTGCTTCTGTCTGTTGAGCTATCCAGGCTCCTTCAGCTTATATTTTTATATTTAAAACTTCCGCTTATATTTGTCTATTTTCGGGTTGGTGGGCGCATTTCAAATAAAATACCATTTCACAGCTATCCACCACTAGGCGTTCTTTTAGAATCTGTATACAGGTGGCCCTAACTTATTGTAACAATGGTCATTGTGACTGGCAGAAGGTCAAGGTTCCAAGTAATATGTCCCCAGCAGGGGTTCAGGAGAACCTCTAGCTAAAATTCTGTGCAGTTCGGAGAACCCCCAAATCCCGCTCCTGGCTGGCCCCGCCCACTCCATTCTGCCCTTTCCAGGAGTCCCAAGGCGGGCTGTTTTGGATGCAGGTAAGTGCAGGGTATGCGCGGAGGCTCTGGGAGGGTGAAAAATAGGTCTACCGGAAGTTCGCGAAGGCCAGAAACAGGGCTGTTTTTTGCAGAAACAGAAACCCCCTGCATAAGCACCTACAACTTCTGGAGGCAAACCGTTCCACTGATGAATTGTTCTCGCTGTCAGGAAATTTATCCTTAATTCTAGGTTGGATCTCTCTTTGGTAAGTTTCCATCCGTTGCTTTCTCATCCTGCCCTCAGGTGCTTTGGAGAATAGGTTGTTCCTCCCTCTCTTCTTTGTGGCAGCCCTGCTATCATGCCATCTCTAGTCCTTCTTTTTTGTTAGGGATGGGGGCATAATAATCAAAGTCCTGTGGTGTTTCTGAATGAGTAAATGAATGAGCCACACAAAAACAGAGTTTCACAGCTTTAGGGGAATAATAGCATTGCGTAGGTGTCATGCTTAGACAGACTAGATCTCCAAACCACAAATGTGGTTTTCACTGGCAATTTCCCCCAGTTAACACGAGACAGCATTGAGAAACAAGAATAGCCAAAATGTCCGTTTGCTGAAACAGAGGCTGAATGGTGATGAGGCCCCCTAAAGTGCTACTCTCTTCTTCTATGGGAGTGTTTCTTAACCTTGACAGCTTGAAGAAGTGTGTGGATCAGTGGTTTGCACCGGATCGGGCGAACCAGTAGCAGCAGTGGCGGGAAGCTCCGCCCACCCGCCTGTTCGGAGCAAACCGGTAGTGACGGGTTTTGAAACCTGCCCCTGGTGTGGACTTCAATTCCCAGAATTCCCTAACCTTCTGTGAGTTGATGTCCACATATCTTCAAGTTGCCAAGACTGAGAAACACTGTTCTGTGGGGTTGGACTACAATCCCATCATTCCCAGCCACATAGATTTGAAGACTCTCATGAAATTTCAGAGACAGAAGAATAATAATATAATAACAGAGTTGGAAGGGACCTTGGAGATCTTCTGGTCCAACCATCCGCTGAAGCAGGAGATTCTATACCATTCTGGACACATGGTTGTCCAATTTCCAATCCACAATTTCTGAAGGCATCCACAATTTCAGAAGGCAAGCCGTTCTACGGATTAATTCGTCTGTCAGGAAATTAGTTCTCCTTAGTTCTAGGTTAGTTCCTTCCCTTCTTTAGTTTCCACCCATAGCTTCTTGTCCTGTCTTCAGGTGCTTTGGAGAATAGGTTGACTCACTCTTCTTTATGGTAGCCCTTTAAATATTGGAACATTGCTATCATGTTACCTCTAGTCCTTCTTAAAGTAAACATGCCCAATTCCTGCAACTGTTCTTCATATGTTTTAACCTTCAGTCCCCTAATCATCTTCGTTGCTCTTCTCTGCACTCTTTTTTTAGTCTCAATATTTATTTTACATTATTGCGACCAAAACTGGATGCAGTATTCTAAGTGTTGTCTTATTAAGGCTTTATAAGATGTGGTATTAATACTTCATGTGATCTTGATTCCATCCCTCTGTTAATGCAGCCTAGGACTGTGTTGGCTGTTTTGGCAGCTGCAGCACACTGTTGGCTCATATTTAAATGGTTGTCCACTAGGACTCCTAGATCCTTCTTGCAGTTACTGGTATTGTGCCAGGTACCACCTATTCTATACCTGTGCATTGGGTTTATCTTGACTAAGTATAAAATCTTACCCTTCCCACCACTGAATTTCATTTTGTTAACTAGGGCCCAGTGTTCAAGTCTGTCGAGATCCTTCTGTATCTTGAACCTATTTTCTGGAGTGGGTAAAGGAAGGATTCCTGCTCTGACCCTTATTCACCCACTATAAACAGAGGGATAGAATCAAGATCACGTGAAGTGTTAATACCACTTTATAATGCCTTGGTAAGGCCACACTTGGAATACTGCATCCAGTTTTGGTCACCATGGTGTAAAAAAGATGTGGAGACTCTAGAAAGAGGGCAGAGAAGAGCAACAAAGATGATTAGGGGACTGGAGGCTAAAACATATGAAGAACAGTTGCATAAACTAGTTTAATGAAAAGAAAGACTAGGGGAGACATGATAGCAGTGTTCCCATATCTCAGGGGCTGCCACAAAGAAGAGGGAGTCAAGCTATTCTCCAAAGCACCTGAGGGTAGGACAAGAAGCAATGGGTGGAAACTAACCAAGGAGAGAAGCAGCCTAGAACTAAGGAGAAATTTCCTGACAGTTAGAACAATTAATCAGTGGAACAACTTCCCTCCAGAAGTTGTAAAAGCTCCAACACTGGAAGTTTTTAAGAAGGTGTTGGATAACCATTTCTCTGAAGTGGTGTAGGGTTTCCTGCCTAAGCAAGGGGTTGGACTAGAAGACCTCCAAGGTCCCTTCCAACTCTGTTATTCTATTCTATTATTTCCTAACCTGTTGTAAAATACTACAGGGGTGGGGGGAGTTACTTTTCCAAAGCTTTTCACACTTATGAGTGGTGAGGCAGTAGCCCTTGTTTTTTAGTTGAAGGTTTCCTAATGTCTTGTTTCATACAGGGACTGAAAGGGGAAAGATTAATCAAGGTGTCTCTTCTAATCCTATATTTTCCTGATAGACTTGGAGGTAGCCTTCACTTTTTCCTTTAATAGACCTTAAAGTCTATTTTGCTTAATAGGGCCCCATACCGAGTTGCCCTTCATCCAATACCTGAACCAATTTGCTGGCATCTAATTTCTGTTCACAGCTGGATTGCTTTCTTTCTTCCCTTCAGGAAAACCCTGCGGGGAGTGTTAAAAAAAGAAGAGTCAAATTTGCAGTTTTAACTCTGCCATCAAAGCTCTGCATCATGCATTAAAATAGCAAGCAGCGCTTTCATTCTCACAACTTCGCAACCACTAGATTGACCGTACACTGCAGACACTTCTGCTTCCCAACAGCTGACACACACCTAGTTTCGATTATTGCAATTTACAGACTGTGCTAAACCACATCCTGGCTCCAAGCACCAGACTAAGCCATGGCTTGTTTAATAGTGGTTTATTCATATAATAGGTGCCACGGTGGCGCAGTGGTTAGAGTGCAGTACTGCAGGCTACTTCTGCTGATCACCAGCTGCCTGCAATTTGGCAGTTTGAATCTCACTGGCTCAAGGTTGACTCGGCCTTCCATCCTTCCGAGGTGGGTAAAAGGAGGACCCAGATGGTTGGGGGCAATATGCTGACCTTGTAAACCGCTTAGAGAGGACTGTAAAAAGCACTGTAAAAAGCAGTATATAAGTCTAAGTGCTATTGCTAAAACAATTTGGGCTGGGGTTGCACAACATCCAAAGCAAGAGATCCTTTGGGGCCTGGAACTAATCATAATCATATGTTTATTTGTCAAGCATATACAGTATAAGATACAGGTAAAAGAATAAACATAATTTGAATACATAAAAAGAGTAAGCAAAAAGGAATATTAGGACAGGGACGGTAGGCATGCTGGTGCACATATGCACGCCCCTTACAGGCCTATTAGGAATGGGGTGAGGTGAACAGTAGACAGTTTAAGGTTAAAGTTTTGGAGGTTTGGGGAAGAAACTAAAACTAAGATTGGTTTTTCTCAGCAGTCTAGTGGGGGAAGGAAAAAGGTGGTGACCGATAATGTGGTGATTTTTTTTGCTCCCTTTTTGGCTTGTTGATTGTCTCTTTTGCGCAGGGTAGATATTGTTTGTGTCTATGTGTCCATCGATGGCCAATTTGTCAGGGTGCCAGGCTTCTAGATTTGAGCCTGCCTTACAGTGGTGGGTTCTTCACGGTCCGGTCCGGTTCGGCTGAGCCGGTAGCGGTGACGATATGACATCACCGAACCGGTTCTCCCCCCCGCCCTCCCACCCCCCCCCCACGTTATTCTTACCTTTTATTTGGTCCCACCCCCAATCTATTGCTGCCTCCTGAGTCCCAACTGATGACTAGAGGGAAAAAAACTGTTTAAACTCTTGTTGCGGGGCTTCAAAGGGCCGTCCTACAGCTGATCAGTGTTAAAAGCAAACAAATGAGTCGGGTCATAAGTGCGAGGACTGGTCGTAAGTGCAAGGACCTTCCAGAAATGACTCTGACCAGCTAGCCACGCCCACCTAGTCACATGACCTCCAAGCCACACCCACAAAATAAGCCACACCCACAGAACCGGTAGTAAAAAAATTTAGAACCCACCCCTGCTGCCTTAGTAGAACATAAGAGGACGCGGTGGCTATCCGAGCTGAAGAAGATGAGAATCTTGGATGAGAAGCGAAATGTCTTCAAAGAAAAACCAGAAAATCCAGGTGCCTCTTGAAAAAAAATCCCATTTTTGGGACATCCATTTGTTTATGCCTATGGTTTGAATACGTTGTTCCAAGTAAGCCCGGAATCAGCCACTCCTCTGGGATTCAGGTTGAGGAGAACTTTTGAATCCTAACTGATACAAGAACATTACCTGATTTATTATTTTTTTAGGAAAATATTTTCTGTCAAATTCCCCCGCAATACCTTCCATTCCTGATCTGAACTGAGCCATTTAGGTTATCATGACCTGCAAGTGGACTACAAACGCTACAATTAAGAAGATGGAAAAAGAAGAATACGCTATTCAACTCAAAAAAAGAGAGAATGGAACTGAAATTAGCAGAGAGTTTGGCACGTTGAATTCAAACAAGATAAAATGAGTTCAAGGAGTCGGAGAGAGAAGGGGGAAGTTTAAGCCACAAGTAATCCTCAACTTACAACCACAATTTAGCCCAAAATTTCTGTTGCTAATCGAGACAGTTGTTAAATAGGTTTTGCCCCATTTTATGAGCTTTGTCGTTAAGCAAATCGCTGCACTTAACAATTAACAAAAGGAAGACTGAGGATGGCTCTGCAAACTTTTTCCAGGGCAAACCACAATACCCAGTGCAAATGGACAGAGCTGAGGGGCCACATTTGTGCAATCTTAGTTTGGGGTCCCTTAATATAATTTGACTTCCATGTTGCTACTTGTAATGGGCTATATAACAATAACCCTGAGGAACAGGAGGAAGATCCACAACCAAGACATCAGTCAGATAAGAGAAATCCAAGTCCAAAGCAGAAATGTAATTTGAAAAAATACTTGTCTTAAGACTAGTTGCTTAGCAAATGCTCCAAAAGCTACTTAGGACCCCGTTTTGAAATTATGATGACTGAACTGTGGTGGCACAGTGGTTAGAATGCAGTATTGCAGGCTGACTCTGCCCACAGCCAGGAGTTCAATCCTAACTGTCTCAGGGTTGACTCAGGACCTTCCATCCTTCCCAGGTCAGTAAAATGAGAACCCAGATTGTTAGGGGCAACGTGTTGACATTTGTAAACCTCTCAGAGAATGCTGTAAAGCATTATGGGGCACTATCGCTATTGTTACTGCACTGCCCTTCCGGTCACGTAATTGCATTTTGACAAGCAACTCAACATTATGGTCATTTTCAGTGCAAAAAAATCAGGTCCAATCATGTGATACCTCAACTTATGACCATAACATCTTATGATGGGCTTTATTACAGAAATAAATCGAGGACTAGCTGTATCTTTCTGCCCCCTCTTATATCAAACAGAATCAAAGTAAGGTTATCTTAGTCCCCATCCCCAACCATGATGTCTTATGTTTTCTCAGGATTGAGTTGTATTTTCCCCTTCCTGGTTCATCCATTTTCTCCACATTACAACCCATGCTCGACAAGGAAATTATTTCCTCAAGCCTTATTTGCATTCAGACAACTTCTTAACCAAAAAGTAAAGGTAAAGGTAAACGTTTCTCTGTCAGTCATGCATGATTCTAGGACACAGTGCTCATCTCCGTTTTCTCGGCTGAGGGAACCAGCGTTGTCCGAAGACAATTTCTGTGGTGAGGTGGCCAGCATGGCTATATACCAAACAGAGGTGGGTTTCAGCAGGTTTTGACCAGTTCTGGAGAACCGGTAGTGGAATTTTGAGTAGTTCGGAGAACCAGTAGTAAAAATTCTGACTGGCCCCGTCCCCATCTATTCTCTGCCTCCAAAGTCCCAGCTGATTGGGAGGAAATGGAAATTTTACTGTATCCTTCCTCTGCCATGCCCATCAAGCCACACCCACAGAACCGGTAGTAAAAAAATTTGAAACCCACCACTGATACCAAATGTGTATGGAACACTGTTACATTCTTACTGAAGTGGTACCTATTTATCTACTCACATGAACTGCTACGTGAACAAGATCTGGGGTACCTAACGGAAGCTCACCCCATCGTGCAGCACTTGGCCTGACAATTCAACCTGAGGGAGAAGATACCTAGAAAGAAGCGATCACATCACTCAAGAAGCCCCCACCCAAATGAACTAACCAGAAATGCAGGTTGGAAATTCCTTTTGCAATTTCCAAGTTTAGTATTCAATCAATCAATCAATAAATCAGAATAAAGCTGGAAGGGACCTTGGAGGTCTTTTAGTCCAACCTCCTGCTCAAGCAGGAGACCTTATACCATTTCAGATAGATGGCTGTCCAGTCTCTTCTTAAAAACTTCCAGTGATGAAGCATCCACAACTTCTGAAAGCAAAGCTGTTCCACTGGTTAATTGTTCTCACTGTTAGGAAGTTTCTCCTTAATTCCAGGTTGCTTCTCTCCTTCCTTAGTTTCCATCCATTGTTTCTTGTCTTGCCTTCTGGTACTTTGGAAAATAAGTTGACCCCCTCTTCTTTGTGGCAGCCCCTCAAATATTGGAATACTGCTATCATGTCTCCCCCCCTAGTACTTTTTTTATCTAGACTGGCCATACCCCATTCCTGCAACCGTTCTTCATATGTTTTAATCTCCAGGCCTTTAACCATCTTAGATGCTCTTCTCTGCACTTTTTCCAAAGTCTCAACATCTTTTTTTGTAATGTGACCAAAGCTGGATGCGGTATTCCAGATGTGGCCTTACTAAGGCTTTATAAAGCGGTACTAAATACTCCATGTGGTTTTGATTCTATGCCTCTGTTTATACAATCCAGGATTGTATTAGCTTTTTTGGCTGCTGCTGCACACTGCTGGCTCATGCTTAAGTGATCTCCGGCTGAGAAGCTCAGCATCTTTAACCGCTGAGCCACCGTACCCCCATCAACCCAAAAGAGGTTCCTACAAATATCAACAGAACAATGATGCTAACATGGGACCCGGTTCCTGCAGCAAACTCAGATGTTTACATCATTTACATCATCATTCTGGGCGCTAACAACTTCACACACAAGATCAGAAGCTCTTCCATATGTTTCCGCCCCCCCCAACCTTTAATATGATATATCTTATCATTGTCCCTCCGGAAACTACAGCACATTAGACACATCAGCCTTGGAACAAAAGAGTGAATGGAAACAAATTTGACATCAGAAAAAAATTAAATCAGAGCGTTTTAATCTCCAGGACACTTGATTTCAAAGCTGCTGCTTGAGAGCAATAAAACCAAGCTAAGTGAACTCACATCAAAAGACTTCAGGCTCCCTCAGTAGGTTTTCACAAACACAATAGGGTTTTTGTACATCACAATTGCCAACTGATGAAGTACTTGTAATCCAGCTCATTGCATCTGCACATTTTCTTCCCCTCCTCCTTCCCTCTTATTTAAATCTTACATCACTCCATGCCTTTGATGAAGTGAGCTGCAGCTCACAAAAGCTTTAATCCAATTTGTTGGTCGGAAAAGGTGCTCCAAACTCTTTTCAATTTCTGCCCCGGTCAAAATGTACAGATTGCAACCCACAGGAGCAGGGGTGAAATGCAGCAGATTTCTAACAGGTTCTGGAGAACCGGTAGCGGAAATTTTGAGTAGTTCGGAGAACCGTCAAATACCACCTCTGGCTGGCCCCAGAGTGGGGTGGGAATGGGGATTTTGCAATATCTTTCTCCCAGAAGTGGGGAGGGAATGGGGATTTTGCAGTATCCTTCCCCTGGAGTGGGGTGGGAATGGGGATTTTGCAGTATCCTTCTCCTGCCACGCCCAACAAGCCACGTCCACAGAACCGGTAGAGAAAATTTTTGAATTTCACCCTTGCACAGGAGCCTTCCCATATCCTCCACTCCAATGCTTTTCACACCTCAACAACTTTGGACTTCAACTCCCAGAATTCCCTCGCCAGCATGAGGAATTCTGGGAGCTGAAGTCCAATTAGCCACTTACTACCACAATAATGGGGTTTAAATTATTTTCCAGCCAATTTTTAATGCTAAATGATACAGTTGGTACTTTTCTGGAATGTTTTCTGGAAAATCTCCTCCCACCAAATTGGTTAGTGGCTTCATTCATTCCTTCAGGTTAAGGAAGCTGTGTGAATTTCAACCGGGGGTCTGGCCTACAAAGCTATTGACATCTTTTGAGTCGTGATATTGGCCTTTATTTTCCGGCTAAGAGGGGGAATTTTGCTTTTCAAAATGGGCTTAGTTAATCAAGAAATGATACAGGGTTTCCTGCCTGAGCAGGGGGTTGGACTACAGGACCTCCAAGGTCCCTTCCGTTATTCTGTCATGAGGTGAAAACAGGCATGCAATGAATTACTGTCACTAAAACTTGATGAATTAAGCTGGGAAAACTCCTTGACTGCAAAGGAAACCCAACCAGTAATGCTACTTTTGTCAGTTTCTACCACCCATTAAGCAATCTTCCGGAATTTAGTAACATGGCTACTTTCCTTCCACAGCTGCTGAGTCAAGCAAGAGCAATGCAACCATTTAAAGTTTTGAACTGGTTCCACTTTGGAGTGCGGAAACCAGCGTAGAACTTCCCAAAGCTAAAAGCTGAAAACCTTGATAAAAGTTGACAGACTTTGCTGGTGGACCAAAACGTCCACTGTGGCTCACTTTGATAACTTTTAACAGGGTTGGAAGGGACCTTGGAGGTCTTCTAGTCCAACCCCGTGCTCAAGCAGGAAACCCTGTACCATTCAAAGCCTCTTTCGGCAAATGGCAGTTTGAATGGTTGAGGATTGCCCGTTGTTCGTTCATTATTGCAATTAATTCCCTGCACAGAGCGCTTGGAACAGCTGAGAATCAAAAATAAAACATATAGATAGAAGGCTGGTTTGAGGTAATGGTGAAGGTCCTGGCTTAGGAACCAGGAGACTCCGAGTTCTAGTTCTGCCTTAGGCATTAAAAACCGGCTGGGTGACTTTGGGCCAGTCACTTTCTCTCAGCCAAAGCCCATTTCATAGGATTATCATTGTGGAGAAAATAGGAGGAAGAAGGAGTTCAGGAAGTCCTCAACTTACAACCACGATTTCTGCCCAAAATTTCTGTTGCTAAGAGAGACAATTGTTAAGTGAGTTTTGCCCCATTCTATGACCTGTCTTGCCACGGTTGTTCAACGAATCACTGTAGCTGTTAACTTAGTAACATGGTTGTTAAGTGAACCTAGTTCCCCCATTGACTTGGCTTGTCAGACGGTCGCAAAAAGGGATCACATGACCTTGGGTCACTGCAATCCGTCATAACTATGAGTCAGTGGCCATGCATCTGAATTTTGATCACATGATCAAGGGATGCTGCAATGATTGTAAGTATGAAAAAAAGGGTCATGAGACATTACAAGTCAGCGCCGTTGTAACTTTAGACAGTCACTAAGTGAATGGTATGTTCACCATCTTGAGTTACATATGAAAGTTGGGTAAAAATCAAATAAATATATAACTATGTAAATAAAGAAAGAGTTATACACTGCATAAGCAGCTGAATGATTACAGATTGTCCTTGGCTTACAACAGTTCATTTAGTGACTACTTGAAGTTACAACAGCACTGAAAAATGTGACCTATGACCCTTTTTCACACTTATGACCATTGCGGCATCCCCGTGGCCACATGATTAAAATTCAGATGCTTGGCAACTGACTCATATTTATGACGGTTGCAGTGTCCAGAGGGTCATGTGATCCCCTTTTGTGACGATTTGACAAGAAAAGCCAGATTCACTTAACAACCGTCTTACTAAGTTAGCCGCTCTGATGGGATAAATGATTTTAATTTGGTTTTAATGGGGTTTTAAAATTGGTTTTAAAAAGAGAGTTTTAAATTTGGCCTATGTTTTAATTATTTTAATCTGCTTTTAAATTCTATTTTTGTACATTATTTTTATTATGGCTGTTCCCCGCCCTGAGTCCTTCGGGAGAAGGGCGGTATATAAATAAAATAAAATAAATAAATAAATAAACAACTGCAGTGATTCGCTTACCAACTGTGGTAAGAAAGGTTGTAAAATGGGGGCAAAACTCACTTAATAAATGTCTGTCTCCCTTAGCAACAGAAATTTTGGGCTCAGTTGTGGTCGTAAGTTGAGGACTGCCTGTAGTCATCTAATTTAACAGAGCTGGCTGGAGACTAAATCCTTAAGCTTTCTGAAAGATGGAAAAAGGGCAGCCAAGGGATCAATTGTTGTTAAAAGTATATAGGATGAGGGAGTTTATTCAGTTTGCAATACATTTTTTTTGCTCTGGAGCTTTCTGGTTTGGATGAATGAAACTCTCCATCCTTTTAGAAGTCAAGTCTCAAAGAAAGAAGACTTTGAGATTACAAGTTTGTGGTAGCATCTCGGTAGTCTTTTTAGAATTTAGAATAACAGAGTTGGAAGGGACCTTGGAGGTCTTCTAGTCCAACCCCCTGCTTAGGGAAGAAACCCTACACCACTTCAGACAAATGGTTATCCAACATCTTCTTAAAAACTCCCAGTGTTGGAGCATTCACAACTTCTGGAGGCAAGTTGTTCCACTGATTAATTGTTCTCAATGTCAGGACATTTCTCCTTAGTTCTAGGTTGCTTCTCTCCATGATTAGTTTCCACTCATTGCTTCTTGTCCTACCCTCAGGTGTTTTGGAGAATAGTTTGACTCCCTCTTCTTTGTGGCAGCTCCTGAGATATTGGAAGACTGCTATCATGTCTCCCCTAGTCCTTCTTTTCATTAAAGTAGACATACCCAGTTCCTGCAACCGTTCTGCGTATGTTTTAGCCTCCAGTCCCCTAATCATCTTTGTTACTCTTCTCTGCACTCTTTCTAGAGTCTCAACATCTTTTTTACACCATGGTAACCAAAACTGGATGCAGTATTCCAAGTGCGGCCTTACTAAAGAATTATAAAGTGGTATTAACACTTCACGTGATCTTGATTCTATCCCTCTGTTTGTGCAGCCTAGAACTGTGTTGGCTTTTTTGGCAGCTGCTGCACACTGCTGGCTCATATTTAAATGGTTGTCCACTAGGACTCCAAGATCCCTCTCAAGTTACTACTATTGAGCAAGATACCACATATACTGTACCTGTGCATAGCTGAACTTTCTCCCACAGTCTTGGAGGTTGGTTTTTTTACGATATATTTGATTCTCGACAACTTCCTTGTAGCTCTGAATAGGGTCTGGAAAGAGGCCAGAAATCTGTGCTGCTCTTACTCTGTTTATTGATTAGATTAGATCAAACCTTTGTATGACTATAAATGACACAGTTTGGGCAAACAAGGCAGATTTATGAGCCTCAAAGGACAATTAAAGAAATAAATTCTTCTGCTTCCTAGATTTTATTTTGTCCGGGATTTGAACCGGTTAGCTTTCAGTGGGCTTCCTCCTCTGCATACAGATAGTCCTTGATTTACAACATTTCATTTAGTGACTGTTCGAAGTTACAATCACACTGAAAAAAGTGACTTATGATTGTTTTTCACACTTACGATCCTTGCAACATTCCCCCGTGGTCATGTGATCAAAATTTGGATGCTATGAGCAATTGACTCATATTTATGATGGTTGCAGTGTCCCGGGGTCATGTTATCATTTTTTTGCGACCTTCTGACAAGCAAAGTCAACAGGGAAGCCAAATTCACTTTAATAACATTACTAACTTAACATTGGTAGGGATTCACTTAACAACCAAGGCAAGAAAAGTCATTAAGTGGGCCAAAACTCACTTAACAACTGTCTTGCTTAACAATGGTAATTTTGGGCTCAGTTGTGGTCATAAGTGGAGAGCTACCTGTAATATCCATCTAGCAAGAGGGATCAGAATTAGAACTGGTAGGGGAAAGCCAAAGGGGATCTAGTCTAGCCTACTATTAATAGCAAATAAAGGTAAAGGTTCCCCTCACGTGTATGTGCTAGTCATTCCCGACTCTAGGGGTCGGTGCTCATCTCCATTTCAAAGCCGAAGAGCCAGCGCTATCCAAAGACGTCTCCGTGGTCATGTGGCCGGCATGACTAAATGCCAAAGGCGCAGGGAACGCTGTTACCTTCCCACCAAAGGTGGTCCCTATTTTTCTACTTGCATTTTTAGGTGCTTTTGAACTGCTGGGTTGGCAGAAGCTGGGACAAGTGATGGGAGCTCACCCTGTTACGCGGCACTAGGGATTTGAACCGCTGACCTGCCAACCTTTCGATTGGCAAGCTCAGCATCTTAGCCACTGAGCCACCGCATCCCTTTTTAATAGCAAATACCTTCTAGCAAATTGAAGGTCTCTTTCAGATCGCTAATGATTACACACCCATATTGTTTCATTGGCATCAAAACTGAGGAGCTTGCCACGGCCTTCTCTTGTAGTGTGTAACTTACTCTAACTTAACCCTACTTGAACAGGCCCAGCCCCGGTGAGTCTGAACTTCTCCAAGTCCACAAGAAAAGCCCTTTTCCAAGGCAGCTTGTTCTTCATTGAACAAGGTATGAAGTCAGGAAGTCTTTTATTCTAAATTATAAATCTATTTCTTATCATCCGAGCTTTATGATTTGACTCCCAGCCTTTGGACTGCACCAGGGACAAACAAAGTTTGCTTGACGACAGCAACTGAAGTGAGCAAATCTAAGAGCGTTCCCTTCTATTTATTTATATTTATGAGCAGGCTTCCTGTTATTCTGTCAGGTTTTTCAAACTTGGCAGCTTTAAGGATTTAACGTCCAAAAGATGTGGTGGCTCAGTGGCTAAGACGCTGAGCTTGTCGATCGAAAGCTCAGCAGTTCAACGGTTCGAATCCCTAGTGCCGCGTAACAGGGTGAGCTCCCGTTACTTGTCCCAGCTTCTGCCAACTTAGCAGTTCGAAAGCATGTAATAGGGACCCCCTTTGGTGGGAAGGTAACAACATTCCGTGCGCCTTTGGCGTTTAGTCATGCCAGCCACATGACCACGGAGACGTCTTCAGATAGCGCTGGCTCTTCGGCTTTGAAACGGAGATGAGCACCGCCCCCTAGAGTCAGGAATGACTAGCACAAATGTGTGAGGGGAACCTTTACCTTTAGGCTTCCTGAATTTTCTGGAGAGCATACAATTAAAGGTGTAAATTCAAGGCTATAAAAGTGATAACATGTAAGCAGATAATTAAAAAGTAAGTTGTACTATACTATACTTCCTATGCTAGGAAGAACATAAATTATACAGTGAGTGCAATCGATATAAAAATGCAAAGTTATAAGCCAGGATGACCAAATAGCTTGAGGGCTCATCTCCTTCTCCCTTTTCCTTCTTTTTCTTTCTGGTTTTTTTGTTTTCTTTCTCAGTCTCTTAAGAGGATGCTACAGAGTGCAGAAAACAGCAACAAAGATGATTAGAGGGCCGGAGGCTAAAACATATGAAGAACAGTTGCAGGAATCTGGTTTGTCTAATTTAGTGAAAAGAAGGACTGGGGTGACATGATAGCAGTGTTTCAATATTTGAGGGCCTGCCATAAAGAAGAGGGGGTCAATCTATTCTCCAAAGCATTTGAAGGCAGGACAAGAAGCAATGGATGGAAACAAATCAAGGAGAGAAGAAATCTAGAATGAAGAAGAAATTTCCTAACAGTGAGAACAATTAACCAGTGGAGCGACTTAACACCAGAAAATGTGGGTGCTCCAGCACTGGAGGTTTTTAAGAAGAGACTGGAGAACCATTGTTGGAAGAAATGTCCATCTGGGTTCAATTCCAAGTGGGGAGAAAGACATTGGAAACATGAAGACTGCTTGGAAAGATGGTTTAATGGTGGACAGGACTACATGGGTTTTTGGGCAAAAAGAGCACATGGAGTGGAGAGAGACTGATATATTTATAGACTCTCTTGGGCCCTGCCTTAGAGTTTCCTGTTCCTGTACAAGAAATGTATCCCATTGGCTGTCAGACTCCCAGGGGGCGAGGAACTTAGCTAATTTTGTAGGCTGTCTGTGTCCCAGGCCTGGTTGAATCTTGCTGGGTGATGATTTAATGAAGGGGCTTTGGACAATTCCTATTATGACTTAATGGCTTTGTCCTGGTTTGGATCTTGAGTGAGGGATAATCCTATCATATCCTGAGGGCCATGTCTTTTGTGTTGTAGATAAGCTGGCCCAGCCTTTGTCTTGTAGATAGGTTGGCACCAAAATATCTCTGGTGGGGAGGCGGGGGTGGGTGGGTGGGAGCTGAGGCTCTGAGTTTGTCTTTAGAAACATGTTCCTCCTTTAGGGAAAATATAATATTCTGCCTTTTTAATATTTCCTAGAATATTTCATTTTCCTAGGAGAGGGGTGGGCGCTAATTTCCTACACCATCTGACTGAAATTGTATAGGGTTTCCTGCTTGAGCAGGCGGGGGGAAGTTGGACTATAGGACCAATGTCCTTTCCAACTCTGTTATTCTGTTAGGTTTTTCAAATTTGGCAGCTTTAAGGATTTAACGTCCAAAATTCCCCAGCCGGCATGTCAAGTCGACAGGATATGGATGATTCTCTTAAATCTGTTTTTGCTTCTAATGTTTCAATTGCGGTGTGGGTTGATTTGGATAGCATTTTGCATTTGCTGTTGGGTGCTGCCCTTTGGGATTGGGGAAGATTACCGTGATCCAGGGGTGAAATCCAGCAGGTTCTGACAGGTTCTGGAGAACTGGTAGCAGAAATTTTGAGTAGTTCAGAGAACTGGCAAATACCACCTCTGGCTTGTCCCAGAGTGGGGTGGGAATGGAGATTTTGGAATATCCTTCCCCCAGGAGTGGGGAGGGAATGGGGATTTTGCAGTATCCTTCCCCTGCTACGCCCACCAAGCCACGCCCACAGAACCGGTAGTAAAAAAATTTGGATTTCATCACTGCCGTGATCAATTAATCAATCAATAAAACACGCAGAATTTCCTGAATTAAAACATCCCACAAATAGAGTTGTTGGAAGGGTGACAAGGAAGGAGAAGTCACTGCTTTTCTAGATAATGCATTCCATAAACAGCTTAGAGCAGGGGGCTGGACTAGAAGACCTCCAAGGTCCCTTCCAGCTCTATTCTCTTCTAGTTATGGCAAAACTATAACTTCCAGCAGGCCAAGCTAGTGAATTGGTACTTCTGAAACAATAGAAGGCTGTAGGTTGTTGTCCCTCTTGGTTTTCTAATATCAGATTTCCCTTTGGAAACCCAATAATGCTGTTGAACTTCGCTCTTGATCTTTCTTTCATGCACATTTCTGGGTTTTTTCCCTGCTTATCTGTACATATTTTAGACTGTCCTTTAACAGCCTAAAGAAGCCCTCAGGAAACCTAAGACGCAAAATAAAATAAAAAAATCCACAAAAATATATTATCATAAAATGTGGTTTCCCTCCCAAAAACGCTGTTGTCCTTCTAAACAGTGGTAGAAGCCAAGAACTACAAAAATAGCAAACCTTATAAATTCCTTTAAGATGAAAGAAAACTCCGGCCTGCTCTCCGGCTTCAGTTTGCGTGTAGTTGCAGAGTTGTGGTATTTGGGGGGGTCATTTATTTATAAATAGAGCTATGAAGTTTTTGGCTGAACTCTGTTTTCCATTCTAGGCCAATCTGTTATTTGTGGTTCTCTTTATTCCTACTGTACATCGCATCTCTCCTTTTCTGAGTAGCTTGACCAATTTCCTTAAAGATCAGCATGCTATGTTCCTCCTTTACAAATTTCTCTGTGCATTTTTTCCAGGGTTTGCATTTTTCAGGTAATGGGATTGTTCCAATACATACATACAGTGTATATTGTGCGTTGGTTTCTGCTAATATAAGTTGTGTTCCTAGGTGCACATTGTCCCCCCATACTATGTTTTCCTACCCATAAGGTTTGAGTTGAGGATTGCATTGCAACAAGTGCAAAAACAGAGATATCGGTGCATAATTGATATGTAGTTTAGAGACAGATTCGGGAAATGTAAATTAAGTAATTTCATCCTGAAGTGCAAATTACATTTTACTTTCTGCATTTTCTCTATATAAAAAAAATCTGTCTGTAAGAATATTGGTTCATATAACTTTCATACAATGTTTGGCTGCCCAGCTCAGTGGTGAAATCCAATTTTTTTTACTACCAGTTCTGTGGGCGTGGCTTGGTGGGAGTGGCTTGGTGGGCATGACAGAGGAAGGATACTGTAAAATCTCCATTCCCATCCCACTCCAGGGGAAGGATACTGCAAAATCCCCATTCTCACCCTACTCTGGGGCCAGCCAGACGTGGTATTCGCCAGTTCTCTGAACTACTCAAAATTTCTGCTACCGGTTCTCCCGAACCTATCAGAACCTGCTGGATTTCACCCCTGGCCCAGCTTTTCCAATCTTGTCTTATAGGATTCTCTTCCCAGTCATTTGAACATTTTAGCAGTTGGTCTTGACTGATCTCACAAATTAAGCAGGCTGGAGGGATCAATAAGGATGAAGATATTACATCCAGTTTTGGTCACCATATTATAAAAAGGGTTGTGTTTGACTCGGGTGGCCAGGTGTGGGCATGGCCAGCTCGACGTCACTCATGTCGGGGGCACCTGTGGTGGCCTGAGCACTCTGCCAGTGAAAATGGACTCCCAAGCTTCATTTTCGGCTGGGACGGCTTCCTGCAACACTCTGCCAGTGAAAACAGAGCTCAGGAGGACTGGGTATTTGCTTCTAGATTGACTGGATCATTGCCATTTGCTTGCTTTCTTACATATCCATAGTATTCCCAAGAGTCTTCTCTAATGCCCAGAAGTGTCAAGAATATATTCTCCTGCTTCTGTACCGCACATAAGAACAACTATTTATTTATTAAATTTATTTAATAAATTTATTTATTTATTTATTTATTTATTTATTTATTTATTTATTTATTTATGCCGCCCCTCTCCAGAGACTCAGAGCGGCTCACAATACATTTTTTTAAAAAAAACCATTCTAAAAACATTTAAAAGATTAAAAAACATTAAAAACCTTAGAACGCATTCACACCATTCATGGCCGGATCTCGCCAGATCGCAAAGCAAGATCAACGGCCCCAGGCCTGCCGGAAAAGCCAGATCTTCACAGCTTTTCGGAAGGCCAATAGGATGGGGATGGTCTGGACCTCAGGAGGTAACCGGTTCCAGAGAGCTGGGGCAGCCACAGAGAAGGCCCTCCCTCGCAGGCCCACCAGCCGGCATTGTTTAGCTGACAGGACCCGGAGGAGACCAACTCTGTGGGATCTTACCGGTCACTGGGAGCTATGCGGTAGAAGGCGGTCTCGAAGACACAAGGACAGATTTTTCCTGAATGCCATCACTGTGCTAAACAACTAATTCCCACAACACTGTCAAACTATTTACTAAGACCGTATTACTATTATTCTCATCCTTCCTATTACCTGTCTCCTCCCACTCATGACTATAACCATGTTGCTTGTAATTTTATGATTTATATTGTTCTATTTGTTTCCTAGTATGATTTGATTGCTTATTAGTAACCTATGACTATCACTGTGTTGTATCTTATGATTCTTGATGAATGTATTTTTTTTCTTTTTTCTTTTTTTCTTTTTATGTACGCATATGCACCAAAGATAAATTCCTTGTGTATCCAATCATACTTGGCCAATAAAAAGTCGGGTCATTCCATGTCAAGTAATCTGATTTCAGAAAACTGCCCTGCTCAACCATCATGGATTTTGATGAAATTTTGTGTGAACATGCATACATGTCCCCAATGAACATTGGTAAAGTGTTTTATTTATTTTATTTTATTTATTTTACTTCAGATTTATATACCGCCCTTCTCCCTAGGGACTCAGGGCGGTATACAGCCAAGTAAAAACACATAAATACATAATACATAATACATAAATTAAGAACAGATTAAAAGGAAATATCTCAATTTGGCCCACAATTTAAAAAGACAAACGAATTTAAAATCATTTAAAATCATTTAAAAGGATTTGTTAGGCCAGCCCGGCTTGTTGAAAAAGGAAAGTTTTAAGGGAACGGCGGAAGGCACGAAGGTCTTGGATTCTCCTTATCTCTGGGGGCAGTTGATTCCAGAGGGTGGGAGCCCCCACAGAGAAGGCCCTGCCCCTGGGGGTCACCAGCCTGCATTGCTTGGCTGATGGCACCCCGAGGAGGCCCTCTCTGTGGGAGCTCACGGGTCGATGGGAGGTCGTCGGTGGCAGAAGGCGGTCTCGAAGATAACTAGGTCCCGATGCAATACTTGCAGAGATATAGTCATTTGTGTGGCCCCATACCGCAGCCTTCTACAGTATGACTCTGAGGTTCTAGCAACTTTGAGACATAATATCTCCGGCAATATTTTGTTGAGAGAAACAAAACTTGGCCATCTTGTACAACTTTTTGTGCTCTATTAAACAAAATAATAAAAACATTCTTGTGAGCAATCTCCATCTAGATAATTTGGAGCAAAGTTGGCCGAAAATATTGCAGCTCGAAGAAAAGGTTAACTAACTTTTGGTTTTTATAACTCTGGAAGGAAAGGTAAGAGAAACGTGAAACTTTGTGCGCAATAACTTAGCAACACAAGGTTTTCAAATATAAAATTTCATTCTCCTACTGCTTTCCAATAGTTTACAAATTGAGTGTAAAGTTGACATTTTTTGTAAAAAATGCCAAAAATAGGGTATTTTCAGCCTGCTTTTTACAAAAAAAAGGTCTTCTGGAAACTCTGTTAAATTATTCTCATTAGAAAGAGCATGTTTCAATCCCCCTAAAATAGTAGGGTTGGTTTTTCATCGCTGACGTATAAAGCCCTAAAAGTAGGGACTAAGTTGAGGATGTTGCTATGGCAGCGTCACATGCATTCTATTATTGTTTCGTCTTGTTTGTTTTATATAGACATCATTGCTACTATTACATTGCGTTGGTCCATGGTGACATTGTCACTACCACAGGGGTGAAATGCTCTCGGTTTGGACCAGATTGCCCGATCTGGTAGCGATGGCAGCAGGTGGTTGTAGAAAAAAAAAATGCCTTTAAAAGCCTCTGATGATCCCAGCTGAGTTGCCTGATCGGCAGAGGCTTTTCAAAACATTTTTTTCTGCAACCTCTTAAGGTTGTAGAAAAAATGCTTTTAAAAGTTAAAAAAAATGGCCACGCCCACCCAGTCACATTACCCACCCACCAAGCCACGCCCACAGAACTGGTAGTAACAAATTTTACATTTCACCACTGCACTACCAGTTCAGGCATTTGACCCAGCAACCCCATCGCCATAGGGGGTACACCTGATAGCCATGCAATACCAGCCACGAGTGGGTTTCTTGGTTCAGGATCCCAAGGCTGTAGTTTGGTTTCTTCCTCGAGGTTCCAAAGCCTTGTGGGGTATCTGTCAGGTTCCCAAGCTGACAATTGGGCAGCTTATCCTAGGTTCCCAAGCCTAAAGTGGGTATCTTATATGATTCCCAAGCTGAAGTCTGTACTGTTCATATGAACTGCCAAATTCCAACAATCGCTTATTTATTATTGAATTTACGTTCCATGTTCTTTAGCGTCACTTCTGGGAATTGATACTGTCGACCTGACAATGTAACTGAATGTGCTGGAAGCATGCAAATAAGATGTGATTCTGGAACCCAACAAACATCTTGTCTTTCAGGCCAATAAAATGAATGAGCAGGGCCTCGCGGATGCATAAATGTTACCAACGCATCATTTTGTTCGATCAAAATTTCTACGACGTTGCCTACCCACCATTTTTTGTCATAAATGCAGGCAACATAACAACCGGGAAATATGTCGGCCAATTTTAAATTCATATATATGGTTTTCTTTGGTTATTCGGGTTTTCTCCCACTTAAAATTGGAGGTGTCTTGGCAACGTTTCGACGAAGTCTCATTCGTCATCTTCAGGCTGGTGTTCTCGGCTTCGTGCTTCTAGGAGCAATTGCTCCTAGATTGCTGGCCCATGTAACACTTTACCAATGTTCATTGAGGACATGTGTGCAGGATCACACAAAATGTCATCGAAATCCATGATGGTCGAGCAGGGACCCCCAGACAACTTGACATGGAATGACTCCTATTCTATTCTATTCTATTCTATTCTATTCTATTCTATTCTATTCTATTCTATTCTATTCTATTCTATTCTATTCTATTCCATTCCATTCCATTCCATTCCACTCCACTCCACTCCTGTTCTATTCTATTCTATTCTATTCTATTCTATTCTATTCTATTCTATTCTATTCCATTCCATTCCACTCCATTCCACTCCACTCCACTCCACTCCTGTTCTATTCTATTCTATTCTATTCTATTCTATTCTATTCTATTCTATTCTATTCTATTCCATTCCATTCCATTCCATTCCATTCCATTCCACTCCACTCCACTCCTGTTCTGTTCTATTCTATTCTATTCTATTCTATTCTATTCTATTCTATTCTATTCTATTCCATTCCATTCCATTCCATTCCATTCCACTCCACTCCACTCCTGTTCTGTTCTATTCTATTCTATTCTATTCTATTCTATTCTATTCTATTCTATTCTATTCTATTCTATTCTATTCCATTCCATTCCATTCCATTCCATTCCACTCCACTCCACTCCTGTTCTGTTCTATTCTATTCTATTCTATTCTATTCTATTCTATTCTATTCTATTCTATTCTATTCTATTCTATTCTATTCCATTCCATTCCATTCCATTCCACTCCACTCCTGTTCTGTTCTATTCTATTCTATTCTATTCTATTCTATTCTATTCTATTCTATTCTATTCTATTCTATTCTATTCTATTCTTTGAAGTCCAATTTTGGCTTCTCTAAATGGTCACAGGCAAAACCATTGGTTGCCACAATTCAGTTCTTTAGACAGTAAATTTCCAGGGAATAGAAGAGCTGGTAGGCTACACTGAGAAATCTTCATGGAAGAATGTAAACTACTACTGAATTGTTTGTCAAGAAAAAATACTAGGGCATATCCATGAGATTTTACAGCATTTTAACTCAACAGGAAAAAAAGTATTTTGCTGTCAGATTCTCTTGGTTGCTAGTCCTTGAGATACCTTCCAGTTTAGTTTTGGTGACAGCGCCCTCTAGTGGGCTTTAAATATTGAATGATTTTAAAATGTGTTACGGAGATTCTCCGTCATCCAGGACCAGGTCATGGTTGTCCCAAAGGTGTTTTTGTTTTTCAAGAAGCCACTGGACTTTCTTGGTTTTTCTTTGAAGACATTTCACTTCTCATCCAAGAAGCTTCTTCAGTTCTAACTGGAGAAGCTTCTTCATCCAGTCAGAGCTGAAGAAGCTTCTTGGATGAGAAGCGAAACGTCTTCAAAGAAAAACCAAGGAAATCCAGTTGCCTCTCGAAAAAAGCACCTTTGGGAGAATGATTTTACAACTGTTTAAATTTCTCATATAGGTAGTCTTCGACTTGTAACTGTTTAGCAATCTTCAAAGTTACAACGGTCTTGAAAAGAAGCGACTTACAATCGGTCTTCACACTCACAACCATTGCAGCAGCCTCACAGTCAGGTGATCAAAATTTGGATGGAAGGGACCTTGGAGGTCTTCTAGTCCAACCACTGTGCCTAGGTAGGAGACCTTATACCATTTTTGACAGATGGCTGTCCAGTCTCTTCTTGAAAGCCTCCAGTGATGAATAGAATAGAATAGAATAGAATAGAATAGAATAGAATAGAATAGAATAGAATAGAATAGAATAGAATAGAATAGAATAGAATAGAAACAGAATAGGATAGGATAGGATAGGATAGGATAGGATAGGATAGGATAGGATAGGATAGGATAGGATAGGATAGGATAGGATAGGATAGAATCAGTGGTGAAATTCAAATTATTTTACTACCGGTTCTGTGGGCGTGGCTTGGTGGGCGTGGTGTGGCTTGGTGGGTGTGGCTTGTAGATGTGGCAGGGGAAGGATACAGCAAAATCCCCATTTCCACCCCACTCTGGGGCCAGCCTGAGGTGATATTTGCCAGTTCTCCGAACTATTCAAAATTTCCGCTACTGGTTCTCCAGAACCTGTCGGAACCTGCTGGATTTCACCCCAGAATAGAATAGAATAGAATAGAATAGAATAGAATAGAATAGAATAGAATAGAATAGAATAGAATAGAATAGGAGTGTGGAGTGTGGAGTGGAGAGTGGAGAGTGGAGAGTGGAGAGTGGAGTGGAGTGGAGTGGAATGGAATGGAATGGAATAGAATAGAATAGAATAGAATAGAATAGAATAGAATAGAATAGAATAGAATAGAATAGAATAGAATAGAATAACAGAGTTGGAAGGGACCTTGGAGGTCTTCTAGTCCAACCCCCTGCTTAGGCAGGAAACCCTACACCACTTCAGACAAATGGTTATCCAACATCTTCTTAAAAACTTCCAGTGTTATGTAACTGGCATGTGTTTACAATGGTTGTGCAGCATCCTAGGATCGTCCGATCAATATGGGTGGTCCTTGACTTACAATAGTTCACTTAGCGACTGTTCACAGTTACAACAGCACTTTAAAAAAGTGACTTACAATCATTTTTCACACTTACGACTGTTGCAGCATCCCCCCGGTCAGGTGATTTACATTCGGATGCTTGGCAACGGACTCACACTTTATGACGGTGAGCCCCTTTTGCGACCTTGTGACAAGCAAAGTCAGTGGGGAAGCCGGATTCACTTAACAACCGTGTTACTAATTTAACTGCTGCAGTGATTCATTTAACAAACGTGGCAAGAAAAGTCATAAAATGAAGCAAAACTCACTTAACAAATGTCTCACTTAGCAACATAAATTTTGGGCTCAGTTGTGATTGTAACTCGAGGACTACCTGCTTTTGAAACTTTCCCAGCCAGTTCCACAAAGCAAAGTCCATGGGGAAAGGTGGATTTGCTTAGCGACTGCATAATGAAGAACTTCAGTGATTCATTTAACAACCATGGTGAAATCACCCAGGACTCACTTAACAATTGCCTTGTTTCCCCACTTCCAGGTGTCACTGGTCACATTGTCCAATGAAGATGGAAGGTGGGCTCCTCTCCTCCTTCAATGGCCACCTGTTTGTTTCTTCCTTTTTTAAAATATATTTTTATTATACAGTTTTCTTCATTTTACATCACAGTTTCAAACTTTGCAACAGCGATATACCGGTATACATCCGCATTTTTTTTTACATTATATATTCTATTATGTCTCCTAATATACAGTATCATATTCGTAGCTATTGTTTCCATATTTCTAACACAAATCTCTCTATATAATTATCATTCTATGTATTTTATTTTACATTTTTATAACATCCTACCATAATATTATTTACAATAAATATTCTGTCTATCATTATACTTATATTTATTTCTAAATTCTAGTCTGTTGATCGAAGCAATTGTACCATACTTCCCAAATTAAATAGTGTTCTGTTTCTCCTTTATCTTTAATTTCCATTGTCAACCTATCCATCTCAGCACAGTCTATTATTTTCTTTATTACCATTTCTTCAGAGGGTATATTTCTATTTTTCCAATTTTGAGAATATACAGTTCTAGCTGCTGTTATTACAGGTAACATTAAGTATTGGATTTTTTAATTATATTTCCCTGTCACTATGCTTAATAGAAATAGCTCTGGTTTTAAATTTATTTGCTGTTTTATCATTTCCGCTAACCACTTTTTTATCCTTATCCAGTACTTCTGCCAAATTTCAATGACCTTGGTTCCCACAAGAAAGCATTTTGTTTTGACTGGAGCCTGGCTATCTACTTTCCCCCTTCCCTTCCCACTCTCAGGCTTCCTGGCAACTATGAGGCACCACAAGCAGGGGTGAAATGCTCCCGGTTAGGACCGGATCGCCTGATCTGGTAGCGATGGTGGCGGGTGGTTCGGAGAACCGGTAGCAAAAATCCCTGCCCCCCCACCCCCATGCCCAGCTGAGCCGCACAATCATCAGAGGCTTTTTTTTTTATTTTTAAAAGCATTTTTTCTCCAACCTCTTCGGCCGAAAAAATGCTTTTAAACGTAAAAAAAAAAAAAAAAAGCCTCTGATGATAGCGCGGCTCAGCTGGGATTGTCAGAGGCCTTTAAAAGCATTTTTCTACAACTTCTTCGGCCGAAGAGGTTGGAGAAAAAATGCTTTTAAAAGTCTCTGACGATCCCAGATGAGTTGCCTGATCATCAGAGGCTTTTAAAAGCATTTTAAAAACAACCTCTTCAGCCGAAGAGGTTGTAGAAAAAATGGTTTTAAAAGTAAAAAAAAAAAAAGTTGGCCACGCCCACTCAGTCACATTTCCCCCCCCCCCAAGCCACGCCCACAGAACCGGTAGTAACAAATTTTACATTTCACCACTGAGCACAAGTTGGCTTCAGCCAGGTTCGCTTCAGAGTTGACATCATCACTCAGAATGTGCATGGTGCATGGTCGTGCCTTGGAAGATAAATTTTAGGTCAGGTAGGCCAATACAATTTTGTGTGATGAAAGGAATGTTCATCTTAGAAAGGGAATAGTAAAAGTTGTCCACCTAAATTTATTTTTATGTTGCAGGATCCACTCTCGGTTAGTCATTGGGACCAGAGGTTTTGTTGTGCTGGAGCCCATCTTCAGGGAACTTCTCTCTAGCAGAGTGTCTGCTGTTCTGTGCGCGGTATTTATTTTTCTGTGTCCTGAGTCTTTAGATTAAAAAAACAAAGGTAGCTCTGAAGATCCTCCTTATGGGTTTCAGAGTGGCATCATTGGGACCAGTGTGGGAAATTAAGGTGGCAACTCTAAACTGTCTAGCATAGGAAATTGAAGAAGGTCTCAGCAAACGATCACATATCCTAAGATGTCACCCTCAATGGTGTTTGTTTTTTTTTAATTTGATTTATATGCCGCCCTTCTCCAGAGACTCAGGGCGGCTTACAATGCGTTAAGCAATAGCCTTCATTCTTTGGTATATTTTATACAAAGTCAGCTTATTGCCCCCACAAACTGGATCCTCATTTCACCTACCTTAGAAAGGATGGAAGGCTGAGTCAACCTTGAGCCTTGGAGAGATTCGAACCAGCAGAAATTGCAGGCAGCTGTGTTAATAACAGGGTGCGCTGTTGTATTACTGGTCTAACTAATGAAAAAAGTTAAATGCTTACCATACCTTGAAATGATGTAATCATAAGAAATGATTACATTTCTTATGATTTTTTAGCTTTTTTAGCTTTTTAAATTGTCAATGGGTTAGTTTGAATGTTTTAAATTTTGGGCCAAAGTCATATAATTCTTTTAAAAATTTTAAATTTTGTATTGGTATGTGTTTTAGTTCTGGCTGTGCACCGCCCTGAGTCCACTTGGAGAAGGGCGGGATATAAATTGAATAAATAAATAAATAAATAAATAAATAAATAAATAAATAAATAAATAAATAAATAAATAAAACTGTGGCACATCAGAGAAAAGGGAATTTTCCTACCTTACACCCAGGTAGACAAATCCACGCTTCTCAATGCTCTCTCTCTCTTCCTTTGCTCTGCAGGATATACGCACATTTCATCGAGTTGTATTCCTCATTTGGGTCACTAGAGGATGCAAGAGTTTTGCAGATTGAAGCTCTAGCATTTGGTGTTGTTGCACTAAGAAGGAAAAAACAGGTTTCTTCAGGGTGAACTGGGATCCTAACAGGATAGGATCTGAGTAGGCCATGTAGCTTTGTTGGCAACAAGAGGGAAGTGGTTTGGATTTGTGACTTCTCTGGAAACTTTATGGAATTTTTGTGACTTTGCTGGCAAGTTTATGGGATTTTTTTGGAGAGTCTCTAATCTGAATACTAACGAGGCCAAGTAAATGAGTAGCCTAATTTGGGGGTTATGATGAGGGGTGAGCTTCAAAAATTTTAGCAAAGGGTTCTCTGTCCAGTTGCTGGGTGGGCATGGCCATGGTGGGCCTGCACCATGGGGAGGGGGGGCGTTTTTGTCCTCCCTGGGCTCCGGAGGCTTTCTTTGAGCCTCCAGGAAGGCGAAAACGGCCTCCCCAGGCTCCAGAGGCCCTCTGGAGGCCTGAAACAGGCCTTTCCCGAAGTTCCGATATGCCCTGCACTTACCTGCATCCAAAACGGGCCGCATGGAGACTCCTGGGAGGGGCGGGGTGGGGTGGGCGGGGCCAGCCAGGAGTAGGATTTGAGGGTTCTTCGAACTGCACAGAATCTTAGCTAGAGGTTCTCCCGAACCCTGCGTTATGATTCGAATTGGTCTGGCTTGGAAACTGACACGGAATATTAAAAATAAAGATCATGTGACCCAACAAAGTAGTAGCAGCCAGTAGCAATGAAGCAGTGGAAGCTTTCCAAAATTTCATTTCCTCGGGCATCATGGGTTCAGGATTTTGGACACATTCTGTACAGGCAGTCCTCACTTTACAACAGTTCATGTAGTGCAGGGATGGCAAACCTTTTAGACACCGAGTGCCCGAACTGTGCGCGAGCGCATGCCCAGACTGAAAGGTGGGCACGCATGGGGACATGTGTGAATGTGCGCATGCATGGACATGCACACATGTGCAGCAGAGACCCAAAGACCAGCTGGCCGGTGGGGCATCCCAATACAGGCAGCGCAGCAAGAGGTAAGGTCGTTTTCTTTCATGAGCGTCTGTTTCGTCATTTACAGGGAAAAAGAAGCTCACGAAAGAAATGCCACGGAAATCTGACCTGGGGCGACGGTGCGCGTGCCAGCAGAGAGGGTTGTGCATGCCACCTCTGGCACGTGTGTTAGAAGTAACAACAGCACTGAAAAAAAGTGACTCGACCATTTTTCACATTTATGACCATTGCAGCATCCCTGTGGTCACGTGATCAAAATTCAGATCTTGGTAACGGACTCACATTTATGACGGTTGCAGCATCCCAGGGGAAGCCAGATTCACTTAACAACCGTGTTACTAATTTGACACCTGCAGTGATTCACTTAACAATTGCAGCAAGGAAAGTCGTAAAAATGGGGCAAAATGCACTTAACAAATGTCTCATTTAGCAATAGAAATTTTGGGCTCAATTGTGGTGGTAAGTTGAGGACTACTTGCAATTTAGTCCTTTTGGGCACCAGAGATCAGTTCTGTGGAGAGAGGTTTTTCCGTGGACAGGAGGGGGCGTGGATTCGTGTGTTGCCTGCATCCCACAGATGAGGCTTTGCTTGCTTCCATGGCCTGGTTTCTGGTGCCGATTATGGTCATAAGTCGAGGACTATCATGTTTCCCCAAAAATAAGACCGGGTCTTATCTTAATTTTTGCTCCAAAAGATGCATTAAGGCTTATTTTATGATTAGGTCTTATTTTTGGGGAAATACGGTACTAAATGCATCCATCTGGCTGACAATTTGGGGGTAAGGCTTATATTATAAGCATCCTGAATAATCATGCTAGGACTTATTTTCCGGTTGGGTCTTATTTTCGGGGAAACAGGGCACCTGTATACAAACTTCCGGTGACCAAAAAAAAAAAAAAAAAACCCCACAACCCCAACCCATGACGAATCTCAACATGCCTTTAAACCCACAGCAACTGTGGATATCCTCTCTTTGCCTACTTGTATGACTTCATCCTCTCTTCTTTCCCCAGCTGTTTGGCCTCCAGGTGCCAACTAGTCTATTCTTCTTTAACCACGGACCACACATGTTTTTTAAAAATTGCCTTCTTCCAGAAAGAACTTGCCCTGACAACTAAGATAATTGGATTTGCAATCCTGTTCCATTTGGGATGAAATACATTTACTGACTGCATTAAAAAACAAAATAAAAAAAAACAGAACAGGTGTCTGACCTTCTCCGCGTAGGCACAGCCTTTGGGGGAATGCTTCCTTTTCAAGGGCAGCTCCTCTGGCCTTATACTTAGGCCTTTTTTTTTTTTTTTTGGAGAACATTTTGCAGCCACGTTGAGAAAGTTTCAGGGTGTTGCTTCCTATTTTCTGTATGACTCGGTGTAATTAAGTGGTTTGTTTCTCTTTCCTCTGGCGATGGCAAACCTCGTCTGTCCCGCTGCCAAGAAAATGAACCGATAAAATCATAGCGTTGGAAGGGATGGCATGGATCATCTGCATTCCATAAAATCATAGAGTTGGAAGGGATGGCGTGGATCATCTTGGTTCCATAAAATCATAGAGTTGGAAGCAGTAGTGGGTTTCAATTTTGGCCGCTACCAGTTCACTCGTGGGCATGCGCAGAGATGTCTGGGCAGGTGGGCGGAGCCTCCCGCCAGCGCTACCGGTTCTCCCGATCCGGGGTGAACAGGTAGCAACCCACCACCGGTTGGAAGGGATGGCGTGGATCATCTGCATTCCATAAAATCATAGAGTTGGAAGGTATGGCATGGATCATCTGCGTTCCATAAAATCATAGAGTTGGAAGTGGATCATCTGTGTTCCATAAAATCATAGAATTGGAAGGGATGGCGTGGATCATCTGCATTCCATAAAATCATAGAGTTGGAAGGGATGGCGTGGATCATCTGCGTTCCATAAAATCATAGAGTTGAAAGGGATGGCATGGATCATCTGCATTCCATAGAATCATAGAGTTGGAAGGGATGGCGTGGATCATCTACGTTCCATAAAATCATAGAGTTGGAAGGGATGGCATGGATCATCTGTGTTCCATAAAATCATAGAGTTGGAAGGGATGGCGTGGATCATCTGCATTCCATGAAATCATAGCGTTGGAAGCAGTAGTGGGTTTCAATTTCATCTGTTACTGGTTCGCTCGTGAGCATGCGCAGAGACGTCCGGGTGGGTGGGCAGAGACTCTTGCCGCCGTTGCTACCAGTTCGCCTGATCCAGGGTGAACCGGTAGCAACCGGCCACTGGTTGGAAGGGATGGCGTGGATCATCTGTGTTCCATAAAATAATAGAGTTGGAAGGGATGGTGTGGATCATCTGCGTTCCATAAAATCATAGAGTTGGAACGGATGACACAGACCGTCTGCATTCCATAAAATCATAGAGTTAGAAGGGATAGCGTGGATCATCTGTGTTCCATAAAATCATAGACACGGATTTTCTGCTTTCCAACCTTCACCATGGGCAGGAGAAACAATTCAACCAATCACGAGAGGCTTCCTCTGAAAAACCTCCATAGATGAAGAGCCCACAACCCCCATAAGCGGTTGACTAAGATTTTCACGATCACCTTGAAGAAGAGATTACAAGTAGTCCTCGATTTACAACATTTCGCTGAGTGACTATTCGAAGTTACAACGGAAAAAAGTGACTTAGGACCATTTTTCACACTTTTGACCATTGCAGCATCCCCATGGTCATGTGATTTACATTCGGACGCTTAGCAAATGACTCACATTTATGATGGTTGCAGTGTCCCGGGGTCATGTGACCATCTTTTGCGACCTTCTGAGAAGCAACATGGGGTCCATGGGGAAGCCAGATTCGCTGGACATGTTACTAATTTAACCACTGTAGTGATTCACTTAACAAAAGGGTGTAAAACTCTATTTCATTGAGGGCCACATCAGGGTTGTGTTTGACCTCAGGGGCAGGGGTGGGCATGGCCAGGGGGGTGTGGCCAGGCGGGCGTCACCAACTCAACATCACTCATGTCAGGGGCACTTGTGATGGCCTGAGTGCTCTGGCAGCAAAAATGGGCTCCTGATCTCCGTTTTTGGCTGCGACGGCCTCCTGCAGCCCTCTGCCAGCAAAAAGGGAGGTTGGGAAGGCTACCTGCGGCTCTTGTGAGCTCCATTTTCGGCTGCGAGGGCCTCCTGCAATCCTCTGCCAGCGAAAATGGGCCCTCCTGAGCTTCATTTTTGCTGGCAGAGGCACTGTGGGCCTTTGCTGTTTCCAAGGCAGCCCCATAAGCCAGATCTAAGCATTTAATTTAATTTAATTTAATTTAATTTAATCCCATGGGCCTGATCCGGCCCCCGGCCCTTAAGTTTGACACCCCTGATTTAACAAAATGTCGTACAATGGGGCAATACTCACTTAACAAATTTCTCACTTAGCAACGTAAATTTTGGGCTCAATTGTGGTGGTAAATTGAGGACTACCTATACCCGCATTTTGGCCATTTCCAAGGTAATCATTTTAGAACGTCTTCTAAGGTGAGGTGGGGAACGATGTCCCTGTTAACGACTTGTGGACTTGGCTGACTCAGGAATTCTGGGAGTTGAAGTCCACAAGTCGTCAAAGGGCCGTTATTCCCCACCCCTGTTCTAAGCCAATCCGACCAAGCTGAGTTGGTCAAACAATAGTCAAGCAGGTCATCATCTCATAATGATAATCACAGAACGTGCTATGAACCTTTCCAAACATGTCTTCAACCACGAGGCAAGTTATGTTTTTTTTCCCCTTTGTTTCTTGTTATGTTTGCTTTTGTTTTGTCATCAAACTCAAAAAAGTTTGATGTTGTCATTGGCTACATGAGTAGTGATGTAATCCTCTCCTTTTAGAATATGGTGTCTCAACAGCCTCAAAAGTTATACATCATCTGTTGATGCTTCATCATCCATTGCATCAGAGGCCAAGTTAGTGGCCAGAAATGATGGTTATCTCCACGCTGATGCAAATCAGTTCTTCTACCCACAGGTGCTTCGTCAAAAGGCAACTGGCGTTTCTTTGTTTTTTCCTTGAAGAGGTTTCGCTCCTCATCCAAGAAGCTTCTTCATGTCTGACTGAGTGGTGGAGGATTTATAATATCTAATTACTATAATATTAAATTACTAATTTAATCACCTGCAGTGATTCACTTAAACAACTATGGCAAGAAAGGTCATAAGATGGGGCAAAACGTACTTAACAAACATCTTGGTTAGGAACGGAAATTTTGGCCTCAATTGTGACTGTAATTCAAGGACTACTGTAATTCTCTAAGCAAAATCTATCTTTTTGTTCAAGGAGGCAGGTACCCAAACAAGAAATGTATGGCTTCCTGACTCCCAAATGTTACTTTTCAAATCAATGTCAACTTCTAAAATTATTTGAATTATTTGAAAATATTTTCGTTAATCGTATTTGGGCCTCATTGTAGTACAATCTGCATGATGTATATTGTCTTGTGGATTTCAATTTAACGTTTTTAGAGAAAAAAATCCATAAGGTTCATCAGACTCTTAAAGAGGTCTGTGAGGCAAAAAGGGTGACCAAAACAAACAAACAAACAAAAAAAAACCAAAACAAAAAACAAAGAGTGTCTCAGTAACATGATTTATGAAAGCTAAATTTGGTGTGTCTCTCCCTCACTTTTGATTTTAATTCTCTTTTTTTTTTTAAATTTGTAACAAGGGTGGCATAAGGGTGGCTGGCTGGCTCTACATAGGATGGTGTTAGCCATTTCTCTCCCTTGCCAACAGAGATTTTTTTCCCCTCCTACTCCTCAATTTACGACCACAACTGAGCCAAAATTTCCATTGCTAAGCGAGACAGTTGTTAAGTGAGTTTTGCCCCATTTTACAGCCTTTCTTGCCACACTGATTAAGGGAATCGCTGTACTTGTTATGTCAGCAACACGGTTGTTAAGTGAATCCGGCTTCCCCATTGACTTTGCTTGATCACATGACCCCAAGACACTGCAACTGTCATAAATGTGAGTCAATTGCCGAACCAAGAATTTCTGATCACACGGCCATCGGGATGCTGCAACGGTCGTATGTGTGAAAAAGGATCATATATCACCTTTTTTCAGTACCGTTGTAACTTCAAACAGTCACTAAACGAACTGTTGTAAGTCAAGGACTACCTGTACACTTCCCTTTCCTAAAGGGAAGGGAAGTGTGTAGGTAGTCCTTGACTTACAACAGTTTTTAAATGTTAACTGCGTTGTTAAAATACCACAGAATTTTCACTGTTGTCACAATCTTTGCTTCCTCAATGATGCAAAGAGATGAGCAATTGAAGGAGGCCTGACTTTTTCTTGCAGGACAAACTTGCCAAATTCCAAACAGATCATTCATCTCCCAGTTTGTTTGGCTAGCTAGCCTTACATCATTGCAAAGATATTGTGGGGAAATGTATTCATTTATTCAATCTGTACATCTTTTTTGGGGGGGGGGGAAGAATAAGAGTTTCTTATTATTTAGCTTTTTTAATATGCGGTCTTATTATTTTTATACGCGGTCTTCTTATTATTTCGTTTTTTTAAAGAGTCGTGGTGGCGCAGTGGTTAGAATGCAGTACTGCAGGTTACTTCTGCTGACTGCCGGCTGCCTACAATTTGGCAGTTCGAATCTCACCTGGCTCAAGGTTGACTCAGCCTTCTATCCTTCCAAGATCGGTAAAATGAGGACCGAGATTGTTTGCGGGCCGTATGCTGACTCTGTAAACCGTTTAGAGAGGGCTGTAAAGCCCTGTGAAGCGGTATATAAGTCTAAGTGCTATAGTGCTATTGCTATTATATCCAAGTTGGGCCTGTCACTCCCTCTCAGCCCTAATTTACCTCACAGGTTGTGATAGGGAAGACAGGAGGAGGAAGGATCATTCACCACCATGAGTTATTTATGCAAATTAATAAAGGCGGAATACAAATAAATAAATAAACGAATATCCTTCCATTGGTGTAAAAGGTCAGGAGAGTTCCCATAGGGTTCCCTCCTCCCAATTTTACTCCCAGTGGCTGTTTCTTCCCTGCTGAATTGAAATGCTCTTCAGCTATTCCAAAGGTGCTTTTTCACAAAAAGGCAACTGGACTTTCTTGGGGTTTTTTTTCCTTGAAAAGGTTTTGCTTCTCATCCGAGAAGCTTCTTCAGTTCTAATTGAAGAAATTAGAAGAATTAGAACTGAAGAAACTTCTTGGATGAGAAGCAAAATGTTTTCAAAGAAAAAAAAAGTTCAGGGTTTTTTTTTAGGAAAAGCACTTTTGGGACAACCATGACTGGAGGATTGAGAATCTCCTTGAGTTAGCAACTGGACTTTCTTGGGTTTTTTTTTCCTTGAAAAGGTTTCGCTTCTCATCTAAGAAGTTTCTTCAGTTCTAACTGAAGAAATTAGAATTAGAACTGAAGAAGCTTCTTGGATGAGAAGCAAAATGTTTTCAAAGAAAAAAAATACCAAGTTCAATTGTTTTTTTTTGTTGGGTTTTTTTTGTTGGAAAAGCACTTATGGGGCAACTATGGCCCGGATGGTTGAGACTTTCCATAGACCAGTGATGGCTAAACTTTTTCTCTTCGTGTGCCGAAAGCACGCGCATGCACGTGCCGGCACCCATAATTCAATGCCCCCTGCTCATGCGTGCACGACCCCCACACACACTTCCCCCGCCCCCCTGTACATGTGCACACGACCTCCCCCCCACACTCCCCCCATCCCCACACATGCGCATACGACCCCTTCTCCCCGTTTTGGGCCTAGCAGGCCTCCCTGCAGCCTCCTGGGACCAAAAATGGGTGGGGGGGGGCACTGCACCCCCTGCGCTCTCCCTGCCCCCTGCACATGCACGCATGATCCCCCGTGCATGCGCATGTGTCTCCCGCATGCGCCCTGGTCTGATTCTGGTCTGATTCTGAAAAGGTCTGAGAAGGATTACTGATTCAAAGTCCCCCAGGGAAGTTATGTGGATGAAGAGGTTAGAACCTGCATCTCCCTGTTTCTACTTTACCCTGTTTATCGCTACTTCATACTGCTTCTTCTGGGGAGTCCTTGGTGCTCTCTGAGCTTGGTTATTTTCTTTCAGACGTTTCATTACCCAACTAGGTAACAACATCAGCGCTATAAGAGAGGGGGCTTTGCTCTCTGTTTGTCATCCCTGGAGGCCATCTTTTCCCTTGGGGGTGTTACTTGGAACCCTGACATTGTTTAGATTCAAGTGGCTTGTCCTGTCCGTATTGGTGGGAGTGTTCTTGATTAGACCTTGTGGTTTACTTTTTCCAGTGTTACACCAACACAGACAGGGCAAGCCACTTCTTTGTAAACAGACAGGAAACCCCACTTCCTTCTAGCACTGATGATGTTACTTTGTTGGTAATGAAATGTCTGCCAAAAAACCCAACAACCCCAAATCAAGCACAGTGAGCGCCGAGGAGCTTACAGTTCAACCTTCACTGCAAATATTCTCTTCTATTGGTACTGTTTCTTCTGTTAAAAGAGAGTCCTTGGCCCAAAATCTTCCAGCGATGTTCTTGGCTGAGTGGGAACGTCTAGATCTCCCATTCCTAGACTAGCACCTTCACCATTGGACCACACTGACTCTTGGACCAGGGGTGGGTTCTAAATTTTTTTACTACCGGTTCTGTGGGTGTGGCTTATTTTGTGGGCGTGGCTTGATCATCATGTGACAATTCTTTAGGATTTAGCAGAGGTACTGGTCTACCAGGTTTTTAACTGCTTGCAGAGCTGTACCGGTCTACCCATTTGTTTTTGGAGGCACCGGTCTACTCATTTGTTTTTGGAGGCACCGGTCTACCACCAAACTGCCTTTTAACACTGATCAACTGTAGGGTGGCCCTTTGAAGCATCGCAGCAAGAATTTAAACAGTTTTTTTTCTTCTAGCCGATCAGCTGGGACTCAGGAGGCAGCAATAGATTGAGGGGTGGGGGCAAATAAAAGGTAAGAATAACATGGGGGGGGGAGCTGGGGAGGGAGGGCCCAGCTCCCGAACAAAGAGAACCGGTTTGATCACATCATATTGTCACCGCTACCGGCTAGGTAGAACCGGGCGGAACCGGGAGGAACCCACCACTGTCTTGGACTGAGAAGGAAGCATTGTCCCCAAAACCTTCAGAGATCTCCCATAACCAAATGGGGGGGGAGCTAAAACTGGGTCTCCCACTTCTAGTCCAACTCCTTCACTACAAACCACCCTGGTTTTTGAGCTGAGGGAAAGACATTGACCCAGTCTCATTGAGGAGAACTCCTATGGCTGAAGGAGCATTGATTTCATATCTAGTCCAACTCCTTCACTACTACCCTATAGTGGTTCTCAGCACAAAATGATATGAGATTGGCAATCTCTATCAATCCATTGTCAGGTAGGCAAGAGTAAAGTGAGCAACCATAGGCCATGTTCAAGAATGTCTCTCGAATATCTCTAGAGAAAAGACAGAAAAGACCTGGAGACTAAAACATATGAAGTACGGTTGCAGGGATTGGGTATGGCTAGACTTGAGAAAAGAAGGACTAGGGATGGCATGACAAGAAGAGGAGGTCAACTTATTTTCAAAAGAATCAGAAGGCAAGGCAAGAAACAACTAATCATGTAGAGAAGCAACCTGGAATTAAGGAGGAACTTCCTAACAGTGAGGACAATTAACCAGTGGAACAACTTTGCTTTCAGAAGTTGTGGGTGCTTCATCACTGGAAGCTTTTAAGAAGAGACTGGACAGCCACTTATCTCAAATGGTATAGGATCTTCTGCTTGAGCAGAAGACCTCCAAGGTCCCTTCCAGCTCTATTCTGATTGATTGATTGATTGATTGAATGCCAAACTTGGAAATTGCAAAAGGAATTTCCAACCTGCATTTCTGGTGAGTTCATTCGGGTGGGAGCTTCTTCAGTGATGTGATCACTGTCATTTACAAGATAAGTGGCCAAGAGTTTCACTTGCCCTTATCTCTTGATTGTTGGTTTCTACACTTCCTCCCCTTCTTTTCCTTGCCTCCCACAGTCTCGGGCAGCTGGTCATCTCTATCTTCCCTTTTCTGGAAGTCATTGCAATTCATATAACTACATATAACTGAGTCCATTCTCAGTTTGAATCCTAGAAAAACCAAACAGTTATGGATGATTGATACGTCCAGAACTGGTACTTTTTATCTTTGGTTCTGCATGACTTTGCACTGTCATGCTTAGGATTGCTGTGCAGTCTGGGGGTCTTTCTGGACTCTTAGCAATAGTACTTAGACTTATATACCACTTCATAGTGCTTTACAACCCTCTCTAAGCACTTTAAAGCATCAGCATATTGACCCCAACAATCCATGTCCTCATTTTATTGAGTTCGGAAGGATGGAAGGTTGAATTAACCTCGACCTGGTGAGAATCAAACTGCTGGCAATCGGCAGAATTAGCCTGCAATACTGCATTCTAACCCCTGCGCCACCACGGCTCTTAGCTTCTGCTCAAGGAGCAAGATGGTAGCTATAGCCTAGAACATCTTTGTAAAAGTTCTGTTAAGCACAAAAGATCAGGACCATACAGAAAGTTGCAATGAAACTAATTTATTAGTCCCCTACTAAAGAAACAATTGCTAGACCGCACCATATTGGACAATACTGGTGGATCCAGGTTGAAGCTGGAACTTGGATCTAGGACCTTTCAGTCAAGATTCAGACCCCTGTATGGCATTGGGATGGGGTAAGGTCAACTGCCTAATCCAGAGCAGAGCAACAAAACATAATTAGGGGGGCTGGAGGCTAAAGCATATGAAGAACAATTGCAGGAATTGGGTATGTCTAGTCTAGAAAAAAGAAGGACTAGGAGTGACATGATAACACTGTTCCAATATTAACAGACTTGGAAGGTACCTTGTAGGTCATCTAGTACAACCCCCCACCCAAGCAGGAGACCCTACATTATCTCTGACAGATGGCAGTCCAGTCTCTTCTTGAAAGCTTCCGGTCACAAAGCTCCCACAACTTCTGAAGGCAACTTCTGTTCCATCGGTTGATTGTTCTCACCGTCAGAAAATTTCTCCTTATTTCCAGGTTGAATCTCTCTTTGTTCAGGTTCCATCGATTATTCCTTGTCTGGCCTTCAGATGCTCTGGAAAATTGCTTGACCCCCCCCCCTCAGTGGCAGCCCCTCAAATATTGGAAGACTGCTATCATGTCTCCCCTGGTCCTTCTCTTCACTAGACTAGCCATGCCCAGATCCTGCAACCATTCTTCATATGTTTTAACCTCCAGTCCCCTAATCATCTTGGTTGAGGGGCTGCCACAAAGAAGAGGGGGTCAACTTATTTTCCAAAGCAGCAGAAGGAAGCTATCCAAGGAAAGAAGCAATCTAGAACCTAGATGGATGGAAGCTATCCAAGGAAAGAAGCAATCTAGAACCTAGATGGATGGAAGCTATCCAAGGAAAGAAGCAATCTAGAAGCAATGAGAAATTTCCTGATAGTGAGAACAATCAACCAGTGGAACAGCTTGCCTTCCAAAGTTGTAGGGTCCAAAGCCTCACTGGAGGCTTTTATGAAGAGACTGGATAGCCACCAGTCTGGAGTGGTATAGGGTCTGTTGTTTGAGCAGGGAGTTGGACTAGAAGACTTCCAAGGTCCCTTCGAACTCTGATGTTCTATGATCTACCTCCAACCTTCCTCCCATCCTATGATTGCATGAATAGTAGTAGAGTTAAGGATGTGGCAAGCCTCTCTGGTGTGGGCTGGAGAGGAGATGAGGATAACATCATGAAGACAGAGGTGGAAAAAAGATGTTGCCACGGCATGTTAGGGATGAGGTAGGGAAAAAGCCCCCAATTACTGATCCAAAGAAACCCAGGGAACTTCCGTGGCTAAAGGCAGCCTGCAGATTGCATCTCCTTTATCTTAGTCCAACACCTTAACTTCTTCCCTTTTGATTTATGCAGTGCTATTATTCATACTGGTTTCTCGCCAAGTTTATTGATCAAGAGAAGTGATTAAAAAATGGGTTTTATTTTGTTTTTATTTTTTCAACTTAGACAAGAGACTCTCCTTATCTTTTGATTTCCTTTCTAAGAAAAAATAGGTTTGGGCAGTTTCGCTATAAGAATTTGAGCAGGAGGTTAATTCCAAGCGGTTGGCCTCATTTGAAAACCCTGGGTTTGGCTGATTTGATACGGCCACCTGCGGTTCCTTTTATTACTATGCTTTTAATGCTGGCGTACAGTAAGTTGCTTTGAAGAGGTTGAGAATGGAAAATTGTGAAACCGATAAGGTTGAAGTGAAACAAAACTTCCAGCTGCTCAGAACCCTGATCAGAACGTTATTTTATTTTATTTATTTTATTTTTGTCAAACATATATAAGATTACGGATAAAAGTATAAACATGATTATGAATACAAGAAATGTATAAACATGATTATGAATACATGAGTTGGTTACGAATAAAAGGGGGACATTAGGACAGGGACGGTAGGCACGCTGGTGCGCTTATGCACGCCCCTTACAGACCTCTTAGGAATGGGGTGAGGTCAACAGTGGACAGTCTAAGGTTAAAGTTTTTGGGGTTTGGGGAAGAAACCACAGAGTCAGGTAGTGCATTCCAGGCATTGACCACTCTGTTGCTGAAGTCATATTTTCTGCAATTGAGTTTGGAGCGGTTTACCTTAAGTTTGTATCTATTGTGTGCTTGTGTGTTGTTGTGGTTGAAGCTGAAGCAGTCATTGACAGGTAGGACATTGTAGCAGATAATTTTATGTACTACGCTTAGGTCAGACCGAAGACGGCGTAGTTCTAAGTTGTCTAAGCCCAAAATCTCAAGCCTGGTGGCATAAGGTATTCTATTGCGAACAGAGGAGTAGAGGACTCTTCTTGTGAAATATCTCTGGACTCTCTCAATTGTATTAATGTCCGATATGCAGTAATAATATGGGGTCGAAACATGGCTGGCCAGAAAGAATGCTTCTGTGTCAAAACATGGAATGGTTGTTCTTCCTTTTGTAAAGGCTGAAATTGAGACCTCCCCCCAAAAAATCCAAATTCTAAATCAGTTTGATTTTGTTCTGTGCAAGTTTGAAGAATCTAAGAACATAGTTGGAACGATTTGAGGGTCCTTGGAGCTTTCTGAGAGCTTGGTTGATTTCTTTACCAAACTCATGAAGTGTCTGCAAAAGAATAACAACCAATCTCACAGTTCTCTGTTGGATTTGTGTGTTTGCATGTTTGTTTACAGTATTGCTGGATTCTATTCTAGCAATATATTCAAAAAGGTACACAGGTAATCCTTGACCTAGGACCACAACTGAGCCCAAATTTTCTGTTGCTAAGCAAGATAGATGTTAAGTAAATTTTGCCCCATTTTACGACCTTTCTTTCTACATTTGTTAAGTGAATCATTGCAGTTTGTTAGTAACGTAGTTGTTAAGTCCCCATTGACTTTGCTTGTCAGAAGGTAGCAAAACACTGCAACTGTCATAAATACCAGTCAGTTGCCAAGCGTTTGAATTTTGATCATTTGACCATGGGGATGCTGCAGTGGTCGTAAGTGTGAAATGGTCATAAATTACTTTTTCCAGTGCTGTTGTAGCTTTGAAGGGTCAGTAAATGAACAATTGTAAGTGGAGAACTACCTATAATGCCTAGTTGCTGTAAACAGAAAGAAAACTCGAGCTCAAATTTGTCTTTCAGCAAAATTACCCTAGCATTTGTATTAGGTACTTGGTCAGGATTATTGTGAAAGCGAAAAAGGAATTAGGTAAAGTCACTTTTCCTTTGAGCTCCCATCTCTTCTCTTGAAATTGGCTAGCCTCAACTATAGACAAAAAAAGGGAAATGACACTATTGAATTTTCAGTTCTAATATGAAAAATTAACATTTGAATGGCAGGTTTATTATATAGATGGCAGGGAGTCAATTTGATATGTACCAGAAATTTGGGGATTTGATGCTCATCAGCTTTAGCTATTACGGCCAATGGAAGAGATGATGGAGACATAGTTCAGAATATTTAGGTCCTCAGTGTATCTAATTCAACACAGATACCAGTAGATGGAATAATTGTATTTCTGGAAAAATCTAAGGCTGTGCTGTAAGGGAGGCCAGATCAAAAAATCAAGCAGTACAAAAGATTACAGGAATTCTATTTTATTGTTATAGGGCAGTGATGGCTAACCTTTTTGCCATCGCATGCCGGGGGAAGGACGGGGTGGTCGCGCGTGCACATGCCCACACCCATAATTCTATGTGCCCCAGCCCCGCGCATGTGCGCGTGATGGCCCGGTAGGCCCGTTTTTCTCTCACACTTGGCTCCAGAGCCTCTCTATGATTCTGGGGAGGGCAAAAACGGCCTTCCCCTCCACCCCCCCCCCCCCCGGAGGCCTTCTGGAGGTCAGAAACGGCCCATGTCCCAACTTCTGGTTGGACAGGAAGTGACTTTTTTTGCTGTCCCCAGCCTCCAGAGACTCCTAGAGAGGTGGGTATGGAAGAAGACCTTGTGCAGATGAGAGAAAATGTTGCTGACGTGGCCCGATATTGGGTGAACGTCATCTAGTTTTAATCTTATTTATTTTACATACAGTACTTTTTATATGTGCTATAACTCTGTGGTGATGCAGTGGTTGGAATGCAGTACTGCAGGCTACTTCTGCTGACTGCCAGGTGCCTGCAATTTGGCAGTTCAAATCTCACCAGGCTCAAGGTTGACTCAGCCTTCCATCTTTCCAAGGTGGGTAAAATGAGGACCCAGATTGTTGGGTGCAAAATGCTGACTCTGTAAACCGCTTAGAGAGGGCTACCAAGCACTGTGAAGCGGTATATAAGTCTAAGTGCTATTGCTATCTCTGATCTATTTTATACTTATTTTACTTGCTCGCTGTTGAATGTTATATGCCTATAATTTGAAGGTGCTTTTGACACAAAGTATGAATGCTCTGGCGTTATTTTTCTTTCAATCTAGCTTTACGCATCTTTTCCCTCTATAAATGGGAAGCCGTGATCCACCACCTCCTGCAGGAAATACAGTAGAGTTACCCTAGAAATGGAACCAAACCATTGATTGTAATCTCAGAAAATCCACAGAATCATTTTCGAGTCATGCCCATAATGATTCCTTTATCTTCCATTTCTCAGTGAACTTGAGGTAAAAGTCTATCTTAAGATAAGACTGGGAAAGTTCCCACCATTTGATTGCTTAGATAATTTAGATAAAGTATAATACTTTTGTAATAAATTACAGTAAGGTTAATAAAGAAGAGCTGTAATACAGCCATAATTTAGAAGTGGAAAATGTAGGCGGTTGCCTTCACCTTTTAAAAACAATTTCAATATCTTATCAATTTGCTTAAAAAAAAATAGAATAGAATAGAATAGAATAGAATAGAATTTTTTATTGGCCAAGTGTGATTGGACACACAAGGAATTTGTCTCGGTGCATACGCTCTCGGTGTACATAAAAGAAAAGATACGTTCATCAAGAATCATAAGGTACAACACTTAAAGATAGTCGTAGGGAACAAATAAGCAATCAAATCATATTAGGAAACAGTCAATATAAATCATAAGGATACCAGCAACAAGGTTACAGTCATACAGTCATAAGTGGGAGGAGATGGGTGATAGGAACGAAGAGATTAATAGTAGTGCAGACGTAGTAACTACTTTGACAGTGTTGAGGAAATTATTTGTTTAGCAGAGTGATGGCGTTCGGGAAAAAACTGTTCTTGTGTCTAATTGTTCTGGTGTGCAGTGTTCTATAGCATCGTTTGAGGGTAGGAGTTGAAACAGTTTATGTCCAAGATGCGAGTCTGTAAATATATATAAAGATATCAATTTAGGAATATCTCAAAGTGAGTAGATCCATCTTGAAGGAACAGTCACTTTTACATAATGTTTTCTCCACATACGCACCCACTCTCCTTACAATCACTGGATCCCCATCTGATTCCTTTCCCCTCGCTGTGGCAACTCTTTTGACTCACAGCCAAATGATGTTGGGCTGATTCTGTTGTGGGCAGTTTGTGGTAAGCCAAATGACTGTGTGACTTTTTTGGGGGGATTTAGTCTCTTCCTTTTGATGCATATCAACCATCTAGAAGGGAAATCACCTGCCAGTCATGGTGTCACAGCAGGAATGATTGCATTAGGAGCCTGGAGTCTTTGGGTTATCTCTTCCTTCTCCAACCAAACCCAAGGGATTGAAGTCACGAAGAGACCTGAGTCACAAATTCAACTTACAATTTCCCTTTCCTTCCTTTAGGCAAGACCCAACCACCAAGGTACCAACCACCAAGGTCTCTTCGGGAAGTGTGTGTGTTACTCAATGGTTTCAATTCTTTCATTATTTCAGTCTTGCACTATCCCAGTGAGTCTCACAGAGTTCAAGCAGTTTTGATAGCCAAAAAAGATGAATCCCAGAATAGTCATTCTTTTGAAATCCACATAAAAATAGAAATGGATGGCTGGACACTCCACAATCTTGGTGTTGCTAAGCAATCGGCCCTTTGACTTTGGAAAGATAAATAGATCAATGACTCAGAATAGAATAGAATAGAATTCTTTATTGGCCAGGTGTGATTGGACACACAAGGAATTTGTCTTGGTGCATATGCTCTCAGTGCACATAAAAGAAAAGATACGTACATAAAAGATAAGAATCATAAGGTACAACACTTATTTATTCATTTATTGTTTATTTTATTGGTTCGATTTATATGCTGCTCTTTTCCGGAGACTCAGGGCGGCTTACAATGCGTTAAGCAATAGCCTTCATACTTTTGTATATACCTGCTTAGTAGGGCTTTCGGGCCCCCCCTAAGCGGTGTTCTTTTTTATACAAAGTCAGCTTATTGCCCCCACAAACCAAGTCCTCATTTTACCTACCTCGGAAGGATGGAAGGCTGAGTCAACCTTGAGCCTGGTGAGATTTGAACTTGCAATAATTGCAGGCAGCTGGTGTTACTTAACAGTGCTTTAGACTGCTGCGCCACCAAGGCTCTTAATGATAGTCATAGGGAACAAATAAGCAACCAAATCGTATTAGGAAACAGTCAATATAAATTGTAAGGATACCAGCAACAAGGTTACAGTCATACAGTCATAAGTGGAAGGAGATGGGTATTTGGAACGATGAGAAGATTAATAGTAGTGCAGACTTAGTAACTAGTTTGACAATGTTGAGGGAATTATTTGTTTAGCAGAGTGATGGCGTTTGGGAAAAAACTGCTCTTGTATCTAGTTGTTCTGCTATGCAGTGCTCTATAGCGTCCTTTTGAGTGGTTTGGAAACCTGATTGCTTGCAACCTGTGAGCAAACTGCTTGCAGATGGAGATGATGTAAGGACGGGCACAGTAAAATATAGTCATCCCGTGAAGAAGAGGAAAGCTGAAATAAGGTTATAAGTACACAGTCCTGGTTTTGCTTAGGGATCAAGTTGCTACCACAGATTCCAGCTGTGATTGCTAAATGAGGACTACCTACAACTCTAGACACCTAGATGCACACAAAAGCATTAGGTGACTGTCTTGGGTGGCAAACGTGGGGTAACAATAGCAATAGTACTTAGACTTATATACCGCTTTACAGTGCTTTACAGCCCTCTCTAAGAAGTTTACGGAGTCAGCATATGGAGTCAACAATCTGGGTCCCCATTTTTCTGACCTTGGAAGAATGGAAGGCTGAGTCCTAATTATTTATTTATTTAATTTATCCTGGTTTTGCTGGTGCAGTGGATAGAATGAAGTATCGCAGACTGTATTGCAGGCAAATTCTGCCCACAACCTGGAGTTCGATCCTGACCAGCTCAAGGTTGACTCAGCCTTCCATCCTTTCAAGGTCGGTAAAATGAAGACCCAGAGTATTGGGGGCAATATACTGACATTGTAAACTGCCCAGAGAGTGCTGTAAAGCACTATGGACTGATATATAAATCAAGGTGTTATTGCTATATGCCAGAAAGTGTTGAGCTGACATTGAATGCTAGCATCTGTGTCTCTCTCTTTGTGTGCATCTCTGTGTCTACATAATGTAGCAATAGCAATAGCACTTAGACTTATATACCGCTTCACAGGGCTTGACAGCCCTCTCTAAGCGGCTTACAGAGTCAGCCTATTGCCCCCAACAATCTGAGTCCTCATTTTACCGACCTTGGAAGGATGGAAGGCTGAGTCAACCTTGAGCCAGTGAGATTCAAACTGCCAAATTGCAGGCAGCCGGTGATCAACAGAAGTGATTTAAAAGAAACTGACTTGATTTGGGTCTTTGAAGTAAGGAGAATATATGAAATACTGATTGTTAAAATGATAAATGAATATTATAAAGAGCTGTTTAGATTTGAAGTTTAAGATTTAGGGTGACTACATAATAGAATGTTAAATGTTCGAATAAAATGTTAGATTGAATGACAAAAATTGGGTTTAGATTTGTTTTTATTTTGTTTTGTTTTGTTTTTAAGATGTTAATTGATGAAATTTGGAATTTATACTTATTTTACACCGGACCAAACCTTTGCTCTAAAAAGATGTTGTTTTATGTTTTATGTGAAAAATAAATAAAAATTTTTCAAAAAAACCCAAAACCCTTGAGCATAGTGAGATTCGATCTGCCAAATTGCTGACAACCGGTGATCAGCAGAAGTAACCCTCCCCCATGCCCCATTTTTGGCCTGGACGACCTTCTGCAGCACTTTGCCAGTCAAGACGGGGCGCAGGGGGCTACGTGAGCCCCCCCCCGTGCTCCGTTTTGGCCAGCAGGGTGCTGCAGGAGGTGTCCATCCCGTTCCCCCACTCCTGGCCAGCCCGCAGCAAAGAACTACAATGCTGATCCAGCCCTCGAAGAAATCCAGTTTGACACCCTTGTAATACAGATATATTTTCAGAATAATTCCCATCTTTTCTTGAAATAAGAAAATGGGCCTCCACAGTCTTTGACTGTGGTTGAGGATTCACACTGAGAAATGGATTGGCCAGAGAGAATGATTCAAATTTAGCCTGACAAAGAGATGGCAAGCATTATGGAAGCAGATGACACAGTGATGCAAGATCAAAGACTCCCGGAGTGCCAATCCACCTCAGCCGGCAAGGAACTCTTATTCAACCTCCAAAACAGGTGACTGAGGCACAGAGAGGTAATGTGGTGTGGTGTGGTGTGGTGATTCAGCATCCTGCCACAATGCACGAAGTTCCCAGCGGGCCTGTCAGCTGTTGAAGTCAGGCTTTTCAAAATAACGCTTTTGAAAGAGCACAAAACCATGTTCAAAAGTGACCTAACCAAGAGGCAACAATGCATTTGTGCGGTGCAGAAGGAGTCTCCCTCCAGCTGTCCTGCACAGCTGTCCTCCAGGTCTGTCCCTGCTCCTCAGTTGGCAAACATTTGGGAATTGGAATGGAGATCTGGCAGGTACAAAGGAGAGATACTGTAGATTGGAAAGATTGAGATGATCCCACGGTTGTGCTCAGAATTGCCTCTGGAGGATGATATCCAGGAAATATTACAGTCATGGAAAGAATAAAACAGAATAACAGAGTTGGTAGGGACCTTGGAGGTCTTCTAGTCTAACCCTCTGCTTGACAGGAGATCCTATACTCGTGATGGCGAACCTATGGCACGTGTGCCACAGGTGGCATGCGTAGCCATATCGGTGGGCACAAGAGCTCAGCTCCTTCGGGCCTTCTGGGCCCACCAGAAGTAGGGAAACAGGCTGTTTCCTGCCTTCGGAGGATCTCGGGTGGTGGTGGGGAAGGCCGTTTTCGTCCTCCCCAAACTCCTAGAAAGGCTCTGGAGGCTGGGGACAGCAAAAAACAGGCCTTCCGATCCCACGAGCTATTTTCGGCCTCCGGAGGGCCTCAGCGGGGGAGTCTGTTTTCACCCTCCCCAGACTCCTAGAAAGGCTCTTGAGGCTGGGAGAGCAAAAATTGGGCCTACTGTGCCATCGTGTGCCAGGAGCAGGGGGAGCAGGGGGGGTCACGCACGCATGCGCGGGGGCAGGGCACATAGAATTATGGGTGTGGGCACGTGCACACACGACCCTCCTCCCTCCCACTACTGGCACGCGATGGCAAAAAGGTTAGCCATCACTGTCCTATACCTTTCTGGACAAATACTTGTTCATCTCTTCTTGAAAACCTCCACTGATGGAGTATTCACAACTTCCAGAGACAAACCTTTCCACTGATTAATTGTTCATGCTGTTCATCCATCCATCCATCCATCCACCCACTCACCCACCTATCATCAATCCATCGATCCATCCATCTATCCATCCATCTATCCATCCATGCATCCATGTATCCATGCATCCATGCATTCATCCACCCACCCACCCATTCATCCATCCATCCATCCATCCATCCATCCATCCATCCATCCATCCATATATCTATCATATCTATCCTTATCTACCTACCTACCTACCTACCTACCTACCTACCTACCTACCTACCTACCTATCTACCTACATACCTATCTATCATCTCTATCATCTACTGTAAACATGCATTTTTCAAAGAAAAAAAAGTGTTTCTAGGTCACAGATATGAACTGAGTGCAGTTCCCACTTCATATTTCTTTCCCCTCCTCCTCCTCTTCCACCACCACTACTTTTTCTCCATTTAGCTGAAACGGATGCAGCGGTCAAATGAACCTAACAAGAAGAGACCCTTTCCTGGTAATGGTATCAGTCATTCTGATATTTTAGAAGAAGGTGTGGAAACCCTTACTGAGCTTTTATCTTTAATACAGATCAGAGAAATGGGATGACAAAGAAATTCAGTGCAGTTCTAGGACATCTAGGAGATGCCCTAATTTTTAAAATCGGAAGTTTATTTTATTCAGTTAATGAATTGATATCCCATCTTTCTCCAGAGAGTTCAAGACCATGGATGCGCCAATAGAACAGAATGACCTCTTTTCTCCTCCACAACAGGAACAGCTAGGTGAGGTCAACAGAGTATGTGCGTGGGCCAAAGTCCCCCAGGGAATTTCTGTAGATGACATCTTGGCTTGCCCCGCTCCTTAGTCTAGCACAGGGGTGTCAAACTCAAGGCCCGGAGGCCGGATCTGGCCTGTGGCATGCTTAGATCTGACCCATGGGGCCACCCTGGAAATAGCAAAGGACCAGTCCGCGGTGCTTTTGCCAGGAAAAACGGAGCTCAGGAGGGCTGTGGATGGCCCTCCCGAGCTCTGTTTTCACTGGCAGAGGATTGCAGAAGGCCATCACAGCCGAAAACAGAGCTCGGGAGCCCGTTTTCGCTGGCAGAGCGCTCGGGCCTACAGGCACCCCCAACACAAGTGATGTTGAGCTGGCCACACCTACCCTGGCCACGCCCACCCTGGCCCCCTGAGGACAAACACAACCCTGATGCGGCCCTCAATCTAGGTCCATTATTGAGGCCAAATCAGGGGTGAAATGCTCCCGGTGTGGACCGGATCACCCGATCCAGTAGCAATGGTGGCGGGTGGTTTGGAGAACCGGTAGCAAAAATCCCTGTCCCCCCCCATGCCCAGCTGAGCCACGCGATCATCAGAGACTGTTTTTTCAACTTTTAAAAGCATTTTTTCCTGCCACTTCTTCGGCCGAAAAAATGCTTTTAAAAGAAAAAAAAAAAGCCTCTGATGATCGTGTGGCTCAGTTGGGATTGTCAGAGGCTTTTAAAAGCATTTTTTTTCTGCAACCTTTTCAGCCGAAGATGTTGTAGAAAAAAAAATGCCTTTAAAAGCCTCTGACGATCCCAGATGAGTTGCCTGATCGTCAGAAGCTTCTATAAGCATTTTTTTCTGCAACCTCTTAAGGTTGTAGAAAAAATGCTTTTAAAAGTAAAAAAAAAAAAAGTTGGCCACGCCCACCCTCCCACCAAGCCACGCTCACATTACCCCCCCCTCCCACCAAGCCACGCTCACAGAACCGGTAGTAACAAATTTTACATTTCACCACTGGGCCAAACTCATTCCTTGTCAGATGAGGTTGAAAATAATAGAGAACTGGAAGTTAGGGACTGTTCTTTTGTACCATGAATGGGGAATATCCGTATCCATATCCATATCCAGGAGTGGGCTGCTTGCGGTTCGCAGGGCTTTGGGAGAACCTCTAGCTAAGATTCTGTGCAGTTTGGAGAACCCCCAAATCCCACTCCTGGCTGGCCCCGCCCCTCCCAGAAGTCCCCATGTGTCCCGTTTTGGATGCAGGTAAGTGCAGGGCGTGCGCGGAGGCTCGGGGAGGGTGAAAAACGGGCCTATCGGAAGTTCAGGAAGGCTGGAAATGGTCTCATTTCTGGCCTCCAAAGGGCCTCCGGAGCCTGGGAAGGCCATTTTCGCCCTCCTGGAGGCTCGAGAAAAGCCTCTGGAGCCTGGGGAGAGCAAAAACGTCCCCCATGCCATGGTGCAGGAGGCACTCTGGAGCCTGGGGAGGGCAAAAACACACACACCCCGCCGTGGTGCAGGAGGCCAACTAGGCCACACCCACCATGGCCACGCCCACCCAGCAACCAGGCAGAGATCCCCTTGCTAAAATTTTTGAAGCCCACCCTTGTCCATATCCATATCCATCCAAAGAACAGAATAATTTGACGCATTTGCCCATCGGATTAAATATTCCATGTTCCCCAGCAGGAGCAGAACTGAAGAGCTAGGAAATGATGGGAGTTCTAATAAAAGACCTCTGGGGAAACTAAATTAGAGAAGGCTTTGGAACAGGGATAATACATATTCTGAAACTAAACCCCAAAGGGCAAAAGTTGGAGCTTCTCCATTTAAGTAATGCATGCACACTGAAATTCTACAAACATTGATCAGAGTTTCATTTCTAATTTTCACCTTTCAGTTTTGGCAACAGAAAAAATAATTGGGTAAAATTGTCTTCGTTCTCATAGTTCAGAGGATTCTTGGTGGCTGGCCTTCAATGTCTTAACAGATCATCTTCTGCAAACTACTCTTTTGAAACAAACAAACTCTTTCCCATTTGCACTGGGAATCCATGACTCTGAACCGCCATTTTATTTTTACCTGTAATCTGCGTGGCATTAGCCTGATCCATTATGGGAGGTTAAACCAGCAGCCCCAGTTTAAACATCCAGGACTGATTGCTTTATTTTCTCTGGTGCCACCCACTAGTGCCCAGTACATTTAGTCCTCAATTTACAACCATTCATTTAGTAATTGTCTGAAATTACTAGACGCTGAAAAAAGTGACTTACGACCATTTTTCACACAACCATTGCAGCATTCCCAGGGTCAGTTGATCCAAATCTAGACTCTTGGCAACTGGCTCATATTTATGACGATTGCAGTGTCCCTGGGTCATGTGATCACCTTTTGCGACCTTCTGACGAGCAAAGTCAATGGGGAAGGCAAATTCACTTAACGCCCTGAACAACGGTGGCCAGAAAGGTCGTAAAAATGGGACAAAACTCACTTAGCAAATATCTCGCTTAGCAACATAAAGTTTGAGCTCAATTGTGGTCGTAAGTCGAGGAGAGTACCTATAAGATGGCCAGATCTTGTTCTGCATTTTAACCTCGAATTCTAATATCTGCATAGATGAAGTATGGGAAACGAATATATGTAGAACAAGAATCACCATCGCACTGCACGTATTTTGTTATTTCCAGATCAGAAGTAAAAACCTTGACCTAATTCTGAGATGGAAGGATGTAAGGCAGAACACAAGAGCGGGAAACCGACGAATGGGTTTTGAGGTTTTAGAGCTACGACAAAGGATGAGAATGCAACATATTGGCCTGTTATTTAATGGTTTATCTCTAGAAGGTTTAGAGGTGCCAACTCGATCTTGAGGGCACTTTAGGAGATGACAATGAGCCCAGAAATCCCACTCCTTGGCTCGACATGGAAACAAATGAAAACCATCTCAGCCTCTTTTTTCAGCTTATGAGAGTCATTTAGGGAGAAAACTTCAACTTGTCGTGTCTGTGGTTGACACTTTGGGCTAGAAGCATGCAATACAAGCACATTTGTAAAACCGGGGGTTGATTAAATTCCATGCAAGAGAAGGATGAATTTATGAGACGCAAACTTTAACTATGCCTCCAGTCACCCCACTGGAAACAAAAAAAAAAACCAAGTGTGAAATGCCAATCATCTCTGTTTCCTTCCAGTGCCCAAGTGGTGACGCATTGGGCACTATGTGGAACAAACCCAGATATTTGGCGCATTGGGCTTTCACATGTATCATCTTAACATGGCATTGTAATGAAGACCAATAATTTGGTCTTGCGGTAGAACTTGGATGGACCGCAAAGAAGTAGGTTCCTCTGGGATGTGAGCATTGCCAGTCATAGATTTGACTCTTGTCTCTCCTACTTGAAATGGTCTGAGAGTTGGATCTAGACAGAAGTCAAACTTCATTGTCCAGGGTGTCCCAGCGGCCTTGAAAGAGGTCCTGCTCCATCAAGAGTCTTGCATTGGATTACCATCATCCTTTGTTTTAGGGGAAGGTTATTGTGATGACCTGGGACAAGGCACGAAGGCCACACAGCCAGCTGAGAGTTCAAATTCCCCTTTAATGCTCCAACTGTCCCCCAAACACTCCCACGTTCATGGCAAGTCCCAGAGCAAAGTGCTCACACACACACACACACACACACACACACACACACACACACACACACACACAGCAGCCTCTGGCTGCGAGCAGTCCAGCATAGCAAAGGAACTGAATCCACGAAGCAAGGAACAAGGCACTGAGTCCATGAAGCAAGGAAGAAGGCAAGCACTCCTGTAAACGCCAGATGTCTGCAACGGCACACAAAACTCTACCAATTCAGCGTTTGTTCCCGAAAAATGCTCCTCCCCACAGCGTCTCCTTAAATCTCAGGCCCCAGGTGTGACTTGTGAAGAGGGGCGGGCTCCTCCTGAGTCGTCAGGTCAGCCTTCGCTGTTCCTGCCTTCTCTCCACTCTCCGTGCTCGGGGATCAAGAGGGGGCAGTCCTTGATCATTGTCTGAGCTCCGTCACTCCTCATTTCCATTTCTTGCCCTCTCTCGGACATCCTGCTCCCGTTCCTCCCTGCTAGCAAGCCGTCCCAATCCTGAGGGACCCTGGTCTGCCTCGTCCTGCTCCTCCCCACATTCCCCTGAAGCCAATGTAACTGCCCCCTCTATCTCCATCGGCTCCAGCTCCAGCTCATCCTCCTCCGCAGATTCAGGCTCCAACAAGGGCAAGACAGTTATGGAGAAAGTTGTGATGAAACAGTTACAGAGGGCTCTGAAAGAAATAGAGCTATGGGTGAGAACATTTGGAAGCTACAGTTGGCACAAAATGCAGCAGCATGAATAGTTATAGCGGCTCCTAGAGTGGTCCATGTAATGCCACTGTTATGTGAAATGAACTGGTTGCCAAAAGGAAGGAAATGGGGTCAAATCAATCCCAAGGAAAGGCATCATCTTTAGTTCTGGATGGGGTTGCATGTGTCCCTCAAGGTGAGATCTGCTCCCATCCTCTTGGCCTTCTGAAAGGGCCTGAACATCCTATTCTGGAGGTTGCTAGTAGATTAGGAGATCCCATCTCCACCCCATAGATGCATGGGTCCTTTCTACCCAGTTTATTCTAATTTTAATGTTTTCACTCTTAATGCCGAATGCTTTGTGTTTTTAATCTCCTAATTGTTTTATACTGCTATTTACTGTATGACATGCCAAGCCACCCAGAAACGCTTGATAGTGGGATGGGTGGCATATAAAATAAAATAAAATAACATAAAATAAAATAACATAAAATAACATATAATAAAATATAAAATAATACAATAAAATAAAATAAAGAGATGAAATGAAATAAAATAATAAAATAAAAAAATAATAAAATAAAATAATAAAATAATAAAATGAAATGAAATGAAATAATGAAATGAAATGAAATAATAAAATAAAATAAAATAAAATGAAATAATAAAATGAAATGAAATGAAATAATGAAATGAAATGAAATAATAAAATAAAATAAAATAATGAAATGAAATGAAATAATGAAATGAAATGAAATAATAAAATAACATAAAATAAAATAATAAAATAACATAACATAAAATAAAATAAAATATAAAATAATACAATAAAATAAAATAGATGAAATGAAATAAAATAAAATAATAAAATAATAAAATAAAATAAAATATAAAATAATACAATACAATAAAATAAAGAGATGAAATGAAATAAAATAATAAAATAAAATAAAATACTAAAATAAAATACTAAAATAAAATAAAATAATAAAATAAAATAAAATAATAAAATGAAATGAAATAATGAAATGAAATGAAATAATAAAATAAAATACAATAAAATAAAATGGAAATAAGGTATAGACCTAGAAATATACTGTCCCATGCATCATCTTGAAACAGCGGTGGAGGCTTGTGGTAAAGGAAGATGGAACTACTGAATCAGCAAACTTGGTTAGAGAGTCATATCTTGATTATTTCCCCAAAATGATCTATTTCTGAAGTGAAAAGGATAGCCATTGAAATCGTGGGATGGAGCAATGCCCTTTCCTCCCCCCCTGCCATTATTTTCCTTGTTTCGTGTTTCCTTGTTTCGTTTAATACCTTTTTCTAATCCAACTTTTCTCAGCCTGGCCCCCTTCAGATGGCGGGCCCCTTCACCTCTCCCATTCCTGCCGTGCTGCTTTATCATCTAAGATTTCAAGATAACTAACTCTGGGGAAAACGAAATAAATTTCACTGCAAAGTTGCTGATCTGTAATTTATTATATGTGGTTGATTTTGCTGATTTACTTAGTTCTTTTTCACTCAATGTATATGCTCCTTTTCGGTTCAGCTTGAGAACTCAAGATTGTATAAAGCAAAAACATAGAAATAGAAAAATAATAAAGGAAACAGAAAATCTCTTGGATTAAAGAGAAACCAATATTACAATATACTTGACATATTAACCCATAGACTAAAACAGAGGCTAACTTTTTGTTTCAATTACAATATACAGGTAGTCCTCAACTTATGACCACAATTGAGCCCAAAATTTATATTGCTAAGTGAGAAATTTATTAAGTGAGTTTTGTCCCATTTTATGACTTTTCTTGACACATTTGTTAAATGGATTGTTACAGTTGTTAAATACTAACAGGGTCGTAAAGGGAATCTGGCTTCTCCATTGATTTTGCTTGTCACAAGGTCGCCATAGGGGATCACATGATCCGGGGACATTGTAACTGTCATAAATGTGAGTCAGTTGTCAAGCATCCAAATGTTAAATCATGTGACCATGGGGATGCTGCAACGATCATAAGAGTGAAAAATGGTCGTAAGTCACTTTGTTCAGTGCCATTGTAACTTTGAATGATCACTAAGTGAGCTGTTGTAAGTCGAGGACTACTTGTATTGTATTAATTATGGCAGCCTTAAAAGGTAAACCAGATCAATAAATCAGATCCACGGGATGACTAGAATTAATTTTATAGAAATTGGACATAACAGAATGGTGTTATTATCTGATTGTCCTATACGCCTTACTCTTCCTATACTCCTGTAGATTAGGGAGGCATCTTCCCAAGCTGCTTCTGAATGTTACCTTACTTCTCAGAGATTAAAAAAAATTCAGCCCTTTTTGTCCAGGTAATGGTTCCTGGATATTTCCTCAAGGTCAATATCTCAGCATCCCTGTTTGGTTTGGTGGCAGCAGTGCTTCAGATAGAAAGTCCATACAGAGAGTGGTAAGGACAGCTGAGAAGAGTATAGGAAACACATTTCCTGTTATTCAGGATACTGCTTATAAGTGCTATGTGCTTAGAGCTCAAAGCACTGTTAGAGATCCCACACACCCACTTTAGGGTCTGTTTCTGTTGCTCCCCTCTGGGGGGAGATTTCGAAGTAATTCTAGCAGGACTACCAGATTCTGTAACAGCTTTGTTCCCTATGCCATCCGTCTGGTAAACTTGCATACCTCCTGATTAGATTATGTTGTTTCTCTGACTCATATAATATACAGTATAAGAGTATATGCATAATTTTATATTTATTTATTTATTTATTTATTTATTTAGTCATGTTTATGTAGTGTATATTGGAGGTAGAGTCTCTTTGAGAGCTGTATGCAACGAAATTTCATTTTAATGTATACCAAAAGTGACAATAAAGTTATTCTGTTCTGTTCTGTTCTGTTCTGTTCTGTTCTGTTCTGTTCTACTCTACTCTACTCTACTCTACTCTACTCTACTCTACTCTACTCTACTCTACTCTACTCTATTCTATTCTATTCTATTCTATTCTATTCAGAGGTGTGTTTCAGCAGGTTCTGACCAGTTCTGGAGAACCGGTAGAGGAAATTTTGAGTAGTTCAGAGAACCGGTAAATACCACCTCTGACTGGCCCCACCCCGTCCACCGACCCCGACGTCACCAAAACGCTTCTGCGCACGCGCAGAAGAGCGCGCACGCAGCCCCACTATGAACTGGTAGTAAAGGTAAGTAGAACCCACCCCTGACGTGTTCACTTTTTGCGACCTTCTGACAAGCAAAATCAATGGGTAAACCGGATTTGCTTACCCACTGCAAGGATTCACTTAACAATGAATAAATTAGGTTTAATAACAGAAATAAAGACTATAAATGTTGGGTTTATTAGTAAAAATAAAATGATTATGTTGGAATTAATTACTTTATGAATGTTTATAATAATTGTGATGATTTATATTGTTAAACTATATCCATCTATCAAATGAAAGAGAAAAATGGAATTATAATTGATTAGGATTTAAGATTTAAGTAACGGGTTTTTGGGGATAATGGCATAGTTAAATAGATAAAATTGAGGGAAATAACTGAATAAAATATTAAGTTGTGTTAATTGAAAATTAAGATTTGTTAGTGATTTGTATTAATTTGTGACCGGATCAAAAGCTTTGTTTTGAAAAAATGTGGTTTATGTTTATGTTTTAAAAAAATAATAAAAAACTTTTAAAAAAAACAATGGTGGCAAAATAGGTCGTAAAATGGGGCAAAACTCACATAACAAACGTCTCACTCAGCAACATAAATTTTGGGCTCAATTGTGGTCGTAAGTCGGGGACTACCTGCAATTTCTATGTGACTGCTGGTTGCTCTCCTGGTTGTGGTTTTTCAAACTGTAGGTAGCTTTGCGAAAGCTACTTTATTAATATAACTGTGGAATATTTGCCCAAAATTAAATATTGACTTCAGGAGGAGAGCAATGTTTCATTTCCTTGTTAAAAGGGGAAGCAGAATTACAGAAGCACCAAAATTGTTATTTGTTGCTACTGTTGTTGAAGCTACCCACAAGTTTGCTGGTATGGAGAAAAGGACATATATCAAGACTTCTGCAATCAGCTCACCCACAGCTTCACATTTAGGGATGGAACAAAGTGGACATATTTGAATGTGGTTTTTCCATTCATTGGTTTTATGGAGACTTCCCTACTTGGGAACTTCAGCAGTGACCAAAAGACTTCGTGATATTTTAGAATCACTGTGTTTGAAGGGGCCATCACGTTCATGATCATCGATATATAATAGCCTCAGCTTTCTACTGGAGAACAATAATTAGTTTGGATTCCCTCAATGATACGAATCATTTATCCCCCTTCCACTTGGCTCAGAATTGGTAAGAGATAGCTGTACAAAATGAAAACCATGGTGCATTAAACTGATCACAACACAGGTGGGAAAGCCACAACAGGAATTTTGGCCTGCCTTTCTACTCCAGAAAACTTTGGCCATGTTCACCAGAGGTGACATGCCCTGACCCTGCTGATGATATTATCCACCCTCTGGTCATGTCAGGACAAGATAGGGAAACTCATCGCTAAGTTCCCTCTCCACAACTATACAAGAGAACAGGCTGAAATTTGCATTGTTGCCATCATCCCCCAATGAACATTTTCATGCGTGCTAAAAATAAACCCAAATCAATGTTACAAGGGTTACAAGGAAACGGTGGCTTTTTATGCGTAGGGTGCCCATCTTCCAAAATTAGCAAATTTGGAGATATGGGTTTTGAGGGAATTAGTCATCAATGGTTAGAGAAAGTATAAAATTCATCCTCAACGTACGACCACAATTGAGCCCAAAAATTGTTAGGCAAGATAGTTGTTAAGTGAGTTTTGCCCAACCTTTCTTGCCGACGGTTGTTAAGTGAATCATTTCAGTTGTTAAGTCAGTAACACGGTGGTTAAATGAATCTGGCTTTCCCATTGGCTTTGCTTGTTAGAAAGTCGCAAAGGTCCACAGGTCCACATGACCTGTGGACACTGCAATCCGTCATAAATGGATATTTACCATTTACCTGGATATTTACGGGACCGCCTGCTGCCACCAGTAGCCTCTCACCGGCCAGTACGCTCTCACAGAGAGGGGCTCCTCAGGGTGCCATCGGCCAAACAGTTATCCAGTTTATGGATAACCCCTGGGACTACCGTGACCAATTTATGCATAATCTTTCAACTTTGATTTTCAGATCTTGATACTTCATGGGTTTTTTCAATTCTTTCTCTTCTGTTTTACTATTCTATTATTGGTCTTCTAATATACTATTCTATGGTTGGACCAGGGTTGAAATGCAGCAGGTTCTGATAGTGATAGTGGAAATTTTGAGTAGTTAGGAGAACTGGTAAATACCACCTCTGGCTGGCCCCAGAGTGGGGTGGGAATGGAGATTTTGCAGTATCCTTCCCCTGCTATGCTCACCAAGCCATACCCACAGAACTTGTAATAAAAAAAAATTGGATTTCACCACTGGGTTGGACGCACAGAAAGTTAGATGTTTAGACTGGATTTGGCATTTTTATCCACCGATCAAATCCATCCCAAGGACATGGGAAGGGCATTATTATTATTATTGTGATTTTATTGATGACTGCCAAGTGAGTAATAATAAAATGCTGGAAGTAAACCTGAGAAAAAACTCGTATGCTAAAAATGCCATCTATTGGCTGGATGAGAAAAAGATGTAAATTGAAATCAGCCAAAGGGGGAGGGGGGAAGGAGAAAAAGAATTTTAACGTTTTATTGAAAGATTGCAATATTGAAAATAATAATCATCCATACCACACGCTGAGAGATTACAGGTAGTCATCGACTTACGATAATTGAGCCCAAAATTTCTGTCCTTAAATAAGGTGTTAAGTGAATTGCCACAGTCATTAAATGAAACACTGCAATTGTTAAATTAGTAACACGGTTGTTAAGTGATTCTGGCTTTCCCATTGACTTTGTTGTCAGGTGGTCACAAAACGTGATCACATGACCCCGGGACACTGCAACCGCCATAAATATGAACCAGTTGCCAATCAGCTGTTGATCAGCTGACCATAGAGATGCTGCAACAGTCGTACGTGTGAAAAACGGTCATAAGTCAACGTTTTTAATGCCACTGTAACTTTGAACAATCACTAAATAAACTATTAGTCAAGGACTACCTGCAGAGAAGATGCAAGTGTAACTTAATAACAATAGCCTTGCTTTGCAGGATGCTAAAACGGGTTGGTTTTAATCTGAGCGAATAATTGCAAAATAGAAATGTTTTTTTTTCCCCCAGTACAGGTAGTCCTCGACTTACAACCACAGTTGCTAAGTGAAACATGCGTTAAGTGGGTTTTGTCCCAGTTTACGACCTTTCTTGCCACGGTTAATCGCAGTTCAGTGAATCTGGCTCGCCCATTGACTTTGCTTGTCAGAAGGCTGCAAAAGGGGATCACCTGACCTCCCCCCTCCCCCGGGACATGTCATCAACATGAGCCAGTTGCCAAGCAGCTTTTGATCACGTGACCATAGAGGTGCTGCAGCGGTCGTAAGTGTGAAAAACAGGTCCCGTGGCTTTTTTTTTCCGGTGTCACTTTAAACCAGTGGTTCTCAACCTTCCTAATGCTGTGACCCTTTAATACAGTTCCTCATGTTGTGGTGACCCCCCAACAATAAAATTATTCCTAAAACCATTGAAAATATTTGTTTTCCGATGGTCTTAGGCGACCCCTGTGAAAGGGTCGTTCGACTCCCCAAAGGGGTCCCGACCCACAGGTTGAGAACCACTGCTTTAAACGGTCATTTAAACGAGCTGTTGTAAATCGAGGACTGCCTGTAATCTGAAAGGAAGGGATCCTAAAGAGCAGCAAGATGCCATCCTCCACTTAGCCCCCCAAGTGAAGACCCCCCCTAGAGCTGTATGAGGGGTGGGTTTCCCAGGATCTCCCCACGGAGGGGAATCCCCCCCCCCGAGGGCAGGAGGTTCCTTTTCGGCAGCCGAGCCGGGGCTCCGGGGCCCTTTTTCCAACGCCCACGCGGAGGCTCCGACTGGGACGGAGCAGATCCAGCTGGTGGCGTTGAAATCAGCGGGTTTCGTGGCAGATCGGGGAACTTCCCCTGAAAAACGAAGCGGCCGGCTTCGCTCCTCTTCCCAATTTGGGGGCGAGCGAGAGAGCGAGAAGCGGGAGATGGGGCGTCTTGCAGGGAGATAATCGGTTTGAATCACCCAAGACGCCCGGCCGGCCGGCTCCTCGCCTCCGATCGTCCCCATCGGCGTTACACACGCCCGGCAGTTGTTGAACTCCGGGTTTGCATCATCACCTGGCTGGGAAATCTGGAATCTAAAAATAACAAAGCCGTTTTGTTTTCGGGTGGAAGAAAGAGGCAGGGCGAAAAAGAGAGAGGGAGAGAGAGAAAAGGAAGGAGAGAGAGGGAGAGAGAGAAAAGGAAGAGAGAGAAGGAAGGAGAGAGAGAGAAGGAAGGAGAGAGAGAGAGAGAAAAGGAAGGAGAGAGAAGGAAGGAGAGAGAGAGAAAAAGGAAGTAGAGAGAGAGAGAGAAAGGAAGGAGAGAGAAGGAAGGGGGGACAGAGAAAAGGAAGGAGAGGGAGAAGGAAGGAGAGAGAAAAAAGGAAGTAGAGAGAGAGAGAAAGGAAGAGAGAAAAGGGAGTAGAGAGAAGGAAGGGGAGAGAGAAGGAAGTAGAGAGAGAGAGAAAAGGAAGGAGAGAGAAGGGAGAGAGAGAGAAGGAAGGAGAGAGAGAGAAAAGGAAGGAGAGAGAGAAGGAAGGAGAGAAAAAAAGGAAAGAGAGAGAGAGAAGGAAGGAGAGAGAGAAAAGGAAGAGGAGAGAGAGAGAGGAAAGAGAGGGAGAGAACAGGAAGGAGAGAGAGAGAGAGAGAGAGAGAGAAATGAGAGAATGAGAATCCAGCGGAGGAAAATCCCAAATAATGTCACGTCCCGGAGGGCAATTTTAAAACCGTGCAGGGCAGAGAGCCATTTCATGTCGCTGAGAGTTCCCGTAGGTTGAGATTCCCCTTGGCTTATCACAACCTGGAATCAGGTTTAACCAACAGGAAATGCATTGTTTACCTTGAGAATGAGTGTGAGCTCACACATTAGAGCAATTAAATGACATCATCTGCAGAATAAACCATGTGGGCACGCTGACTTTGAGAAGAAGCATGATTTATGTCAAGTGAAGAATGCTCCTGGCAGGGACTTAGCCCAGAGATGAAACACATTGATAGCATTCCTAGAGACTGGGAAGGTAAAGGTGGAAACCTTGTGAAAGGAATCTTTTGTGGGAGTTTCCTATTCTGCCCTCATCTCCCGTATTTAGCATCGTGTCTGAGTTTGCTCGTGAGTAGGCAGGCTATTAAAAATAGATGCGCCCAAAGATGGGGAAAAAAACATCAGCATTGCCCACAATGGAGAGGATGGTTGGTGAAAAGACGACGGAACTTGCTGAGATGGCTAAATTGACTTCCTTGATCAGAGAAAATACTGTTTTATTTGCTGCCTAGAAACCCTTTTAGATTTATTTTTGCCTGATACATGTAATGGTTTATGATTTATGGTTTGGGTGATTAGATAGGCTACATTATAGAAAGAAGGAAGTTGAAGTGTAACCATGGATTGCACTTATAAATGCTGTGAAGAAGATTAGAAGCTATCCTTTGTATCTTTCTATGTTTTGTTTTTCTATTTTTCTTTTACTTTCCTTCCCTTTCTTGCACTTTTGGCTTTCTCTTTGATTCCTTGCATTTTCTTTCTTTAAGTTCATTTGTGTCAGTTTTCACCTTCCTTTAAAAAATATTTAAGAAGATTACATATTAAAACAAGAATAAGTATCTAACTATGCGGTCAGCATAGTCAACTATAGGTCAACTATAAAAATATCCTTATATACTTTTGCAAACTTTGGAATTTCCCCAAGTATATAAATATTTCCTTTTGGCTTTTCAAGGGCCCCCATTTTGATTAAAAGTAGCCCTTGACTTAATACCACCAATGAATCCAGAATTTCTGTTGCTAAGCGAGGCAGTTGTTAAGTGAGTTTTGTTTCATTATACAGTTATTACAGTTACGTTTTGCCACTGTTGTTAAGTGAATCACTGCAGTTGTGAAGTTAGTAACTGTTCTGCCCCAGCTACGGATCCCAATGAAGGTAGCACACACAAAGTTTGTACAAAACTTAATTTACTAAAATAACTCAGTTTTTTTCAAAACAAAGGCTGTTAATAAACTTTCTTAACAGCCTACAAGAAACCAAAGATAAAGTAATCACAATCTTACTAAGGTTGGCAGAAAGCCCAGAAGCAATTTGCAGAGAATCCAGACGCGAAGGGGAGTGAATTAAAGTTGTTCCTTGCAAATTGCTTCAGTTGGCATTCCTCCTTAAATAGGCTAAGGGAGTGGCCAATTAGCCCCAAGCCTTGCTCTCAAGGAGACCTCCTCCTGAGGAGTCACTCCTGCCTTTTGGCCACTCTGTGCGCCCGTGCATCGAGAAAAGGCTGCTCCTCTTCATCCTCTTCACTTAAAGGAGCTTCTGGAGGTTCTGAAGGCCCTGGCTGAATCCCCGCCTCTGGCACCACATCTTCTCCAGCCTCCTCATTGTCTGACTCGAGTGCCAGCTGCACCGGCTGCTGGCGCAACACCACACCAGCCTCCTCGCTGTCAGAATCAGCTACAATCCGCACAGGCCACTGACGGGCCACAACAGTAACCCTAGTTGTGAAGTGAATCTGGCTTCCCCACTGACGTTGCTTGTCTGATGGTTGCAACAGGGGATCACATGACCTTGGGACACTGCAATGGTCACAAATATGGGTCAGTTGCCAAGCACCTGAATTTTGATAATGTGACCATGGGAATGCTGCAACAGTTGCAAGTGTGAAAAATAAGCCATAAATCACTTTTTTTCAGTGCCGTTGGAACTCCAAACAGTCACTAAATGAACTGTTGTAAATAGGGGACCACATGTACAGGATTAGTATCACTTACCTACAAGGCTACCCCTTTAGAAGGACATAGGAGTTGAGAAATATAGCAGCACTATATCTTTGATGACCATGGATTGAGTTTGATGAGATACGCCAGGCAATAAAAAGCTGAAATATTTGGCATATGATTTAAGACAGGAGTCTCCAACCTTGGCAACTTTAAGACTTGTCTGGCTGAGGAATTCTGGGAGTTGAAGTCCACAAGTCTTAAAGTTGCCAAGGTTGGAGACCCCTGATTTAAAGGAATAGTGGGAGTCTACTCAAAATGTTACACTGCTCGTTGCTTCTGATTACGCCATGCAAATTTTATTTTTCTGACGGTAAGAGGAAGAACAATCCACAATTATTCAAAACCTCTGAAATTTGCCTTTTAAAAAAAACCCATATGTAATAAACTACACAGTTATACTTTACTACTATTATATAAAAGAAGGGGGGGGGAACCCTAACTTTTTATATAATGGACTGTAGAGTAAAACAGACCCCATTCTACCTACCTAACTGTAATTATATCTTTAAAAACATTTTAAAGCATTGCAATTTATATTTTTTAAAAAGCCACTAATTATTCATTACACACACACACGCACAAACACTGCACAGCTATACTGTAAAACTGTGTTACTATTTTACAAAAGAGGGGAAAAAAATCTTTTTATATAATGGACCATAGAGTAAGAAAGAGGAGCTGTTCCAAACTAACTAGCTGCAATTACTGTATATCTAAAAAAACCCTGCTTAAAATATTTCAATTTACATTTCTATACACCATAAATCCAGTTTTGCATCCAGTTTTGGTCACCACATTACAAAAAAGATGCTGAAACTTTGGAAGAAGTACAGAGAAGAAGAACTAAGGTGATTAAAGGCCCGGAGACTGCAGGATTTGGGTTTGGCTAGAGAAAAGAAGGACTAGAGGTGACATGATAGCAGTATTCCAGTATTTGAGGGGACCAATTTATTTTTCAAAGGAGGGGATCAATTTATTTTCCAAAGCACCAGAACAAGAAACAATGGATGGAAACTAACCAAGGAGAGAAGCAACCTGGAATTAAGGAGAAACTTCTTAACAGTGAGGACAATTAATCAGTGGAACAGCTTTCCCTTCAGAAGTTGTGGGTGCTTCATCCCTGGAGGTTTTTGAGAAGAGACTGGACAGCCACTTGTCTGAAATGGTATAGGGCCGTGATGGTGAACCTATGGCATGTGTGCCACAGGTGGCACGCAAAGCCATATTGGTGGGCACGCAAGCTCAGCTCCGGCGTGCATGTGCGCGCCGGCCAGCTGATTTTCGGGCCTTCTGGGCCCACCGGAAGTCAGGAAACAGACTGTTTCTCACCTCTGGAGGACCTCTGGGGTGGGTGGGTGGGTGGGTGGGAAAGGCCTTTTCTGCCCTCCCCAGACTCCTAGAAAGGCTCTGGAGCCTGGGGAGAGTGAAAAACGGGCCTACCGGGCCAAAAGCGGGGTGAGCAGGCACATGCGCAGGGGAGTGGGCGGCATAGAATTATGGGTGTGGGCACACGCACACGCGACCCCCCCCTGCACTCCCCCCACTTTTGGCACGCAATGGCCATCACTGGAATAGGGTGTCCTGCTTGAGCAGGGGGATGGACTAGAAGACCTCAAAGGTCCCTTCCAGCTCTATTCTGATTCTTAGAAAATCTTAATTATTAATACCTATTCTATCTAAAGTGCATCACCATATAACTGTACAATATTACTATTGTATAAAAGAATATTACTTTTTTAAGTCTTTTAATAAATTACTGTATATAGTGAAAAAAGAAAAAAAAAACCTTCCCCATTCTAGTTCTGATTATACTTTGCTTATACTTTTCAGAGGACAGATTAGTCTAACTCTAAGACAACAGGACATAAACTGTGGCTTGAAACTTCTGGGGCATGATGAACATCGAGCCTCCAGGAGGGTGAAAACGGCCTCCCCAGCCTCGAGAGGCCCTCTTCCTGAACTTCCGGTAGGCCCGTTTTTCACCCTCCCTGAGCCTCCGCGCGCCCCCTGCACTTACCTGCATCCAAAAAGGGCCGCATGTGGACTCCTGGGTGGGGTGGGGTGGGGTTGGTGGGGCCAGCCAGGAATGGGATTTGTGGTTCTCCAAATTGCACAGAATCTTAGCTAGAGGTTCGCCCGAACCCCTGCGAACCAGGGGTGGGTTCTACTCACCTTTACTACTGGTTCGCAATGGGAACATGTGAGCGAGCTTGTTTTGCTCGCCTGCGCTTCTGCGCATGTGCAGAAGCTTCTGCGCATGCACAGATCATCAATTATGATGTCTGAGTGGGTGGGCGGGGCCTCCCGCTGCTTTTATTCCCGGTTCTAAAGAACCGGACAGAACCGGGAGCAACCCACCACTGCTGTGAACCCCCAGGAGCCCACCCCTGAATTTATTGCAATTTTGAATTTCTAGGTTTTCAAGAATGGAAGAAGATTTTATGGAATAGTGAGAGGAAAGTTGAACAACCCACCAATAATATGAATAAATCTTCATAGCCTTCTGTTGACATGGGACTGAGTTTGCTACAGTTGCTGATATAAAGAGCAAGTAAACTACAAAATAAATATTATATATTTATTTACAAAAATGTATATTCAGTTCATTGATTATTAATTCAGTCATCTGAACCTAAGGTTGATGAGTACAAAATTCAGACTTTGAGATTAAAGAATCAAATTTAATTTTTGTACGGGCAGTCCTCAACTTACAACAGTTCATTTAGCGACCATTCCAAGTTACAACATCACTGAAAAAAGTGATTTATGACTGTTTTTCACACTTACGACCATTGCAGCATCCCCATGGTCACATGATCAAAATTCAGACGCTTGGCAACTGACTCATATTTATGACAATTGCAGTGTCCAGGGGTCAGGTGATCCCCTTTTGTGACCTGTCAGTGGAGAAACCAGTTTTACTTAACAACCATGTTACTAAATTAACAACTGTGTCAAGAAAGGTTGTAAAATGTGACAAAACTCACTCAACAAATGTTTCACTCTGCAATGAAACTTTTGGGCTCAATTGTGGTCATATGTTGAGGACTTATCTGCATTTTCCTTACCTGTGCGCCCACTTCCTACTTTTGTCCCTTACAGCCTAGTGCAGGGGTCAGCAACCTGCAGCTCTGGAGCCGCATGTGGCTCTTTCACCCCTCTGCTGAAGCTCCCTATCACTCAAAATATGCATCACAACCGCCAATGTGTGACACCCACTGGCACGCGATTTATTGAGCTTTTCAATCCCTGGTAGGCCAACCATGGATAAATCCAAGCGAAGAAAAGTTTCAAAAGAAAAACAGAATGTTTAATTCAACTACATATGCTAGTTTTGTGGCCGCTCAAGAAATAGTCAGGCACAGGAAGGGTTTTGTGGCTCCCGGTGTTTTCTTTTCTGTGGGAAACGGGTCCAAATGGCTCTTTGAGTGTTTAAGGTTGCAGACCCCTGCCCTAGTGAATAATTTTGAAGAACCATTTCTGTAACATTTCAGTTGGCACTGAGAAAAGCATTAGCCAACAACGGAATTTGTAGAGTTCTTTTTTAAAAAAATGATTATCTTGTGTGATTATCGTTGTTTTTTTTTAATGTTGCCATAGCTAGATGCTTCACTGTGCTCTGAGTAAATCATGTCAAAGGCCTATTTGAGGAATTTTTTTCCTCACCAGTTTTTCCATGTGACGATGTAGTAGCCTGTGGTTGTCATAGGGAGATGGAATGAAATGAGATTATTTGTGCAGAATTGAATATATTATCCAGTTATTATCTCCCCTTCTTATGCAAACAAATGCCTTTCGGGAAACGTTTTAAAAAGTGTGACCCAATCTAGGCTGTTGTTCACCAACCTTGCAGATATGTGCGTTGGCGTGTATATAGATGTGTCTATGGATATGTGTGTATGAATGTATGGGAGCAAGTTCGGTGTCAGGATTGAGGCACTGGCCTAGAAACCAGGAGACTGTGCGACTCCTTTGCTGCCTTTTGAAGAAAGCCATTGTGGTTGTAAGTTGAGGACTAGCTGTACCAAGAACCAAATGGATGACGTCCTGCCCCATCATTCCCTCTGGTGTCAAACACAAGGCCCATGGGCTGGATGTAGTCAGATTCGGCCCATGGGGCCATCCTGGAAAATGTAAGGGGCCGGCCCGCGTTGCTTTGGCCCGGTCTATCCAATGCGAGGAGGAAACATCGGGCCAGTGTGGCTTCGGCCCAGTTCACCCAATGCAAAGAGGAAACATGCCAGCAGTTTTGTCGGCCATGCCCACCCAGGCAGCCATGCCCACTGAGTGGCATCAAGCTGGCCACACCCACCCAGTTGGCCACACCCTCCCAGTCGGCCACACCTGCCCAGCCCCCTGAGGTCAACCACAGCCATGATGCGGCCGTCAATGAAATTGAGTTTGACATCCCTGCTCGAGGTGATCCAACTATTGTTCTGACCAAACCCATCTACAGGCAGACCTTGACTTACGGCCACAATTGAGCCCAACATTTCTGTTGTTAAATGAGACAGTCGTTAAGTGAATTTTGCCCCATTTTAGGTCCTTTCTTGCCGCAGTTGTTAAGTGAATCCCTGCAGTTGGTAAGTTAGTAACACGGTTGTTAAGTGAATTTGGCTTCCCCGTTGACTTTGTTTGTCAGAAAGTCGCAAAACAGGATCACACGGCCCCAGGACACTGCAACCGTCGTAAGTATGAGTCCGTTGCTAAGCATATAAATGTTGATCACGTGACCACAGGGATGCCACAATGATCATAAGTGTAAAATTGCCATGCGCTCAAAAGCCCGATTGGGCTTATTATCAGGGGATGTCTTATTTGGGGGAAAGAAGGGTAAGTTGAGGACCACTTATGTTTCCTGTTCTGATCTTGTCAACCTGCTTCTTGTTGGAAGTTCACAGGCAAGACAAGAGGATAGGAGCAGGGGTGGGCTTCAGAAATTTTGGCAAGAGGTTCTCTACCTGATTGCTGGCTGGGTGTGGCCATGATGGGCGTGGCTTAATCAGCCTCCTGTACCACGGTGGCGGCGGTGTGTGTGTGTTTTTGTCCTCCCCAAGCTCTTGAGGCTTTTCTCGATCCTCTGGGTGAGCGAAAATGACCTCCTCAGGCTCCACAGGTCCAGCCTGCCTGAACTTCCAGTAGGCCCATTTTTCGCCTTCCCCGAGCCTCCGCGTACACCCTGCATCCAAAACGGGCCATGTGGGGACTCCGGGGAGGGGAAGGGAGGGGAGGGGAGGGGCGTGGTGGGTGGGCCAGCCAGGAGTGGGATTTGGGGGTCCTCTGAACTGCACAGAATCTTAGTTAGAGGTTCTCCCGAACCCCTGCGAACCCCCAGCAGCCCACCCCTGGATGGAGGTCTTCTCCCACTGCTCTGTTGAAGACTGCCTTTGACCATAGAGATTTCACATTAAGTGATTCTCTCTTTTTGCAGAGAGTAAAAAGCAACCTAACCATGACGGGGAGAAGGAAGTGACGGCACAAACCCTCTTCTAGGCCCTGCTGAAATTGTAAAGGAAGTCGTGGTTCCTTGACTTTAACCAGATGAGAAAAATTGAAGGAGGCCAGAGAAAGCCAGGTTTTTTTTTAAACAGTGGGAATCCACCAGTTCTGTAGCTCCGTAGAGAATTCTGCAAAATTGCCTCGTAGCTACCATTTTGTCTTATAGTTATAAAACTGCTTTGTAGGGTTCTTTCTGGAGCTGAATGGGGGAATGTCTCACTCACTAGAGGAAATCCCCATCTTCTCTGATTAATTTTCAGCTTGCTCTGGAATCTGACAGTGTCATGAAAATGCAAAGGGCCCTGCTCCTCTCAGATTGGGGCCACTACCTTCGCGCCGAAGGAATGGAAGTGATTCATAAAAAGGACTACTGAATGCAACGAGAACATTAGTCACGGTGACTAACTTCAGTCCCATTAGCTTCAGTAGCACTTACTCATGGCTAACAGAATCTAAATTGTACCCAGAAATTACGTATAGCAACATGCTTAGAAAGGCTGCAAGACAGTTGTTACAGTATAAACAGAGGCGTAGAATCAAAATCTCTTGAAGTATTTATACCACTTTATAAAATCTTAGGCCACACCTGGAATTCTGCATCCAGTTTGGTCATCACATTACAAAAAAGATGTTGTGGCTTTGGGAAAAGTGCAGAGAAGAGCAATTTAAGATGATTAAAGGCCTGGAGACTAAAACATATGAAGAACGGTTGCAGGAACTGGGTTTGGTTAGTCTAGAGAAAAGAAAGACTAGGTGTGACATGATAGCAGTATTCCAGTATTTGAGGGGCTGCCACAACTTATTTTCCAAAGCACCAGAAGGCAAGACAAGAAACAATGGATGGAAACTAATCAAAGAGAGAAGCAACCTGGAATTAAGGAGGAACTTCCTAACAGTGAGAACAATTAACTAATGGAACAGCTTCTCTTCAGAAGTTGTGGGTGCTTCATCACTGAAGGTTTTTAAGAAGAGACTGGACAGCCACTTGTCTGAAATGGTATAGGGACACCACCTTGAGCAAGGGGTTGGACTGGACGCCCTCCAAATTCCCTTCCCTTCCAGCACTATTCTGTATTTAAAAATATCAAGTGGATTGACTACAGTACCTTGTAATACTGCAGTATCATTCACGTCATATCATAGGCAATGCTGTATTTGATTTAATCCTCCCAAAGTATTTCTTACTTTGGAATTCTTTTCTACCTAGGGTATGCAAAATAGGAAGGAAGTGTTTTGCTTCAGTATTCCTAAGGGAAGAGCAATTTAGATCAGGAAAAAGTGTACACTTGCTCCTCATCAAATATATTCATCGTCGCCTCAACCAGAATTCAAGTCGTCTTCTTCTTCTTCTTCTTCTTCTTCTTCTTCTTCTTCTTCTTCTTCTTCTTCTTCTTCTTCTTCTTCTTCTTCTTCTTCTTCTTCTTCTTCCTCCTCCTCCTCCTCCTCCTCCTCCTCCTCCTCCTCCTCCTCCTCCTCCTCCTCCTCCTCCTCCTCCTGCTTCTGGTATATCTTTCATCAGATGTTGGTGATCATGTTCGCGATCCTATTTTTGTCAACAGCCACATGAAAAAGTGCTGTTGAGTTTTGTCCAACCCAGTCCCTTAGATTTTGAAGCCATGATGTTCATCTTCTGCCTGGACCTCGTTTGCCTTCAATCTTTCCTTGGAGGATTAAGTGAAGTATGCCGTAGTTTTCTGAGTGTCGCATCACATGTCCAAAATATTCTAACTTTCGCTTTTTTTTTTGGCCTTCTGCAAGTTCAAAACCACAGGGGATCCAACCACTGTAGCAATGAAGAGAGCCATTCCTGTGGCAACCAGGATGGCAGATGGCCTTGAGGACATGCCCTGTGAGGACAGGTTCTAAAGAAATCTGGATTGCTCAATCTGAAGAAAAGACGCCGAGAAGAATGGTGGGTATGATGAAGAGGAAACCGCTAAATGGAAACTCCAGAGAAGTCAGTCAAGAACCATTTTGCAGGGTTACAGAAAGTGCAGCCACAACTATTGGACATAAACTGCATCTACAATCCCTCTGATTGTTCATCGCTGGAGGCTTTTAAGAAACCATGACAATGTCAGCGTTCCAGAACAACCCAACTCCAATGAAAAACTCTGAGACAGGCATCATCTCAAATCTTCCATTTATTAGAGTTGTTGTGGCCCGTCAGCGGCCTGCGCGGATCGTGGCTGATCCTGACAACGAGGAGGCTGGTGTGTCACGCCGGCAGCCTGCGCAGATGGCGCTCGCGTCAGACAGCGAGGAGGCTGAAGAGGATGTGGTGCCAGAGGCAGAGACTCAGCCAGGGCCTTCAGAACCTCCAGAGGCTCCTTCAAGCGGAGAGAGCGAAGTGGAGGAGCCTCTCCTCAATCTCGAGCATGCAGGGCTGCCAAAAGGCAGGAGTGACTACTCAGGAGGAGGAGGTCTCCTTGAGAGTAAGGCTTGAAAATAATTGGCTACTCCCTTAGCCTATTTAAGTCACATGCCATTAGTAAGTTTCTTGCTGGAAACAACTTGCAATTATCATCAGAGCACTTTTGGAAAAGTCTTATCGTATCTTGTTTTCTGGGCTGGTTGCCAACCTTTGCCGGACTTTGGTTTATTCTTGCTACTTAATAAATTTGATAAGCGCCGTTGGTGTGTGTCAATATCCTCGGGAACCCGGAGCTGGGGCAGAACGAGGGTAGGTATACTGGCACATATGGGAAAATCCGAATCTGAGAGTTCCGGGTTTTCTCTCAGTAAATCAAAACCCCAAATCCATCCCCTGCACCCATTAGTCCATCACACGGCCCAATCACCATCCGTCCCAACTTGAGCCATCACTGCAACCATTCCTCCTCCAAAGGCAGGATCACCATGACCTTGACCAAAAAGAAGAATGCTATTATATCTAACTGCAATCTCTCTACTAAATTCCCCCTCCTACTTTCCCAAGCGCAAGAAAGTGGGCAGCATGGTAGCTTCCAGTGTTAATATGGCTTCCAAAACTGACAGACGGCTTCATTGATTTTCCTGCAGATTGGATTCGTTGACTCTTGTGGTCCTTTTCAACTCTGCAATTCTATTATTTTATAATTGTCCGAGGGAGTTCGAGATATCTTCCTGTTTATGATGGACTCAAAAGGTGTTATCTGTCTCCAAATTCCAGAAACGGAAGACTGCTCTCTTAGAAGATGAATCTTACATCATTACAAGCAACATAGAACAAAGTCTTCTTTGTCTGTAAACCAGTTCATGAAACAAAAAAATGTTCTCATCATTGCACTGATGCCTCTTGGATGCCCTTTCAAAACATTTCTGCAGCATAGTGATAGTCATGGTGGGATTCAAATAATTTAACAATCGGTTCTCTGCCCTAATGATCGTCAGGATGGGTGTGGCCATGGTGGGCATGGCCAGGGGGTGTGACAGGCAACACTCAGCTTCCTGCACCCCACCGGGAGCAAAAACGGGCCACCGGGGGGATGGGCCACACATACCCCCGGTGCCCTGTTTTGGGCCTAGTAGGCCTCTCTGCAGCCTCCTGGGAGTGAAAACGGGCCGTGGGGGGGGCACACCGCATATCCCGTGCCCCGTTTTGGGCCTAGGAGGCCTCCCTGCACTTATCTGGAAGCCAAAATGGGGCGCCTGGGGACTCCTGGAAGGGGAGGGGAGAAGGGGGGGCGGGGCCAGTCAGCAATTTAACTAGCAGTTCACTCGAACTGGCCCGAACTGGCTGAATCCCACCACTGGTGATAGTCCTGCTTGGTAGCAGACTTTCTAAGACTCTAGCAGGCCCAGAGACTAAATATTTATTTGAACTTCCTCATTCCCTCCCAACACATTTTCTTCTCACTGCAACCTCTACCCATATAATGTTCGTTCGTTTTTTACTTTTTCTTTCGTTGATTGAAATGAATAGATAAGGAAATGGGAGCTTGAATTGAAATCCAAAATACCAAAATCACTCTAGGAATAATTGTTTAATAGATTAATCTGGCATCACTGAAGAGAAAAATATCGAACCTTCGGATCACCTCAGTGTCTATCTAAGCCATATTTTGAATGAGGGCCTGTTCTTTTGATTTATATCCCTCTTTTCATTCAGGAAGTCCATACTAGGGTTAAGGTTGTCTTTTCCATTTTTCCCCCTACCACAAGCTATGAAGTAGATTAAGCTTTAGTGATCCCAGGTCATTTTATTGAGCTTCTATGAATTAAAATACTTTAACCCCCTACACCACTGTGTCTCTTGTCTAAAAAGGGAGGGACTGGCCCCAGATTCCCCAGAGAGCTTCTGTAGCTGAGGCAGGACTAAAATCTAGATCGTTGGGATGCTTGGCTCTGTTAATCTCCTTCCATCAAAAGACCCAAGGACAAAAGCAATGCACCTGTGATACATGCTAAAATATGCAGCCTGAATTATTTGGCTCCTTGCCCCATTGGCTCTAACTCCAGAAAGAGGGGATTTAACAGTAACAGAGTTGAAAGGGACCTTGGAGGTCAACTAGTCCAACCCCCAGCTCACGCAGGAGACCTGTACTAGGGATTCGACCTTTCTGATCGACAAGCTCAGTGTCTTAGCCGCTGAGCCACCTAGCCAGGATTGATGGGATTTGATGAAGTATCCTGGGTAGGCCAAAATAAGCAAGCCATGTACCATTGGATGCTGGTTTGGGAAGGTGGAAATTGCTCGGGAGGAATGGAACTGGGAGAGGGATCTCATCCCATTCAAAATGCTCACTGCCCAAGATAGGTGACTCACTTGGCTAATGGGCCAGCCAACTTCTCCTGCGGTTTCTTCTCAGGAACAGTGAGAACAATGCTTGAAATAGAAACCTCTGTTTGAATACATGGCCTCAGGCTGTGACATAACTTGTTTGTAAAGTTGATGAGTTGAATCTAACCGGGCCAGTTTTGTCAACTCCCTACCAGCACTGGGCTTTCGTAGTCACGATAGGCCTTTAAAGTCAAGCCACGCGATCCCTTTTTTCCCCCCTCCACCTTGGGGGGGGGAAGTCAAGTAAGACTGGGAAAGAGCAAAGCGGGTCTCATGGTATGTTGCTAAACTGTTACTAAATTAAATATTGAGGAAGGAAATGCGTTTCACGTTGCCTCCACAACAAGGGCTCTGGTGGAACAGAAGCGTTTTTGTGCTAAGCAAGCATCTTCTGCTTCGAAAAGGATACAACTTCCTGCACTGTTTTAACTCTTCTAACGGAGTTTTCCTGCCTGGCCCTCAACTGAGCAAATCAAATCTTCCACATGTCTGTTATTTACTGTTGCATTAGACAGCCTTGTTTTGGTAATAGGCAGGGGTGATATTCACTTACCTTCGCTACCTGTTCGCAAAAGTGTGCAGAGTGTAAAAAACAGGATGTGATGACGTCCGGGCAGGTGGGCGGAGCCTCCCGTAGTCGCCGCTACCGGTTCGCGCGAACCGGATAGAACCGGATGAATACCACCACTGGTAATAGGTCTAACTATTCGGTAATAATTTTTAAACACAGCATCACTAAATCAAAGTATAGATCTTTCTCAAATAGCGGTTATATCAAGAACACCGAGATTATTTGGGAAATAGTTTTCCCCCCATTTTTTCTTTTCAACGCAGCAAGCTGGGTACGACTGTTTGCCCTTCAAGAGAAACTGGAAACCAGATGGATTTAAAAAATGTTCAAAATGTAAAATATCAATTAGCTGGTGAATGACATAATGTAGATCAGTGGTGAATTGTAAAATTTGTTACTACCGGTTCTGTGGGCGTGGCTTGGTGGTGGTGGTGGGTAATATGACTGAGTGGGTGTGGCCAACCTTTTTTTTTTTTTAACTTTTAAAACCATTTTTTCTACAACCTCTTCGGCTGAAGAGGTTGTAAAAAAAATGCTTTTAAAGCCTCTGACGATCCCAGCTGACTTGCCTGATCGGCAGAGGCTTTTTTTCCTTTTAAAAACATTTTTTCTATAACCTCTTCAGAAGAGGTTATAGAAAAAATGCTTTTAAAAGCCTCTGATGATCCCAGCTGAGCCACGCGATCATCAGAGGCTTTTTGTTTACTTTTAAACACATTTTTTCGGCCAAAGAGGTTGTAGAAAAATGCTTTTAAAAATTAAAAAAAAAAGCCTTTGATGATTGGGCGGCTCAGCTGGGCAATGTGGGGAAGGGCAGGGATTTTTGCTACTGGTTCTCCAAACCACCTACCTCCATCCCTACCGGATCAGGCGATGCGGTCCGAACCGGGAGCATTTCACCCCTGATGTAGATCATTCCTTTAGAAGCCCAAATGCTTCAAACAGGAGTCCTAACGACAACAGCTAGAAGACAATGATGGTTTTTGGATGGCTTTAGACACCCAAGGAACATGGATGAGAGTGGATTTGAGGCAGAGTATACTGTAGTTTTTAAAATAACTTAAATCCCTTATGCCTCTGGTACAAAGCAGATTTTTTTCCCCCTTTATACACAGGCATTGACTTCTGATCTAACATGCAACCCTTTTTATCTTAGGATCTGAACTCTGAAGATCATACAACCTGGGCCACCCTCAAACTGTGTTATATAAGTTGTAAGACTCAACTCAATCCCTTTCTAGTACCGGATGTTACTCACATTCACCTCTGGTGAGATTGAACCAGATGCCTGCCTCTTTAATCTACGCTAAATTTAATAGTGCATCCTCTTGATATTGCGATAATTGTGTATAACTGAAAAACAATGGTTTCTTGACTCATGCTGAAATCTTTGGGTATCAGATAAGGAGAACAATTTATCGTTTTGATAATTTGGATTTCAAGAAAATTAGGCCATTTCCAGATAGTTTGGCAGGGGGCAAATATATTTAGAAAGAGTGGAAAGAAATACTTGCCATCAGTGCATTGATCGGCACTGATAGCTGAGAATCCGTTTGTGTAGCACCACCATAATTTCACACAATAGTAGTAGTAAACTTTTAGAGTGGCATGGTGGCCTAGTGGTGAAGATGCTTGTCTTCCACTCGAAAGATTGAGAGTTCAATCCTAGGTAGCAACAGATGTTTTTCTCTCTCTCTGCAAAGAAAAAATGTCTGCTGCAAACTCCATATAGGTGTCAGGAAGGGCATCCGGGTAGTAAATGCTCAGCTCCATCCAGTTACCCCGACTCTACCCGAATTAAGGGATTACAGGATCATAAAAAGGGTGGGTTTTTTTTAATAGTAGTAAACTCCGCTTGCTATCCATATCATCTTAAATATGAGTCATGACACCAGCATTAGTGCTGGGACTCAAATCTCTCTGCCTGGAATCAATCTTAAGAACAGCGGCAATAACAAAAAATAATATTTACTGGTGTAGCGCCAGCTCCAAGATTGAGAGAGTGATCATGCCACAAAGTCCTATCTGTAGAGAACTTCTCCATCATTGCCCCCACTGTCAGGATTAGACCCGGATTCCATTAAAAATTCCATCTTACTTAGTTATCTTGTGTGCCTTTTAAAAAATGGTTTTAAACATTAACATTAATCCATAAGAGGATTAATGTTCATGACCAGTGTGGTTGAGTACTTGCTAAAACCACTGTCAGCCCTTCAAAGTCTTACCAGGAAACAAAAGCCATACTTTTATCATACTTTTATTACAAGGTTACAGTAATAGGATTTTGCAGGTCTTAAATCATGTCTCCCCTCCCAGTCTTTACATTCCAGCGAACTAGGGAAAGTCAATTCTGAAAGTCTTACTCAAATTACATTTCTGCTTTGGACTCATATTTCTCTTATCAGATTGCTGTCTAGGCTGTGGCCCTTTTGTCCCTCAAGTCCAATTGCCTTTTGAAAAAGCACCTTTGGGACAACAGAATTTACTGTATTAAATTCAAGTTTGCAGGGCCCTATGAATGACATCCTGTCCTCTGGTTTTTATATTTTTAGTGATGATTGTTCCAGGCATTTACGGTTTTAATGAATTGTTCTACATCACTCAGAGACAATTTTTTTGAGATGGACAGCCATGTAACTTTGATAAATAAATACATAATACAGTAATGTGGGAACTAGAACCTGGATAGCTCTGCAGACAAGGCGCTATAATTTAACACCAGCTGTCTGCAATTAAAGTAAGTTCGAATCTTGCCAGGCTCAAGGTTGACTCAGCCTTCCATCCTTTCTAAGGTAGGTAAATTGAGGACCCAGTTTGTGGGGGCAATAAGCTGACTTTGTATAAATATACAAAAGTATGAAGGCTATTGCTTAACGCATTGTAAGCCGCCCTGAGTCTCCGGAGAAGGGCGGCATATAAATCAATATTTTTTTTTAAAAAAAGAGGGAATCTGTCCAATGGTGTGGCTAATCTTGGAATTGGCTTGTGAAATTCAGGCATTTTTCTTCCTGTGCAATTTAATTTTAGTTAACATATATTTTTCTATATGCAAATAGCTCCTGAAGAAATAGTGTGGTTCCCAAAGACTGGAGGAAAGCAAATTTACACTCATTATTTTTTTTAAAAAGGAATGGAAATTTGTCTATCTCTGTGATGGAGAATCTATGGCATGCAAAGCCCTCTCTATGGGCACACACCAGAGGTGGGTTTCAGCAGGCTCTGACCAGTTCTGGAGAACTGGTAGCAGAAATTTTGAGTAGTTCGGAGAACTGATAGTAAAAATTCTGACAGGCCCCGCCTCCATCTATTCTCTGCCTCCCAAGTCCCAGATGATCGGGAGGAAATGGGGATTTTGCAGTAACCTTCTCCTGGATTGGGGAGGGAATGGAGATTTTACAGTATCCTTCCCTTGGAATGGGGTGGGAATGGAGATTTTGCAGTATCCTTCCCACCAAGCCACACCACGCCCACCAAGTCACACCCAGAGAACCGGTATTAAAAAATTTTGAAACCCACCACTGGCACAGAGGCCATCGCCAGCTGCTCTTCTGGTTTCTGGCCAGCTGGTCTTCACGGGCGCTGGAGCACTGGAAAATGGTCTGAAAAACGGCCTGAAAAACAGCCTAAAAACAAGCTGTTTTCCAGGCCATTTCCAGGCCATTTTCCGGGCTGTTTTTGGCCCAGAAAAAGGCCTGGAAAATGTCCTGAAAATGTCCAAAAAACAGGCCAGCCAAAAAATGTGTACTGGCCAGCCGGTCTTGGGGTTTCCAGCGCTCTGGCGCATGCACATGCACACACATGCATGCGTGTTCCGGTTTGGGCACACGGTGCCAAAAAAGTTTGCCATTACTGGTCTATCTGATGTATCAACTGGGCAAGGTCTTTGAATAATTACATTGCGTATTTGTGAGCACTTTGAAAGGAATGCAACCATTTATATGAGCCAGCGTAGATTTGTCACAAAGGAGTCATGCCAGACCAACCTTGCCTGAAGATTGAAGAGAGATAGGATTGTCGACTTCAAATCTCGGAAAGGTTGTCCTATCAAGGAGTAGCCAACTTATTCTCGGTTGCCCCAGGGGGCAGCAACAGAAACCATGTGTTGAAACGGCACAGAAATAGATTCAGATAAGAGAGAAGGAATGATAATACCCGTCGCTTAGTGCAGGGGTCTCCAAACTTGGCAGCCTTAAGACTTGTGGACTTCAACTCCCAGGATCCCATGCTCTGACTGGGGAATTCTGGGAGTTGAAGTGCACAAGTCTTAAAGTTGCTAAGGTTGAGGTAATGGAATAGATCAGTGGTGGCTAACCTTTTCCAGACCAAGTGCCCAAAGGGTGCGCGTCAGGGCTAAAATGCACTTACCTTCACTACCAGATCGGAAATGTGAGCGCGTGCCCCTCATTTGCGCATGCACAGAGCATTCTGCACATGCACAGAGGGTCAAAAATGGGACGTGACGATGTCCTGGTGGGTGGGCGGAGGCTCCTGCTGCCGGCCCTACTGGTGCATGTGCAAATGTGCACGTGCACATCTGAACCCCCAAAATTCAATGTGTGTGGCCCCCGTGCATGTGCCCCACCCCTGCACATGTGTGTGCACCAGGGGTGGGTTCTACTTACCTTTACTACCGGTTCGCAACGGGATCGCGCTTCTGCACATGCACAGATCGCTTCTGATGACGTCAGGGTCAGTGGGCGGAGCCTCCTGCCGGTTTTACTACCGGTTCTATAGAACCGGTCTGAACGGGGGCAACCCACCACTGGTGTGCAACCCCGCATGCACTCCTCCCTTCCGCACATGCATGCGCATGGGCCCCTCCGCATGTGCCTGCCCCCTACACGTGTCCCGGATCACCCGCGCATGCGTGCATGGCCCCCCGCATACGCCCTGCCCCTATGCATGCGTGGAAGAGATCCAAAGACCAGCTGGCTGGCGGGAGGCGAGCACGCATGCATAGCGGAGCTGAACTGGGGCGACAGCTTGCGTGCAATCAGAGAGGGCGCGTGCCATAGGTTCGCCATCACAGGAATAGGAATTGTCTTCCAAAGGGGCCCGCTCCCCTTCATGAGAGATGCAATGCAGCTGGGACAGAGAACTTTCTATGATGCGATTGAATTTTGGTAAGGATTCAAAGGGTGTTTTGCAATCCTTGAAATCACAGCCGCCAGTCATCTTTTCATGACTGCTGCTGGCTGGCAACCCCTGAATGTCATTCGAAGGAGCCCTTACGATAAAAGCGGCTGAGCCACCCATTTTTATGAAAAACCACATGCTTTTTGTCAAAATGAAGCGGCTCCGGTCAACAGCTTTGCACAATTTAGAATATCTCCCACTCTGCTACCTAAAAGCCGCTTCCTCATTCGGCCTAAATGGAATTTGCTTGGGAAATTCAGAAATTTTTCTTTCTGTGCAACTTAATTTTTGGGTTAGCGTATATATTTAGATATGCAAATTTTGGTTTCTCTTCTTTTTCAGGGGGAATGTCAAACGGTACTGTCTTCTCTCTCTCTCTCTCTCTCTCTCTCTCTCTCTCTCTCTCTCTCTCTCTCTGTCTGTCTCTCTGTCTCTCTCTCTCTCTTTTTTGACTCGTGAGAATTTTTAAAGGGCTGAGATAATTTGGGGCCTGGCAGCTAGAAACAGACTAAAATAGTGATGTGTCGTTCACTAAATGCTTTAGTACCGTACCTGGAGTAAGAAGCTGGAGTAAAAGCTGAACCTCTCAAGCGGTGAAATGAAAACTTTTTAAATTTAAAAGTTAAAAATTGATTTAAAAGTAGAAAGTATTTTAAAAAGAATAAAAACCGAGAGTAAAAAGGAGAACAAAGCTCAAAGCTACTGTTCACTGTCATCATCTTAGGCTCCCCTGAAAACTGAGTCTCGTGATGTGTCAGATATCAGTCGTGAGTTGTGACTGTAACATCTTCCAATCACACGGTCTGGGAATTCTGGACACTTCAGTCCGATTCATCTGGAGGAAACCCAGACACTGTTGGTACTTTCAAGCTTCCCCATCCTCTCTCTTGTGGGCCCTGAGTATCAGTCACTATGACCATTTTTGGCTGGGGAAGCAAGAGAGAATGGACACCTGGTTTCTATAAAGTCATTTGTGCATGTAAAGATTGCCTGGTGATTCAGACAGTGCTGGTTGAGTTTTAGGCATACATGGGTTTTAATGCTCTTTTAGAAGAACGGTAAGCCGGCATTTCAAAAATAGCTACCGCACAAGTCCTTTGCTGCACAGAAAGTCTACCTAAAGAGGGGAATCAGGTTCTGCCAGCTTCATTGGTAGCTTTGTCTCACGCAACAGCATCCCACACAATTTTCACTGTTTCTTTTGCCAAGAGATTTTCAATGGCCGTATTTTAACCCATGTGATGGTTCGCAGGACTAGAGACAGGAAGGGAGGAAACACTGAGCAAGGCCCATCTATTCTACAGGTAGTTCTCGACTTACGACAACAATTGAGCTCAACATTTCTGTTGCTAAGTGAGACACTTGTTAAGTGAATTCTGCCCCGTTTTACGACCTTTTGGCCACAGTTGTTAAGTGAATCACTGCAGTTGTTAAAGGAATCTGGCTTGCCCATTGACTTTTTTTTTTTTTAATTTGATTTATATGCCGCCCTTCTCCGGAGACTCAGGGCGGCTTACAATGCGTTAAGCAATAGCCTTCATACTTTTGTATATTTATACAAAGTCAGCTTATTGCCCCCACAATCTGGGTCCTCATTTTACCTACCTTAGAAAGGATGGAAGGCTGAGTCAACCTTGAGCCTGGTGAGATTCGAACTTACAGTAATTGCAGACAGCTGGTGTTAATCGCAATGCTATCAGTCTGCTGAGCCACCAGGCCCGACTTTGTTTGTCAGAAGGTTGCAACCAGATAACCACATGACCCTGGGACACTGCAACCCGTCATAAATATGAGCCCATTGCCAAGCATCCAGATTTTGATCATTGGGATGCTGCAGCAGTTGTTAAGTGTGAAAAACAGTCCCAAGTCACTTTTTTCAGTGCCATTGTAACTTCGAACGGTCACTGCATGAACTGTTGTAAGTTGAGGACTACCTGAACTTCATCCCAGGCATACCTTTTCTGCTTATGGACGAAGGTGGTAGACACAGGATTAACCCTCACTCAGAAGAGTGTTGGACCTGTGTTAACTGTGGTGTGAGCCAGCCATGGAGATGAGCAAATGGAGAAAAAGCAGCTCAGCTCTGGCTTTGAGGGGCAACTTGTTCATCATGAGGCCTGGTGAGGTGACCTGGCTGCTAGCCAAGGGTTACTGTGGAGAGATTTGGAGACAGAAATCCAGTGGTGGGTTTCAATTTTTTTTTACTACCGGTTCTGTGGGTGTGGCTTGGTGGGCGTGGCAGGGGAAAGATCAGTGGTGGGTTCCTCCCAGTTCGGACCGGTTCTCCCGAGCCAGTAGCGGTAACGATATGACATCACCAAACTGGTTCTGCCCCCCCGTCCCCCCGCGCCACCCCACCCCCTGCGCACCCCCACCCCCTGCGCACCCCCCCTGCGTTATTCTTACCTTTTATTTGGCCCCACCCCCAATCTATTGCTGCCTCCTGAGTCCCAGCTGATGGCTAGAGGGAAAAAAACTGTTTAAACTCTTGCCGCAGGGCTTCAAAGGGCCGCTCTACAGCTGATCAGTGTTAAAAGAAAACAAATGAGTAGACCGGTGCCTGCAAAAATACATGAGTAGATCAGTGCCTGCAAAAATACATGAGTAGATCAGTGCCTGCAAAAAATAAATGGATAGATTGGTACAGCTCTGCAAGCACTTAAAAGCCTGGTAGACCAGTACCTCTGCTAAATCTTAAATAATTGTCACATGACCATCAAGCCACACCCACAAAATAAGCCATGTCCACAGAACCGGTAGTAAAAAAATTTAGAACCCACCCCTGGGAAGGATGCTGTAAAATCTCCATTTCCACCTCACTCCAGGGGAAGGATACTGTAAAATCTCCATTCCTTCCCCACTCCAGGGGAAGGATACTGTAAAATCTCCATTCCCTCCCCACTCCAGGGGAAGGATACAGTAAAATCTCCATTCCCTCCCCACTCCAGGGGAAGGTTACTGCAAAATCCCCATTTCCTCCCGATCAGCTGGGACTTGGGAGGCAGAGAATAGATGAGAGCGGGGCCAGTCAGAAGTTTTACTACCGGTTCTCCGAACTACTCAAAATTTCCACTACCGGTTCTCCGGAACTGGTCAGAACCTGCTGAAACCCACCTCTGCAGAAATCACATTGGTCCAGCCTGGTATATAGATGTTGGAGACTAGAACGCTGAGGGACACACAGATCCTCAGTTGCTGGGCCTGAAGAACCTAGAAAATTGAGAGAGATGAGGGGAGGAGAGAAGAGTATAAGTCTGTGAACAGAGTGGCTGGAGAGAAATGGCATGGAAAAGTGAACTGTTGTTGGTTTCTGGGTGGGAAGGGAGAAGAAAGGTCCAGAGGTGGCTTGCCTGGAAGAAGGGAAATGAGGACTCAGGGGGATGAAAGCATTATCCAAGAACAGGAAAAAAGGGATTCAGCTGGCTTCAGATAGCGGCTTCACTTAGGATCCCAGAATGGAAGGAGGGGATCTACAGCTGTTGGAGATCTTTGGGGAAGCACCCAAGATAGATGCTTCCCCAACAGAGAAGCAGCAGGTATTCTGCTGAGCCCAGCCTGGCATACTGAGCACACTAAGGGAAAGTCCAGCCCACTGCCATGGTGGCGCAGCAGTTAGAATGCAGCATTGCAGGCTGACTCTGCTCATTGCCAGGAGTTCGATTCTGACCGGTTCAAATTTGATTCAGCCTTCCATCCTTCTGAAGTCGTTAAAATCAGGACACAGATTGCTGGGTGCAATATGCTGATTCTGTAAACCACTTAGTAAAGCACTATGAAGTGGTATATAAGTCTAAGTGCTCTTGCTATTGTTTTCTTTTCATTCTGTCTCTTGTCAAGCCCAGAAATGAGAGAGGAAGATGGAGAGAAAGGGGGAGGAAGCAGGAGCGCTAGAGAGCAATAATCTCTGGTGGGAGCAGTGGTGAAATCCAAATTTTTTTATTACTGGTTCTGTGGGTGTGGGTTGGTGGGCGTGGTATGGCTTGGTGGGCGTGGCAGGGGAAAGATACTGCAAAATCCCCATTCCCTCCCCACTCCTGGGGGAAGAATATTGCAAAATCCCCATTCCCACTCCACTCTGGGGCTAGCCAGAGGTGGTATTTGCCGGTTCTCTGAACTGCTCAAAATCCGCTACCAGTTCTCCAGAACCTGTAAGAACCTGCTGGATTTCACCCCTGGGTGGGATGGAAACTGTGGGGAAACCCTGATACCAGTTGAACATAAGGACTGTGATCTTTGTACCTGTTGTAAATTCCTGCTGTTAATAATGTCGTTGTGTTCAGTAGAAACCAGAAAAAGCCTCCACTGTCCCAAAGGTATTTGTTCCAAAAGGACAATTGGACTTTCTTGTTTTTTTTTAACTTTGAAAACGTTTCACTTCTCATCCAAGAAACTTCTTCAGTTTTCTCAGACTGAAACCAAGAAAGTCCTATTACCTTTTGGAAAAGCACCTTTGTGACACCTACGACCTGGAAGATTGAGAATCTCCACAGAGAGCCTCCAGTGTCTTTTCTGTGTCAATTGTCATGTTTGCAGAAACAATACACCTCCAGATCAAAAAAGAAGACCGTGACATTTGGACGTAGCTTAATTGACAAGTCCCCCAGGTGAAGCGCCTATGAGCCAGGGACCCACCTATCACTTATCAATGGGAAAGAAGTCTCTACCCCCACCCCCACCCCAATCACATGATAGCAGTGTTCCAATATTTAAGGGGCTGACACCAGTGGTGAAATCCTCCACCGGTCACCACCGGTTCGCTGCCCACGCATGTGTGCTGCGTGTCAGACACGTGCTGCGCGCACACATGCACAGTGTGCACCGGATGCATGCTGCATGTGTGTGCATGCGCAGTGCACACCGGACGCATGTTGCATGAGCAGCTCAGTCCACACCAGAGGTGGGTTTCAGCAAATTCTGACCAGTTCTGGAGAACCGGTAGCGGAAATTTTGAGTAGTTCGGAGAACTGGTAGTAAAAATTCTGAATGGCCCCGCCCCCATTTATTCTCTGCCTCCTGAGTCACAGCTGATCAGGAGGAAATGGGGATTTTGCAGTAACCTTCCCCTGGAGTGGGGTGGGAATGGAAATTTTACACTATCCTTCCCCTGCCGACCAAGCCATGCCACAGAACCGGTAGTAAAAATTTTTGAAACCCACTACTGATCCATACCAAACATGTGCTTTTAGATTTCCTGCTGTTTTGTTTTTTTAAAAAAAATTTAAAGCATTTTTAACTACCAGTTCCGGAGAACCAGTATTAAAAAAACTGCTTAAAAAGTAAAAAAAAAAAAGTTCCAACAATTGCATGTCGCTCAGCTGATCTTCGGAACTTTTTTTTAAAAAACTTTTTAAGCATTTTTTTACTACTGGTTCAGGCGAACCGGTCCAAACCGGTAGCATTTCACCCCTGGCTGCCACAAAGAAGAGGGGGTCAACCTATTCCCCAAAGCACCAGAAGGCAAGACAAGAAACAACGGATGGAAATTAATCCAGGAGAGAAGCAACCTAGAATTAAGGAGAGGTTTCCCAGTAGGGGAAGGAGAGGACAATTAACCAGTGGAACGGACTGCCTTCAGAAGTTGTGGGTGCTTCATCACTGGAGGCTTTTAAGAAGAGACTGGACAGCCACTTGTCTGGAATGATATAGGGCAGGAGATTGGACTAGTAGACCTCCAAAGTCCCTTCCAATTCTGTTATTTTGTTAAACAGTGGTCGTGGTTTTATTCACCCAACCCCATCCCATCACACATAAAGAAAAGTCATTGGTGTGTGTTTTTTCTGTCAGGCAGAAGGTAGAGAGGGTAAGAAGCCAGGAGAATCCACCAAACACTTTCCTTAACAGGGCCTTCATTAAAACTGTTCATGACAAGATGATTCTTTGTCTTGTTACTGAGGATGAGTAAGGCTCGCTCGCTCCCCGAGGCAGCGCAATTAAGGCTACTTTTCTCTTGACTCAAGGACTCTTCCCTAAGAAGTGAAATGAGATATTTTGTACTTCTGCTGTGATTTCATTTGAAGGAGGAAATGGAAACACGCTTAATCGTGAGACTGTTTAAAAAAAAATGAAGAAACTAGAGAAAAGTGAGTGTTAGCCTGAAAAAGGAAATAAATCCTTGACAATGAACATTTGCCATTTTGAAAGTCTTTGGGGTTACAGTACAGTGACTGAACTTGAGGGAAATCCCCAGGGTGGGAAATACACAGTGGGATAGCTGGTTCACCTGCTATATAGCATGACTGATTGACTCATAGTGTTACCTCCAGAATTGAATACCACAAGTTTGTTGTGGAACTGATAAGGATTTGATGCCTGAATTTGAGAGAGACTTTTACTTGTGGGCTTCTTTGCTCACCCAAAAATACAAATCCCAAGTAATTCAGGCATAGCAAAAAGCACTTATTAAGGGAGTGGGGATGTCAAGTCCTTTTAGAGGGTATAGAAATGAATAGAATAACAGAGTTGAAAGAGATCATAGAGGTCTTCTAGTCAAGCAGGAGACCTTTTATTTATTTATTTATTTATTTATTTATTTATTTATTTATTTATTTATTTATTTATTTATTTATTCATTCATTCATTCATTCATTCATTCATTCATTCATTCATTCATTTATTTATTTATTTATTTATTTATTTATTTATTTTATTCCTATACCGCCCTTCTCCCGAAGGACTCAGGGCGGTGTACAGCCTGATTAAAAACACAAAGACAGACAATATTTAAAATATAATTAAAATTATTAGATAGTAGGCCCAATTTATAAAACCCCGAATTTAAAACCCAATCTAAAACCTATTAAAATCTTTATATTGATAGCCCAGCCTGGCGGAACAACATGGTTTTGAGGGCACAGCGAAATACACGGAGATCAGAGATTTTGCGAATTTCTGGGGGGAGTTCATTCCAAAGGGCAGGGGCTCCCACAGAGACGGCCCTCCCCCTGGGTGTCGCCAGCCGACATAATTTGGCCGATGGCACCCTGAGGAGACCCTCTCTGTGGGAGCGGACTGGTTGGTGGGAGGCTACTGGTGGCAGAAGATGGTCTCAAAGGTATACCATTTCAGACAAATGGTTGTCCAATTTCTTCTTAACACCTCCAGTGATGGAGCACCCACGACTTCTGAAGGCAAGCCATTCCCTTGATTAGTTGTTCTCACTGCTAGTTGTTCTCACTCTTTATTTCTTGGTTAGATCTCTCCTTCCTAAGTTTCCATCCATTGCTTCTCGTCTTGCCTTCAGGTGCTTTGGAGATAGGTTGACTCCTTCTTCTTTGTGGCAGCCCTTTTGACATTGGAATGATACATGCATTTGGTGTATGTGATACCACAGAAAACAAGTGATCAAACGATAAAAGACACTGATTACCTGTGAGTTTTGAACAACAGAATACATTGATTCTAGAAAAGGGGTCTCCAACCTTGGCAACTTTAAACCTGGCAGACGTCAACTCCCAGAAAAGCTGGGAAGCTGGCTGGGGAATTCTGGGAGTTGAAGTCCTCCAGACTTAAAGTTGCCAAGGTTGGAGACCCCTATTCTAGATAACATTCCACAAGTGGCAAATGTATGGATTAACTTGCTCTTTCCAGCTAGGTTTGTATCTTTCTTAAAGCTTGCAAGTGTATTCAAGAACTTGAAAAGAGGATCACTATTGTTTAGTGCTGAAACGACAAGTTCCTACGGAAGGAATGGCCTTGGCTAAGAAGACTTTTTTTTTTAAAAAATGTCAACCTGAAGTTTTGAAAAAGAGGCCTAGACTGCCATGTTCAGAAGGCTAATACTATATCAGCTTTTAAAATGTTAACAATGAAGCCTAAAATTCCAGGTAACGATAGCCTATTCAGCAATAAAGAGCCCAGCTCAGTTTGTAGGCTTTTAAAATTGGAAGTGTGGTAGAATTTATTTATTTTTTTAAAAAAAGAATAATACAAAAAAGAGGGGAAGGGAGGAGGAAATCTGCAATTTAATCCAAATAATTTGCCCACCATGCTCTCAATAGAAAAAGAGACAAATTAAAAGAGAATGATTCTGATATATAGGTTACTTAGTTACTTACCATTCAAAGTTCCAATAAATCTACAATGTGTGTGTGTGTGTGTGTGTGTGTGTGTGTGTGTGTGTACTTACAATCAGTGGTGGGATCCTGCCGGTTTAACAACTGGTTTGGTGATCGCGCAATTTGCATGCACGCGTGCCACACGCACACATGCCTGATGTGTGCTGCACATGCGTGCACAGTTTTATGAAAACTTACCTTCCGCATTACTTCTGGGGAGTAACACAGCTGAGGCGCGGCAATCCGCTCTGCTACATGAATCAGCTGAGAAGATATAGGTCAGTAAAGCACAAGGGCGGGCGGGCAGGCCCAGCTTATCGTCGGAGTTACCGGTTCACCCAAACCGGTCCGAACCAGTAGAATTCCATCCCTGCTTACAACCCAGATTTGAAATTCCAACTGTTTCCCCTCCCTGTAGTCACATGACCGCACTTCAAGCGCTGAGCAACCAGGCCCCATTTGCAGTTTCCCACAGTCATGTGACTGGATTTTATGACAGTTTTGCCAAAACCTAGCATTTACCTCTGTTTTTTTGGCAAAAGCTTGCCCATAGCAAACCATTTGGTTTGCTTAATGGCTCTTTTAACAACCACAGTGATTCATTTTAACGACCCCTGCAAACAGGTCATAAAATCAAATTGATTCACCTGACTGACTTATTTTATGAGCGTGGCAAATGACAGCCGTGATGGACTGGCTCCATTATGGTCATAACTTTAAGGACTACCCATAAGGAGCCTGAGTGGCGTAGGAGGCTAATGCCTCCTATTAAGGCAGCATTTAACATCCAGCTGCCTGCAATTACTGCGAGTTCAATTCTCACCAGGCTCAAGGTCGACTCAGCCTTCCATCCTTTCTAAGGTGGGTAATTTGAGGACCCAGTTTGTGGGGGCAATAAGCTGACTTTGTATAAATATGCAAAAGTATGAAGGCTATTGCTTAACGCATTGTAAGCCACCCTGAGTCTCCGGAGAAGGGCGGCATATAAATCAAATTAATTAAATTAATTAATTAAAAGAGAAATAAATCAATCTACCATCCTTGGACCAGGAAAATTGCAGCTAGGACACTCTTTGCTGCTTCCAAAAAATGTGATATCTGGGAACTTCCTCTGATCATTAAATGATCAGCTGTTTGTCATGTTATTTGATTATTTAACTATGAAACTAAAACTTTGGCAATACATGACTAATGCCGATAAACCCCTTCTTAGCTTAATTTCAGTATTTAAGATACTTATGCAAGGGCTCCCTATCCAAATCAATGTGTATAGAATTGGGTTATACTAGAGACCCTAATTCTACTCTTCCCTCAACTGCAGAAACTCCCTGGGTAACACTGAATTCTCTTTCTTACAACTCAACAGTCAGTGTGGTCTAATGATATAGATGCTACCTAAAAGTGGGGCAGACTCAGTTCTGGTCTCACTTTGGCCATGGAAGTTCCCTCCAGGAGGTTTTGGGTCTGTCCCTGTCTCTCAGTCCAAGAGTCAGGATAGTCTAGTGATGAGATTCAGGCGTTCCCCCTCAGCCGTAGAAGATATTTTGGGCCAATTGCTCTCTCAGTATGAGAGAGGGGTTATGGTGGAGGAGTTGGACTAAGAGTGAAAAAAACCCAGGCTGTAGTCCCTCTTGAGCCACAGATGGTCACTTGATCTTTTTTGTCAACAACTGTCTCAGCCCAACTTACCTCACAATGTTATAGTTAGTAGGGAAACACAAAAGGAGAGAATACATTATACGTTGCTTTGAGCTCTTAAATCAAATTATATAAATCTAATAGAGGATTAGATACCGTGTTTCCCCAAAAATAAGACATCCCCCAAAATAAGCCCTCCCCTGAAAATAAGCCCTCTCCGAAAATATTTAAATGCATGTGCAGCCGATCCCCGCCATTTCCTATGGTTAGGGTTAAGGGGTCAGAACTGGAAATCAGGTAAGATGGCAAGAGGAGCCCTGTCTTGCTCCATGTGTCCCAAAATAATAAAACCTCCCCAAAAATAAGGCCAAGCATTTATTTCAGGGTTCAAAAAAATATAAGACAGAGTCTTATTTTGGGAAAACACGGTAGATTTAATAAAGGATGAGAGAGAGAGAGAGAGAGAGAGAGAGAGAGAGAGAGAGAGAGAGAGAGAGAGAGAGAGAGAGAGAAGGAGGAGGAGGAGGAGGAGGAGGAGGAGGAGGAGGAGGAGAAGGAGAGGAGGATAGATAGATAGATAGATAGATAGATAGATAGATAGATAGATAGATAGATAGATAGATAGATAGATAATGATGAAGAAGATAGAGATAGATAGATAGATAGATAGATAGATAGATAGATAGATAGATAGATAGATAGATAGATAGATAGATAGATAGATAGATAGATAGATAGATATGGATTCATTAATTGATTTCCCTCTGTGGATCCCATTAGATTCTGCAACACAACCCTTGAAATGAGGAAGGAAAGAGCCATTCAAGGGATGGAGAGATCAGAGATCAATTAAGGATTTAAGAAGGCTTCTTGCTAGCCTTTAGGCCAGACTATGATCCATCCTGTCCAGTTTCCCCTGTGCATGATGTTCTACTTTTCCCTCACATCTTCTTCCTGAGTGGTGGAAGTACTAATTTACCTGTAGAGCCATTTGATAGTTGTGGACTTCAACTTACTTTGACAGCAATGGACTTTGACTTCCAGAATTCACAACATCTGTACACTTCAACTTCTGTGGAATTCCAGAATTTTCCAGCCAGCATACTAGATGGAAGATTCTGGGAGTTGAAGTTTATACGTCTTCAAGTTGTGAAAGTTGAGATATGCTGTTGTAGAGATTCAGAGTCATGTAGCAGAAAGCAAGTTGCTATAAATGCTTGAGTTTTCATCTGTAAAGATGTCCTGCCCAAGAAAGATATAGAAAAGAACTATTCTGAAAAATTAAGTAGGCCTCCTGAGTCAACCAGCTTTTTGCAGATAAGAGATTTGGCTAGGTGACATTTCATCATATCCTGGCTTCTTTGAGTCATGTCTTGAAATTGTGGTTTTGAATCCACTGAGGGCCCATCTGAGAGTCTTTTGTAAATTAGAGTTGCATGTATCTCTGCAGCCTCAAAGGTCTTACAGGGCCCTGTGTTGTTATTGAAGACTAGCTATGTTAGTCTGTAGAGATTCTCAGTCATCCAGGTCATGGTTGTCCCAAAGGTGCTTTTTCAGGAGGCAACTGGACTTTCTTGTTTTTTTGTTTGAAGACGTTTTGCTTCTCATCCAAGAAGCTTCTTCAGCTTCTTCAGAGCTTCTTCAGCTCTGACAGGATAGTGGAGAATGGAATATAAATCCTTCAAAGAAGAAACAAGTTGTCTCTTGAAAAAGCACCGTTGGGATAGCTATGTTAGTATCTTTGGAATCTTTGGGGAGAAGGAGTATCTTTGGGGAGAAGGAGTTATATTGCAACAACGGTTAGTCTGGTCACTGTTATGTTATTTGCAGCCATGTTTATTTATTTGGTAATTATCTTGGGGTGCACTGTAATGGAATAGGTTGGTAACATTTTGGAAGCATAATGGCTCAGCGTTAAAAATGCCTACCTTGTCAGATGGCCAGCCCAGGTTTAAGACCCAAGCACCACTTGACAGGGTAAGCTCCCATTCCTTGTTCCTTCTCTTGCCCACCTAGCAGCTCGAAACCATGCAAATGCGAATAGATAAATAGGTACCACTTCACTGGGAAGATAACAGCGTTCCATATGCCTCAGCTTATAATCATGCTGGCCACATGACTATAGAAAGAAACATTCTCAGACAATGCTGGCTCCCTCACCTAAGAAATGGGGATGACCACCAACTTCTAGAGTTGGACATGATTGGACAGAGGAAACCTTTTACCTCTACTTTGGAAGGAGAAATTGAGCTTGCTTAGCATGTATAAGTATCATTTGAGGAATGGGAAGGGGCAAGCAAGACAGGGGCAGGCTCGCCAATAGGGCCAATGGAAACCAGCTATTATTGTTGCAAGGCTAAATCATGTCCATCTGTTCATACTATACAATACTGTTATATTCAAGAAGTGCTTATGGTTGATTGCGCCTTATCCTTACGATATTGCTTCGATCTGTTTCTGGGATGCTAAAGATGTATTCCTGGATTTCAAATTGAAGTTATTATCACTCAGGACTAAAATCAAACCGAACAGAACAACTCATTGAACAGATGCGGTCCATTACAAAATTTCATTTTATTGCTTGGCCTGAATTTAAATACAGAGTGAAACCAAAGTATATTTTACTTTAGCAATACATGTTTTCACCCTCTGCTGAGCAGAGATTTGGAACAAAATAAATAGGCAAATAAATAAATACATAAATAAATAAATAAGCCTAATAAAATAATAAAAATATATTTGTAATACTTATACTTAAAAAATATATTTTTTTCATGGCAACTTGTACAGTACCAGAAGGCATTTCTGCCGAAAACCTACACGGTGCCAATGAAATACTAAAAATGTCAGACTTTCTGACATCAGACTGAAGCAGTACAATCCAAGAGAGAATGTTAGAAGCTTTCCAAATAAACTTGGATAGGACTGTACTGTTAGCTGGGGAGAAAAAAACCAGGATTCATAGCCTAGTATTATCCTCTCCCCAAAATTCCAGATAACTCATGTAATATACATGATTAAATCAACACAGTCAAATGATATCAAATATACATAGTATATATATGTACATATAAGTAAATATTCAAATCGTAACCTAGACTGGGGAACAAAGGAACTGGAAATCCTGTTTGAAGATAGCCACACAAGCATTTTACAGTGCCCCAAATACAGGTTCATCGACATGAACCCACGTAACGGGGAAATCACAACTAAATTGTTACACATGTATGCATTCATTGTCTGCAAAAGTGTGGTGTCTTTTTGCAAGGATCTCCTACACAGGGGGGAAAAAAATGCTGAAGTTTCAAGATTATAGGAAAAGCTCAATAAATAAATATTAATAAATAAAAAAGTTTAGACAGTTTAAAAAAGACTCACACTAAGGATGCTAATACTGCCTGCCTACGTATAGGTTTTGTGGACCTCTCTGTAAGCCGGGAAAAAACAAAACCACCCAATGAAGATATATGAAGTACATGAATGACAACATGACATTGTCATTAGGCATCATAAAGTCTTTTCTTACATAGCAATGACCCCAAAATAAATCTGCGTTGAATGAGTGAAGTCCAGATATTCAGGGTGATTTGTTTTGGCCCACAAGCGAGCACCTTTGTACAGCTGGAAGACGGCCCCTTGATAAATTGATTCAAACCACAGCTTTTTATTGCTGGAGACCTCTTCACAGACAGATTTGATGGATTTTAGCAGTTCTACCTCAGAGTTCAACTCTGAGGACCAGAAGGTGATGCTGTGGGTGAGCAGAAGAGTTTTGCTGCAGTCGTTCTTGTGGAACAAAACCTGAGAGTAAACGAAGTACAACCCGGTAGAAGGCACGATAAGGGAGTTTTCGGTCTTATTCAACTGCATGCCATTCTCCAGGATGGTAGGAATCACATCTGTAGTCCAATTCAATTGTGGTGAATTTTGGGAAGAAGCTGTGAAGTAAAAGGAAATCAGTGTTAGGAAGAAGGACCGGTCAACTTAAAGAAGAATGAATTTCGTGAACTGTACAAATGGTCCTCGACTTATAACAGGTTGTTTAGTGACCCTTCAAAGTTACAACGGCACTGAAAAAAGTTACTCGCGTTGCAGCGTCCCCATGGACCTGTGATCCAAATTCAGATGCTTGGCGTATTTAATGATGTTTGCAGTGTTCTGGGATCATGGGATTCCCTTTTATGACCTTCTGACAAGCAAAGTCAACGGAGAAGCCAGATTCGCTTTTCACCCATGTTACTAACTTAAGAACTGCAGTGATTGACTTAACAACTCTGACAAGACAGGTCATAAAATGGGGGCAAAACTCATTTAACGACTGACTCACTTATAGCAACAGAAATCTTGGTCTCAGTTGTGGTCCTAAGTTGAGAACTACCTGAACCTGTTTCTGAGGCACAATTTCCCTCAGGTGCCTTCCAGGTGTGCTCAACTTCAGCTTCCACAATCCTGTGGTTTCTAAGGTAGCCCATGAGGTTGTGGGAGCCGTAGAATGAAACATCTGAAGGATACCAAGTTGGGGAAAGCTGCTATGAGATGTAGTGGACCTGGGATGTCTTTAATGCCTTGGTGGGCTTAAGGGCCTACAAAACCAGGTTGACCCCACCAAACCTGATCGCTATTCCTATAGGAGAAAGGCCGTATTGCACGACTTCAACAGGGGTTTGCAAGGTTTTCTGAAGTAAAAGCTTTCTGTGAAAAATGTCCTATGCTATGGAAGACCCAGTTGCCCACTGAAACTCATTGGATGACTTTCTACTGACCATTCTCTTTCATTTTAGGCACTTAACATAATAAATAAGAAGCCTAAGATGATTGGAGAGAATCGTAGCCAAATTAAGGCAAGTCCAGACCATCAGTGTACAAACTTCCCCTTTCTTTCATCTTAAGGTGTGGGTTTTATCCTTACAGAATGATAGAAATCATAGAATAGCAGGGTTAGAAGGGATCTTGGAGGCCATCTAGTCCAACCCCCTGCTCCAGCAGGAAACCTTATATCATCTGGATTATTTTGGCACCTCTAACAGAGAGGAAAATTGCCAGAAAGGAGAAGGAGTTTATTAGGACAAGGCTGCCGTGCAGACGAAGGCAGAGATAGTCCTTGATTTATGACCACAATTTTGGTTGCTAAGCAAAAGTTAAGTGAGTTTCACCACATTTTACTCAATCCATGACATCTGGCTCTAACAGTCACGTGCAACAGCTTCTTATTGAGCGCAGTCAATTGCAAGTGGGCCAGGAGCCCACGGTTACTGAAATGGCCCCATATTCTCAAAAGTCTGCCTCTTTGCAAAATGTCACAAATTTATTTATTATTTATTTATTAATTTTATTTCTATACCGCCCTTCTCCCGAAGGACTCAGGGCGGTGTACAGCCTGATTAAAAGCACAAAGACAAACAAAATTTAAAAATAATTTAAAATTATTAAATAATTGGCTCAATTATAAAACCCCCAAATTTAAAATCCCATTTTTAAAACCAATTAAAATCTTTACATTGATAGCCCGGCCTGGCGGAACAACAAGGTTTTGAGGGCACAGCGAAATACACGGAGATGCTTCTTCTTTCCAAGCATTTTATTTTCATCAAATCAGAAAGGCAGCACAAGAAGCCCATCTGAACCTGAGGCCCATCTGAAGCCTTTCTCCAGCCACCACCACCCCTTTCAAGCCATTTAAAGTATCTCCTCACCAACAGCGTGGGCAGCTGGTTTTCCAGACCTCAAGGCTTGCACTTTCATTGTGGCGGGCAAATGATCTATAAAAAATGAAAGAAAAAGACAGCGTCAAATAATGCATCAAAATCAATCACTTTCATCAGAGCGAGATGCTGTGTGTTCTATAGCTGGCTAGAGAATTGATATATTGATATATTCCAACTGTCCATGACAAGCAAATATTATTCCAATTAATTCAGTGGGGCATTCCTGGCTTCTGATCATCTTCTCTCAAGAACTGGGAAGATGCTAAATCGATATACTTAAGTATTAAGCATTGAGTTTTTAGCATGGATATATGTTGGTTGTGGACTATGTCTCAATTCTGGCCACTCCCAATCAGTATAGTAAATATCCAATCTGAGTAGAAATGAAGGAATATAAGATAGTAATAGATCTATGAAGCATCAGGTTGGAAAACGATTCACAGTTTACTACTGCGTTGGCAAAACTTTCTTAAAGAAATAAGACAGCTTAGGAACACTTACCAGAAAATGAATTTCCCTGTAGTTTAGAGTCCTGGAAAAGAAATTGGGAAAAGAAATTAATAAGGATGATGCAGTAATGCCACTACTATTATTAATGCAATTATTGTATTCGTTGTTTTTAAAAAATGGCAGTTCTAAATGTCGGTTAAATAAGCACGTCTGAAATGTAAGATTAACAGAAGAAAACCCTGCAAAGACATAGAAAACTAGAGATAGGCATTCATTATTAAATGGGCCCATGGGTACTGATCATCCACTCCCGAAGGACTGCTGAACGCTTATTGTACAGGTAAATTCTACATGCCTCCAACAAGTGGCTGATTGAGCAATAAATTGTTGCATAAAATAAGTATTTTGGGAGAGTAATATCTATCTATCTCTCATCTATCTATCTATCTATCAATCTATCTATCTATCTATCTATCATCTATCTATCTATCTATCATCTATCTATCATCTATCTGTCATCTATCTATCTATCTATCTATATTCCTTTTATTGGAGATATTTTAAGCCAACAATGTTTACCATCAGCTTTCCATTATTTATTTTTTAAAACCTCAAATAAGTGTTAAGCTTATATGGGGGTGGGGGGAGAGTTAATTTAGTGCAAAATGTAGCATTAGCATAATCTTTCTCATAATTTTCATCCTCCTCCAAATAGAGCTGTTTGCTTTTTCCCTTACTTTATTCAGAAGATTTTTTTTAACTCAACATTTCTTCATTCTAAAGCGGAGAATCACTCACTTGCAAGTTCACCCCCGTCTCATTTCACGATAAGCACCCATCAAAACTTTTCTAATAGCCACTCACTCTTCAAACCGTCTCGTTTTTTACTAACCTGCTTTTCAGACAACCCAAATGCGTCCAGTTGCAAGAGGGCAAAGACGGTTACGGCTCCGATCAGAAGCAAGAAGGAACAGATGCTGAGACACTTCCAGTGGTTGTTTTTCGGAGAGGGCTCCCGGATGACAACGATGCTCCCTTTCTCCACATCGTGCACCAATTGCTCAGAACTCATGGTGGATGGTTGGGCTTTAGAAAAAGGCAGAGCAATTCTTTCGGTGGACGTGGTAAAAAGTTGATTCTCTTTCAAGCAAATAGAAGCTCCCTGGTTTTTTGTTTTTTTTTCCCCTTTCTTTCTCAGGTTGATTTCACGGGTGCTACTGCTTAAATTTAGACTGCTTCAAAAATTCAGCCACCAGTCAAAGAAAGAAGCAGTGGTAGATGATTCTTGCAGATGAAAAAAGAGTTCTGTTTCGGTTGATTTGTAGCCTCCTTGGAATTCACTTGAGGGATTTTGTTGCTGCTTCTTGGCTTTTCCCCTCCACCTTATTTTTCTTTTAGCTCTTCTTTCCTTCTGCTCTTAACTCAGAGGAGGCTTCGCTGTTTGAACACTCTTGTGGCAGCTTCCTTTTTAAACCCTTCTGAAAGCGAAGTCCTGTACTATCCCCGCCCACATCTAGCAACTCATGAGCAAGAGGAAAAAAGCAGAAAGAGGAAACGGTTACAGAAAAAGCCTATGAAACGTCTTGGAATCTGACTGAGGTTGGTACTTTCAGATGGCAGGCTGACACCCCGCCCGTTTTTTGGCCGGGTTTCTTTGTAAAACTGGAAGAGCAGGTTATTTAATGAGTGCGATAAATAAATTCACTCTTCATTTTCCTGGCTCAGTTAACAGATGGCAGGGATACGATAGGAGAGGACTTTCAAAAGAGGTGCCTTCGATAGACCTCTTTCCTTTGCAGAGGTATTTCTGCGCAGGATATTTCTAGATAAACTGAGGAAGGTTAAGCGGAGAAAAAAACTATTATGTGGTGCTTGTAGTTATCAATATGCTGGCAGCACCTTCCTTGGTGCCTACGAGCTTCTGGTTTCCCTGATTTTCTTTTCTTTTTCTACATTTTAAAAACGGGTGTCAGCAAGTCGTAAAGCACCGTCTCCCAAATCTGTGGACGTTCTCAGTCATTCAGGTCATGGTTGTCCCAAAGGTGCATTTTTTTTGCAAGAGGCGAACTGGACTTTCTGGTTTTCCTTTGAAGACTTTTCACTTCTCATCCAAGAAGCTTCTTGGATGAGAAGCGAAATATCTTCAAAGAAAAACCAGAAAGTCCTGTTGTTTCTTGAAAAAAATCATCTTTGGGACATTGTTTCCCATAATCACTTCTATAGCCTTTGAAGGGTTCCAATAAACTTTATTAGAAACTAAAAATGCTTCACAGATGCAGCTACGTTATTTGGACATCCCCCATCCCAAAAAAATACAAATGTAACCAGAGACAGTCGTGGCCATTTAAGAAGCAGAGGTCATGCAAGGGACTGGTCAAATTCGGATAAGTTGTTGCTTTGTACATCCTCTTCTAAGTTGGTGGAAACACCTAAAACTTATTTTCAAAATCCCAAATGTCTTTATTGCCCCCTCCTCCAACTATGAGAACCCCTGGAATAGATGCAGGGGGTGTCTGCAGAACGTGATCCAACAAATCGAGATGGCAACCATGATGATGTAATCAAAGATCTGCCTGTTTTTATATGTGCATCTCCCTTAAGAATGGGTGGAACGTTGATCATAACACTGGAAAGCACCTTGATTTTTCTTTTTGGACCATAGCTGTGCCTTGGGGGCATGTGCAAAAGCATTTCTACTGAAATTAGGTAAGCCTTCCTGAGTGATTTAGGAGCCTCCTAGATCCAAATATATAAATAAATCACACTTTGTCATCCCTCACTTTCCCATTCCGAACATCCACACGAGATAAATTGACTGTATAAATTTGAGCAATATATAAATATTCTGAGGTGCACCCGGTAGCTGGTTCCCTCTTAATAAGAACATTTACTAATTCAATGAACGTGTCTGTTATACAACACCCATACCTGCACATTAGCTGTAAAGAAAGGCTATTGCTAGTAATCTTTCCCTTTGCACAAAACTCCCTTTTAATCTAACATTGTGGAATTTGACAAGGATATTTCCACCAAAAGGGGCGGAAATTACTGTACTTTTGCCATTGCTATACTTTTCAGCATAGCTCACCCTCTAGTCATACGTTTATGGGCACTTAAAAATCAGAATCAGAATACAGCTGTAAGAGAGTCTTCCAGTCCAGCCCCCCACTCAATCAGGAGACCCTGTAACATTTCAGACAAGTGACTGTCCAGTCTCTTCTTAAAAACCTCCAATGATGGCCCATGATTTCTGAAGGCAAAGCTGTTCCACTAGTTAATTGTCCTCACTGTTACAAATTTTCCCCTTAATGCCAGTTTCCTTCTCTCCTTGATGAGTTTCCATCCATTGTTTCTTGTCCTGGTGGTTTGGAAAATAAATATTTATAATAAAGCGGGTGCTTTGGAAAATAAAATAAATAAATGATTTTAGCAAAGCATGGTCCGAATAGCCCGAATGGATGTTTATAAAATTTGACAACTTTCAATTTCTCATTAGTTTTCTGGTGAATGATCAGTTTGATTAAGAACAAAAATTCTACAACTCTTTGTTTGTTCTCCGTGTGAGCCGATGAGAGAACCAATTCCCCCCACCCACCCCAAATTATTCCTCTGAAACAAGAGACTACTGTATGTTAGACTGGACTATATGTAATGATATGTGGGAAAGATGTTGGGAGAGAGGGCGGAGAGATGCTGCCAAGGGAATGGTCAGATAAGAGGGGACATAGCCCACAGCTGAATAGTGGGTGGAATAAGAGGCTCAAAAATGACCTTCCCTAGTTTTTTCAGGCTGTAAAGAAAACGGTGAGAGATTTGTCCTTTCAGACTTGCAAGATTGTCAATCTTGCAAGGTAGACAAGGCAGGAAATACAACCAGATGTGTTCATTCTACTTTAAGGCTGAATTAGTCGAATCTTCTTAGTGAGATTAGTATGCAATCTCATTTGCAAAGGCCAATGCTGCTTGGAGCTGCTGAGAATCTATCCGAAAGGTTTCAATCTGATTATCATCCTATGGTAATATTGCATCCCAGCTTCTTCTACTCATTAACCATTTATGTTTAGAATGTAACATCTACCATATGAACTGGCTGGGTCATATTTATAACCCATCTATCCAAGGATATCCATACTGACTGGGGAATTCTGGCAGTTGCAGTCCAGATAATCTTGAAATTGCCAAGTGTCAGAAACACTGCTTTGTAATGATTTGTTTCTGGAACTCTGCACTTTGATATGGCCAAAGGGCTAATCAATAAATAAATTCATTCAATTCATTCATTCACTGCTTTAGGCCTATCCATTCTGTCTCACATAACTGAAAATACAAGTTATTTCCTTTCATCTTGAAATTTGAGTGATGGCCAAATGTCCAGTACTTGCCCCCTATTAATGCCCCCCCCAATAGTGACACGACACCCACCAGATATATCATGGGAGCACCAGTTCCTATTTGTCTGATGAAAAACTCTGTAGAGATAAAATTTGGGTGCAAGAGGTTTTGCAAATTTTGCTCAATTTGGGTTTACCAGTGTGGAAAATCCCTGATTCTCTACTTCAGTTACTTCACCAGAGGATTTTCCCCTATTCCTTTCTGACTTCATGATTTGGCTGAAGAAATAGGACTTACTACTTCATTTTTTCATGTTTCCAAGTTGGAATTTGAAAGTGAAACCAGAACTGTTGAGGAAGAAAGTTCTGTGAATTCCATTTTATTCTTTGGCTGGCTTAGGTGTTTTGTTTTGTTTTTCTGAGTTAACCATTTATTCATCCAGGTTCAACTGTTTTACCTTAAGTTTTTAATACAGAGTTCTCTCAAGGGAACTAACAATTTGGAACACCATAGAAATGAATGTACATCAACATGTACATACTGTTAACCCCTTCTCCAATCGACAAGGAATTTAGAGAAATGTAAGAAAGATTTTAGATTAAGTCAAAGGCCTTGTTATCCCTTTTTAGTACAGTTCACTGGTCTTTTCCTCAGGGAAGGACCACATAACATGGTCCTCCAGCCATCCCCAGCCCTTTTTCCTCCACTACAAGTCAAAAACATGTTTTCTGGTAGGCTTCTCCCTCTTTTTTTCCTTTTTTTAAAAAACAAATTTATTGATGGCCTTGTCTTTAAAAAAAATAATTAAAAATTGAAAAGTTAAATTGAAAAATCAAATTAAAAAATTAAAAATCAAAGTAAAAATTTAAACATTAAAGATCAAAATTAAAAATTAAGGTAAAGATTTAAAAATTAAAGGTAAAAATTAAAGTAAACATTTAAAAATTAAAGTAATACTTTTTTCAAGGATAAATTGGGAAAAATAGTTAAACCTGTCCTTCCTTCCTTCCTTCCTTCCTTCCTTCCTTCCTTCCTTCCTTCCTTCCTTCCTTCCTTCCTTCCTTCCTTTCTCCCTCCCTCCCTCCCTCCCTCCCTCCTAGAAAGAAACTTTCCTTTATCATCCATTATCTAGCAGTTTCCTTTATTGTTCCTCACCTACCCACAGAAATATTTCCAAATTAAAGCAACTTCAGGTAGTTCAGGTAGTTTTGATGGCAATAGAGCCTGCCCATTATGGTTTCAAGTGATGATGGTCATTAAGTGAGATGGTCTTGCTTAACGACCCCACTCCATGCTCTCCCTGATGCAGCCATTAAACGAACCCACAGCTCGTTAAGCAGAGCATGGGATGCCTCAAGAGGGAGGCCCTGGGAGGCCTAGTGCAGGCCTTAATCCTCTATCTTGGGCCTCCCAAGTCCTCCTCCACTCCTTGAGACACCTGGTGCTCCGTTCTGCTTCTCTGGGTTCCTGCAGACTTTGGGCCTGACTGACTCCCCTACTCAGTGTCCATAAGCTTTTGGTCTGCTCCAAACCCAGCCACTTAGCCACCTAAGGGAGTCTGCAGCCAGGCAGTAGAAGCTACTTGGTATCATTATTATGATTATTATTACTCTGTTGTTTTGCATGTACACTGAGAGCTTCTGCATCGGAGACAACTTCTTTGTGTGTCCAATCACACTTGGCAAAATAAATTCTACACTACGCTACTCTACTCTACTCTACTCTACTCCACTCCACTCCAGTCCACTCCACTCCACTCCTCTCTTATTCTATTCTATTCTATTCTATTCTATTCTATTCTATTCTATTCTATTCTATTCTATTCTATTCTATTCTATTCCATTCCATTCCATTCCATTCCATTCCATTCCATATTCTATATTCTATATTCTATATTCTATATTCTATATTCTATATTCTATATTCTATATTCTATATTCTATATTCTATATTCTATATTCTATTCTATTCTACCCCACCCTATACTACTACTACTACTCTTATTCTCTGCATCAAATGTTCAAAGTAGGATAATTTGAACCTGGTCATTTGTGCCTCAAGAGGAAATTCTGGATTTATTTGTTTAGTGATCTGTCATTTGGGGTTTTTTGGGCTGTCCACAGTATTCTCCGGGGTCTGCTCCAACATCAAAGTTCAAAGGTCTTCCTATCGGTCTCTTTACAGTCCAACTTCCACTTCCACAGTTTAAGGGAATGTCATACTTTGCATGATTCTAATTCTTTGCAGGTAATAAAACACAGCACGGCCTTTGAATATTTTATTATTTATTTTAGTTATTAAATTTTTATGCTTCCCATCTCTCCTACCAGGTGACTCGGGTTGGCTTACAAGTTATAAAACAGGTCAACATAATTAATATGTTAAAACATTAAAGCTGCACAAATTAAAATAGTATTAAAAACTGTATTAAACCACAACTAAGAGATTTAAGAGATGGATAGGGCAGGGATGAGGACATTTTACCCTGCCAGCCACCTCCAGGGCTGAATACCCTTCCTCGGGGTCCTGAACGCTGCACGGCTCATCCCGCCGGTGGAGCCGCTCACGGCAGAATGCAGCGAGGCTCGTTGTGCTGGTGGAGCTGCTCATGGCTGAACGCCACGCATCTCTTCTTGCTGGTGGAGCTGCTCGCGGCAGAACACCGTGAGGCTTGTTGCACCGATGGAGCCGCTCACAGCACAAAGCGTCGAGGCTTGTTCTGCTGGTGGAGCTGTTCGCGGCAAAATGCTGCGAGTCTCGTCTTGCTGGTGCTGCCACTCACGTGCAACAACACAACACACCACGCACCATCCAGCTGCAAGCAGCTCCATCAGCGAGACAAGGTAAACGGGTGCAGGGCGCATGGGGCACCTTCACCCACCATCCTCGCCCTAGCTTGATTTTTACACCTGCACCTCGCCCCACCTCATACAGCCAGATGTGGGCGGGTCTTAACTAGGGCTTATTTTTGAGGTACAGCTTAGATTAGGCGCAGGTGTGAGAATTGTACTAGGGCTTGTTTTTGGGGTAGGTCGTATTTTTGGGGAAACACATTATTATTATTATTATTATTGTCATCTTTTCTTCATTAAACATGAAACTCAGTGAACCGAACGTTTAAAAATGTGTCATAAATATGATTGACTGGCGCTGATGGTTGATACGGGTTTATTTATTTTTATTTTATTTTATATCCAATTTATATACCACCCTTCTCCCTGAGGACTCAGGGCAGTGTACAGCCGAATAAAAACATAAATTAGAAACATCAAAATAGTATTAAAAGGATATATATAAATTTGGCCCCTTAATTTAAAAACAATAACAAACCAATTTAAAACATTTTAAAAAGTTAAGCCAGCCCGGCTTGCTGAAAAAAGAAGGTTTTAAGGGCACGGCGGAAGGCACCGAGGTCTTGGATTCTCCTTATCTCTGGGGGCAGTTGGTTCCAGAGGGTGGGTGCCCCCACAGAGAAGGCCCTCCCCCTGGGGGTCACCAGCCTACATTGTTTGGCTGATGGCACCCCGAGGAGGCCCTCTCTGTGGGAGCGCACAGGTCGATGGGAGGCCGTTGGTAGCAGCAGGCGGTCTCGAAGATATCTAGGTCCTATGCCATGGAGCACTTTAAAGGTGATAACCAACACCTTGAAGCGCACCCGGAAGACCACTGGGAGCCAGTGCAGGTCACGCAGGAGAGGTGTTGTATGGGAGCGCCATGCAACTCCTGTAACTACCCGCGCGGCCGCATTCTGGACCAGTTGGAGCCTCCGGGTGCCCCTCAAGGGGAGCCCCATGTAGAAAGCGTTGCAGTAGTCCAGGCGAGAGGTGACGAGGGCATGAGTGCTGCCAGCATCCTAGGTATCAACCAAGGATCTTCTTAAAATGTACGATGTTCCGAGTAGCACAATTTTTTGCAGTTCCGCTGGTGTTATAGCAGGAAGCTGCAATTTCTTGATGTACTTTGTAAAATTCTTGGACATGGTACCAAGTGCCCCGATGACAATGGGTATCACTGTGACATGTTTCATCCATAGCCGTGTAGTTTCTCGCGGCCAGGTCGCGATATTTCATGATTTTTTCCAGTTCTTTTTCTTCAACTCTGGCGTCTCCTGGTACCACAATGTCAATAAATTGTATGTTTCAGTTTTTGACAACTGTGATATCTGGAATGTAATTATTATTATTATTATTATTATTATTATTATTATTATTATTATTATTATTATTATTATTATTATTATATGTTATGGGCCATTTAGTTGCACTTCTGTTACAGTGATTTTACAACTGATTATTTTGTTTTTATTCTATATTTATACTATGCGTGATAAAGCAATTTGCCACAACTTCCTATTATTGCCTAAGATGGCTTGAACCCTCGTCCTTTTTTTAGAAATTATGAAATGCTATCAACTGGATGGAAAAGAAAGATTTTATTACAAAACATCATTCTCTCCTGAAAACTGAAATTCTGGAAGCTGGAAATTGACTGTCTTATGCTTATGCAGCTGCCTGAAAAATGAAAGTGAGAATGGAATTTCCCATAGTGGAGCTCGATTTTCTGTGCTCAAACTTCCTCGTTAACAACACTGAAGATAAATTATATTAACTCCTTTTCTTCTTTCCTCAATAGCTTGTTATCAGTATATATTATTTATATATAGCAAGTTCAATATGGGAATTCCTTTGAACTGTAAAAAATAACACTTAAACAGGTAAATCCAATAGATATAATCAAACAAAAGTACCAATAAAAACAATACTGCTGTTTAAAATAAAATTATGGATAATGTCCAGTTATGTCCTTGCCCAATTTATTGTAAATTGCTAGAGAATACCCCAGAATTTCTTTTCTCTTATTAGATGCACTTTTATTCCTGCATTTAAACAATGCAGCTTTGCAAATCAGATAGAAAATTAAAGTGTCCATCCTCTTCTGGAAGAAGGTTTTTTTGGACCTCCCTTTTATTGGTGTTCACATATCTGGCTGGCCTGTGGAGATTCTCAGTCATCAAGATCAAAGGTGTTTTGTTTTTGTTTTTTTGAGAACAGAAAAAGCTTCTTGGATGAGAAGCGAAACATCCTCAAGGAAAAACAAGGAAGTCCAATTGTCTTTAGAAAAAAAACAAAGCACGAACTGAAGAAGCTTCTTGGATGAGAAGTGAAACTTCTTCAAGAAAAAACAAAGTAGTTCAATTGTCTTTAGGGGAAAAAGAAAGCACGAACTGAAGAAGCTTCTTGGATGAGAAGTGAAACTTCTTCAAGGAAAAACAAAGAAGTCCAGTAGTTTTGGGGGAGGGGAAGCATCTTTGGGATAGCTAGCTAATCTTCATATTTCACTATCGGAAGCAGTGAAGGAGATAGCTTCCTTTCACATTCTGGATATGAAACCCAATTGTTCTGGCAGTAAAATCTCCCTTCAGCCTCCAGGCTCATCTGTTGTCAGAAGTCCGCAGGTTAATTTAGGTGACACCAGGTGACACCTGGGCGGCCACATCACAAGCAAACAGTCTTTCTCAACCTTGGCAACTTTTATGAGGTGTGGACTTCGATTCCTAGAATTTCCCAGCCAGGAATATAATGATTGTGCACATGTGATTGTTTATTGAGCAAATTTCTGCACACACACCCCCCATCTCTCTCAAAATAAATATATATTGATATGTGGGCACAAAGAGATATAAATTCTTTTTAAATAGCTTCCTTTCATCCTTCAAATGCAAAAGTATTTTCTAATTTAAAAAAGAGCTTCCCAGTGGAGAAGGGAGGAAAATCAGTAGATAGTTATATTGCTGTCACATATCTGGAGTGTTCTACCTCAGCAGAGAGGTCTGATTGCAGCTGAAATTATAAACCTTACAGTATCACAATTATTATTTTTTGAATGTGAAGAAGAAATATGGTACTTTTCTTTTAATTACTGGCTTCATAATTTATCTTTGGTCATATGTTATACATACTATCACATGCACGGGCATATTAATAGAATTAAGTTTATATGCACATATCTCAGTGCATCTCTTGCTCTCTCACCTATTTTACACTAACATCTAAATATCTATTATCTCTCCCTCTATCTATTTCTCTCTCTCCCCCCTTCCTTCCTTCATCTATCTATCTATCTATCTATCTATCTATCTATCTATCTATCTATCTATCTATCTATCTATCTATCTATCTATCTATCTCTATCTCTATCTCTATCTCTATCTCTATCTCTATCTCTTTCTCTCTATCATCTATCTATCATCTATATCTATCTATCTATCTATCTATCTATCTATCTATCTATCTATCTATCTATCTATCATATATTCTCTCTCCCCCTCCCTCCCCCCTCTCCTCAGACATTTATTTTAAGCTGTCAGTTCCGCCACACTAAATCTGGCTACGGATGTCAGCAAAACCTGATTGCTTAATACAGCACTGGATATTTCCCAGGGCCTCAGAGGAAGTGATACAATGCCCATTTCCTGTTTCCTGATCCCTGATCTGAAACTCAAACCATTGCTACAAGGGAAAGGAAAGAGTGAATTTTCCTACGCCTAAAGAGTTGTCTCCATCTAGGCATCTCCCTGATTATGAAAGTACTAAATTAAAACTGTCACTCTCTCTCTCACACACACACACAATCAGTGGTGAGTTCCTCCCGGTTCCGCCCGGTTCCGCCGAGCCGGTAGGGATGACGATATGATGTCATCGAACTGGTTCTGCTCCCCGCCCCCCCCGCATTATTCTTATCTTTTATTTGGCCCCACCCCCAATCTATTGCTGCCTCCTGAGTTTAAACTCTTGCTGCGGGGCTTCAAAGAGCCGTCCTACAACAGATGAGTGTTAAAAGGCAGTGTGCTGGTAGACCGGTGCCTCCAAAAACAAATGAGTAGACCGGTGCCTGCAAAAATAAATGGGTAGACCAGTGCCTGCAAAAACAAATGAGTAGACCGGTACAGCTCTGCAAGCAGTTAAAAGCCTGGTAGACCAGTATCTAATCCTAAAGAATTGTCACATGACCATCAAGCCACGCCCACAAAATAAGCCACACCCACAGAACCAGTAGTAAAAAAATTTAGAACCCACCCCTGCACAAAATGCACACATACAGACTGTACATGCACTTTGTCCCACCTTAGGCACAAAGCCAATTGGGTGACACTAGGTCACTCTCTCTCTCTCTCTCTCTCTCTCTCTCTCTCTCTCTCTCTCTCTCTCTCTCAGTTCGATCCTGACCTGCTCACAGTTGACTCAGCCTTCCATCCAGTGGTGGGTTGCTGCTGGTTCGGACCGGTAGTTCCAACAGCGGCTTGGCCCAGCCACCCGCCCTGGCGCTATCACGTCCTTCATAAGAGCCAGTTTTTGGATGCCGCCGCACGCTCACATTTTTGGTTCTGGGCGAACTGGTTATTACACCCACCTCTGCTTCCATCCTTCTGAGATTGGTAAAATGAGGACCCAGATTGGTGGAGGACAATATGCTGACTCTGTAAACCGCTTAGAGAGGGCTGTGAAGCCCTGTGAAGCGGTATATAAGTCTAAGGATTATTGCTATCGCTACATATAGTACTATAATAATAAATTAGAACTGTCAATATAGGAGATTTTGTTAAATACATGTGTGTGTGTGTGTGTGTCTATATATACAGGTAGTCCTTAACTTACAACAGTTCATTTAGTGACCGTTACAATGGCACTGAAATGTCATAAAATGGGGCAAAACTCATTTAAACAACAGAAATTTTGGGCTCAATTGTGGTCATAACTCAAGGACAATCTATATACAGAGACTGAGAGAGTGCTCAAGATTGGACTATCAGATCTTTAACTTGTTTTCTGATCTCAGCGATGGAATTCCTTTCTTTTCCCTGTGCTGATTGACACTTTCTTTTTCCTTTCATTCAATTGTGTCTGATTTTCAGAATCTGTCTGGACGTCCCTGAAGTTTTTTTGGTGAAGTTTTCCAGAACTGGTTTTCCATCGCCTCTTCTTAAGGGTTGGGTGAAAGTTACTCGCCCGAGGTCACCCAGATGGCTTTCTGCCTAAGGCAGGATAGGAACTCGCTGCCTCCCAGTTTTAGCTTGATACCTTAATGCTACATCAAACTGGTTCTTAGCTTTATACATTTAAGCTTCTGTCATAGCTTGAGATCCGTTCGGTTAAAAAGAGACAGTTGGATATTTCCATCTAGAGAGTAATGTTAACCCTTCTTCCATTGAATTCTAAGAGGTGTATATAGCTTAAATAAGTTTTTAGAGGCTGTGTAAATTATTGATTTTTTAAAAATTGTAATTGTGTTTCAATCCACTCTTATGCTTTTCAAAAAAAAAATTTTAGCTGAATTGTATTTCCGCATTTGGGAGTTGTTAAGGTGGGATATAATTTAATAAATTGTCAGTACATAAATTCCAAGTTACAGAATAAACAAAATAATAGAAAACAGAGTTGGAAGGAACTTTGAAAGTCTTCTAGTCTAAGTCCCTGCTCAAGCAGAAAACTCTATGCCATTTCAGTCAAATGACTTTCCAGTCTCTTCTTAAAAACTTTCAATATTGGAGCATTCACAACTTCTGGAGGCAAGTTATTCCACTGATCAATTGTTCTAACTGTCAGGAAATTTCTCCTTAGTTCTAGGTTGGTTCTCTCGTTGATTAATTTCCATCCATTGCTTCTTGTCCTGCCCTCAGGTGCTTTGGAGAATAGATTGACCTCCCCTTTTATGGCAGTCCCTTAGATATTGGAATTCTGCTATCATATCACTCCTTAGAAGAAACTCCTTTGCAAAGTCATCGTTAATGTACACAGCTTGCATATGAACTTATGGTCAGATTGCCAGAATCTCCTGCAGGTTTCGGGATTGCAAGTGGTTTTAAAACCAGTAGATAAAGATAAGGAGAATGGAGAATGGTTCACCGAGGAGCATGGGTGAAATCCAGCAGGTTCTGACAGGTTCTGGAGAACCGGTAGTGGAAATTTTGAGTAGTTTCGGAGAACCGGCAAATACACCTCTGGCTGGCCCCAGAGTGGGGTGGGAATGGAGATTTTGCAATATCCTTCCCCCAGGAGTGGGGAGGGAATGGAGATTTTGCAGCATCCTTCCCCTGCCACGTCCACCAAGCCACGCCCACAGAACCGGTAGGGAAAATTTTTGAATTTCACCCCTGCTGAGGAGGTGACACCTGACAAGTTAACGGCCTAAGTCTTCAATTGGAAAAAAAAAATGAATCAATACTTGGTGATGTAATGCAAAAGTTAGATAACTACAACGAGATGTCAAAAACACAAAAACACTTTGTTTCCTTATTTCTGCCGCCTTGAAATGTCAGGAGACGATCAGCTGCATTTTTTTAATATTTCATGATTACAAAATATTCTATGTGTCATTGGCTATTAATATCTTGAAAGAAGACATGTGTTTTACAGGTTTTCCCCAGGCAGACCAACAAGGGTTAAAAGGGACCTTGGAGGTCTTCTAGTCCAGCCATCCTCAACCTTTCTGGCTTTGTGGAAACTGGTGGCGCCGTCGGCAATGGGGGAAGAGAAGATCGTTCCATGCAAACAGTGGGGCGCATGTGTGTGTGAGACATGCACGCTGGCCGTTTGCAGAAATGGAGCCTTGCGTGTGAGCACCCGCGACTGGCGCTCGCACAAGTGGAGTTGCGTGTGTGAGCAGGCTCACACACCATTGTGTGACCCAGTTCTGAATGGGTCCCGGTACTGGGCTGGGGCAGGTTGGGGATTCCTGTTCTAGTTTCACCCCTTTGCTCAAGCAGGGAAACCGTACACCATTTCAGGCACAAAGGCTTTAACTCCCAACTTTTCTTTCAGGGCAGTAGAAAGAAAATAATAGCGTTGACTTTTTTACTTCGACATAATTAATATATCCTAGCCATTTCTATAACAACTAATCTATCTAATCGGTAAATCCCAAAATCAGAATTCCATTTTTTTTATTTGTCTTGAGCACAAAGTCTAGAAGTGATTTCCCAAATAGAAACAATACATATATTTTTTTCTTTAATTAAAGCAGTCAATTTGCCGCCCCCCCCAAACAGAATAATAGAGTTGGAAGGGGCCTTGGAGGTCTTCTAGTCCAACCCCCTGCACAAGCAGGAAATACCCTGTACCATTTCAGACAAATGATTTTCCAATCTCTTCTTAAAAGCCTCGGGTATTGGACTGTATTCTATAGGTTGGGAGCAGTGGTGGGTTTCAAATTTTTTTACTACCGGTTCTGTGGGTGTGGCCTGGTGGGTGTGGTATGGCCTGGTGGGCGTGGCTTGGTGGGCATGGCAGGGAAAGGATACTGTAAAATCTCCATTCCCTCCCCAATTCAGGGGAAGGTTACTGCAAAATCCCCATTTCCTCCCGATCAGCTGGGACTCAGGAGGCAAAGAATAGATGGGGGCGGGGCCAGTCAGAATTTTTACTACCGGTTCTCCGAACTACTCAAAATTTCCGCTACCGGTTCTCCAGAACTGGTCAGAACCTGCAGAAACCCACCTCCGGTTGGGAGTAATGCAAGAAAGGGATCTCTCCCCCCACATGTCAGATTAAAGAACGGACGAGAAAGTATCTTCAAAACAACCTTCCAGCTGAACAGTTTCATTATAGGTAGGGGTAGGCCTTCAGATAACATGTCCTAAGCCCCTTGGGGCTTTCAAAGCCAATACAGGTAGTCCTCGACGTATGACCACCAGGGAGCCCAATATTTCTGCTGCTAAGTGTCCCATCTTACAACCCTTTTTGTAGCAGTTGTTAAGTGAGTCACTGCAGCTGTTAAATTGGCAATGTGGCTGTAAAGTGAATCTGGCTTCCTCATTGAGTTTGCTCATCAGGAGGTTGCCAAAGGTAAATGACATGACCTCAGGACACTGCAATCGTCATACATATGAGTCAGTTGCCAAGCGTCTGAATTTTGAACACCTGACCACAGGGATGCTGCAATGGTTGTACTGTAAGTGTAATAAATGGTCATAAGTCACTTTTCTTTTTACTTGCTGGTTTCTGAGCAATCTTCTGATGAACAGAATTTGGTACCTCTTTAGAAAGAGGATTTGCAGGAAACAGGGTCATCCTAAAAAGGTGACACTGATAACAGTATCAAAACTCTACCGCTACATTATCTATCTATCTATCTATCTATCTATCTATCTATCTATCTATCTATCTATCTATCTATCCATTCATCTATCTATATCTATCTATCTATCTATCTATCTATCTATCTATCTATCTATCTATCTATCTATCTATCTATCTATTTCCTTTATTATTTTTACAAATATGGCAGTGAACATATCCGACACACCTTCCTTCTCCTATTTTCCCCACCACAACAATCCTGTGAGGTGGGCTGGGCTGAGAGAATATGACTGGCCCAAAGTCACCCATCTGGCTTTCATGGCCAAGGTGGAACTTGAACTTGTGGTCTCCTGCTTTCTAGACTGTTGCCTTAACCCTTAGACCAAACTGGCAATGGACAACCAAGGATATCTATCTATCTATGTATCTATGTATCTATGTATCTATCTATCTATCTATCTATCTATCTATCTATCTATCTATCTATCTATCTATCTATCATCTCTCTCTCATCTCTCTATCTTCTATCGATCTATCATCTATCTATCATCACTGTCTTTATCTATCTATCTATCTATCTATCATCTATCTATCTATCTATCATCTATCTATCTATCTATCATATCTCTATCATCTATCTATCTATTTATCTATCTATCATCATAATCATTTCTCTCTATCATCTATCTATCTATCATCTATCTTCTATCGATTTATCATCTATCTATCATCACTGCCTCTATCTATCTATCTATCATCTATCTATCTATCTGTCTATCTATCTATCTATCTATCTATCATCATAATCATTTCTATCATCTATCTATCATCACTGTCTCTATCTATCTATCTATCATCTATCTATCTATTATCTATCTATCATCTATCTATCTTCTATCGATTTATCATCTATCTATCATCACTGTCTCTATCTATCTATCATCTATCTATCTGTCATCATAATAATTTCTATCATCTATCATCACTGTCTCTATCTATCATCTATCTATCATCATAATCATTTCTATCTATCTATCTATCTATCTATCTATCTATCTATCTATCTATCATATGTCTATCTATCATCACTATCTGTCTATGTCTGTCTGTCTGTCTATCTATCTATCTATCTATCTATCTATCTATCTATCTATCTATCTGTCTGTCATATTTAGGGACTGCCCATCTTCTCACAGAGCGACTTGGGGCGCCCAATAAATGTGAATTAATGGAGGCAAAGATTAAGGAGATACCATAAGAATTCTAACTCCTGCCTTTGCTTTCACACACAAGCCTTGCCTAAAGGTCAGTCCATCCATTTAAAGTGCAAAAAAGCACTTTTTGGGGAAAAAGCTAGACATTATTGGGGAAAATTTACAGGCAAATAATATGATGAAGAAAATCTGATTGGCTAAGATTTTCAAAAGCCTTTCCTATGTTCATAGGTATCTCTTGCCACCTTGTGTCCTTATACATAAATAGCATGGATTTTTTTTTTACCTCAGCCCTTTGTGATTTGTTTCTTTTTTGCCCTCTGCTGGAAAATACCTGCACTGCAGCCATATTGTCCAATTGCTGAAACAATACAATGACTCAATTCTTACCCGTGAGCAGTGGTGGGATTCAAGTAATTGAACAACCGGTTCTTTGCCCTAATGATTTCTTCCAACAACCAGTTTGCCAAACTGCTCAGAAAGTTAACAACCGGTTCTCCCGAAGTGTTGCGAACTGGCTGAATCCCACCACTGCCCATCAGTGAAGTAAAGAGAGAACAGACACTTGGGAGAAAAGCTATGACAGATCTGGGCAAAATAACAGAGGCGTCACAACAGAGGTATACAGGTAGTCCTTGATTTATGACAACAACTGAGCCCCAAATTTCTGGTGTTAAGTGAGACATTTGTTAGGTGAGTTTTGCTTCATTTTACAACCTTTCTTGCCACAGTTGTTAAGTGAATCACTGCAGTTGATACGTTAGTATTCCTGTTGATAAGTGAATCTGGCTTCCCCATTGACTTTATTTATTTATTTATTTATTTATTTATTTATTTATTTATTTATTTATTTATCAAATTTCTATACCGCCCTACTTCCGGAGGACTCAGGGCGGTGAACAGCCAAGATAAAATACCGATAATACAAACATTAAAAGTCCATTAAAATTATTAAATATTTTGGCCGAAAACAAATTTAAAACACCCAAATTTGTAAAACAGATTAAACGATTTAAAAATTTAAAAGGGAGAGTTAGGCCAGGCCAGCTTTGCTCGTCAGAAGTTCGCAAAGGGGATGACGTTATCCTAAAACACAGCAATGGTCATAAATATGAACCAGTTTGCCAAGCATCTGAATTTTGATCACATGATCATGGGGATGCTGCAAAGGACGTAACTATGAAAAATGGTCACAAGTCACATTTTTTTTCCAGTGCCTTTGTAACTTTGAACGGTCACTAAACGAACTGTTATAAGTCAAGGACTACCTGTAATGTTGTAGTTAGCAATGAAGATACTGAAATGGTGGATAGGAGCAGCCATCAATAGTCAAGAAACAAGCAGTCAAGAAATATACCATAAAGTTGCACATGGTAGAGCAGCCATGAAGGCCTTGTGGGGGGGGGGATATTCAAATGCCATGATCAGACTCAGTCACGCCATGACATTCCCTGTGATACTCTATAGAACAGGGGTCTCCAACCTTAACAACTTTAAGACTTGTGGACTTCAACTCCCAGAATTCCTCAGTCAGCAAAGCTGAGGAACTCTGGGAGTTGAAGTCCACAAGTCTTAAAGTTGCCAAGGTTGGAGACCCCTGCTATAGAAGCATACATTGGGCTTTAAAGAAACAGGATAGCCGAAGTATTTGCCTTCATTACTTGAAACTTTCAAGAAGAGATTAGACTGCCATTTGTCAGAAATGGTGTAGGGTCTCCTGCTTGGGCGGGGGGTTGGACTAGATGACCTGCAAGGTCCCTTCCAACTCTGTTAATCTGTAATCTGTAATCTATTGATACCTTTTAACCTGGAGAAGATGCCTGAAAATACAAGAAAATAAAAATAAAGATTAAGGTTATTGTTGTGGGGAAAACGGGAAGAGGAAGGGGTGTTCCTTAGGGGTGTTTGCTGCTTTGAGCTAATTATAAAAATAATAAAATACTATTTAAAATAAATAGGAGAAAATAAATCTTTTAAAAAAAGATAAATTGGTCAGTACTGCCCCCTGGTGGCCAATGTTTACCAATTCAACAAAGCCATCCCAAACTATACAGTAATCATCAAGGAAACTCCTAATTCAAAGAGGGGTGAGGTGGACTTCAAGGATAGATACCGTGTTTCCCCGAAAATAAGACCCTGTCTTATATTTTTTTGAACCCCAAAATAAGCACTTGGCCTTATTTTTGAGGAGGTCTTATTATTTTGGGGTGTGTGGAGCAAGATGGGGCTCCTCTTACCATCATACCTGATTTCCAGCTCTGCATTTAAATATTTTCGGGGAGGGCTTATTTTTGGGGGGGGAGGCTTATTTTAGCACATGCGCTCAAAAGCCGGCTTGGGCTTATTATCAGGGGATGTCTTATTTTCGGGGAAACAGGGTAGATGGCAGTGGTGAAATCCAATTTTTTTTTACTACCGGTTCTGTGGGCATGGCTTAATGGGCATGGTGTGGCTTGGTGGGCATGGCTTGGTAGGCGTGGCAGAGGAAGGATACTGCAAAATCCCCATTCCCTACCCACTCCTGGGGGAAAGATACTGCAAAATCACCATTCCCACCGGTTCTCCGAACTACTCAAAATTTCCGCTACCAGTTCTCCAGAACCTGTCAGAACCTGCTGGATTTCACTCCTGGTAGATGGTCAAATCCCCTACATGCAGTGTTTCTGAACCTTGGCCAGTTTAATATTTGTAGACTTCAACTCCCAGAATGCCTGTGGCTGGGTACTTCTGGGAGTTGAAGTCAGGGCCGGATTTAGATGAAAAGAGGCCCTAGGCTATTCCACTTATGAGGCCCTTTCACCTATAGTGAAAGTGTAATTTTAATTTTGCTAACAATTTGAATGTAGGCCCCTCTTGATCTTGAGGCCCTAGGCTGAAGCCTAGTTAGCCTATAGGAAAATCCGGCCCTGGTTGAAGTCCACACATCTTAAAGTTGCCAAGGTTGAGAAACACTGCCTTAAATGTAAGGAAAGAAGTGTAGAAAGAGTATGTGGGATTTTCTCCAAATCTCTATATTAGTTTTATAAGATTGCTAATCTTGGGTCATTTCCTTCTGCCTTTGTCTCAGGAAGACACAAACATACACTGCTCCCACAAATTTTTTTGATTCTCCTCCTCATAGGATGTAGGTGCTAGGCTTCACTTACTGTATCTCTCTCATGGATTTCCCTAAAAAAAAATTTTTTTTTAAATTTGATTTATATGCCGCCCTTCTCCGGAGACTCAGGGCGGCTTACAATGCGTTAAGCAATAGCCTTCATACTTTTGTATATTTATACAAAGTCAGCTTATTGCCCCCACAAACTGGGTTCTCATTTAACCTACCTTAGAAAGGATGGAAGGCTGAGTCAACCTTGAGGCTGGTGAGAATTGAACTCACAGTAATTGCAGGCAGCTGGATGTTAAATGCTGCCTTAGGAGGCATTAGCCTCTTATGCCACTCAGGCTCCTTTCCTTTCTATTTATAGCTATTTGAGGAGCTATTTCCTTTCTATTTATATCTATTTGAGGAGCCTTGGTGGCGCAGCAGACTAAAGTGCTGTTAAGTAGCACTTAGCTGCCAGCTGCCTGCAATTACTGCAAGTTCAAATCTCACCAGGCTCAAGGTTGACTCAGCCTTCCATCCTTTCGAGGTAGGTAAAATGAGGATTGTGGGGGCAATAAGCTGACTTTGTATAAAAAGAACACCGCTTTGGGGGGGGGGGGGCAAAAGCCCTACTAAGCAGGTATATACAAAAGTATGAAGGCTATTGCTTAACGCATTGTAAGCCGTCCTGAGTCTCCAGAGAAGGGCGGCATATAAATTGAACCAATAAATAAATAAATAAATAAACCTTCTTCACTAATCCTCGCTGAAACCAGATTCCTGAAATCAGGAATGCTCACACGTACACACTGAAGCCATCTTCTGTACAGTGGTGGGATTCAAATAATTTAACAACCGGTTCTCTGCCCTGATGACCGGCTGGGTGGGCGTGACCATAGTGGGCATGGCAAGGGGGTTTGACAGGCAACATTTGGCCTCCTGCGCCCCCCTGGGAACAAAAATGAGCTGCGGGGGGGGGAGGGCGCACCGCACCCCCCATGCCCCATTTTGGGCCTAGTAGGCCTCCCTGCAGCCTCCTGGCTGCAGTGGTGAGATTCAGCCGGTTCGAGCCAGTTCAGGTGAACACAGTCACCGTATGTTTTACTGCTCAATTGTTTCTGTAACAGGAAACAGAAAACTCTACTTAGAGCAGGGGTGTCAAACTAGCGCCCACTGGTCGGATGCGTCACGCACCGAGCACGCCCACCTCAGCTTCGCAAAGGGGAAAAAATGTCATGAAACATCACATGACAGCAATGTGACATGGCAAGCTTGACATCCTTGACTTAGAGCAGGGGTGAAATCCAGCAGGTTCGGACAGGTTCTGGAGAACCGGTAGCGGAAATTTTGAGCAGTTCAGAGAACCGGCAAATACCACCTCTGGCTGGCCCCAGAGTGGGGTGGGAATGGAGATTTTGCAGTAACCTTCCTCTGGAGTGGGGTGGAAATGGAGATTTTGCAGTATCCTTCCCCTGCCATGCCCACCAAGCCACGCCCACAGAACCGGTAGTAAAAATATTTGGATTTCAACACTGACTTAGAGCATAGAGTATATAGATCCAAATTTGTAAACACTGCCATCTACTGGCTGAATACTACTGTAGTTGCATAGAAATTTATTCCAACAATGCTCTTATTTACCTACTGTGGTCTTTGTCTTTGACTGTTTTGGTCTGGCTTTGTCCTGTTTTGCAATGTGTGATACAATCTAGTAGTACAGCAGAAAGATATCTTTTGGCATGCTCAGGCCAGGGAAGTCCTGCTAGCACAGGGCCCCCCCAAGGCTGTGTGCTCTCCCCAATTCTCTTCTCTCTCTCTGTATACCAATGACTGCATCTCTAACGATCCATCTGTTAAACTACTGAAGTTTGCAGATGACACAACAGTGATTGGTCTCATTCGAGACAATGATGAATCCGCATACAGACGGGAGTTGAACAACTAGCCTCGTGGTGTGACTGGAACAATCTGGAACTGAACACACTCAAGACCGTAGAAATGGTGGTGGACTTTAGGAGAAACCCTTCCATACTTCCACCTCTCACAATACTAGACGACACAATATCAACAGTAGAGATCTTCAAATTTCTAGGTTCTACCATATCGCAAGATCTAAAATGGACACCCAACATCAAAAACGTCATCAAAAAAACACAACAAAGAATGTTCTTTCTGCGCCAACTCAGAAAGCTCAAACTGCCCAAGGAGCTGCTGATACAGTTCTACAGAGGAATTATTGAGTCTGTCATCTACACCTCTATAACTGTCTGGTTTGGCTCTGCAACCCAACAAGACAGACACAGACTTCAGAGGATAATTAGAACTGCAGAAAAAACAATGGCTACCAATCTGCCTTCCATTGAGGACCTGTATATTGCACGAGTCAAAAAAAGGGCTGTGAAAATATTTTCAGATTCCTCACATCCTGGACATAAACTGTTTCAACTCCTACCCTCAAAACGACACTATAGAGCACTGCACATCAAAACAACAAGAATAGTTTCTTCCCAAACACCATCACTCTGCTAAACAGATAATTCTCTCAACACTGTCAAACTATTTACTAAATCTGCACTACTATTAATCTTCTCATCGTTCCCACCACACATCTCCTTCCACTTATGACTGTATGACTGTAACTTTGTTACTTGTATCCTTACCATTTATATTGATATTGTTTCCTGATTGCTTATTTGTACCCTATGACTATCATTAAGTGTTGTACCTTATGATTCTTGATGAACGTATCTTTTCTTTTATGTACACTGAGAGTGTATGCACCAAAGACAAATTCCTTGTGTGTCCAATCACACTTGGCCAATAAAAAATTCTATTCTATTCTATTCACCACAGAGTAAACAAAGGGTACAGTCACCGCGTGTTTTACTGCTCAACTGTTTCTGTAACAGGAAACAGAAAACTCTACTTAGAGCAGCGGTGTCAAACTGGTGGCCCACTGGCCAGATCCGTCACGCACAGACCACGCCAACCCCAGCTTTGCGAAGGGGAAAAAATGTAATGAAATGTCACATGACAGCCATGTGACACGGCAAGCTTGATATCCTTGACTTAAAGCAGGGGTTTCCAATCTTGGCAACTTTAAGCCTGACGGACTTCAACTCCCAGAATTCCACAGCCAGAGAAGCTGGCTGTGGGATTCTGAGAGTTGAAGTCCGCCAGGCTTAAAATTGCCAAGGTTGGAGACCCCTGACTTAGAGCATAGACCAGTGATGGCTAACCTTTTTGCCGTCATGTGCCAAAAGCAGGGGGAGCGTGGGGGAGTTTCTCTTGCGCATGCCTACACCCATAATTCAATGCGTCCCACCCACCCATCCCGTACATGTGCGTGCGACCCTCCCTGTTCTTGGCATGCGATGACACGGTGGATCAGGTAGGCCCATTTTTCGCCCTCTTCAGGCTCCTAGAAAGCCTGGGGAGGGTGAAAATGGCCTTCCCCACCCTCCCTGGAGGCCAGAAACGGCCCATTTCCCAACTTCCGGTGGGCCCGAAAATCAGATGGCTGGTGCGCGCATGCACACTGGAGCTGAGCTAGGGCAATGCTTGCGTGCCCACAGATATGGCTCCATGTGCCACCTGTGGCACGCGTGCCATAGGTTCGCCATCACGGGGAAAAGACTATATAGATCCAAACTTGTAAACACTGCCATCTACTGGCTGAATACTACTGTAGTAGCATAGAAATTTATTCCAACAATGCTCTTATTCACCTTCTGTGGCCTTTGTCTTTGACTGTTTTGGTCTGGCTTTGTCCTGTAAAAGGAGGGGTAAAGCCTCTTTCAGCTTTTTCTACTTTTTTGCAATTTGTAATTGCAGTGTAATGTTTTTGCAGTCTTGTAGTACAGCAGAAAGGGATCTTTTGGCACGCTCGAGCCAGGGAAGTCCTGCTTTGTTATTCCCCCTGTTTTTGGGAGGAGCAAAAAAGCAACCCTATAGATCCAGCCAAGCACAGCCAAAATCAATTTGGTGCACTCTAGCTGAGCGATGAGCTGTTTCGTTCTTTTTTTTATTTGGCTTACTTTATTTTTTTATTATACGCCAGTTGCGCCCCTTTCTGGATCGGGACTCCCTACGCATGGTCACTCAAGCACTCGTCACTTCCCACCTGGACTACTGCAATGCTCTCTACATGGGGCTCCCCTTGGGGTGCACCCGGAGGCTGCAGTTGGTCCAGAATGCGGCCGCGCAGGGGATTATGGGAGCGATGGGGCGCTCACATATGACACCTCTCCTGCGCGAGCTGCACTGGCTTCCTGTGGTCTTCCGGGTGTGCTTCAAGGTATTGGTGACCACCTTTAAAGCGCTCCATGGCTTAGGGCCGGGGTATGTGCGAGACCGCCTTCTGCCGCCAATAGCCTCCCACCGACCGGTTCGCTCGCACAGAGAGGGCCTCCTCAGGGTGCCGTCGGCCAGATAGTGCCGGCTGGCGACCCCCAGGGGGAGAGCCTTCTCTGTGGCACCACCTGCCCTCTGGAATGACCTGCCCCCTGAGATACGCACGATATCAGACCTCCGGACTTTTCGTCGGGCCCTGAAAACACACTTATTCCATCTAGCCGGGCTGGCTTGATCCCATCCTCTCAGTTTTTAATTGGATTCGGTTTTAATTGGGTTGTTTTAAATTTTGGGCCAAAATTATTTAATTGTTTTTTAAACTGTTTTTTAAATTTTATATGCTATGTTTTATCTTGGCTGTGCACCGCCCTGAGTCCCGCAGGAGAAGGGCGGTATAGAAATAAAATAAAATAAATAAATAAATAAATAAATAAATTTATCTCATTTTGTTTCTACTTCTGCACAATCCAAAGCCAGCCCCATAGGCCCAGGAGAATGGCGACACCCTTTTAAAGTTTGCTTTGTGCTTTTTTCTTCTTTTGGCACATGAAGCCAGCCCAAATGGCCTAGCAGCCAGGCCGGGTACACCTCATCAGCAGTGGTGTTGTAAATGACCACATACAGAGGGGTTGAGAATATATGTGGTAATTTATTGCTTTACAGAGTGACATCATATAGTTTGTTACTACAAGTTACAGCGTACTTGGCAGCATATCATTGGCTCACAGAATCTTCCAGGTAACTTAATGGTTATCCTTTACTTCTTGCTTACTTAAGGGGGGCTGGACCAGAAGACCTCCAAGATCCCTTCCAGCTCTCAGGAATGCCGTGCGAGACGCAATCAAAACACAGCTACAGCCTTATTCAGCTCTTTTTGGCACGCTGGTTTATTCGCATCCGCATCCGGCTACACACTGTGATTCGTAAACACGATTGAAATCGGCGCTGCGTTACACCAAGAATGGGGCGTTTATATAGCCCATCTTTCCATTAACTCATTAGGACCGCGCCCTTGTTTGTTACTACGCCCCTCGTTTAGGGGCGTAGACCGCGCCCTTGTTTATTACCACACCCCTCTTTTAGGGGCGTAATTGGTCTTCAGCGTGTTCTGGAAGGTGCTGCCGCTGTGTCCTCCGGAACGGCCCTAATCCCGTCGCACCCGATACCACCACCCCACACCCTGCATACGGCCGCCTTCACCCAGTGCCACCACCACCAAGTATGTATATGTCCCTCGATGCTTTCAGCACGCGTTAGCGATGTCGAGCAGGTTGCCAGGCTCGACACCAGCTGTATTCTATTCTAATTCTAATATAACTGCAAATTGTGATATATATATATATATATTGTACTAATTGTAAATTAGAAAGCGATAAGTAGTCTTGTTTTTGTAATTCAAAGCAGTGTATCAATTCAGGGTAAAACACTTTCCAGATGGAATTGATGTGTGTGCAGCAGGAGTGGGTTTTACTTACCTTTACTACCGGTTCGCAACAGGGCTGCGCGTGTGCGCTTCTGCACATGCACAGATCGTCATTTATGATGTCCAGGCAGAGCCTCCCACCGATTTTACTACTGGTTCTATAGAACCGGACTGAGCAGGGAGCATCCCACCACTGGTATGCAGCCTACTTGAGATCTGCATCTGTTATACCTAAGGTGACCAGATGTCCCGCTTTTGGCGGGACAGTCCCGCTTTTGAACAATTTGTCCCATGTCCCGCGGCGTTTTTAAAAAGTCCCGATTTTTGGAAAGAATGCACGGCGCAGTGGTGGGTTGCTCCTGGCTGCCTCCTGAGTCCCATCTGATGGCTAGAGGGGAAAAAACTGTTTAAACTCTTGCCGTGGGGCTTCAAAGGGCCGCCCTACAGCTAATCAGTGTTAAAAGAAAACAAATGAGTAGACCGACGCCTGCAAAAATAGAAAAAACAGCCCCTTAAAGCTTCAGCATAGGTTAATTAGCACAAATAGATTAGATCGGCTTCCCGACTCTCAGCTGATTTGCTCTCAGCTGTTTTGCTCAGGGCTCTGTAGTTGCTAGCTGCAGAGTGCTGGAGATTTTTTCCCCCTAACTATGCTTTAAAAGCGAAACTGAAAGTAAAGCAGGGTCTTTGCTGCAACGTGGCAAAATGAGGCAGAGAGAGATTTCTTTTTCTTTTTCCTCACCAAAAAAAGTAGGTGCAAAACTGCAAACAATGGGAAATTTAGGGCAAAAGAGGAGAGTTCAAGATTTTAAAACACAAAAGAAAAAAAGCTCTATTTAACTAGGGAATTGTAATAATTGAGATACTATTAATTGTATATTGTGTTGAAAGCAGAAATGGTTAAGTTGTGGTTTGGAGGAATATATGGGGGAAATTATTTGGCTTATTATTATTGGTAAATATAATTAATTGATTTGTAAGAAATTGGATTGCATGGAAATAATTGGAATATTCATGTTCATATTGATTAATATACAAAAAAGATAGTTATATAACTAATTGATTTATATTAAAATAAATAATCTTCCGGGTGCGATTCAAGGTGTTAGTTATCACCTTTAAAGCGCTCCATGGCTTAGGACCTGGGTACCTACGAGACCGTCTTTTGCCACCAATAGCCTCCCACCGACCAGTTCGTTCTCACAGGGAGGGACTACTCAGGGTACCGTCAGTCAAATTATGTCAACTGGCGACTCCCAGGTGGTGGGCCTTCTCTGTGAGGGCTCCAACCGTTTGGAATGAACTGCCCCCGGAGATACGGAATATCCCTGATCTCCGTGCTTTAAATGTTATCTAATTCTGGGTTTTATTTAATTGACCAAACTAAGTAATAATTTTAATTAGCAATTTTATGATGTTTGTGTATCTATATTTTTCTTGACTGTACACCGCCTTGAGTCCTACGGGAGAAAGGCGGTATAGAAATATAATAAATAAATAAAATGTTGAATTTGTATTAAACAACTGTATTACATAATTACATATTTAACCAATGTGAGGATGGATATAAAAATAGATGACAATGGGAAGGGGGATAATATAGAATAGAAGGGAAAAATTGAATTTGATTAAGATTAGAGATGAGGATGAAGGGTAATATTGGTTTTTTAAAAAAATAGATGAGGAATAAATATGGCAAAAAGGAAATATAGAAATTGTAAATTTAATTGAAATTTAATTGAAACACTGTTTAAATTTGTGTACCAGCCAAATATTCTGTTCAAAGAAAATACATTGTATGTTTGTATGTGTTTCTAATTATTGCTATTTATTCATATTTGTTCTCTTTTATTCTTTAAAGTTTAACAATTCATTCTTTATCTTAATATCTTTATATTTGTATGGGGTTGGCTTTCTTCCCTTTCATCTTTTTTTTTGTACAGCAATCTTTCTCCTCAAACCTACCACCTCTCTCTTTTCTTTCCTTACTTTCTCTTCCCCCCCTCTTCTTCTCCTCCCTACTTCCTCTTCCTTTCTCCTTCTCCTCCTCTCTTCCTCCCTCTCTTACCCTCACTCCTACTCTAATTTCCCTTCCCTTCCTTCATCCCTCTCTATTGCTGTATCCTTTTATGCATATGGACTATTCAGAGGGTTGAAAAAGTTATTTTTGACTGGTCTGGTCCTCACACTTTTGACCAGTCCTCGAACTTACGACTGTCCTCACATTTTACATTTTTGCCCTATCTTGTCATCATGGTGAAGAGAAGCAGTTGTGAAATGAGTGACATGGTTGTTAAGAATGCTGCATGGGCATAAATGTGAGGATGGTCATAAGTGTGAGGACCAGTCAAAAGTGCGAGGACCTGTCAGAAATGACTTTTTTCTATACACATAGCCATGGCCACCCGGTCACATGACCAGCTAGCCACACCCACCCAGTCACATGACCTCCAAGCCACGCCCACAAAATGGTGGGTGTCCCGCTTTACCAATGTTAAAATCTAGTCACCTTAGTCATACCTAGAGTGAAATTTCTAATTAGAGGCTAGCAGTATCATATTGTCATAAAAACATTTGGGCAACTGAGTAGTTCTTGACTTACGACCATAGCTGAGCCCCAAATTTCTGTTGTTAAGCGAGGCAGTTAAGTGAGTTTTGCCTTACTTTAAAATTTTTCTTGCCATTTTCTTGATTACGTGACCATGGGAACGTGGCAACAGTGTGAAAACCGGCCATGTCACTTTTTAAGTGCCTTTGTCACTTCAAATGTTCATTAAATAATTGGTTGTTAAGTCAAGGACTACTTGTATATCTATGAATGTCAATTAGTCAAGCAGCCATAGTGATAACGAATCAAAAAGAGAATTCTGGTCCCCCTTTCTTTGCCAAATCCTGATATTTATTTTGGCCTGACATCCTTAAAACTAATCTGTTTTGGTCCTACCCAGCGGTGAAATTCAAAAATTTTCCCTACCGGTTCTGTGGGTGTGGCTTGGTGGGTGTGGCTTGGTGGGGGTGTCATGTGACTGGGTGGCTAACTTTTTTTTTATTTAAGCATTTTTTAACTAAAAAGTTTTTTAAAAAATTCCGACGATCAGCTGTGACAATCAGCTGTGACAATCAGCTGTGCCGCGTGATAATTGGAACCTTTTTTTTACTTTTTTAAAGCATTTTTTAACTAAAAAAAGTTTTTAAAAAATTCTGATGATCAGCTGTGACAATCAGCTGTGCCACGTGATCGTTGGAACCTTTTTTTAACTTTTTAAAAGCATTTTTAACTACTAGTTCAGGCGAACCAGCCCGAACCAGTAGCAATTCACCCCTGGTCCTACCAGATTAAGCCAGGAAATCTGCCTTTTTTCCACCCCACATAACAGGCTAGAACTAATGGCTCTAAATTTCCCACAGTAAGATATGAATCACTGGATGATTGGACATCCTCTCTATTTAACAATTACCCAAGAACCACATTAAAGAAAAATCATGATTTAAGTCTTAGTAGAAAAGCGAAATCAAACATCAGTTTGCTGCTGTCTTTACATTATTTTCTTCTATAAGAAACAAAATACTTTTCATCAATCGTATAAATATGTTTTATTTGCATATCAATACACAGGTAGTCTTACATAATAAATACCAGAGTTGATAATAAATAATAATGCGAGGTAGAAAAAAAATGTCAAGACTAAGGATGTACATCCTAAAATCCTTAGTTGTTATTGCAAAGTCCCTTTTCCATAAATAGTGTGATGGATATAATTAACAATTAAAATTGGTGTTTTAAAACAATCAGGTTCCTTCAATCCATGCTAATATTTAATAGGGAAACACTCCCCAAATGCACACATACACATGTAACAATATACCACAGCAAACATCCTGTTTTGTGTTGTAATTCCCATACATAATAACTTATCACAAAGAGTCATCAGTGGAAAACTTTTCTGCTTCGTCATTTTATGCCAAATGTGTATTTTTAACAAACTGAAAGCAGTGTAATAAACTGAACATCTGCACTTTGGACATATATATTTGTTTACATATTATTCTACTTTGTCCATAAGAAACATGTCCTTGGATTGCCACATCACAGGTTAACAGATAAGCAAAAATTGATCTTCCTGGTTTATCAATTTACAACTGTCCCATGGTAATGCTCTGATCTGGAGGAAGCTGGGTTTTCTCCCCGCCCAGATAAATATAGTAGTTATTACTCAGGATTGGATATTTATAGGAAGGCATTTGACATCCTGGACCACTGAAAAACATATCCCACAGTTCTCTGCATTTAACAGACATTCTCCAATAGCTGGCCATTAAAATCCCATAAAGGTTGTAATGTTTAGTGTAGGGGAGGCAACCTTAAACACTCAAAGAGCCACAAAAGTTCGAACCGGAAGCCCCGGTTCCCGTTCTATTCTGGAGCCAACCGGAAGTCCAGTTCCCCCACCATAGAGTCTCCTCCTAGCTTGACCTCTTTTTTCCTCTACCTGTCCTAACCGAAAGCCCTATCAATTGTGGAGCCGACCGGCGACAGGGAGCCACAGCAGAGGGATGAAAGAGCCACATGCAGCTCCAGAGCCATGGGTTGCCGATCCCTGGTTTAGTGGATGTCCAACCTCAGTCTGAGGATAATGAAAGATCAATTTCCCATGATTTCAAGCCAAAACAACAAGCAGGCTTTAGATGACCCTGAGAAGCAGTTGATGATCTGTTTTGAAACAGAAATTGTGGTTGACACAGTTGGGTAATAGTGAAGAAAAAAAAAAGATTTGATTTTTTTAAAAAATTGAAGTATCAAAAGTGATGGAAATGCGACATAAGTTCACCATAGAAATCTCTCCATCTCTTTCCAGCATTAAATGCAGTGGTGGGATTCAGCCGGTTCTCTCCAGATCGGGTGAACCAATAGCGGCGACTGCAGGAGGCTCCGCCCACCTGCCTGGATGTAACATGCGAGCACTGCGCATGCACAGAAGGCCACATGAAAGCTCACATTTGCGAACCGGTAGGGAAGGTAAGTGAATCCCACCGCTGATTAAATGTCTATCCCTGTCAAATCCACCACTATTTTGAGGAAGAGCGTGTCATCTTTGAGGTAGCTGGGAATCTCAGTATGGCTGGCAAATAGAGGGCTTCCACTGGCCACATTGAGTTTCTGGTGAGGTTGCTGGAAAGAGGTGCTTTGGGGATCTGGGAGGAAGGTCTCCATCAGAGGCGACTTCCTTCGTGTGGGATCCAAGAGAGAGAAGGTGACCTTCTGTCGGAAAGGCCAAGGCAGAATGTCATCGTAAGGCCCTTTGGCCAAAGCCAGGAAGAGCGAAAGATGGCCACCTTTGCCTACACCATCTCCATCAGGGTACAGTCGGACGTAGAGGCGGTATCCGAAAGGATGGGTGGCGAAAGCCGGAGAGAAGATGGAATTCCTTTTCCCACTTTTGGCATCCTTCAGGAGTTTGGAGAAATTCTCTACTTTCCAAATCAAGATTCCATCAGTGCTGGCCAGCTCTTGAGTAGATGGTACAGAACCTTTGGTTCCATGAGGGTTGTTACGTGTTTCCTGAGAAATTTTGAGCAACTCCTCATACTGGGAACAGCAGTGTTGGAGCGTTTTCACATTGGAGACCTGCTGATTCAGCTGCCGGCGCAAAGATGCAACCATCAGCTCCATTGCCTCCATACGCAGCTGGACAGCTTCGATGTTCAGTGAAGGACCACCCTAGAGAAGGAGAAGATAAGCTCACATCAGGAAAAAGCCCAAAATTGGAGGCACAAAACCAAGTCAGTTCTCTCTCCCCATACCACTGTTCTCAAAAGTGCTACTGTTTTCCTCTTTGCTCATAGGTTCTAAATCAACAGGACCTTACAATAAAAAACTACCCTTTCTCTAAGCATTACCTCATGAAGTTTCTAAATTCATAGGACCTTACAATAAAATCACCCTTTCTCTAAGTCAGTTCTCTCTCCCCATACCACTGTTCTCAAAAGTGCTACTGTTTTCCTCTTTGCTCATAGGTTCTAAATCAACAGGACCTTACAATAAAAAACCACCCTTTCTCTAAGCATTACCTCATGAAGTTTCTAAATTCGTAGGACCTTACAATAAAATCACCCTTTCTCTAAGCATTACATTATGAGTGAAATTTGTTCATGTTGCGCTTCCATGTTTTGATTGAAAAACCCCATTTTCTCTTGAGGTTTCTCAAAGTTCTCTTCTTCAATCTTTCAGTACTTCTTTCTACAATTGGCTAGGTTCTCTTTGGAACCTAGTGGCATCTTAAGACTATATGAAGGGTCCACATAGTGGCCAACCAGATGCATTTTTAACTCAAAAAAATAAATAAATGACAAGAGTCCATAGGCTTGAGGCTATGGCCTCTTGTATTGTTGCTTCCCAGCAACTGATATTTAAGATCTCTCCATGATTCAGGCAATAGACTAGAACAAGGGTCAGCAATCTGCGGCTCTGGAGCCACATGTGGCTCTTTCACCCCTCTTCTGCGGCTCCCTGTCACTCAAAATATGCGTCACAACTGCCAATGTGCGACACCCGTAGGCATGCAATTTACTGAGCTTTTCAACTCCTGGTGGGCCAATCATGAATAAATCCAAGAAAAGAAAAGTTTCAGAAGAAAACAGAATGTTTAATTCAACTACATATGCTAGTTTTGTGGCCGCTCAAGAAATAGGCAGGTTTTGTGGCTCCCGGTGTTTTCTTTTCTGTGGGAAACGGGTCCAAATGGCTCTTTGAGTGTTTAAGGTTGCAGACCCCTGAACTAGAAGGTACATGACCCCTGATCTGGTTCCTGTGATGCTCCATGAATTCTCATTCTCCATAAATGTGTCCAACGCCTTCATAAAACCATTTAAATTGGTATTTATGCCCTTCCGGGAATGATCATTTAAAATTGACCACTGAACGATGCATGGGTAAAGAATTAGGCTTTCAAAGTTTATTCAGTAACTTACCATAATAGGGGCAGTGACGCTCCAGTGTGCTTCCTTCTCTTTATTCTCATTTTGGTCTTCAGGAATCAAAGTGGCATTTTTTGTAGTTCCGATAGGTGCCTCAGGGAGGCATAAATGCTCCTAAAATTAAAAATCGGGACAGCATGGTTCAAACTAGGGTTTTTGACACTTGATCACGACTCTGACACATAAACCAGATTGAGAAGTTCTAAAAGCTTCCAAGTCCATGACGCATTTTAAAGTTTTTAACTCACACGGCTTTCTTCTGACAAAGATTCCAGGGAGTTGTACATTAGTAGCCAGATAAGCCCTTTTTTAGGTATTGCTAGTCTAATGCCCTCATAACAACAATACATCAGCTTGTATCTGGGATACACACTTCCCAGTCTTTCTTTCATAAATTGTCACATAGTTCTAGCCCTTTCCTCAAGGAAGATATGGATTTTTTATTTTTAATCCAGGAAATATTTCATTTAACCATTAACTTCATTTAAAACATATGAAGAACGGTTGCTGGATTTGGGTATGGCTAGTCTAGAGGAAAGAAGGACTAGGAGGAACATGATAGCAGTCTTCTAATATCTAAGGAGCTGCCACAAAGAAGAGGGGATCAAACTATTTTCCAAAGCACCAAAAGGTAGGACAGGAAGCAATGGATGGAAACTAATCAAGGAGAGAAGCAAGCTGGAATTAAGGAGAAACTTCCTAAAAGTGAGAACAATTAACCAGTAGAACAGCTTGCCTTCAGAAATTGTGGGTGCTTCATCACTGGAGATTTTAAAGAAGAGACTGGATAGCCCCTTGTCTGAAATGAATGATATAGGCTCTCTCGCTTGGGCAGGGGGTTGGACTAGATGACCTCCAAGGTCCTTTCTAGCTCTATTCTGAATCTGAACCTGAATCTGAACTGTTGGGGTTTTATTACCAACATTTTTCATCATATTAGTAGTAGTATTAATTATGAAGATTGCCATCCACACTTATGGACCAGTTCATACCTAGTATCGTATTAAATCTTAATGAGATATTAATATATTTTTTAACAGTGAACTTGAGGGCTGACTGAAAAGCAATGAAAAGGGACTATGTTCATTGAAAATACCTGGTATGATTTCAGAGTTCCCGTCCACCTGCAGTCAAAATTTGGGCAGGCAATCTGTGTGTCGAGAGCGTCGTTCTCTGCTGCTCTGTCACTATGGAACTGGAAAGTGAAAGATTCAAGAAGTCAGATGACAATGATAAGAGTTGATCATGGTAACATTAAATCCATACCCTCCCTTCTAACATTAATTTCCACCAATAGGATGATCTCTACCATTAGGTGGACTGAGATAGTAATGCCAGACAGTAGATCCTGAGAATTAATGGCAAGATGTCCCAAAGGCAACTTCCTAGTTTTTCTTTGAAGACATTTCACTTCTCATCCAAGAAGTTTCTTCATCCAGTCAGAGCTGAAGAAACTTCTTGGACGAGAAGCGAAACGTCTTCAAAGAAAAACAAGAAAGTTCAGTTGCCTCTTGAAAAAGCACATTTAGGACCTAGACCTGAGACTCTCCATAGACATTTAGTGGGAAGATCTTACAGAAAAGGGTGAACGCCATATAGATCAAGGGTCTCCAACCTTGGCAACTTTAAGACTTGTGGACTTCAACTCCCAGAAATCCTCAGCTAGCAAAGCCAACTTTGCTGGCTGAGGAATTCTGGGAGTTGAAGTCCACAAGTCTTAAAGTTGCCAAGGTTGGAGTCTCCTGATATACATGACTTGAATTCTAAACTCTGTGTGGTGGTGTATCTTCTGCCATGGGTAGTGAAGTTTCACTTTGGTCCAGCTTTTGTCCACCCCACAGCCTATCTTTTAAGATACAATTCCTCTCCCGCCACTAGATGGAACCTCCATTATGCGAATCAATCATATGACTTCTTTTGGCTTAGCAATGGAGGTGCACTCATGCCTTGTGGAGCACATTTTTGAGAACATCAGGAGAACCCCAACCCTGCTAGAACAAACCACCAGCCCATCTAACCCCGCTACGTTTTATGACTTTACAAGGCTACACTAATTTCCAAGGGAGAAAGAATTCTCTAGAACAGGGGTCTCCAACCTTGGCAACTTTTAAGGTTGTTCAGGTCTGAGGACAATTATGTTGAAACTCACCTCTTTGAGATGCAAGACCTTCTTACACGTAAGGCAGGAGACTATTCTCTCTGAGTCCCTGAGGAAGAAAAGAAAGGAAAAGGTGAACTGAGTGAAAATCTAACAACAATACATTTTGAAAGGACTCTTGTCCCACACAGAACCCTTCCAATCACCTGCTGCTTCCATCCTTCAACACGTCCTTCATTCCACTTATCTTTTGGCTCTTCCTTTATAGTTAGGCAATATAACTCCATTTTATGATTTGATTAGTCAAATCCATTTCATTTTAGGTCTGTCCCTCCTTAACCAGGAAAATAAAAAACAGTGCTCAAGGCATCCAGCAATAAAACCCAACAGCAGGGCAGAATTCTGAGGAAAACCTCGTTCATTTGTCAAATTAAAAACTAACAGGGCATTTGAATACAGAACAGGAGAGAGCTGTTTTTATAGATTCTGTATTTTTATATTTATATTTGAAATGTAATACAGATTATGAAAATACAGAATCTATAAATACCACATGGGGATAACCCAAAAAACGTAGGGGAATTGGAACATAGATTGTACTGTAATTTATTTTATTAGTCGTATTTCTATGCCGTCCACTCTCCGAGGACTCTGGGCGGCTTACACCAAGGACAGTATACTAAATAGCATATTGCCCCCTAACAATCTGGGTCCTCATTTTACCCACCTTGGAAGGATGGAAGGCTGAGTCAACCTTGAGCCGGTGAGATTTGACCCGCTGAGCTGCTGAACTAGCAGTCAGCTGAAGTAGCTGCAGTACAGCACTCTAACCACTGCACCACCTCGGCTAATTGTTATAATTATAATTACATATTTATAACATCATTAATAATTATGATTTAATAATTATTATGAATATAGAACTAATTAAGGTAGTAATTAATTAAGGAACTTAGCCCGAAATCTGGTGAAAAATTATGTATTAAACAGGCAGATGCCTGAATTTTTTTTTTTTAAAAAAAAGAAAAATAAACTTAATTCACAATTCATTCCAATCCAGAGAAATGGTTGCTGACAAGTGGTCAGTCCCTATTAAGATCAGAACCAAATACCGGTCTGAGAAAAATTTATCTTTGTGAGCCATAGAAATGCCAAACGACTTGATGGCACATAACCAATCAATCACTCTTGAGCTTGGAGGTTCTGTCTGTCTGTCTGTCTGTCTGTCTGTCTATCACATAACCAATCAATCACTCTTGAGCTTGGGGGTTCTGTCTGTCTGTCTGTCTGTCTGTCTATCACATAACCAATCAATCACTCTTGAGCTTGAAGGTTCTGTCTGTCTGTCTGTCTGTCTGTCTGTCTGTCTATCACATAACCAATCAATCACTCTTGAGCTTGGGGTTCTGTCTGTCTGTCTGTCTGTCTGTCTGTATGTCTATCACATAACCAATCAATCACTCTTGAGCTTGGGGGTTCTGTCTGTCTGTCTGTCTGTCTATCACATAACCAATCAATCACTCTTGAGCTTGAAGGTTCTGTCTGTCTGTCTGTCTGTCTATCACATAACCAATCAATCACTCTTGAGCTTGAAGGTTTTGTCTGTCTGTCTGTCTGTCTGTCTGTCTGTCTATCACATAACCAATCAATCACTCTTGAGCTTGGGGGTTCTGTCTGTCTGTCTGTCTGTCTGTCTGTCTGTCTGTCTATCACATAACCAATCAATCACTCTTGAGCTTGCGGGTCTCTCTCTCTCTCTCTATCTTAGCTACCAATAAGAAAAGGAGGCAAAGATTTTCCCCCTTGGAACCAAAAAGGGCTTTTCTGCCAAATTATTACCGGTAAGAAGGGCAAATATTCTGAGAATTCAAGCTGCCACGGTCGAGAAACGCCGATCTAAGTCTAACCGCCAACTCGCCAAGTCAGAAAACCCGTGTCACAAATTTGTGTCCCCAGGAACACAACACACAACCCAACCGGCAAATCCAGATGTACGAAAAAGTCGATTTTCCTCTACACGCCGCCCCCCCCCCAACCTCCCCCCACACGGACTTAGTTCCAGTACAATTTTCAGCCTTCTCCGCCCGCACGCCGGACCCTTTCGAGTTCTGGCTGAGCCTGATGGGGCTCGTAGTCCGAAAGCCTGCATGGAGAGGGGACGGGGGGGGGAAACGGGCACCCCCAGGTCGCGATTCTCCCTGCCTTCTCACCCACCCGCCCCAAAGATCCTCCTTGCCCCTCACCTGAAGAGCCCTTTCACGCATCTCCGGCAGTAGCGATGCCCGCATTCCGCCTGTTGCGGGTTGGTCAAGAGGAACCCGCAAGCTTGGCACAGCAGCCCGACTTTGCCCAGAGGATCCATGGGCATCACGGAGCCGCGGAGCTTTCCCATCATCCACGAGCCGAGCTGGTCCCTCCAGGCGAAGTTTCCCAAGTTGGTCTCCGGATCGATCTGCCCCGCCCGTCGATCCGTCCGTCAATCAATCAAATAGATCTACCTATCAATCTATCTTTCTATCTATATCCCTTTCCACTCTTCCGTTCCGCTTCGTAAGCTGACTCCGCCGGCAGCCAGGCGGGTGGAGAGCCTTTATAGGCGGCGCCGCTGCTGCCCGCTCCACGCGTGACTCATCCGAATACGCACGAGGGAATCCCAGGGCCCGGAGCCAGCTTTCGTCGTCGGGGCAGCCGGGTGAGGTTGCGTGCTGGAAAAGGACGGTGGGCGGAGCCCCGACGTGGGGGGGAAATGCCTCGACTTGTCCGGACGTGCGGGAGACGTGCAAGAGACGGAGCAATGGGGGAAATGCCGCTTGGAGGGTTTTTTAAAAAGGGAAAAAAAAAAAAAAAAAAAAGGAAAGCGAATATCTAACAATCCGGGAAGGGGAAATTAAGCGAGGGGAATAGGAAAGAAAGAAAGGAAAAGAAAAAAAGAACTCAAAGGGCGTGACTTGGGAAATGGGTTGGCCCAGAAAGCTAAGAGCCTTGGTAGTACAGTGGTCTAAAGCACCCTGTTGTTAAGACCAGCTGCCTGCAATTACTGCAGGTTCCAATCTCGCCAAGGCTCAAGGTTGACTCAGCCTTCCGTCCTTTCTAAGGTAGGTAAATTGAGGACCCAGTTTGTGGGGGCAATAAGCTGACTTTGTATAAAATATACAAAAGGATGAAGGCTATTGCTTAACGCATTGTAAGCCACCCTGAGTCTCCGGAGAAGGGCGGCATATAAATAAAATAAAATAAAATAAATAAGAAAGCGAATCCTGCTTTGCTTTCATGCTGTCCTACCTCGCAGGGGTTTGTGGGGAATCAGGAAGCGGAGGCAGGGGAAAGCAATCGATCTGCCGTCCTGGCCCTCCTTGGATTTCGCTTTCATCGTCATCCTCTTTTAATGACCCCCCTAATAAATCCTTTGAATCCGGGCAACTGAATGGAGCTGAGTGTTTACTGCCCGGATGCCCTTCCTGTTGCCAATCCTTGGATTCCCTTTCTTCCTATCGATCAGGAGGCTGATTTGCCCTCCTCACACTATCTTACTGTAGGGAAGTTAGCACCCACCCCTTTCCTAGAGGAATGAAATATTTTGGGAAATATTAAAAAAGGCAGAATATTATGTTTCCCTGGATGAGAAATAGAGAAGCATGTTTTAAAGACCAAGCAGCTCCCATCTTCCTGCCCCTCCCCACCCTTTGTCAATGGGCCAGAGGCAGAAACTCAGTCTTTGTCAATGGACCATCATCTACAACACAATAGGACCCATCTAGCAACAGAAACTCACCACATGGCACCTGGGAAGATTACATCAACCAGCAAGGCTAGCTAAGACCCCCACCCCCTGGGAGTCTGACAACCAATCAGGATACTCTTTCGGGGGCCCAGGAAGTTCAAAACCAGAGAGGGCATAAAACCCGGGGACTCACTGTGTCTTGTCCCCTTTTCTGTTGAGGAACTCAAGCCATGTGATCCTGTCCACCATTAAACCATCTTTCCAAGCAGTCTCTATGTTTCCAGTGTCTTTTTCCCCACTTGGAGCTGAAGCCAGAAGGATATTTCTTCCTACACCTCCCATCGATTAGGACGCTGATTTGCCCTCCTCACACTATCCTACTTCGCAGGGGTGGGGTGCCAGTCCAATATTTTCATCACCAGACCAGGTGATACACCCTTTGTGCTACAACTCCCACCATCCTTAGCTGACATGCCCATAGGCGATCACTGTTTCAGAAGTGTTCAGTGGGGAGAGCAGGAAGTGACACCAGGGCACCCAAATATGCCTGTTTCGACACACACACTAGGGATCGATTTATGCCATCCTTTGAGTGGGTGGCCATAATAAATTGGCCTTACTAAATCTAATAAATCATCATCTTCATCCAGCTGTGGAATTTTAGGTTAGAAAGCCTGTCCTCATTACTGCAATATTGGTACAACCCGGTTGATCTTGATGCTAGTCTAGAATAATTGTTCTCAATGTTGGCAACTTTAAATTGTGTACAGGGACTCACAGAATTCCCCAGACAGCATATGTCTAAGGGAGGATTAGAACCGGTATTTCCTAACTGCTAGTTCAATATCTTCCCCTTTTACAGCACACTGGGTCCTGACTGTGAGAGAAGGACCTCCAAATGTAACTGAAGGAGAATCTCGAACCTGTGTCTCCCTAGTGCCAGTATAACATTTTCACCATTAGACTGTGTTGAGAGGGAAGAATTGGCCTACAGTTCCCAAGAGAGCATCCGTGGCTGAAGGGGAACCTAGAACCTGGGTCTGGGTCTCCCTAGTGCCAGCCCAACTCTTTCACCACTGGACCAGGTTGAGAAGGAAGAACTGGCGCACAGTCCCCTAAAGAGTTTCCGTGGCTGAAGGGGAACCTAGAACCTGGATCTCCTTGATGTAAGCCCAACATTTTCACCACTAGATCATTATGGGAAAAACTGGCTCACCGTTCCCAAGGGAGCATCTGTGGCTGAAGGGAACTTAGAACCTGGGTCTCCCTGGTGCCAGTCCAACTCTTTCACCACTGGACCAGGTTTGGGCACACAGTCCCCAAAAGAATTTCCATGGCTGAAGGGGAACCTAGAACCTGGAGCTCCTTGATGTAATCACTAGACCATTGTGGGGAGAACTGGCCCATCATTCCCAAGGGAGTATCTGTAGTTGAAGGGGATTCTAGAACTTGAATCTTCCAACTTCTACTCAAGCATTTTCAGTAGTACCCACCTTGATTCTCCATAATCCCCATTCTTACAATATTATCATATGGTAAGATACTAACTGGAGGACCCATTTCCCCCCCTATTATAAGGAAATCCTGTCCTCCCTTCTCAAAACAGTGCCTGGACATGACGAAATCCAATCAAGGTCAGTGATTTTGATCGCTAAATTTTTCAATATAAAGCACTTGCATTAAGAGCATTATCCAAACCGATCAGTTATTTAGAATGGCATGATAATTTGATGAAGGTTGTTAACTTTACATCTCAACCTGGTTAATGCCTATACAGAATCAAGACTTTGGTGTGAAGGAAGCCCCACATTGGAAGTTAATTATAGGACATGGCTATAATTATAAATGTGAGTCAGAAAAAAACGTGACCCCCCTCACAGGCACAAGCTGGAAATAGCGAGCTGATGGTTTCACTGAAACTTTGATTTCATTTTGCTTTTTGTAAAGGAAATAAGTGCCTCAGATCATTTGTATTTCCAACACTTTCTGGAGAAATTAGGGGAAGGAAAAGGAAAGGAATACTCTGGCAATATATCCGAGCACAGCTGTTTTTTATTATTGTTTCGTGGAAATGATTCATTCTATATTTAAAAAAAAAAATTATTGGTTTGCAAAATAAATAAGCTCTATTACTGGAAAGACTCCCCTATAAGTGGATGATTCAACCCACTCCCCCCTTTTCACCAACTCTGCGTATTTGGAGAAGAGAGGTTTTTTTAAAAAAACTATGTTCACTGGCTGCTTTCATTCATTTGACTGGAGCTACTGCTAAAAAAATAATTAAATAGCTCAAATTGGTCACAAGCTTATTCTTGTGATGCCCTCTTTTGAAAGGAAATGGATCAGTTCCTATATCACTCTGAAAGATGTCCCAAAAGTGCTTTTTTTTTTCAGGAGGCAATTGGACTTTTCTTGTTTTTTCTTTTGAAGACATTTCGCTTCTCATCCAAGAAGCTTCTTCAGCTCTGACAGGATAATGGGGAATGGAATCCTGTCAGAGCTGAAGAAGCTTCTTGGATGAGAAGCGAAACATCTTCAAAAAGAAAAACAAGAAACTCCAGTTGCCTCCTGAAAAAAAAAAGCATCTTTGGGACAACCATGACCTGGATGACTGAGAATCTCTACAGACTCTGAAAGATGGTTTGCTTAACCATGGCTTGTTGTCTGAACCATGTTTGCTTGGATTCTATCAGTGGTGGGTTGCCCACGGTTCACACCGGTTCTATAGAACCGTTAGTAAAACCGGCGGGAGGCTCCGCCCACCGACCCCAACGTCATCAAACGCTTCTGTGCATGCGCAGAAGAGCGCGTGCGTGGCCCTGTTGCAAACCGGTAGTAAGGGTAAGTAGAACCCACCCCTGGATTCTATCAATGTGCTAAGCCAGTGTTTCTCAACCTTGTCCACTTTAAAACCTTGGGACTTCAACTCCCAGAATTCCCCAGCCAGCTGGGAGCTAGAAGTCCACACTTCTTAAAGTTACAAAGGTTAAGAAACACTGCACTAAGCCACTCCACCAACAACTGGACGGACGGCAAACATCAGCCCTAGAACAAGGGAAGGAGGCAGAGAGTTTAAATTTCACCTCAACTCAGAAGTTATTTCCTTGATCTCTCCCTGATTCGCAAGGTGGCTGTGAGGAAAAAAATCAGAGAGGGGAGCATTCCTCATACTCCAGTAAAGAAAAGATAAAAGGATCTGAAGGGAGTAGGTCAAAAAAGTCAAGATGTTGTCTACAATTATGTGATCAATCCCCATCTTTCCCCATCTTTTTACTCACATTAATAAGGACAGGGGGTGGGGAATTCCTGTGGGTTTCCATGAAACAGGATATCGGTGTAATAAATCCATAAAAGGTATCACCCCAAGTGAAAATGTCACTATATTTTTTTTTAAATCCATCTAACAAGGAAGCCAGGCAAATCTGTTTCAAGGAACAAGAGCTAACCCTTTCCTTTCCCACCCATCCTATAATCCGTTAAATAAAAGGGAATGATTCATATGTAAAACACTCCTTGAAAGAATCTGCACATTCATCCTTACCCTACACAGAACAGGCAAAATCCAAGCTAGCCCCTAAGACATTTACGTAACAGTATCAGCAAACAGCCGCCTCGGGGTTATAAAATTGTAAGCGTAGCCTTGGAAGGAAACATAAGAAGGCAACCTATGCCACGGATGAGTAATGCACTTTTTTTCCCCTTCCCCATAAAACCTTAAAAAAAAAAAAATCTGGAAAAGCCCCTGTGGAGCTTTTTTTTAAAAAAAAAAGTGCTGGAGAAGATAACAACAAAAAGGTAAGCGAGTTCACGGTGACATCTGAGGTTTTCACAGGGAAATCCCAGCTCCTGAATTGCTCCAGAAGTCTGCTTCCTATGCCAAGTAGATAGGCGGGAAAACCCGGTGACTTTGTCCTAAAGACAGAAAGTCGGAGTACAAAAAATAAAATAAAATAAATCCTAACTTCCTAAAGCAGCTGAGAGGATCCAGTTGCAGTTACTGGAAAAGTGATTTGAGATCCTAGTATTTAGATTTGGGGAGAAGGGTTACTTTGAAATTGGCTAGTTGGGAAAAGACTGGGACATTGAAAAATGGGGAGGGGGTGGGATTGTTGGACAGAAGAAGAGAGGAATTAGGCAATCCAGAAGGAGAAATCAAATGCTGTGAGGGTTTAGTTTTGTTTTTCCCAAAAGAGGAGAAAAGAAACACCAAATTATTTTGGAATTATTTCCCCCTTTTGAGAAAGAAGAGTGGAACATAGTGACAGTTAGAAATATCAACTGTAAACAATTGATCCTCTTTGTTCCTCTTGTTATTACAGTATTGTTATTATTTACTTTATTCATTAAACATGAAACTCAGTCAACTGAACATTCAAAAATGCATCACAAATACCATTGACTTATTATTATTATTATTATTATTATTATTATTATTATTATTAATTTAATCTTTAGTGAGATTCACAGCCTTTGAGGCTGATTAATAGCTCAGCAACTCGAGTCCTAACCAAGGACCTAGGAACTGTTAAGCTATTGTCGGAGGATGTAAGCTGTTCCGAGTAAGGTGTTTTTTTGTAGAGTCAAAATGTTCAAGTCCAGTAAATTTAGAATTTCTAAATAGCAGGGTAGCCCTTTGGATATTGCTCCAAGGGCTCCAATTACAATTGGGACAACACACAATTTCTTTTCCATAGTCGCTCAACTTCAATTTGTAAGTCCCGGTACTTTGTGATTTTTTCTTGCTGCTTATCTTCAATCCGTGCATCACCAGGTATTGCAATGTTAATGAACCATACTTTTTTCTTTTCAACTATTATTATGTCAGGTGTGTTGTGGACCAAGTGCCTGTCAGTCTGAATCCTAAAGTCCCATAAAATCTTGAGTTTCTCATTCTCTAAAACTTTCTCAACCTGATGTTCCCAGTGGTTTTTGCTGTACTCAAATCCAAACTTCTGGCACAATTTCCAGTGAATGATCTTAGCAACACGGTCATGGCGTTGTAGGTAGTCAGTTTGTGAAATTTTGCTGCACCCACTGATCAGGTGGTCTACTGTCTCATCTTTCTCATTGCAGAGGCAGCATTTGCTGTTGGTGGTAACATGTTGAATTTTTGCCTTCATGCAGTTTGTGGTTAGGGCTTGTTCTTGAGCTGACAAAATAAAGCTTTCTGTTTCTTTTTTCAGTACTCCTGATCTTAACCAGTTCCAAGTTAGTTTCTGCTCAGCTTTGCCTTCAATACTTTTCAAGTATTGGCCATGCAGAGCTTTGCTTTTCCAATTTTCACAATTGTGTAGAATTGTAATCACAATTCTATTTATAAAATTGGAGAAGGCTAATCTGGATTTTTTGTTTAAGGGCTACCCTTACTTTGTAGCCTTGATCTATTAGCCTATTACTAATAATATGTACACTGTGAGCTCATGTACCGAATTCCTTGTGTGTCCAATCACACTTGGCCAATAAAGAATTCTACTCTACTCTACTCTACTCTACTCTACTCTACTCTACTCTACTCTACTCTACTCTACTCTACTCCACTCCACTCCACTCCACTCCACTCCACTCCACTCCACTAAGTTGATGCAGGAAGAACATTCTTTATTGTACCTTTTTAGTGATGTTTCTAATGTTAGGTGAGGTGACCATTTCAAATCTTGGGAGATTGTAGAATCCAAAAACTTGAAAGATTCTGATACCATTAGATTAATCTTATTCTTTCAACAATAGTGAGTCAAGGCTGCACTCATTTGTAGCCTTCAAAACTTTAATAATATAAGCTTCCTTACTGATATAATTGTTTTAACTTCAAGTAAATGAAAGCCAACATCTGCAATTTCTTTAAAAAAATTTTTTAAATGCTAATAAAGTTTTTGATATGATTTTCTGGAGGTTTCTTGACTCATTCTGAGCCGCTGAAGTTTTGTCTCGTGATCAGCATATTTTATTTTAATCCAGAATCATGTGTCATTGTTACAAGTGAGAATTTCCTTTTTAATTGAACACATGTCATGAAATGTAGCGAGTATGTTTTTTCCCTTTGTTTCTTTTGATTTGGGCTTCGGAACTCCGATTTATACTTTTTTTATTTATTAGAAGAATTGCAGTAGGAGAAGAAAAATCAGATGTTTCTAGATGAGTCAGAATTTTCAGTTCTAATTCTTACTTATACAGGAGTTTCTGAGGTGAGGGTATAAAAAAAAACCTTCAAGCTGGTAGGTGTGACCATATGATTGATATACTGTATGCAAAACCAAATTTAAGCAAGAATGGTTTCCATACATTGCGCACCGTAGCAGACATAATCCTTACTGTCTGGCTTTTAACAGGGCCTGAATGTTTTCAAATATTGCAAATTAGCAAATGTGCAAAAATCAGGGAATCAGAAATCAGTAATTTGCCTTTTAAAATTTTCCTTCCTTCCTTCCTTCCTTCCTTCCTTCCTTCCTTCCTTCCTTCCTTCCTTCCTTCCTTCCTTTCTGTTTTTCAGGTGTTTCAATTTTGTTAAATTTGCTCCTTTTGTTTGCTTTTATCAGCACACACACACACACACACAAAGTAATAATACAAAAGACCATGGGTGGGTTCCACTTACCTTTGCTACCAGTTTACAATGGGAGCTCTCGCATGTGGTGAGCTTCTGTGCATGCGCAATGTCCTGAATAATATCTGGGCGGGTGAGCAGAGCCTTCCACCACCTCTACTATCGGTTTGCAAGATCCAGAGCGAACCAGTAGCAACCCACCACTGAAGAGATCTTAATATTAATCGTCAGTTTCATATTGAAACTGTTGTCTCATAATGATTTCTTTGATATGAAATACAAGAGACCTTTTTATGTTATTTTCAATTTTGGATGAAAAATTAAGTAACTTTTTGCTTGTTATTTGACATCTTATTATTATTGACAGACATTTTACTTCTTCTTATTTTCAATATTTTAAGCTTTCTAAATAATGGAGTGTTCATCATTTATAATCATAATATATATTTATAATATGATATCATAAACATATATTTACAATATATGATTATAAATTATAAACACTCCATTATTTAGAAAGCTTAAAGTATTGAAAATAAGAAAAAGTAAAATGTCAGTCAATATTAATAGGCGATGTCAACATTACAAGCAAAAAGTTGTTTAATTTTTCATCCAAATTTCTATTGAAATAATACCATGTATGAAGATTTATAACATTACAATAAAAGGAAAAAAGGGGAAGGTTTTAATCATATGTTCCTCTCCCAAACTTCATTAATGTTTGAGTTTGGCGTCGTCTATGGTTATTCTATAAATTCTATAAATTAGACATTGTAAAAGGAGAGCTATAAAAATCATGACAAAAAGTGAGAAAGATTATGAACTAACATATTTTGCTAAAAGGCATAATTGTTCATGCACCGCAGATCATTTATGCCTTTTTATAAAATGTTAATAACTTAATGAATGCCTTTTAATAAAATTTATTAGTTGGAAAAGTTGCTATCAGACACCTTCTATAAATTCGAATAAATCACTTTTGATAGCCGTAGAGCTCAGAAACCATTTTGACCTATTAAGGAGTCCTTATCTTTTTTTTATGGTATATTGATGTAAACTTTCTCATTTAGTAAATTTGAATTTATTTCCTACTTTATCACAATAAAAATACTGCATTCAGTCATATGGGCTACCATTCTTTTGAAATAAATATGATGAAAATTCTTTAGATTCTGAAAGCGAATAGTATTTTAAGAAGTTTTCTTGTTAAGTTCCCTTCATGTTATTTCATGAAAAGTTTTTTTTCCCTGAGTGTACTGTTATGTAACTATCTGTGGGAGGGGAATCCTCTGAAATTTTCCCTGCATGGATTACAAATGTTGATTGGAAAGGTAAATCAGCTAATGACTTGCGTGTGCTTATCAGCAAGCATCAGATTTAAAACTGATTAAGATTACTATTTGGAACAAGCTTATCTGAATTCGTTTCCTCAGCTTGAAGGCTGTTCTATGACCTCACTGGGCTGTTGTGGGATCCCTCTTTTTCTAGGGATCAAGTTCAGTGTGTGCACTTGGTGACATTTGGGTGTGTGTCAAAATCTTCAAGAAGGTGGGTGCATTGTCACAACAGCTCCTTTTGTATATGTGCCTGTTCTCAGGTAGCAAAGGGGTGTGTATTTGTTTATTATGCTTTACTTAATGTTGAGATAGACCAATGATAGGTAGGTAGGTAGGTAGGTAGCTAGATGATAGATATAGCTGAATGATAGATACATGATAGATAGATAGATAGATAGATAGATAGATAGATAGATAGATAATGGAGAGAGAGAGGGAGGGAGGGAGGGAGGGAGAGAAAGAGAGAGAGAGAGAGAGAGAGAGAGAGAGAGAGAGAGAGAGATGATGGAGAGAGAGAGAGAGAGAAGGAGCGAGGGAGCGAGAGAACATTTATTGGCAGCCTATCTTACCACAGGGTAAGTCTGGATAGTTTGCAGCAAGGGTGCTATTCAGCAGGTTCTGATAGGTTCTGGAGAACTGGTAGTGGAAATTTTGAATAGTTCGGAGAACCGGCAAATACCACCTTAGGCTGGCCCCAGAGTGGGGTGGGAATGGAGATTTTGCAATATCCTTCCCCCAGGAGTGGGGAGAGAATGGGGATTTTGCAATATCCTTCCTTCCCCTGGAGTGGGGTGGGAATGGAGATTTTGCAGTATCCTTCCCCTGCCACGCCCACCACGCTACACCACGCCCACCAAGTCAGAACCGGTAGTAGAAAAATTTGAATTCCACCACTGGTTTGCAGTCATAAAAATCTATTTATACAGTACGGTAAAACAGAAGGAGCCTTGGTAGTACAGTGGTCTAAAGCACCCTGTTATTAAGAACAGCTGCCTGCAATTACTGCAGGTTCGAATCTCGCCAAGGCTCAAGGTTGACTCAGCCTTCCATCCTTTCTAAGGTAGGTAAATTGAGGACCCAGTTGTGGGGGCAATAAACTGACTTTGGATAAATATACAAAAGAATGAAGGCTATTGCTTAGCGCATTGTAAACCGCCCTGAGTCTCCGGAGAAGGGTGGCATATAAATCAAATTTAAAAAAAAAAGTAAATTAAATTAAAACTAAATATTAAATTCTGATGATACATGGGAGGGAATAGAGGGAGGTGGGAACTATTGTTAATCAACCACTTTTACTGCACTGTTACTCTGCAGGAGAGAGAGAGAGAGAGAGGGAGGGTGGGAGGGAGAGAGAGAGATGGGGGGGAGAAGATTAAATTTGTGTTTTACCATTGAATAATGCCAGTGACCCTCTAAAGAAAAACTGCTAAACAATCATTACCTAACTGCACAATTGAACCACAAAGAAAGGAATATATATAGTAAGTAGAAGTGTATACATTATGCAAGCAATTATCCTTCACAGATACTACCCTGACCATAAGGAATTGGCTGCGTAGCTACTTAATTATGGGTGAAATTCTATACACCAGAGAGACTGTAGATAAGTAGATTAATATGGGAGCTAGTGTAACTCAGTGGTAAAGGAATAGGAGTGCCCCTCTTAAACTGAGAATCCAGCTGGGTCTGTCACCCCTAACCTGGGAAATAAAAATTAAAATTATTCCCTGACAACACTGGACAAGCATCATAGATTAACATCCATAAGGTTTAATGTAGAATCTTTATTCTTCATTGGATTGATTGAGACTGTTCATAATGGATGGATGGATAGATGGATGGATGGATGGATAAATGGATGGATGGGTGGGTGGGTGGATTTTGTCTCTTTCACTCATTAAAAGTCTGACTTACATGACATCTGAGCCTTCAAACCCAGTAGACCATTCTTGTAAGAAGTGTGTTGGAAGAAATATCCTTCTGCGTTCAGTTCCAAGTGGGGAAAAAGACACTGGAAACATGGAGACTGCTTGGAAAGATGGTTTAATGGTGGACAGGATCACATGGTTTGAGTTCCTGAACAGAAAACGGCTGAGATGCGGAGCGTGCCTTGGTGTTATGCCCTCTCTGCGCTTTGAACTTCCTGGGGCACAGGAAGAGTATCCTGATTGATTGTCAGACTCCCAGGGGGTGGGGGTCTTAGCTAGCCTTGCTGGCTGATGTAATCTTCCCAGGTGCCATGTGGTGAGTTTCTGTTGCTAGATGGGTCCTATTGTGTTGCAGATGATGGTCCATTGACAAAGGTGGGGGGAATGAGTGAGCTTGGCTGAGGCCTTAATGGCCCATTAACAGAGGTGGGGAGAGGCAGAAAGCTGTTTGTCTTTAAAAGATGTTTCTCTATTTCTCATCCAGGGAAATATAATATTCTGCCTTTTTTAATATTTCCTAAAATATTTCATTCTTCTAGGAGAGGGGTGGGTGCTAACTTCCTACAAGTGGAAGGAACTGAATTAATTTTACATTAATCACTTATATACTTCTGGAATAACATTTAAACACCCGATTCTTGGCAATTATAGTGAGATGGGTCTCCTTTGATCTTGAAGTGCCATTAACTCAAGTGTAAGGTTGGTTTGCTGTATATAAGGCACCGCCGTTTTAATAATGACTTATATTAATGAACGTCTTTTGGCTGGAGCAGCAGTTCAGAGGTAGTAATGTTCATTCGCCTCATCTGGGCTTATCTATTATTGACACATTTTGGGGCTGAAGTCCAAAGGACTGATACTGTGCCTTTAAATCATTTGATACAAGTCACGATGGATATATTCTTCTCAGCTATATCTCCATTGTTGGGAAACGATTGAGACATTTCATAAATGTGGACTGCCCCAAGAATCCCAGAAGGAGAAGTCAACGCTTCATTGGCAGCAAAAAATAGTTCATACATGTCAACGTGCTTGATCTCTTTTTTTTTTCTCTTTTCAATAAAAGGGCAAGGAAGAAGACTTTGTCGAAATTGGATCTACCTTTTTAAAATTAACACAAAGTTCTCAGATTTTCCCGCCCCATCCTTTTCTCTTTTAATATTAATGTTCTACCACATTATGGTTTGGTGTAGGAAGGGGTGTCTGCAGGCAGGGGCTGATCAACATCAGTAAGGTATTGTGATTGAACTCTGTTTATACAAACCATTTTGTGACTGAAGAACCCTGTATGGACAAAGTGGCAGGGCTTTGATCGTGACACTACAACTATCATCTTGCAGATTTTGATTCCTCCATGAATATTCCTTCACCTTCCCTTCCCTTTCGTGCCTATAGAGATTCTCAGTCATCCAGATCGTGGTTGTCCCAAAGGTGCTTTTTCAAGAGGCAAATGGACTTTCTGGACTCCCTTCCCCCCCACCCCACAGAAAGTCCAATTTCCTTTTGAAAAAACACCTTTGGGATTCCTTTCCTTTCCTTTCCTTTCCTTTCCTTTCCTTTCCTTTCCTTTCCTTTCCTTTCCTTTCCTTTCCTTTCCTTTCCTTTCTTTTCCTTCTCTTCCCTTCCCTTTGCTCTCCTCTCCTCCCCTCCCCTCCCCTCCCCTTCCTTTCCCTTCTTTCTTTCTTTTTTTTTTAAATTTTGATTTATATGCCGCCCTTCTCCGGAGACTCAGGGCGGCTTACAGTGCGTTAAGCAATAGCCTTCATACTTTTGTATATTTTTACAAAGTCAGCTTATTACCCCCACAAACTGGGACCTCAATTTACCTACCTTAGAAAGGATGGAAGGCTGAGTCGACCTTGAGCCTGGTGAGAATTGAACTCGCAGTAATTCCAGGCAGCTGGATGTTAAATCCTGGCACTCAGGCTCCTTTCTTCCCTTTCCTTCTTTTTTCCCTTCCCTTCCTTTTCCTTTTCCTCAAAAGAAGGTCTACTCAAACTTCCAAATTATATGGAAGTCAAGTTTTCAGTCATTAACTGATGCAACCATGGAATGTTTGGGACGCTATCACAGTAGCAAGTTTAATGTAATATTAGACACACACCAAAATAACAGCACTTACTGAAAATTGCAGCCTTTGAGCCAAGATGTTCCTCAGAATGTTTATGTTTACAAATCATTTAAAATGCAATGCCCTGCTCAGATCTCCAGTCTCAACATGGATCTGGTAAAGCCGATTGGGGAAAGGCAATTCGGAATCACTCAACTTGGTTACTTACAAAGCATGACTATCCGCAGAATAAAATCTGGGACAAAATGAGTCACTTGCCCTAAATCGGGTATGATTAATACGCGTGGAGAATCTAATCACAAAACTAGAAACAGAAATTTAGCAAAGCTTTGAGAAATGCTGTAGCTTCCGAGCGACACGGAATCTGCAAGTGTTCTGTTTCTTTGGGGAAAAACGCCCCATCAAACAAACCCACATACTCCCCTCCCCTCCCCCAAGCTCAAGAAACAAACTGCACGTTATTTTCTCAGCAGCCTTTTTGTGGTCACACCAGCTCAGCCGCTCTCGGTGTCACTTGTTCAAAATGACAGCTGATGACTCAGATGCAGGGGAGCGTGTGCTTGTGTTCATGGTGCAGGGAGAAGATGTGTTCATACATGAATTCTTGTGACTTTCTGGGAACTAATGAAATGTTAGATCTTGCAACGGAGGGCTAGGTTCTGTTTCCCGCTCAATGGCTCAGCTTGATTGATGTCAAGGTGGGCTCCCCCAGATTGATGCCCATAAAGACTCTGACCCACACTCTTTCTGCTTTACATCAATGACCTATGCCAGGGGTCTGCAACCTTAAACACTGAAAGAGCCATTTGGACCCATTTCCCACAGAAAAGAAAACACCGGGAGCCACAAAACCCTTCCCGTGCCTGCCTATTTCTTGAGCGGCCACAAAACTAGCATATGTAGTTGAATTAAACGTTCTGTTTTCTTCTGAAACTTTTCTTTTCTGGGATTTATCCAGGCCTACTGGGGGTTGAAAAGCTCAATAAATCGTGTGCTGGCGGGTGTCGCACATTGGTGGTTGTGACACATATTTTGAGTGACAGGGAGCTGCAGCAGAGGGGTGAAAGAGCCACATGCGGCTCCAGAGTCACAGGTTGCTGACCCCTGCCCTATGCGATCATATTAAAAGCAGCTGTGTCCTCTTCGCTGATGACATAAAATTATTTAACACCACTGACAATGCTGCTGTCCTACAAAGCGACCTTGGCTATGTGTCAGAATGGTCGCGCATTTGGCAACTCCAAATCTTGACAAATAAATGCTCTATCCTGTATATTGGCAAAAAAAAAAAAAAAAAAAATCCAAACACCAAATACAAATTGGGCGGAAACGATCTCGTCGATGACCCTCACTTTGTCAAGGACCTAGGAGTACTCTTTTCAAATGATCTAAGCCATAGAAACAGCATTGCCAAAAAGGCATTAAGAGTTGTTAACCTAATCTTGCGAAGTTTCTTCTCCGGTAACATTGTATTCCTAACTAGGGCATACAAAACCTTTGTCAGACCAATTCTTGAATACAGCTCATCCACCTGGAATCCACACTGTATATCAGACATTAACATGATTGAGTGGGTCCAGAGGTATTTCACGAGAAGAGTACTCCACTTCTCTGCTCACAACAGAATCCCTTATGCCACCAGGCTTGAAATTCTGGGCTTGGATAATCTGGAACTGCGCCGCCTGTGGTCTGATCTAAGCATAGTACACAAAATTGTATGCTACAATGTCTTATCTGTCAATGACTTCTTCAGCTTCAACCACAATAATACACAGGCAAACAACCGATACAAACTCAAGGTAAACCGCTCCAAACTCAATTGCAAAAAATACGACTTCAGCAACAGAGTGGTCAACGCCTGGAATGCTCTACCCAACTCCGTTGTTACAGCCTCAAACCCTCACAGCTTCAACCTCAAACTGTCTAAAGTGGACCTCACCCCATTCCTAAGGGGTCCGTAAAGGGGGCGGGCATAAGCACACCAGCGTGCCTACTGTCCCTGTCCTACTGTCCCCATTTATCTGTATGTACTTCCTTTGTTCATGTTTATGTTCATACTTATATTTACTTATATCATACTTATATGGCATGGGCCTGGGGTACTTGTAGGACCACCTCCTACCGGCCTCCCACTGCCCAGTGCGCTTACATAGGATTGCCCTCCTCCAGGTGCCATCGGCCAGACAATGTCGGCTGGTGGCACCCAGGATGAGGGCATTCTCTGTGGTCGCACCAACCCTCTGGGATGAGTTACCCACTGGGCTCCAGATGGCCCCTGACCTCCGCACTTTCCACAGCGACCTGAAGATATGGCTTTTTCAGCAAATTCCCTGATCTGCCAGGAGTTTTAATTGCTTGGGGATTTTAAATTGGATTATTTTAATATCATTTTATTGTCGTGTTGTTTTATCTTGTGAGCAGCCCTGAGTCCTATGGGAGAAGGGTGGCATATAAATAAATAAACAAACAAACAAACAAACAAACAAATTTGCTATCTTGTACATACATGAATGAATGAATGAATGAATGAATGACTGAATGAATGAATGAATGAATGAATGAATGAATGAATGAATGATGGAAATACGTAGAGTTTGTAAAGTTTGAGGAATTCAAGAAATTATGTATAAGTAAGTTATAGGTTGCATTTTATACATTGTGTGGTTGTGTATTCATTTAACAAATATCCAAAAATTAATTAGAACATAGAACATGGAATAACAGAGTTGGAAGGGACCTTGGAGGTCTTCTAGTCCAACCCCTTGCTCAAGCAGGAAACCCTATACCATTTCAGACAAATGATTGTCCAGTCTCTTTTTGAAAGTCTCCAACGATGGATCACCCACAACTTTTGAAGGTAACTTGTTCCATTGGTTGAGTGCTCTCACCGTTAGGAAATTTTTCCTTAGTTCTGGGTTGCTTCTCTCCTTGGTTAGTTTCCGTCCATTGTTTTTTTGTCTAGCATTTTGGTGCTTTGACCCCCTCGACTTTGTAGGAGCCCCTCAAATATTGGAACATTGCTATAATTTCTCCCCTAGTTCTTCTTTTCATTAGACTAGACATACCCAATTCCTGTAACTGTTCTTTGTATAGTTTAACCTTCAGTCCTCTATCATTCTTGTTGCTCTACTCTGCACTCTTTCCAAAGTGGTGACCAGAGTGGTTATTGTGGTGATCAGAACAGGATGCAGTATTCTAAGTGTGGTCTTACTAAGACTTTGTAAAGCGCTACTAGAACTTTCCGTGACCCCTCTATTAATGCCGCCTAGGATTGCATTGGCTTTTTTGGCAGTTGCGGCACACTCCTGTGATTGGACACACAAGGAATTTGTCTTTGGTGCTCTCAGTGTACATAAAAAGACAAAATACATTCATCATGAATCATAAGGTACAACACTTAATGATAGTCATAGGGTACAAATAAGTAATCAGGAAACAATCAATATCAATATAAATCGTAAGGATACAAGCAACAAAGTTACAGTCATACAGTCCTAAGTGGGAGGAGATGGGTGATGGGAACGATGACAAGATTAATAGTAGTGCAGATTTAGTAAATAGTTTGATCACAATCACATTTAAGTGATTGTCAACTAGGGCTCCAAGATCCTTCTCACAGTGACTGGCATTAAGCCAGGTTTCTGTACCTATACAGTTGGTTTCTCTTGCCTAAGGGTAAAACCTTATTTTTATCTACGTTGATTTTCATTTTGTTAGATGAGAGGTAGTTATGTATCTCCATGTCAGATCACTTTCTTTATTTATCACATGTAATCACATTAAATTGGCATCACGTCAAATGCATATTGTTCTTCTAGAACAGTGTTTCTCAACCTCATCCATTTGAGACGTGTGGACCTCAACTTTCAGAATTCCCCAGCCAGCCTGTTCATGCATCTTCGAGTGGCTGAAGTTGAGAAACATTGTTCTAGAAGATTTACAGCACCTGCATACTGTACACACATTCTCCTTTTATCTGCCCAGAAGGACCAGTTCTGATCACTTAGGTCTCCATGCCAACTCATAAAGGTTACTGGAGTTTACCTCAGGAGATTCCTTCAAGGCCATCTAGTTCCTGCTACTGTCCACGTAACCTGCTTGCTTCATATTTTTTCCCTTTATTAACCAAGCTCCTTTTTCAGTTCCTTGTCAGTGCCTCTCATGTTCCTACGTTCTGTCCAAGTAACAGTGACAAAGCCTAACAATTTTTACACACCTTTTTACACAAGGACACAGGCTTGTCCTTGAAAAGGGTCAGAATGAAGAGGAAAATACCAGTGAGATCCTGCATTTGGAAGCTTTAAACCAGCTCGTCTCCTAGGAAGAAACCTGGTGGAAGTGAAATTAGGTTAACAAATTGCTGTCCAGATTTCAATCCGTTCTCCAGTTTGGGCGCTAATGCCTGTTAGATACTAGATTGCTGGATTTCACTGCATCTTTATTCCTGCCAGCTCTGGTGGGAAAGTAACAGATTAACAGAGTTGGAAGGGACCTTGTAGGTCATCTAGTCCAACCCCTCGCCCAAGCAGGAGACTCTACACCATTTCTGACAAATGGCAGTCCAATCTCTTCTTGAAAGTCTCAAGTGATGAAGCTCTCACAACTTCCAGAGGCAAAGCTGTTCCATGGGTTGATTGCTCTCACTGTCAGAAAATTTATCCTTATTTCCAGGTTAAATCTGTCCTTGATCAGTTTCCATCCAGTATTCCTTGTCTGGCCTTCAGGTGCTTTAGAAAACAGCTTGACCCCCTCCTCTCTGTGACAGACCCTCAAATATTGGAAGACTGCTATCATGTCTCCCCTGGTCCTTCTCTTCACTAGACTAGCCATGCCCAGTTCCTGCAACCATTCTTCATATGTTTTAGCCTCCAGTCCCCTAATGATCCTGGTTGCTCTTTTCTCCACTTTTTCTAGAGTCTCAACATCTTTTTTTATAGTGTGATGACCAAAACTTGATGCAGTGCTTTAGGTGTAGTCTTACTAAGTAAGCCCCAATCCCTTTGCTTTTTATGGTTAGTTTTTTAAAAAAAATTAATTTTATTGAATTTCAAAAAGTGATAAAATACAGAATATAAAAAAAATTAGAAAAAGGAAAAGCAATAAAAATTAGAATTAAAAGTGTAACGAGAGAAAAAAGAAATGAAAAAGTGACCCAGAAACAGAGTAGCTTCCAACTTTCTTCGTTACAAAATATATAATAAAGTGACATCTTATTCTAAGTTTAAACAAAAATAAAGACACAAGATATGAAGTATACCTAGCAAACAAATACAGTAATGATACACAATAGCTCTATTATCAAAACCGATTGTGCTGTCCAATCCCCTAATCAAAATTTCATTTCTATCTTTTTCAAGCAAGAAGTCCAAGAGTGGTTTCCAAACAGAAACCAAAGTAGACCAGTTTCTGGGTTTTTTTTTTTTTTTTATCAGAGTGGTCCATTTTGCCCTCTCAGCCAGCTCCATGCATTTCACAATACATTCTTCTATTGTAGGAGTTTGCATATCCTTCCACCTCTGTGCATATAGACGCCTTGCTGCTATTATTAGGGGTGGGCTGCTGGGGGTTCGCAGGAGTTCAGGAGAAACTCTAGCTAAGATTCTGTGCAGTTCAGAGAACCCCCAAATCCCACTCCTGACTGGTCCCACCCACACCTCCCCTCCCAGGAGTCCCCACGTGGCCCATTTTGGATGCAGGTAACTGCAGGGTGTGCGTGGAGGATCAGGGAGGGCAAAAAATGGGCCTACCGGAAGTTCAGGAAGGCCAGAAACAGGCCCATTTTTGGCCTCCAGATGACAATTTTCGCCTTCCCGGAGGCTCGAGAAAAGCCTCCGGGTCTGGGGAGGGCAAAAATGTCCCCCCACTGTCATAGTGCAGGAAGCCCACCATGGTCACGCCCACCCAGCAACTGGGCTGAGAACCACTTGCTAAAGTTTTTGAAGCCCACCCCTGGCTATTATCCTGTATAAGAACAAAGTCCCATGTTTCCTTTCAATCCATGTATCTATCATTCCTAAAAGAAAGACCACTGATTTTATTTGCACATCAATTTTTAGTATCTTCTGAGTTAAAATACATATTTGGTTCCGGCATTTATTCGCTATCTTACAGGCCTACCAAAGGCGGTAAACATTTTTATGGGTAGGTGTGTGATTTACATTGAAATGAAATCACTGGCAGTCCTCGACTTACAACAGTTCACTTAGTGACTGCAAGTACACATGCAAATTGGGTGAAACCAGGCTTAATAGCAGTGACTGTGAGAGGGATCTTGGAGTTTTAGTGGAAAACCAACTAAATATGAGCTAGCAGTGTGCAGCGGCAGCCAAAAAAGCCAATACAATACAATTGTATTAACAGAGGGATACAATCAAGATCAAGTGAAGTACTAATACCACTCTATAAAGCTTTAGTAAGACCACACCTAGAGTACTGCATCCACTTTTGGTCACCACACTATAAAAAAGATGTTGAGACTCTAGAAAAAGTGCAGAGAAGAGGAACAAAGATGATTAGGGGACTGGAGGCTAAAACATATGAAGAACGGTTACAAGAACTGGGCATGGCTAGTCTAGTGAAGAGAAGGACTAGGGGAGACATGATAGCAGTCTTCCAATATTTGAGGGGCTGCCACAGAGAGGAGGGAGTCAAACTATTCTCCAAAGCACCTGAAGGCCAGACAAGGAATAATGGATGGAAACTGAGCAAGAAGAGATTCAACCTGGAAATGAGGAGGAACTTTCTGACAGTGAGCACAATCAACCAATGGAACAGCTTTGCCTTTGGAAGTTGTGGGAGCTTCATCACTTGAGACTTTCAAGAAGAGATTGGACTGCTGTTTGTCAGAAATGGTGTAGGGTCTCCTGCTTAGGCGGGGGGTTGGACTAGATGACCTACAAGGTCCCTTCCAACGCTGTTAATCTGTTAAGAAGTCCATTACATACAGTAGCCAATAGAACCAGAAGGATTTTCTTTCAAAGAAATGACATGCATTAAGGTCAATCACACAACACCCCTCGTCCGGACAGAAGTTGGAAAATGCTACTGTTGAGGTTCAGCGGGAAAAAACGGTGCAGGTGACTTTCATGATGAGTTGAGGGTGGTTTGAGGACAAGACAGTGTCTTTCTGTCCTAGGGAGACAATTAGTGGATTGCCTTCAGGCTGGGGACGAGCAGAATAGGGTGACAAATGCTTTAACAGCAATACAGGTAAGGATATCTGTAGCTTGGAGTGAAGATGAAGCCCTCTCCACAATGACAATTAGCTATATTGGCTGCTTCTCAGGGATGCCTGAGGTGGGGATGGTGTTTGGGTAAAAAAGTCAAGATGGCAAAAACATATCGATCAGTTATACTTGAAGATCTGATATTGGCATTCTACAAATGAGTTGTTTATATCCATAGATTATATATGGACGACCGCAATGGAACATGATAGTTTCTTAATTGCAACTGTTATGTAAACAGATTTCATAGATATCTCTATATTCATTAGCAACCCTTATATGTATATGTTACTTATTTACTTCCTTACTTCCTTCCTACACTCCCCTTCCCTCCCTTTCTTCTTTTCTTCTTCCTTTCTTCCCTCCCTCCTTCCTTCCCCCTTCCTCCTTCCCTCCTTCCTTCCTTCCCACTCTCCCCTCTCTCCCTTCCTTCATTTCTTTTCTTCTTCCTTCCTTCCCTCCCTCTCTCCTTCCCTCCCTCCCTCCTTCCTTCCTTTCCTTCCTTCCTTCCTTCCCACCTGCCCCTCCAGTGGTGAAATCCAATTCTTTTTACTACCGGTCCTGTGGGCGTGGTGTGGCTTGTTGGACGTGGCTTGTTGGGCATGGTAGGGGAAGGATACTGTAAAATCTCCATTCCCACCCCGCTCCAGGGGAAGGATACTGCAAAATCTCCATTCCCACCCCACTCTGGGGCCAGCCAGAGGTGGCATTTGCTAGTTCTCCGAACTACTCAAAATTTCTGCTACCGGTTCTCCAGAACCTGCTGGATTTCACCCCTGCTCCCCTCCCTCCCTCCCTTCGTTTCTTCATTTCTTCTTCCCTCCCTCCCTCCCTCCCTCCCTCCTTCATTCCTTCCTCCTTCCCTCCTTCCCACTCTCCCCTCCCTCCATTTCTTCTTTTCTTCTTCCTCCCTCCCTCCCTCCCTCCCACCCCTCCCTTCCTCTATATCCACGAACCTTTTTTTCCTTTCCGTTCATTTTTATTTAATAAACAAAGGGAGAACAAAAAAAGATGGCCACGGCCCCTTAACTGCAACCCTGCCTCTTTCTAAAGGGATGCGATACTTGCAAAGCATACTTTAAGAGTTAAGGGCTTCAAAACGCAGGCTCACGGTTTTCCATTCCATCTCAATCTTTTTGACCCCACAACCCCAATGTCCTCTCTCCCTTACTCTCCTTTATAGATGCTTATAGGTTCTCCACCCATGTAGTTCTTCCCCCTAGATAGCATGGCTTGAGCTGTCTCTTGAAACTTGCATTCCTCATTAGGCTTGCCAAGGGGATTTTTGGTGCCTTCAGCACTGCCCCATCACAGGGGAGATTTCCTCTCTTGCGCCTGGTTTGATTTTACCAGTCCTCTTGATACCGGTCAGTTCAAGGCTGGGACTTCAAATACGGAATTTCATTTCCCAATCGTCATCACCACCTCTGGAGTGACTTCAAAACAGTAGATCTTGCCCGTAAACAGCCGGCCGGGGCATTACATGCTAGACTTTCACTTCCCCATTGCATGAGAATAATCTCAGGTTTTGTTGGTCAACAAAGCCGCCTCCTTTTTTTACTAGTATTGGCTGTACAGGAAGTACTTTCGGGCCTAAACTTCCTTCAGCATTTCATTTTGGAGACGTGCAAGCTTACGTTAGGCACACTCAAGCAAAAGAATTTTCCCCATGACCTCCCTGAGTTCACTTTTTACTTAAGGAACAGAATTTTCTTAAGGAACAAGAGAAGAAGAAGACAAATTTTTAGAGAAGAAAGAAAAATAGTGACTAGATAAGAAAGAAAATATTTATTGGGTTTATTATTTCTATTTCATGTTTCTAAAGTACTCCTTTTTTCCTCTGGGTAGTGGAGAAGGAAAATCCAATCTTCCTAACAGTGGTTATAAGTGGGATTTATATTTTACTGCCTCCCTCCCACTCTCTCTCTCTCCCTCTCTCCCGCTTCCTCTCTCTCCTCCTCTCTCCTTCTCTCTCTCCCTCTCTCTCTCCCTCTCCCCCTCTCCCTCCCTCTCCCTCTCTCCTTCTCTCCCTCTCCCCCTCTCTCTATCTCTTTCCCGCTCCCTCTCTCTCCCCCTTTCTCCCTCCCCCCTCTCTCCCCCTCTCTCCATCTCTCTCTCTCGCCCCACTCTCCTTCTCTCTCTCTGATTACACAATTTCCTTCCTTCCCATAGCCTACCCTTTCTAATTGTCAGATTATAAATTGTAAGTTCCTGTTTTTTTCTTTCTTCAGCAAATAGTGTAAAAGGAGTTTCCAATCACTAATGAATACGGTTATGGCCCCTTCCTTAATCAGACAAGTCAATTTTGCCATCTTTGTTATCATCTTTGCCAGCTATTCTTCCTGGAGTTGAAAGTGATTGTTCACAAGTACATCAATAGGTATAGAAGGGCAATGGAAGAGCCACAGATGTTTTGAGAGGTATCGCTGAGTTTTGCTCTCCAGTGTTACATGTCAATTCGTTCTCATGGCAAAATGAGAGATGCTAAAATGAGAGGATAAAAATATATGGAAGGGTCTTTGTCAGACAAATGGTATAGGGTTTTCTACCTGAGCAGAGGGTTGGACTCGAAGACCTCTTCCAACTCTGTTATTCTATTCTATTCTATTCTATTCTATTCTATTCTATTCTATTCTATTCTATTCTATTCTATTCTATTCTATTCCATTCCATTCCATATCAGCTCCTGTTGTCCCTTGAATCAAATTGATCTCAGTATGGACGTCTACCAGGCTGCAATCTGTAATAGTATGTGGGGGATACAGTCTTCCAATATTTGATGGGCTGTCACAGAGAGGAGGGAGTCAAGCTATTCTCCAAAGCACCTGAGGGCAGGACAAGAAGCAATAGGTGGAAACTAATCAAGGAGAGAAGCAACCTAGAACTAAGGAGAAATTTCTGGATAGTGAGAACAATGAATCAGTGGAACAACTTGCCTCCAGAAGTTGTGAATGCTCCAACACTGGAAGTTTTTAAGAAGAGGTTGGATAATCATTTGCCTGAAGTTGTGTAGGGTTTCTTGCCTAAGCAGGGGGCTGAACTAGAAGACCTCCAAGGTCCCTTCCAGCTCTCTTATTCTGAACCTCTTGCTCTGCCTATTATCCAGCTGAGGACTGTGACCCCTCTTATCTGACCGTTCCCTAGCACCATCTCTTTGTCCCACCTCCAAACTCTTTCCTAAGTTCCATGACATACCCCTTTCTACTCTGGATGACTGGTATCAAGTGGTCCTTCCTGGTGACTTTGCCAGTTACAACAATCCTCATGTTAGAGACAGGGATTGACTCAAAGGTACCCAGTTGGCTTTGTGCCCAAAACAGGACTATAATTCATTGTCTCCCAGTTTTTAGCCTGGTGCCTTAAGCACTACACCAAACTGGTTCTTTTGCTATAAATGAACCTGTGCTAATATAAGGAAATGGTGACCCACTTTAACCCCCAAATGAATTGTTCTATTGCATTATAAAATACAGATAATAATGGAGTACAGCAATATTTAGAAACTGGAAACGGCACCCTGATGATTATATAAAATCGTATCATTAAAGAAGAGAAAAAAGAACTATATCAATGTTAAACATGATTTCCAAGATGTAAAAGAACATGAAATTGCTTAGGTGGTGTAATTAAGGTTAAATAAAAAGTTGCAAACTACATTAAATTATTTTATAATATGAAAAAAGTTTAGATCTTAGACCTTAATGCTGAATACTTAGTACTAAAGATGCCACTGTATTACTATTTATTGTTATTTGTGAATATTAAAGGAAGAGCTGAAAGAAAAGAAGAAGTGAGTTGCTTAGAAAAAGTTGGTGCATATTTATTTCTCTGTACTCCAGCTGATTTACAATGTTTATCAATATTTGGATACCCTTACAAGCTGCACTGTAAATATTTGCATTTGCCTTGCTGTGTGATGTATTGCTGGAATTTGGCGAAACTTCTGTTGTGTATATATGCTTTTGTCTTTTTTTGGCAATGTATTTCCTCATTTGGGACAATGTAGTAAGGACAATTCAGATGGTGGGAAAGTAGAGATGGGGAAAAACCCTCCTTTTGTTCTTATCAAAATCTTATCTATCCAAAATGTTTACTAGAAACCCGAAATAGTAAAAATTATATGTTGGCTAATTAACTGTACTGTACATCTTGTGATCGGGACATGGTGTGTTTGTTATGATTCAGGGTATTTGTCATGTAAAAATGGAAATTCAGCCTTTAAAAAAAAACCCAGTGCTTTTCAAAGGTGTTTTTTTTAAATGTGTCGATTCCTAATCACTAAAGGGAGACTTTCATTAAAACACACGCACACAGATACAAGTAATCCTCCACTTACAACAGTTCGTTTAGTGACCATTGGAAGTTAAAATGGCACCGAAAAAAGTGACTTAAGACCATTTTTCACACTTACGAATGTTTGAGCATCCCCATGGACGTGTGATTAAAATTCAGGTGCTTGGCTACTGACGCATATTTATGACGGTTGCAGTGTCCCGGGGTCATGTGATCCCCTTTTGCGACCTTCGGACATGCAAAGACAATGGGGAAGCCATATTCATTTAACAACCATGTTACTAAGCGAACAACTGCAGCAATTCACTTAACAACTGTGGCAAGAAAGGTTGTAAAATGGAGCAAAACTCACTTAACACATGTCTCGCTTAGCAACAGAATTTTAGGGCTCAGTTGTGGTCATAAGTGAGGACTACTTGTAATAAAGATTATCGATCCTAAGGTGGCAAATACAAATAAAACGCAGAATGTTTCTGTGTTTTTTTTTTTTTAATGGAAAAAGCTCTTCAAAGCTCCAAAAGCTGGTGGAGAAGAAGTAGATGAGATTTGGTGAGGAGATTTGGTGAAAAAAATTGGTGAGGAGATTTGTTGAGGAGATTTGATGAGGAGATTTGGTGAGATTTGTTGAGGAGATTTGTTGAGGAGATTTGGCGAGGAGATTTGATGAGGAGATTTGGTGAGATTTGGTGAGGAGATTTGGTGAGATTTGGCGAGGAGATTTGGCGAGGAGATTTGGTGAGGAGATAACTCGCCCCGGGCTGCATGACAATTCTTATATCTGGGTGTGAAAATTAAGACAGGTGAGGATTGATTAATATTTGGAAGAGAACATTCTAGAAGAACATAATGGCAAACCAGTTCCATAATGCTGCCAAGAAAACTGCACAGATGATCCATTGTTCTATAAACCGCCTTGAGTCGTCATGTGCGAATAGGCGGCAATATAAATTACCTCAGTAAATAAAATAAATAAATTAGCACAGAGGTGGGGAACTATGGCCTCTTTATGACTTGCGGACTTCAATTCCCAGAATTCCTGAGCCAGCCACGATTAGCATCTGTCACGGGGAGTAAAGAGAGGGGTGTCTGGCGGTGCAATGACATCCTTTTATCTACATGTTGTGACACTGGATACAGGTACAAAAGGGAACAACTTGTGCTGAAATTGTGCAATGCTAGCTTTGTCATTTGCTGAAAGGAGCTTCTGCAGTTGTCCATCAATGGGTCCATCCAGTCCATAAAGAACAAGCTTGGCTCAAAAGCTGACAACAAGCAAACACTGAACAAAGTGCACACAGGAAGTGAACATGCCAAACAATTGTTTTAGCTTTGTTCTGGCCCAACCTAACAAGAGAGTAGCTAAAGGAGGCTATATATATAACAGGTAGAAGATATTCTCTAGTTTTTTGCTTGGAAGGGCTTTCTTCTTATGGATGAACAACTGCTATATAGGTAGTCCTTGACTTATGACTGGTCACTTAGTGACCATTTGAAGTGGTGACGGACCCTGAAAGTGGTATTTACAACCTGGATGCAAAGTTACCCTCCCCCTTATCCCCTTGGCCATGTGACTGCATTTTGGGCACTCAGCAACTGGGCCATATTCACAACCACATTCTAAGTTTGTTGGACATATATAACATATGCAAAAAATTGGAAACAGGAAAGAATCCCAACTGAGGAAGAACTGATAGATAAGATTTTAGAATGCGCTGAGATGGACAGATTAACAAAATAAATTAAGGAAAAAGAAGAGACAGATTATTATAGAATATGGAATAAATGGTATAATTGGCTCAAGACTAGAAATAAAGAATAATAATTATAAGGAGAGAAGATTAGAAGTACAAAATATATATATAACAAATGTATGGAGTGGAATAAAAATGTATATAACAGGAATGTAGAAATGTATAATATTAAAGATATAATTAAAATATATGGATCTCTATAGGGGGAAAGAAAGGGGGGGGAAAGGAAAATGAGGGGAAAAAGAAGGAGTAATAGATTAAGATATAGGGGAAGAAGAATACAGTAACAGATGGAAGACCACTATGAAACAATGCTTAAAAATGATAAGATATTTATATGTTGTATGTTGTGTAACTGTCAAATATGTGTCTTAATAAAATTACAAAATTAAAAAAAAAATATTGTTGGACGAGCAGGCACAAAAACAGCCTGCTGGGCTGTTGGGAAAAAAGCTTGGGAAACAGTCCCCTCATCAGTCCACATCAGTGCTGATTTACCACATTTATCAAGTATTGAGAAAGCGAGGGATAAGCAGCACAAGCAAATGACAGCTAATGACTAAAAAGCCAGCCATCAACACACCCCAATCAACATCTAAAAAGCCACTTACAACAGGCACTATAAATACTACACATAGAACAACACACATTCTTCTGGAGAGAAATTCTTTGAAGATGGGCTCCAGCATGAGTCCGAAACTCATAAGGCAAAACCTCCGGTCGCAGTGACTGACTCAGATTGGATCCCGCAACGTTATCCTGGGACGCGTATATTCTCTTTCATTTGTGACAACTATTTGTGGCATCCTCTGGTCATGTGACCATGATTTACGACATTTTTTTCCCCTGGAAACTGATGTTTACTTTCAATTTTCTACATCTAGTTTTGGTCACCACGCTATAAAAAAAGATGTTGAGACTCTAGAAAAAGTGAAGAGAAGAGCAACCAGGATGATTAGGGGGCTGGAGACTAAAACATATGAAGAACAGTTACAGGAACTGGGCATGGCTAGTCTAGTGAAGAGAAGGACCAGGGGAGACATGATAGCAATGTTCCAATATTTGAAGGGCTGCCACAGAGAGGAGGGGATCAAGCTGTTTTCCAAAGCACCTGAAGGCCAGACAAGGAATAATGGATGGAAACTGACCAAGGAGAGATTCAACCTAGAAATGAGGAGGGACTTTCTGACAGTGAGAGCAATCAACCCATGGAACAGCTTTGCCTTCGGAAGTTGTGGGAGCTTCATCACTCGAGACTTTCAAGAAGAGACTGGATTGCCATTTGTCAGAAATGGTGTAGGGTCTCCTGCTTGAGCGGGGGGTTGGGCTAGATGACCTATAAGGTCCCTTCCAACTCTGTTAATCTGTTAAAAAGAATGGCAACAAACAATGGGTTCAGTTAATGACTGCGGTGTTTGCTTTGCAACCGCCACAAAAGGGTCATAAAATCATGTGTGGTTAAACATAATTAACCATTTAATGACGGTCACAACTTATGACTGCAATTGCAGGCCTCAAATACAGCAGAGCTTCCGCTTTCTAATTCCTGCCCATAATCTTCTTCTTATCTGTGAGGTTTTTGATCCCTACGTCAACCCTTCATTCATCACAATTTTGGGGTGTGCCTGTCGAGCGTCAAGAAGCACTCGACACCATGCACAAGACCGCTGACCCATGGACGTTCATCCTACCTGCTAGGAGGAGGGATGAGACGGGCTGCACGGGTGTTGGTGACGGGGACGGGCTGGCGACTAGGCGTTATAATGCACGGGTGTTTATCGGGGCTCGCGGAGGTGTAACACATGTTACGAAGACAAGAAGCGTAATTGGATCAAGACGGAATGAATGACGACATTGCTGTGCGCGCGTGACGAGCGGCGGGAAGTTGAAAACCGCCGAGCAGCTGTTTGCCATGAGAGAAATCCCTATAAAAAGAACTCTGTGTGGGGCGTGGGGTAGCTGCGTCTTTGAATTGCATTTGCAGTCCGACTTCCGTACGAGCTGTTTGTCACAATAAACCAAGTTGTATCGACTCTCCGAGAGCGTTGCTTGTGTTTTCGTGAGCACAGACTGGGGGGAAGCCGAGAGGAAGACGCAGCTCCCCTTTCCTTTGTTTGGTTTCATTCCTGCTGTGAGTCCGGTTACGGAGCCTCGATACGATGGCCGAAGGCGTAACCGAGGATGTGCTGTCCATGGAGGCGTTGCAAGACGAGGAGGCACCGGGGGACGCTGCCGTTCCCGACGCACCCGAAATGGAGGAACAGCTGGTGGTGCGGCCGAAACGCCGGGAGCAGCCGAAAAGCAGCGGAGCCGCGGAGTCGCGGCCAGAGACGGGGCGTGAGGAACGGGGGTCGAAAGAGCAGGGAGCGACTGAGACGCGTCCACAAGCACCACCTTATGTAGGCTCCCAGTTCCTGGGTTGGAGGGAACGGCAGTGGGTTGAGGAAGAGGAGGGGGAGTGGAGTTACTCCACTGGCCCAGGGGCGTCCACTATGGACGTTTTGCGTGATAGATTTGGGGAGGCCAGTTTCCGCGACGCGTCATCTTGGCAGCCATGGGCCCCCACAGTGGACTCGTCTGGTTCTTGGTCCAGTGGGTCGGCGGGAGGTAGCTCAGGCAGCAGATTCCGTCTCGCCAGCCCGAAGCTAAAGCCTGAGCGGCGGGAACAGCGCACACAGCGGGTCAGCGGAGAACGTCAGAGCACGAGCGCCGCTCCAACAGGAAGCGGGGATAGTGTGCACGGCCCCCCAGGGACTGTGGCGCAACCCCGGAGAGAGAGGGGGGTGAACCATGGTAGAGGCGACCAGCAGACCCAGCCAGGTCTGGGGCTTAGACCGCCACAGCCACCCCAACTAGATCCTGTGCCAATATGGGGCCATGGGCCATGGGCCCCTCGCCAGACACCCTGGGGCTTACCTCCCATACAAGCGGCTTTCGATGGCACTGCAGGAAAGGTAGCGCTCTTTCTCAGCCAAGTGATAAGCCATATGGACCTATATGGTAGGCTTTATCCTTCGCAGTGGTCAATGGTGGTTGCGGTGACGGCAGTGTTAACAGGCGACGCTGCTGATTGGGTCGCTGACCTGCACAGCGAACATGCCCATGAGTTAACAGATTTAGGGCTTTTCCTGGAAGCATTGCGGCACCGGTTCGAGGACGAAACTCGAACGCAGGTTCTTGAAGGGGAATTAGTAAACCTTAGACAACGGGGCCGTCCAGCAAAGGACTACGTCAATGAATTCCGTAACTTGGCCGGAAAGCTCCGCTCTTGGCCAGAACGCCTTCTGATTCATCAATTTCAGGCGGGGCTTGATAGAGACATTAGACAGGCCTGTGTCTACCGGGGTCTAGGGCCCTGCCTCTCTGAGTGGTACAAGGCGGCTGTTAGTCTAGATGTCGGGTTGCGGGAATTCAAGCCCCGTAACGTAAACCTAAATCTACGACGGGGATCCATGAGTCGGTCTAGTGACAGGAACGTTGCTCGAACAGCCCCGTTTTTTGGATCCGCAAGCGGTGAGGTAGCTAGACGACCGTTCCGTTGCTTCAGATGCAATCAGGAGGGGCATCGAGCAGCAGAATGTCCAGTGCCGCCACCTCGGATGTCTACCCCACGTCCGCCACCGGCTACCATACCGCAGGACCGGCCTGCACGGACGCCAGAACGATCCAGAGCAGTTACGCAGACATCTTTGGTAGAGGCAACCTCTCGTTCCATCGCGGGTGGTCCACCGGGAACAGCCCGTGTGCCCAAGACTCCAGAGGAGACTGACACGGAGGAGGATATACACGATCCCATGGTGAGTGATCCCATTCGACCGTTCCTGATTCCAGTAACCCTTAGGCACCCTGCAACCAACCGAGAGTGCGATCAAGACGCATTGATAGATTCCGGTTGCACCCGCTGCCTTATCCGCCGGTCCATAGCAGAGGCTTTAGGCCTCCGAATACTGACGTTACGCGATCCCATTAAATTCGAACAGGTGGATGGTACTACTCTGGGGGGGGTACCCGCCACTAGCGTAACAGAACCTGTAGTGTTAACGATAGGGGCCCATCAAGAACGCATCCGGTTCATTGTAATAACACAGATGATAGAACCAATCATCCTAGGTCTTGCCTGGTTAGATAAGTGGCAGCCCCACATCTGGTGGGAGGGGGGTTTCCGTAAAGTAAGGCTCCCAATAACAGAGGAACCTTGTGTTGCACTCCAGCATGAGGCAACGCCCCAACAGAAGTACCCTTCCGTGTATGCCGACCTTGCTCGAGTGTTTAGCGAGAACGAATGTGACGTATTGCCACCACACCGAGATACCGACTGTGGTATCGAAATCATCCCTGGAGCTCGCCTACCGAAACCCCGAATGTACTCGATGACCCCAAAAGAGTTAGAAGAATTACGCACATATATAGACAAAAACCTGGCGAGAGATTTTATCCGACCTAGCAGGTCACACTTAGCAGCACCGGTGCTGTTCCGAGAAAAGAAGGACGGCGGGCTACGATTATGTGTTGACTACCGGGGACTAAATGCTGTCTGTGTAGAGCCGCTGTATCCACTTCCGCTGATACCCGATTTACTGACGACCTTGGGCACCGGAAAAATCTTCACGAAACTAGACCTACGTGAAGCGTATTATCGGGTGAGGATACGGTCAGGGGACGAATGGAAAACCACATTCAACAGTCCCCTCGGTAGTTACCATTTCTTAGTAATGCCGTTTGGTCTGCAAGGTGCACCAGCTGTTTTCATGCAGCTCATAAACGGAGTGTTGCACGAACACTTATATCGAGGGGTATTAGTGTACCTGGATGATATACTTATTTATTCAAACACGATGGAAGAGCACGTTCAGCTCGTTCGACAGGTACTTACCAAATTACTGGAGGCACACCTCTTTGTTAAACTCTCGAAATGCGAATTCCACCGGAGAGAAATAGATTACCTTGGGTTTCGGATTAGTGATACGGGAATTCAGATGGATCCGAAAAAAGTAGAAGCAGTGATGGAATGGCAGGCCCCGCGAACACGTAAGCAATTACAGAGCTTTCTCGGGTTTGCGAATTTTTACCGACAGTTCATCCCATCGTTCGCGAAGATAGCGTTGCCTTTAACTGAGCTCTTAAAAACGAAAGGTAAAGTGGCGCCCGGAGTGAAACCCAGACCGGGACACGTGCTGCAGTGGTCGTCCACGTATCAACAAGCATTCGAGGATCTCAAACGTCTTTTTGCTAGAGAGCCCGTACTCAAACATCCAGACACTTCACAACCATTCATTGTGCAGGCAGACGCGAGTGACGTGGCCGTGGGAGCTGTCCTACTACAAAAAGATCCAAACGGTGTTCTACGGCCCTGCGCATACACCTCGCGTAAATTCACGGCAACAGAGAGGAATTGGGCCATATGGGAGAAGGAGGCATACGCTGTAAAGCGGGCCTTGCAGACATGGCGACATCTACTGGAAGGTAGTACAAAGCCTTTTGAGGTCTGGACGGACCACAAGAATCTGGAAGCCCTACAAACCCCTCGAAAATTGTCCCCAAAACAAATCAGATGGGCACAATATTTTCAGCGCTTCCGATTCTCTCTCGTCTACAAACCAGCAGGTAAAATGTTTTTGGCTGATGCCTTGTCACGAATGCCTCAATACAGAAGCAGAAGGGATGAAGTTTTACAGGCTGTGATTCCACCCATGAAAGCGTATACACTGGGAACTCGCCAACCCATTGACTGGGTTTCGACACTGCAAAAGGAACTGCAAACGGATAAGTGAGTACAAGACAACCACTCTTCTGTCACCCACCGAAACGGCTTGGTATGGTGGGGGGATAGGTTATATATCCCCGTTTCCTTGAGGCATCAAGTGTTGGCTCACTGCCATGATAACAAAACCGCAGGACATTTTGGGTTCTTAAAAACGTTGCATCTAAGCCGAAAACAATTCTGGTGGCCCAAAATGAGGAAAGACATTGACCGCTACGTCCGCGGGTGTCACATATGTGCTGTATCTAAACCACGTCCTGGAAAACCATTAGGGCTACTACAGACAGTGGCAGAACCAAGCAGGCCGTGGGATGAAATCGCCATGGATTTCATCGTAGAGCTCCCTAACAGTAGGGGATATACCGTTATCTGGACTGTAGTCGATCTTTTTTCAAAGCAGGCACATTTCATCCCTTGTAAAGGCTTACCATCCGCAAAACGACTAGTCCGGATGTTTCTCCAACATATTTATCGATTACACGGAGCACCCAAACGAATTATTTCAGATAGAGGGGTGCAATTTACTGCCAGGTTCTGGAAAGGTTTCCTTAATGATATTGGAACAACACAAGGCCTAAGTTCAGCATATCACCCCAGCACGAATGGAGCAGCCGAGCGTGTGAATGCCATGGTGGAACGGTACCTCCGTTCCTACGTATCATACCAACAGAGGGACTGGGTGGACTATCTCCTGTTTGCTGAGACAGCATATAACAATTCGGTGCATAGGAGCACCGGGTGTACTCCTTTCCACGTTGTTATGGGACGGGATTTCCCAGCTATTCCTGACCTGGACGTCACCACTCCACCATCAATGACTCCCCAGGAGTGGGCGACTAACATACGGAAGACATGGCCTCAAATAAAGCAAGCACTGACTAAAGCAGCTGAGGAATATAAAGAGCAAGCCGACAAAAAACGAACCACATGTCCTCCTTTTCAGGTTGGGGATTTAGTTTATGTGTCCACTAAATACATACGGATGCGGCTACCCAGTCGAAAATTAGGTCCTAAATATATAGGCCCCTTCCCCATCGTAAGAATCATTAACCCGGTAACCTTTATGTTAAAACTACCCTCTCTGCTTGGGAAAATACATCCTGTTTTCCATTCGAGTCTATTGAAACCAGCAACCGTACCCACTACGTCAACACAAACACCCCCAGGCCCAGTAACAGGGGCTCACTATGAAATTAAAGATATTCTCGACACGAAAACGCGGAGAGGCCATCTATACTATTTAGTTCGATGGAAAGGTTATCCTGATACCGAGGCATCATGGGTTCACAAAAAAGATGTAAATGCCCCACGGTTGGTGGGGAAGTTTCATAAGGAAAACCCCCACAAACCAAAACCGTTATAAAAACACTAACCACTATTTGTGTTTTGTTCTCTTTTAGGCGGACACCTGGTAGGGGGAGCCGCCTGTCGAGCGTCAAGAAGCACTCGACACCATGCACAAGACCGCTGACCCATGGACGTTCATCCTACCTGCTAGGAGGAGGGATGAGACGGGCTGCACGGGTGTTGGTGACGGGGACGGGCTGGCGACTAGGCGTTATAATGCACGGGTGTTTATCGGGGCTCGCGGAGGTGTAACACATGTTACGAAGACAAGAAGCGTAATTGGATCAAGACGGAATGAATGACGACATTGCTGTGCGCGCGTGACGAGCGGCGGGAAGTTGAAAACCGCCGAGCAGCTGTTTGCCATGAGAGAAATCCCTATAAAAAGAACTCTGTGTGGGGCGTGGGGTAGCTGCGTCTTTGAATTGCATTTGCAGTCCGACTTCCGTACGAGCTGTTTGTCACAATAAACCAAGTTGTATCGACTCTCCGAGAGCGTTGCTTGTGTTTTCGTGAGCACAGACTGGGGGGAAGCCGAGAGTGCCTTTCCCTCATCTCTAAGTGCCCCCCCCCCAAATTTGCCATGATTTCAATTTTTATTCTTGTTTTTGCAGTGGCCCTGAGGAACCATTGCCTGAAAAAGCTGTGGAAGCAGTGGTGGGTAGCGGCAGCGGGAGGCTCCGCCCACCCACTCGGATGTTTCTGCACATGTGCAGAAGCATTGCGCGAGCGAGCGAGTGCACATCCATGAGCGAACCAGTAGTGACGGGATTTGAAACCCACTACTGTGTGGAAGACATAAAAGTGTTTTCTAATCAGTTGCAAGAATTCTCCATCTATAAAGAACAGGGATTCCTCTCCATGTGTCAAGGAAACCCATGCTACTCTTGCCTAGACAGGGAAATTGACAAACAACAAAAAACCAGTTAGAAGAAGATAGTTGCCAGCCTCTTTCTTACAGGTAGTCCTTGATTTACAGCCATTTGTTTAGGACAGGGGTCAGCAACGTGAAGCTCTGGAGCCGTATGTGGCTCTTTCATCCCTCTGCTAAAGCTCCCTGTCACTCAAAATATGCGTCACAACCGCCAATGTGCGACACCCACCGGCACATGATTTATTGAGCTTTTCAACCCCCGGTAGGCCAACCATGGATAAATCCAAGAAAAGAAAAGTTTCAGAAGAAAGCAGAACGTTTAATTCAACTACATATGCTAGTTTTGTGGCGGTTCAAGAAATAGCCAGGCACGAGAAGGGTTTTGTGGCTCCCAGTGTTTTTTTTTCTGTGGGAAATGAGTCCAAAAGGCTCTTTGAGTATTTAAGGTTGCAGACCCCTGGTTTAGGGCAAGGGTGTCAAACTCAAGGCCCGGGGGCCGGATCCGGCCAGCGGGGTGCTTAGATCTGGCCCCCCGGGCCACCCTGGAAACAGCAAAGGATTGGCCCATGGTGCCTCTGACAGCAAAAATGGAGCTCGGGAGCACCACGTGTGGCCCTCTCAGGCTCCATTTTCAGCTGCGACGGCCCCCTGCCACCCTCTGCCGGTGAAAATGGAGCTCGGGGGAGGGGGGCACACCATTTTACTGGCAGAGGGCGGCAGGAACCACCACAGACGCTCCCAACACGAGTGACATCAAACTGGCCATACCCATCCTGGCCACACCCACCCCACCCTCGAGGTCAAACACAACCCTGATGCGGCCATCAATGAAATCAAATTTGACACCCGAGTTAAGGGATCGTTCAAAGTTACCACAGCACTGAAAAAAGTGACTTATGACCATTTCTCATACTTACAACGTTGCAGCATCCCCATGATCACGTAATCAAAATTTGGACGCTTGACAACTGGACTGTATTTATGATGGTTGCAGTGACCTGGAGTCATTCGATCGCTTTTTGTGATCTTCTGACGAACAAAGTCAATAGGAAAGCCAGATTCACTTAACAACCATGTTACTAAATTAACAACCGCAGTGATTCACATATCAGCTGTGGCAGGAAAGGTCTTAACAACTGCGGTTGTTAAATTAGGCAAAACTCACTTGGCAACCTTGTTTAGCTATGGTAAATTTTGGGCTCACTTGTCGTCGTAAGTCGAGGACTACCTGTACAGTATTGTTGCAAGGCTGAGATGGAATAGGTGCTCATGTTGAATCAATGCTATAATCTGTTTGTTTTGTGATGTGAACGTCATGCAAGTATCTCTCCTCTGAAACACACCCACAGCCACACCTCTTAGAAATGGAATTTTTAATATTGTGCCAAGTTATGACTAAGTGATTGTAAAGCTCACGCCTTGAAATACAGTAGCTGTACGACAATATAACAATCAGGATCTTGGCTTGACTTATTGATCAGTCTATGCTTCCTTTTGGGGAATATTTCTGCAATGATTTCCCACTGTTATGGGACTCCCTTCTCTCTCTCCCTTGGGGTTATTTCGTTTCCTTACCATCTATAAGGCTTTTGTGTATTGGGGGCTCTCTGCTAGCGTAGACTTACATGCTTGTGCTATCTTTGAACCATGTTCTCTAGAAGATCTATCAGGGGTGAAATGCTCCTGGTTCGCTCTAGTTCAGGCCAGGAGTGAAATGCTCCTGGTTCGGACTGGATCACCCGATCCGGTAGCGATGGCGGCGAGCGGTTCAGAGAATCAGTAGCAAAAATCCCTTCCCACCCCCATGCCCAGCTGAGCCGCGCAATCATCAGAGGCTTTTTATTTTATTTTTAAAAGCATTTTTTCTACAACCTCTTCAGCCGAAAAAATGCTTTTAAAAGTAAAAAAAAAAAAGCCTCTGCCGATCAGGCAAGTCAGCTGGGATCGTCAGAGGATTTTAAAAGCATTTTTTAACAACCTCTTTGGCCAAAGAGGTTGTAGAAAAAATAGTTTTAAAAGTTTAAAAAAAAAAGTTGGCCACGCCCACTCAGTCATATTACACCCCTCCAGCCATGCCCACAGAACCGGTAGTAACAAATTTTACATTTCACCACTGGTTTAGGCGAATCGGTAGTGATAAAAACTACTGGTTCGGGCAACCCAGTAGTAAAAAAAAAAAGCTACCGGTTCAGTCAAACTGGTAGTTTAAAAAAGCTACTGGTTCATCCAAACCGGTATTTCCAACGATCAGCTGTGCCCCGGGGTTTAGCTCAGTGGTGGGTTTCAAAATTTTTTACTACCGGTTCTGTGGGTGTGGCTTGGTGGGCGTGGCATGGCATGGCATGGCTTGCTGGGCGTGGCTTGCTGGGCATGGCATGGGAAGGATACTGTAAAATCTCCATTCCCACCCCAATCCAGGGAAAGGTTACTGCAAAATCTCCATTTCCTCCCAATCAGCTGGGACTCAGGAGGCAGAGAATAGATGGGGGTGGGGCCAGTCAGATTTTTTTTCTACCGGTTCTCCGAACTACTCAAAATTTCCACTACCGGTTCTCCAGAACTGGTCAGAACCTGCTGAAACACACCTCTGGTTTAGCTTTGCTAGAAAGCAGGAAAGCAGTGCTTTCTAGCGAGGCTAAATTGCGCCGCACAGCCGATCCCTCCCCCGCCCCCTGTTGTTCTATTTACCTTCCCAAGCCTCTTTTTGGTGTGTACTGTGAATGCGTGCGCAGCAAGCAAACCGGTAGCAAACCGGTTCAGATTTCACCACTGAGATCTCTGTAACCTTGGGACTTTGGTCCTTGGCTTCTCTGGAGGCAGGCGAGCAGGGATTTGCTGTAAACTGCTAGCTTGTAATGAAGAGCAAACCTCAACTTGAGAGAGATTTCACCATCCATAAATGTTGGAGTATTATTGCAGTGAGGTCGAAGTGCAAAGCGTAGGGAACTTTTGATGCATGTCATTCATGAGGAGGGCAAGTGATTTTATTAGTAATCCTCATCAGTGATTATTCAAAATTACAAGGTGCTGAACAAAGAAAACTGGTGACGGGTTAACGAAAAGAAGGACTAGGGGAGACACGATAGCAGTGTTCCAATATCTAAGTGGTTGCCATAAAGAAGAGAAAGTCAAGCTATTCTACAAAGTACCTGAAGGCAGGACAAGAAGCAATGGATGGAAACTAATCAAGGAGAGAAGCAACCTAGAACCAAGGAGAAATTTCCTGACATTTAGAACAATTAACCAGTGGAATGACTTGCCTCCAGAAGTTATGGATGCTCCAAGTTTTTAAAAACAGATTGGACAACCATTTGTCTTCAATGGTGTAGGGTTCCCTGCCTGAGCAGGGGATTGGACTAGAAGACCTTTAAGGTCCCCTCCAACTCTGTTATTCTATCCTGAGATTTCTAGCCATATAAATCAGGCTTTTGGCAACTGATATGCATTTACAATGATCGCAGCACCCTGCAGTCACACGATCACCATTTGCAACCTTCCCAGCTACCGTATTTTTCGGAGTATAAGATGCACCTTTTTCCCCAAAAAAAGAGGGTGAAAATCTGGGTGCGTCTTATACTTGGAATGTAGCCCCGCCCAGCTTCTCAAATGGAGGTTTCAGTGACTGAAAACAGCATCAGAAACAAAGGTTCGGAAAAAAAGCCCCCAAACAGAGCTTCAGAAAAAAAGCCCCCAGAAAAAAAGCCTCCAAACAGAGCTTCAGAAAAAAAGCCTTTTTTCCTGAAGCTCTGTTTCAGAGGCTTTCAGAGGCAGAAAAAAAAGTTTTTTCTGAAATGGAATTTCAAAAGTTTCAGCAGCAGAAAAAAAAGCAAAAAAAAAAAAAAAAGCAAGGCACAGAACTCACAACCAATGAACCTCTTGCTAAAATTCACCTCTGGGAACAGCTGATTGGGGGTATTCTGGGATGCTGATCCACCCGCCAATCAGCTTTTTTCTTATTTTCCTCCCCAAAAACTAAGGTGCATCTTATACTCTGAAAAATACGGTAAGTTTGGAGAAGGAAAGTCAATGGGGAAACTGGCAGGAAGCCACAAGTGACGGTCGCTTATGTCACACTTATACCATCCACGGTGAGTTGCTTAAGGACCGCCATTGTAAGGTGAGTACAACATGTACTCTTTTCACTTTATGACCGCATTGCTTAGCGGTCTCTACAGCTCTCAATTACCTGTAGAGATAGTCCTCAACAACCATTCATTTAGTGACCATGTAAAGCTACAATGGCACTGAAAAGATTGAGATATAACTCACTGCATCCCCATGGTCACCGATCAAAATTCAGGCGCTTGGCAACCAGATCACTAGGGTCGCATGATAATCTTTTGTGACCTTCCCAAATGGCAGAGAGACACTGGGAGAAGGTGGGTTTGCTGAATGACCATATAATTCATTTAACAACTGCAGTGATTTGCTTAAGAACCATGGCCAAAAAAAAAAAAAAAGGTTGTAAAACTAGGTACAACTCAGTTAAGAAACACCTTAACAACAGAAATTTTGCTCCCAAGTTTGGTCATGAATGTATATATGATATCACACCTATTTGTGTGATTTATACAATGCCATCATGACATTCAAGACTTTGCTGTGGCTTTCAGTGGGGGCCCATGCCAGGATAATCCTGGTTAATCAAATTTCCCTTTATTTTCCTAAGATCACTCTCCCAAACTACCCACGTCACATAATCATAATCATAAGTTTATTTATCAAGCATATATAAAATAACAGGTAAAAGTATAAACATAATTTGAATATATGAAAGAAGTACATCCATAGCAGGGGTGAAATGCTCCGAAGTCTGCTACTGGTTTGCTTTGCTACCAGTTCGCTGCGCACACACATGTGCAGTGCATGCCAAACCCACTCTTTGCGTGCATGCGCACCGCAAGCACTACCGCGTAGCACTGAAAAAGGAGGATTAAGAAGCCTTTACTAAGGAAAGTAGAACAGTGGGGGGGGGAACAGCTGTGCCGCGCGATTTAGATTCACTAAAGCAGGGTTTCCTACCTTTCTAGTGAATTTAAATCGCGTGGCACAGTTGATCGTCAGAAATACTGGTTTGTCCGAACTGGTAGCATTTTTTTTTACTACCAGTTCGGGCGAACCGGTCTGAACTGGTAGCATTTCACCCCTGATCCAGGAGTTTCTTAACAGATCCCTTGTGTCCTTTGGCACTAAGGAAAGTTGGCAAAAAATCTACCAGGAAAATCTTCTGAGTAAACAAGAAATGAGGGCATGATTTAGGGCAGGGCACTTTGGGGGAAAAAAAGCACCTGGAGACACAACAGCTGTCAAAGACAGAGGTGGCATGGTTGAGACCATAAAATGCACGCGAAAGCCATTCTAAAGGAGAATATTTGTAGCTCAGGGTTGAAAGGAGGGGTGCTTGGTGCTCCCTGAGCTTTCTTGCAGCTGTTTCATTACCCAAACTAGGTAACATCAGTGTACTGATTACATTACCTAGTTGGGTAATGCAAGAAAATAACCAAGCTCAGAGAGCAACAAGGCCTTTCCATCCAAAAGGAGCCTGGTGATGCAGTGGACTAAACTACTGTTAAAGTAGTATTTAGCTGCCAGCTGCCTGCAATTACAGCGAGTTCAATTCTCACCAGGCTCAAGGTTGACTCAGCCTTCCATCCTTCCGAGGTAGGTAAAATGAGGACCCAGTTTGTGGGGCCAATAAGCTGTCTTTGTATAAAAAAGAACACCATTTTGGGGGAGGGGGCAAAAGCCCTACTAAGCAGGTATATACCAAGTATGAAGGCTATTGCTTAAAAGCATTGTAAGCTGCCCTGAGTCTCCAGAGAAGGGCGGCATATAAATCAAACTAATAAATAAAATAAATAAATACAATTATTCTTGCACCCCATCATTTCTCCCCTTCAGGAAAAATTAAATGAAGGGGTGTGTGTGTCATGTTCTTTGCATGTATGCACCCAAGCGGGCATCTTGCCCCAAATAAAGAGTTTGAGTCAGACACTTTCTTAAAGAAAACTTTTCTGATCCTCTCCTTGATCGCAATTGATTAAGAAGTGGTGTGGCTTCAACATGCAATGAACTTTTGACATATCGCCTAGGCAACCAACCCTAGGTTTGCTAAACAACACTCTCTGAGTCACAAAAGAACATTGGTGACACACAATAAGGGCGTCACAACGTGGAACCCGGCACAATGTGAAAGGCTTCTCCTACTACAGTTTCAGCTTGCTGCAGTAGGACAACAACACAGAAGTACACAAAAAATTCCAACCAACCATTCACAGAGGGAAAATTACCAAGGTTTATGACGTAAGGGCTCTTGGGTTAAATCGGTCACTGCTTTCAACACGCAACTATCACACACGCACAAAGTATTCAGTGGAAGGTATGCTTGCATCAGAAGCCATTATCAAACCCGAAAGGTTTGAGGCAGTGGTGAAATGCTACCGGTTCGGACCGATTCAGCCGAACTGGTAGCAATGGCGGCGGGTGGTTCGGAGAACCGGTAGCGACGGCAGCGTGAGAGGCTCCACCCACCTGCCCAGTTGTCATTACTTCCAGGTTTTAACCAGGAAGTAACCTGTTTTTTACCCTCTGCACATGTGCAGAAGTGTTTGCACACGCGCAGAGGGTCCGTGAATGCACATGACACGCGGGCGCACTTCCGAACCGGTAGGGAAGCTAAGTAGATTTCACTCCTGGTTTGAGGGCAGATGGTTTGCACTCTTGAGCTGCTCACAACAAGCAAGCCTGTGCCTTTATTTGGTGCTGTGATGTGCCAAGTGCCCACAGCCATTCCTTAGGTCAGGGGTGCCAAACTCGTGTCGTCACGTTGTTGTCACATGACTTTTTTCCCTTTCGCTAAAATGGGGGGTGGGCGTGGCCAGCATGTGATGCATCTGGCCCACGGGCTGCGAGTTTGACACCCCTGCCTTAGGTCAATATTTTTGAACCGTGGCAACCTTAAGACGTCAACCTTCAACCTGGTTGACATCTGTGAACGTCTTCCCCAAAGTCTTCTTTAAAATGTGGCCTCCTCATGCTGACTGGAGAATTCTGGGAGTTGAAGTCCACACCAGTGGTGGATTGCTTCCGGTTCAATCAGCAGGAGGCGCCGCCCACCCCTCCAGACGTCATAAATGATAATCTGTGCATGCGCAGAAGCTTCTGCACATGCGTCCACAGCCCCATTGTGAACCGGTAGTAAAGATAAGTAGAACCCATCCCTAGTCCACACATCTTCAAGTTGTCAAGGTTGAGAAACACTATTCTAGCTCCTAATTTCCAGATGTTGCATGTTCAATAGTGCATCCGGAGCCAAACTAGAGGATGCAGTCTGTAGGGCCAGATGTAACTTGGGCTGTTCCCCTTGTGGCTCCTCATGAACATCTGGAGGACACCTGGGAAGCAACAAAAGGCTCAGCTTGGTCTATCCCTTTCTATGTTCTTAATTCAGGAACTATAACAGAATATCAGTGTTGGAAGAGGCCTTGGAGGTCTTCTAGTCCAACCCCCTGCTCAAGCAGGAAACCTATACTACAGGGAGTCCTCAACTTACAACAGTTCATTAAGTGACGGTTCAAGGTTAAAACAGCATTGAAAAAAAAGTGACTTATGACCGTTTTTCACAGTTACAACCTTTCCAACATCCCCATGATCATGTGATCAAAATTCAGATGCTTGGCAACTGGTTCATATTTATGACCATTGCTGTGTCCCAAGGTCATGTGATCCTCTTTGACGACCTTCCGACAAGCAAAGTCCATGGGAAAGCCAGATTCTTATAACAACCGGGTTACTACCTTATCCACTCCATTGATTCACTTAACAACGGTGACAAGAAAGGTCGTAAAATGGGGCCAAACTCACTTAACCATGTAAGAACAGAAATGTTGCGCTCAGTTGTGGTTGTAAGTCGAGGATTACCTGCATTTCAGACAAATGGTTGTCCAATCACTTCTTTAAAAATCTCCAGTGTTGGAGCAGCCACAATTTCTGGAGGCAAGTCGTTCCATCGATTCATCATTCTAACTGTCAGGAAATTTCTCCTTAGTTCTAGTTGGTTCTCTCCTTGATTAATTTCTGTCCACTGCTGCTTGTTCTGCCTTCAGATGCTTGATTCATAACAACAGCTGGTACATTTGCAAGAGATAAACCGGGTCCAGACCAGTGGTGGTATTCAGCCGGTTCGATCCGGTTCAAGCGAACCTGTAGGGGCGACGGCAGGATGCCCCACCCACCCATGCGGACATCATGACCAGTGTGGGTTGCCCCTGGTTCGGACCAGTTCACAAGAACCAGTAGTAAAACCAGCAGGAGGCCCCTCCCATCCCCCCCAGATGTCGTCATCAGTGATCTGTACATGCGCAGAAGCGCAATCCTGTTGCAAACCGGTAGTAAAGGTAAGTAGAACCCACCCCTGGTCATGATGTTCCATTTTTTCATGTTTTCAAGGCTCTGCGTGTGCACACATTTGCAAACCGGTAGGGAAGGTAAGTGAATACCACCCCGGTCCAGACTCTTACCATGTGCACTGATACCAGATTCAAATCAGTGTGCTGCTTAAAATAGATGACACTAATGCATTTTACAGATCCTTTGTAAACTGCAGCAAAGCAATAGCACTTAGACTTATATACCGCTTCACAGCTCCTCTTTAAGTGGTTTACAGAGTCACCATATTGCTCCCAACAATCTGGGTCCTCATTTTACCAATCTCAGAAGGATAATAGAAGACTGAGTCAACCTCTAGCTGGTGAGGATCGAACTCCTAGCAGTCGGCAGAATTAACCTGCAATACTGCATTCTAATCACTGCGCCCCACCACGACTCTTTACAAGAATAGGTGGCTTTCTGGTAAATAAAAAGCAAGCAATGAAGAGGGGTATCCCGTGGAGACAAAAGGGGACAAAAAACCCCCATTGTGATGTTGTGATGCAAATATTTTCTCTTTTGTGCTTGCATCATTGATTCTACAGGCAAGTATACAAAAAGTGAACAACGTGGAGAATGACAACCATGTTATTATGTGGTATATAAGTTGAATTAATTAATAATAATAATAATAATAATAATAATAATAATAATAATAATAATAATAATAATAATAATAATAATGTCCTGATGTACGTTTTGACTTTTTTTCCCCAATGTGGTGGTTTGTTTTGGACACCTCTGACAATGTGGTAAGGCCACACTTGGAATATTGCATTCAGTTTTGGTCGCCACGATGTAAAAAAGATCTTGAGACTCTAGAAAGAGTGCAGAGAAGAGCAACAAAAATGATTAGGAGACTGGAGGCTAAAACATATGAAGAACAATTGCAGGAACCGGGTATGTCTAATTTAATGAAAAGAAGGACTAGGGGAGACATGATAGCAGTGTTACAATATCTCAGGGGCTGCCACAAAGAAGAGGGAGTCAAGCTATTCTCCAAAGCACCTGAGGGTAGGACAAGAAGCAATGGGTGGAAACTAATCAAGGAGAGAAGCAACTTAGAACTAAGGAGAAATTTCCTGACAGCTAGAACAATTAATCAGTGGAACCACTTGCCTCCAGAAGTTGTGAATGCTCCAACACTGGAAGTTTTAAAGAAGAGATTGGACAACCATTTGTCTGAAGTGGTGTAGGGTTTCCTGTCTAAGCAGGGGGTTGGACTAGAAGACCTCCAAGATCCCTTCCAACTCTGTTATTCTGTTCTGTTCTATTCTGTTCTGTTCTATTCTATTCTATTCTATTCTATTCTATTCTATTCTATTCTATTCTATTCTATTCTATTCTATTCTATTCTATTCTATTCTATTCTATTCTATTCTATTCTATTCTAATAAGATCTTTCACAACAGCTCCTAGGGTGTTTCAAATTCATAGTTTGGAGGCGGCGTTAACAATGTGGATTCCTGCATTGAGCTGCAAGTTAGCTGCCCTCAATACCTCTTTCATCTAGATCAGGGGTCCCCAAAGTTGGCAGCTTTAAAACTTGTGGATTTTAATTCCCAGAATTCTCCTATGCTGGCCAGCTATGCTGGCTGGAGAATTCTGGGAGTTGAAATCCACAAGTCTTAAAAGCTGCCAAGTTTGAAGACCTCTGACCTAGATGATTACATATATAAATAGCTTCATCCTTTCAGAGACGAGGGGACAGATTGATCGACTGACTTCTGGTAAAACCATTCTATTTCCCACAGCGGCTTTCCCCGGAGTCTTGGAGCTGAACGAAATTTAACCCAGAGAAATGCAAAGTTCAGAGGAAACTGAAATCGAATGTGCCGATTTAGAACGAGGGATGCCAGAGTTAAGAACAGCCTGTTTGTGTGAAAAGGATTTTGAAACCATAACTCATGATGGCTTGAACGTGACTCAGAAGTGTTCTGTAAGCTAAACGGTCAAATATAATTTTAGGTTGCCTTGAATTTTTTGTCTCTTTGTAGTCTGAGGTGGATTTCACATAATTTTACCTCAGGTTCGCCGCGCACCAAAAATGTGAGTGTGTGTGCCTTCTGCACATGCGTTTTGCTCACGCGCGCAGCTTGTACGCATGCACGGGGCTTAGAAAACATGACTAAATAGGACTGCATAGCACCCAGATGGGTGGGCAAGCCCACCCACAGTCGCCACTACCAGTTCGCCTGTAACCGGACTGAACCGTTTGAATACTACCACTGTTCCTAGTCTTTTCCTGCAGGTATAAGGACTGCTTTTTCTGTTTTTTGGGTCAACCTAGTGTTGAACCACTGGTGGCAATAGGAATTGATCAACTGGCTTTTTTCCCGAGCCTTCTAAGAGGGCTAAGAGAGAGGGATTGGCCCAAAGTCACCCAACTGGCTTTCATGCCTCAGGCAGGACTAGAACTCAGAGTCCCTTGGTTTCTAGGCTAGTTGCTCTAACCACCAGACCAGTGTTTCTTAACCTTAGCAACTTTAAGATGCCTGGACATCTAGCAGAGATGACTGCTAAATTGACTGCTTTGATTAAAGAAAAAAAAACACAATTATTTTTATTTCTACTTGGAAACCACTTCTGGACTTTGTGCTTGAGGTAGGGGAAAAAAATGAAACTTTGATTTTGGGTTTTACCGATTAGATAGTCCCAAAGGTGCTTTTTTCAAGAGGCAACTGGACTTTCCGGTTTTTCTTTAAAGACGTTTCACTTCTCATTCAAGAAGTGGATGAGCTGAAGAAGCTTTCTTGGATGAGAAGCGGAACGTCTTCAAAGAAAGAGCAGAAAGTCCAGTTGCCTCTTGAAAAAAGCACCTTTGGGACAACCATGACCTGGATGACTGAGAATCTCCATAGACATTTACTGATTACTTTTATTTACTTTCTTTACTTTTATTTAATTTGTATACCGCCCTTCTCCTGAAGGACTCAGGGCGGTGAACAGCCAACAATAAAATACATACATACAAAATTTAAAAAACAGAACTAAAATCGAATTAAATAATTTGGCCCAGACAGATTAAAACCCCAATCAATTTAAAACAGATTTAAACTTTGAAAATTAAAAGATATTGAAAATATTAAAATATTAAAATTGTTTAAAAATTGTTTTAAAAGAGGGAGAAAGTTCGGCCAGGCCCGCCTGATGAAATAAGAAGGTCTTTAGAGCGCAGCGGAAGGTGCGCAGATCCGGGATCCTCCGTATCTCCGGGGGGAGCTCGTTCCAGATAGTAGATGCCCCCACAGAGAAGGCTCTCCCCCTGGGGGCCGCCAGTCGACATTGTTTGGCTGACGGCACCCGGAGGAGCCCCTCTCTATGAGAGCGTACCAGCCGGTGGGAGGCTATTGGTGGTAGTAGATGGTCCCGCAAGTACCCAGGTCCTGAGCCATGGAGTGCTTTAAAGGTTGTAACCAAAACCTTGAAGCGCACCCGGAAGACCACCGGGAGCCAGTGCAGCTCGCGCAGGAGGGGTGTTACATGGGAGCGCCATTTCGCTCCCATTACCACCCGTGCGGCCGCACTCTGCACCAGTTGGAGCCTCCGGATGCTCCTCAAGGGGAGCCCCATGTAGAGAGCGTTACAATAGTCCAGGCGGGAGGTGACGAGGGCATGAGTGACCGTGCGTAAGGGGTCCTGATCCAGAAAGATAGGTTAGTTGTTATAGAAAAAGCTAGTTTATACTATTATGTAAAAGTAAAAAGCTAAGGTTTTATGCTATTATCTTATTTTACTGCACCAAAAGGAGTTGGAAGTCAATGTCTTTTCTTTCTCCCCCCCCTTTCCCTACACTTTTCCCTTCCCTTTTCCCTCCCCTATTTTCCTATTTTCTTTTGTATTTTGTATGATAAACTAATAAATAATAAAAAAAAGATCTGTGGACATCAACTCCCAGAATTCCCTACCAAGCCAGGCTGATTGGGGAATTCTGGGAATTGAAGTTTGCACATTTTAGTTGCCTATGAGGAGAGCCTAAGAGATTTGGAGAGAGCTAATAACAGAATAACAGAATTGGAAGGAACCTAGGAGATCTTCTAGTCCAACCCCCTGCTCAGGAACGAAACCTTACACCAGAGATCTTCAAACTTGGCAGCTTTAAGACTTGTGGACTTCAACTCCCAGAATTCTCCAGCCAGCTAAGCTTAGCTGGCTGGAGAGTTCTGGGAGTTGAAGTCCACAAGTCTTAAAGCTGCCAAGTTTGAAGACCTCTGCCTTACACCATTCTTCTTAAACACCTCCAGTGATGGAGCATCCACAATATCTGGAGGCAAATCATTCTGTTGATTAATTGTTCTCACTGTCAGGAAATTTCTCTCTTCTAGGTTGCTTCTCTCCCTGATTAGTTTCCATCATTGCTTCTTGTACCTGCCTCGCCCTTCAGTTATCCTTGTGAATCCCAGGTTTTTACAAGTGAAATGCTGATTGAAGAGATGAGACAATCCTTTTCGATGACGTAAAGGTGTTTTGAAATATCATCCTCAAATGCGAAATATGGGATAACAGATTTCAGGTATCAGAAAGTAGATTCCACTGGAGTTCAGGGAAACAGTTCCTAAATTAGTCCTGTTCTGGAACAATCTGAATTGGTGAATTCTGTCACTGAAAGGGTTCATTCAGAAGCTGAATAATTGTCTGTTGGTACGCTGAAATTGTCGATCAAAAGGTTGGCAGTTCAGCGGTTCAAATCCTTAGTGCCGCATAATGGGGTGAGCTCCCGTTACTTGTCCCAGCTTCTGCCAACCTAGCAGTTCGAAAGCACGTAAAAAATGGAAGTAGAAAAATAGGGACCACCTTTGGTGGGAAGGTAACAGCGTTCCGTGCGCCTTTGTGGCATTTAGTCATGCTGGCCACATGACCACGGAGACATCTTCGGACAGCGCTGGCTCTTCGGCTTTGAAACGGAGATGAGCACTGCCCCCTAGAGTCAGGAATGACTAGCAAGATGTGCGAGAGGAACCTTTACCTTTGCCTAATGTTTTAAAATGGACTGAGTGGGGTGACTGGAATTACAGGTAGCTCTTGACTTACAACCACAATTGAGCCCAAAATGTTGTTAAGTGAGACGTTTGTTAAGTGGGTTTTGTCCCATTTTACGACCTTTCTTGCCACCGTTGTTAAGTGAATCACTGCAGTCGATAAGTTAGTAACCTGGTTGTTAAGTGAATCTGGCTCCCCATTTGATTTTGCTTGATCACATGACCTTGGGACACTGCAACCGTCATAAATGTGAGTCAATTGTCAAGCGTCTGAATTTTGATCACATGACCATGGGGATGCTGCCACGGTTGTAAGTTACAACATTTCACTTAGTGACGGTTCGCTAGTTAAAATGGCACTGAAAAAATGGACTTATGACTGTTTTTCACACTTACAGGGTAGTGGGGAATGGAAGGATTTATATTCCTTGCAGACAACTGGTCATCCAATCAGAGCTGAAGAAGCTTCTTGGATGAGAAGCAAAACGTCTTCAATGAAAAAACAAGAAAGTCCAGTTGCCTCCTGAAAAAAGCACCTTTGGGTGCTTGACCTGGATGACTGAGAATCTCTACAGACTTTTAGCTATACAATTTGGGATGAACACCCTTTGAATGGTGTGGGAGTAGGAATGGATTTCCAGAGGAGGAAAAATTGCAGACTACAGGAACCATTTGTACTACTCAGGTGACCCTGAGGACACAGATAAACCTCCAAGTGCTTTAACAACCCTCTAAAAGGATGCAAATGACCAGCTATCTGCAAGGAATATACAGTATTTTTCCCACTATAAGATGCACTTCCTCCCGCCCACAAAAGTAGATGGAAATGTCTGTGCATCTTATAGAGCAAATATTGCGGCAGGTGGGAGGGGGGTCACTGTTGCCTGTCACTGCTGCTGCCATTAGCTGCCGCTGGGGAACGCCGGAGCCTTTGCTGCTGAGCAGCTGATCGGTGGTTGGAGTGGCCTCCTGTAATACTGCTGATCAGATGTTCTAGGCAGCAGGGATCACCGCCGCTCGCCGCCGTTTGCTGCCGCCGTTTGCCACCGCCATTCGCTGATAGGTGGCAGCAATTGGCAGCAGGGGGCAGTGAACAGTGGTGGTGGCAATCGGCGGCAGTGATTGGTGGGGTTAGGTGACAGCAATCAGTGGCTGTGGTGACGGTGGGTGGCGGCAGGCAGCGGCAGGCAGGGCAAACGGTGGCGACAGTGATGCAATCCCCACTGCCTAGAACAGCTGATCAACGGTATTCTGGGAGGCCAATCCAACGGCTAATCAACTGCTTGGCAGCAAAGGCTCCAGCGTTCCCCGCCGGCAGCAGCAGCTCACCTCAGTTGACTGGTGGTGAGCGCAATGGAGTGGAGCCCTGATGAGCCACATGCTGGGACTGCGATAACATGCTGAAGCTGACCAGGCTGTTTGCTGCTTGCTGCAAGGATGCTAGCCAGATGAATACCGGATGGATGCTGGAAGACAGAGGCAGATTTTTTTTTTCTTGTTTTCCTCCTCTAAAGCTAATGTGCGTCTTATGGTCCGGTGCGTCTTATAGTGCAAAAAATACGGTAAACCCTTCCATTCCCCACTATCCTGTCACTGAAGAAGCTTCTCGGATGAGAAGTGAAATGTCTTCAAAAGAAAAAACAAGAAAGTCCTCCTGAAAAAACACCTTTGGATCATTTAACAATTGTCTCACTTAACAACAGAAATATTAGGCTCAGTTGTGGTCGTACGTTGAGGACTATCTCTATAAACAGGACTATGCCAAGATAGAAACAAGGGAATGATAATGATGATGAATATTATTTGACCACTGAAGATGGAAAACCAGTATACAGAAGTATTTTGAATACCGGGTGAAGATTCAGAAAATTTTGAAAGACTAGAAGAGGACAGGAAATGTAAGCCTTGCAATTTCTTTGGAACTACTTGTAAGCATCTTCTGTTCCTGGAAATTTTCACCAAAACCCTTAAGCAAAAGAATCTCAAATGTCAGCAGTATATTTCAGAGAAGAAACTAAAACCAAAAGCAACCCAAAAAACCAGCAGAAAGATTCTTGTGGTTTACCATCCTTCATGCAAGGTCTTGTACTCAAACTTGGAAAGGGGAAACACCCGTCAGCAGAACAACAAAATTCACAATCCATTTGCTTGTATAGGAAATGACATACTACCATGGTAAGTAAGTAAGTAAGGAAATAAGTAAGTAAGTAAGTAAATAAGTATGGTAGGATAGGATAGGATAGGATAGGATAGGATAGGATAGGATAGGATAGGATAGGATAGGATAGGATAGGATAGATAGATAGATAGATAGATAGATAGATAGATAGATAGATAGATAGATAGATAGATAGATAGATAGACAGAGTGAGTGAGTGAGTGAATGAGTGAGTGAGTGAGACAGAGACAAAGACACACACACACAGAGAGAGAGAGAGAGAGAGAGAGAGAGATAACCACTGTCAGGTTGGTTTTAAAGGGACCCAATATACATACATACATACATACATACATACATACATACATACATACATACATACATACATTGAAGCACCAGGTCTACCCCAATATGGGAGGCAGCATACTGCATCCCTTTTGCCTTTCAGCTCCAATCCAGGAGCCCTCAAGCAGTCGCATTCATGACAAACCATTTTATACCAAATTTATATTTGCAGATAAATAAATATATTTCTTTATCAGCAAATATAAATTTTATATATATGTATATGTGTATGTGTATGTATACGTACATACGTACATATGTACATATGTACATATATACACATATGTGTATATATATATATATATATATATTCATATATATCTGTCTTAAGTTTTCGCGGGTGTGTATATGCAAAAAATTACAAAAAGTTAGTTAAAAAGTTAGTTTTAACTAATTTATTTAACATGACGCGGGAAAACACCCGAGATTTTAATTTTTTGCATATTTATATATACTATATATAAAAGGTATTTTTACTTTTGTTAAATTTACTTCATCTGTGTTCGTTTTTTTTATTTTATCACTCTGTGTGTGTGCACAGAACAATACAATTGGGATTTTAATATTAAGTAATTAGCCTGAAACTGAAACCATGATCATATCATCAATATTTTGATATGAGTGGCACGTTTAATTTTGGATAAACAAAAAACACAAATGATTTTATGCTTATAATATCAATGTCCTAAATGGTCATTCGTATTAATAGAATTTTTTTTTTCAATGCTCTGAGCTATCTAAATCATTAGAATAGAATAGAATAGAATAGAATAGAATAGAATAGAATAGAATAGAATAGAATAGAATAGAATAGAATAGAATAGAATCGAATCCTTGGCCAAGTGTGATTGGATACACAAGGAATTTGTCTTTGGTGCATATGCTCTCAGTGTACATAAAAAGACAAGATACATTCATCAAGAATCATAAGGTACAACACTTAATGATAATCAATCCTCTCTAAACATTTTTTTTAAAAAAATTGATTTATATGCCGCCCTTCTCCAGAGACTCAGGGCGGCTTACAATGCGTTAAGCAATAGCCTTCATACTTTTGTATATTTATACAAAGTCAGCTTATTGCCCCCACAAACTGGGTCCTCATTTCACCTACCTTAGAAAGGATGGAAGGCTGAGTCAACCTTGAGCCTGGTGGGATTCGAACTTACAGTAATTGCAGACAGCTGGTGTTAATCACAATGCTATCAGTCTGCTGAGCCACCAGGCCCTTGCATGAACATTATCATGCAATGTTCAGGTAGTGCTCAGCTTACGACCACAATTGAGCCCAAAATTTCTGTTGCTAAGCGAGACATTTGTTAAATGAGTTTTGCCTCGTTTTACGACCTTCCTTGCCCACATTTGTTAAGTGAATCACTGCAATTGTTAAGTTAGCAATGCAGTTGGTTAAGTGAATCTGGCTTCCCCCATTGACTTTACTTGTCAGAAGGTCGCGATAGGGGAATCACATGACCCCTGGGACACAGCAACTATCATAAATATGAGTCAGCTGTCAAGTGACTGAATTTCGATCACATGACCTTGGGAATGCTGCAATGGTAGAAAATGTGAAAAAACGGACATAAGTCATTTGTTTCAATGCCATTGTCACCAATGGTCACCAAACGAATGATTGTATGTCAAGGATTAGCTATCTCAAGATGTGTAACAATAAACAGGGAAACTTTTTTTTTAAAATCTGCAAAGTAGCACTTTATTTATTGTTGTGAGCATGGGCAATATTATACATGCACACAACAGGAAAGGAGCTTCAATTGCGAAATCACACCAGCTTACAAACACGCCCCAGGTCTTGCACAACATTGCATCACATTTTTTTCCTTCTGTTTGTCCACATTTGTTGTTTGTTTTGTGAAACTAATTACAAACTGATTGAAAAGATTACAGCTCGACCGCAAACGGTTGCTTAAATAGATTAAAAAAAAAAAAATAACCCTGAAGTCACGTTTTTTTTTTAATTGCCCAATTGACTAGAATTAAAATGCAGTTTGTTGCTAAACGCTGCTTTTAGGCGAGCTTAAAAATCAAGCAGAGTTTGTTTGTTCGTTTTAATTATGAAGAACAGAAGATGAAGTTGATGAAGAAGGTTACCAGTGAAATCTATGATCAGAATAGAGCTGGAAGGGACCTTGGAGGTCTTCTAGTCCCACCCCCTGCTTAGGCAGGAAACCCTATACTATTTCAGACAAGTGGCTGTCCAGTGCAGGGGTCTCCAACCTTGGCAACTTTAAGATTTGTGGACTTCAACTCCTAGAATTCTGTTGCCACGGTTGGAGACCTTTGAACGTCTTCTTAAAAACCTCCAGTGATGAAGCACCAACAACTTCTTTTTTTAAAAAAAATAATATTTATTAAATTTTCAAACATTAAAACATACAGTACAAAAAAATAGAAAAAAGCAAAAACTAAAAAACTACACAACAAAAACAAACAAACAAAAACAGACACCTCAAAACTTAAGCACTAGTAACAGCTTTTCTACATCGGTGTCTCTATCCTAATTAACTTCCATACACAACTATCTATCACTATCTTAACTTACATCCTTATCTAAGTTACAATAACTTTTATTCACAATTCGGTTTCGTAACAAAATATCGCTTACATTTTAGATTTACCCTCCAGCCAGGAATACCATCTATTCCAAATTAAATAGTACTCGGCGTCTTCCCTTTCCTTAATTTCCATAGATAATCTGTCCATTTCTGCGCAGTTGTAAATTTTTTTAATTATAATTTGGTCTTGGGGGGGATATCCGGTTCTTTCCAATTTTGGGAGCACCCATAACTTCTGAAGGCAAGCTATTCACCTCATCAGTGTCCCAACCGAATGTTTCTTGTCCTTAAGGAACTTCTAGCCTTTTTCCTGGAAAAGGACATGCAGCTGAAAGCTTTCCCTTGGAACTGTTGAGTTTATATAGCCATAGAGTATCAATGTTTGTTCAAATTACAGGTAGGCCTCAACTTACAACAGTTCATTTAGTGACCATTCAAAGTTACAATGGCACTGAAAGAAGCGTTTTTCACAATTATGACCAATTATGCAGCTTCCCCACGGTCATGTGATCAGAATTCAGATGCTTGGCAACTGACTTGTATTTATGACAGTTGCAGTGTCCTGGTGTCATGTGATCATATTTTGTCATATTCCGACAAGCAAAGTCAATGGGGAAGCCAGCTTCACTTAACAACCATGTTATTAACGTAACACTTGGGGTGATTCACTTAACAAGTGAATGTGGCAAGAAAGGTCGTAAAATGGGGTCAAATTCACTTAAGAAATGTCTCACTTAGCAACGGAAATTTTGGGCTCCGTTGTGATCATAAGTTGAGGACTACCTGTACCAAAACACTTGTCTGTGTAGAGTCTCAGACATCCAGGTCATAGTTGTCTCAAAATTACATTTTTTTTTCCCTTCAAAAGGCAGCTGGACTGTTTTCCCCTTGAGGAAGAACAAAATGTTCCGTTTCTCATCAAAGGAATTTCATCAGATATGATCAGTGGTGGGTTGCCCCCGGTTCGGACCGGTTCGCAAGAACCGGTAGTAAAACCGGTGGGAGGCCCCACCCACCGCCCCGGATGTCGTCATTGGCGATCTGCGCATGCGCAGAAGCAAGGAGCGCGTGCGAGTAAAGCAAGCAAGCGCATGCGATCCCATTGAGAACCGGTAGTAAAGGTAAGTAGAACCCACCCCTGAATATGATGGTAGGGGGATGGTGCCAGCCATAAGTCTTCTCTCACGGAGAGTGCTAATTGACCAGATGACTTCAAAGAAATACAATCCTTCCATCACACATACACACCCATTCGGTCAGAATCTGATCCCAGATCTTCGTACTTTCCGTCGTGCACTTAAGACCTTCCTATTTCACCAAGCTGGGCTAGCATAAATTTCTTCTAATTGTTCTAAATTTTTATGCTTAAGATTCTTAACTGATGAGCCAAATTGGGTTTAATTATTTTAAATTGCTTTATTTCATATTTTATATGTATGTTATTTATGACTGTTCACCGCCCTGAGTCCTTCGGGAGAAGGGTGGTATAAAAATTAAATAAATAAATAAATAAAAATCTATCCATCCATCCCCCCACCTTCCAGTCTCAGCTGTCAGTACCTATTCTTCCATTCCTCCCACCACCACATCCCTCCACCATCACAACTGATGAAGTTATAACAGAATAACAGAGTTGGAAAGGTGTAGGCAGGGGTTGGTTCTAAATTTTTTAATACCGGTTACTTGGGAGTGGTTTATTTTGTGGGCGTGGCTTGGTAGTGGTGGGGTAATGTGACTGGGTGGGTGTGGCCAACTTTTTTTGTTTTTTTACTTTTAAAAGCATTTTTCTACAACGTTAAGAGGTTGCAGAAAAAAAATTCTTTTAGAAGCCTCTGATGATCGCGCTGCTCAGCTGGGATCACCAGAGGCTTTTAAAGGTATTTTTTTTCCTACAACCTCTTCGGCTGAAGAGGTTGTAGAAAAAAATGCTTTTAAAAGCCTCTGACGATCCCAGCTGAGCAGCGCGATCATCAGAGGCTTTTTTTTTTACTTTTAAAAGCATTTTGTCGACCAAAGAGGTTGTAGAAAAAATGCTTTTAAAAGTGAAAAAAAAAGGCTCTGATGAGGTGGGCGGGGTAAGTGAGCGGCGACCGGGCCAGGGATCGGTTCGGGGGCGTGTCCAGCCAATGTTATTCCCGTTTCTCCAAACTACTACAAATTTTTACTACCGGTTCTTGCGAACTAAGATAGATAGATAGATGGATGGATGGATGGATGGATGGATGGATGGATAGATAGATAGATAGATAGATAGATAGATAGATAGATAGATAGATAGATAGATAGATAGATAGATAATGGGCCTTTGTCTAAGCAGATGTTCATAGAAAATCACATGGCATAATTAGTACATGTGCCATGAGCCTCCCCAGCCAATATGCATCTAACATTGCACGTCATGTGTCGATCAGTCAGCCCTATGCATCTCTCAAATAAAGCACCACAGTTATCCATGCATGCATCAAACAAGCAAGGGACCATTGTGTACCCATGTCATACTTCCTGCTCACTGTTGTGCCATTTGCTAATCTTCCCATATATCCTCATGCGTGCTTCGATTTCCTCATGTGCTGCGCTCTTCACGTTTAGCAAGTGGCTTGCAACTCTACATTCAGGCCACACATTCCTTAATCCCCCTTCATTCACTTTACAGGCGGCCCTCATCTTTGTAGCCATTTCTTTAGTAACCATTCAAAGTTACAACCAGTGGTGGGTTCCTCGCGGTTCCTCCTGGTTCCGCTGAGCCGGTAGCAGTGACGATATGACGTCACCGAACCGGTTCTTCCCCCCCCACCTCCCGCATTATTTTTACCTTTTATTTGGCTCCACCCCCAATCTATTGCTGCCTCCTGAGTCCCAGCTGATGGCTAGAGGGAAAAAAACTGTTTAAACTCTTGCGCGGGGCTTCAAAGGGCTGCCCTACAGCTGATCAGTGTTAAAAGAAAACAAATGAGTAGACCGGTGCCTGCAAAAATAAATGGGTAGATCAGTGCCTGCACAAATACATGAGTAGATCAGTGCTTGCACAAATACATGAGTAGATCAGTGCCTGCAAAAATATATGAGTAGACCACTGCCTGCAAAAATAAATGGGTAGATTGGTACAGCTCTGCAAGCAGTTAAAAGCCTGATAGACCAGTACCTCTGCTAAATCCTAAATAATTGTCACATGACCATCAAGCCATGCCCACAAAATAAGCCACGCCCACAGAACCGGTAGTAAAAAAATTTAGAACCCACCCCTGGTTACAACGGCACTGAAGTGTCTTACGGCTGTTTTTCACACTAAGGACCATTGCAGCATTCCTCTTAGCCTGTATTCGTGACAATTGCAGTGTCCCAAGGTCATGTGATCTCCTTTTGCGACCTTCGGACAAGCAAAGTCAACGGGGGAGCCAGATTCACCCAACACCCACGTTACTAACTTAACATCTGCAGTGATTCGCTTAATGACTGTGACAAGAAAGGTCGTAAAATGGGGCAAAACTCACTGAACAACTGTCCTGTGGGAAATTTTGGGCTCAGTTGTGGTTGTACGTTGAGGACTACCTGTCCTATAGATTGTTGGGGGCAATATGCGGACTCTGCAACAGCTTAGAGAGGGCTGTAAAGCACTGTGAAGCGGTATATAAGTCTTAAGTGCTATTGCTATATATTTTTTTCTCAATCAAGAAAAAATGCACAGGACGTTTTCTCTCACACTTATGCGTTGCTCAGTGACCGGTTGTAAAAGAAATATCTGGCCTCTGTATCCTTCCCAGCTTAAAACCACTTCCTCAGGAAACCGCATCTGTGTTTTAACGCTTCTCTAATTACATCATCTTTATCCGTGGCATTACAACTTTTCATCATTCTCATAGCATTGATCATGCCACCGTTTTTTCTTGGATTCTCATTTTAATCCTGCCTTCATTCCCACCCAAATCTCTAAAATCTCCCTTTACTTTCAATTCAGATTCACTGCTTTTATTTTTATTTCTGTTCCTTCTTCTAGAGACTCCTTATTTAGCTGTCTTCCCAGTGGTGAAATCCAATTTGTTTTACTACTGGTTCTGTGGGCGTGGCTTGGTGGGCATGGTGTGGCATGGTGGGCATGACTTGGTGGGCATGGCAGGGGAAGGATACTGCAAAATCTCTATTCCCACCCCACTCCAGGGGAAGGATACTGCAAAATCTCCATTCCCTACCCACTCCTGGGGGAAGGATATTGAAAAATCTCCATTCCCACCCCACTCTGGGGCCAGCCAGAGGTGGTATTTGCCGGTTCTCCGAACTGCTCAAAATTTCCACTACCGGTTCTCCAGAACCTGCCGGAACCTGCTGGATTTCACCCCTGCTTCATTCTCATTTTTTTGTGTGTCTGGCAATCAGCCTCTTACGTGCATTTTTAATCATTCTTCATCATTTCACCAAGCATTTTTCTCACAATGCTCATCCGTATAATTCCACCCACTTTGGTGGCTATCTGTAATATATATATAGGAACAGTATTTGGCGACGTACGACTGTAATTGAGCCTGGAATAATGGTTTGTAAGTCGTGATGGTCGTTAAGAAGGTCACCGTTGACGGTGCCTGATTTTGTGATCATTAAGTAAATGTCATGGACTCCTCAGAGCCTGGTTCAGAAGAGGAGGAGGAATTGGAACTGGGACCGTCTAACAGGAAAGGCACGCCAGAGGGCCTGGAATGATGAGGGGTCTGGGACGATGCTGTCCCAGGCCCCTCAGGCCTTGGAGGAGGTGGTCGACCAGACGGAGCGCTGCCTGCCACAGGATCAGCTATCAACCTGCAAAACGACTTCCCAGAGTTCATTACTCGGAACTATGACATCAGTTGCTGACTGGCAGCGGTGTTGATAGGCAGCCAATCTCCACTGATGAGGAACAGCTGTCTACTCCACTAGATCCAAGGGCAAGAAGAGTGGAGTGTAGGCAAGCCCAAGAGGAGGGCTGCAAGATTCCTCCTCACAAGGAACACCTGGAGGGGAGTAACTTAAGGAGGAGCTGTGGGGAGTTAGTCTTTGCCAGGAAGAATTGTTTGCTTTGCTTACACTCCCCTGGCTTCGACTTGTGCCTGTTGCCGTTGGCCTTGACTTGTTTGGTGTCAGGGTTCCAAGTAATACATCCATCACAAAGAGAACTCCCAGGCAGGCAAATTCCTCAAAGAACATTTTATTGGGATATATCATATTGGCACAAGGCTGGTGAAAACCGACTCTAAGGGTTCCCACAGTTTTCACCTAATTAAAAGTAAACGTTTCCCAAAACAACCAGTCACATGGTCCAATCCAGTGGTGGGTTGCCCCCGGTTCACACCGGTTCTATAAAACCGGTAGTAAAACCAGCAGGAGGCACTGCCCACCAACCCCGACGTCATCAAAATGCTTCTGCGCATGTGCAGAAGAGCGTGAATGCACGCTCACTTCTCTCTCGTGCACGGCCCCACTGCGAACCGGTAGTAAAGGTAAGTAGAACCACCCCTGGTCCAATCAGCATACAGTCCAGTTGCTAGGTAACCTCAGTCTCCTTCTGAAAACCGACGGGAATGTCCTTGGCTCCCAAGGGAAAGCATTTTGTCTTGGCTGCAAGCACTCTAGCTATCTCTACTCTCTCCTCCCTATCCCTCAGCTGCCGTATGTATCAGCACTGAAGCTAAACGAACAAAATGGCCTCAGTTAGGCCAGCTTTAGGTTGGACATTTGGAAGATTGCTCTTTGCCTTTTGTCTTGGACCTTGCCTTTCTCTTGTGGCCTGCTTTTTGGCCTGTTTCTTGTCCCGAGGACGGCCCTTGTGTTGTGCCTGGACTCTGCCTTGTGGAGGAACCTCGGACCTTGCTCTGTCAGCGTGCTCCTACTCTGTGGGCTTTCTTTCTACTACAAGGGCTGTGTTTGGGAGACTGAAGGTGGCTGCCTTCAGGATAGCATCAGTGGTGGTATTCAGCCGGTTCTATCTGGTTCGGGAGAATTGGTAGCGATGGCTGCGGATGGCTCCGCCCACCTGCCCGGATGTAATCACATCCCATTTATCCACGTTTTTGATGCTCTGCGCATCAGGAATGGGTTCTACTTACCTTTACTACCGGTTCGCATTGGGAGCGCGCACACACACGCTTCCGCGCATGCGCAGATGACCCATGATGATGTTGTGGCAGGTGGTACTTTTTCAGGAGGCAACTGAACTGTCGGGTAGCTTATTTTTTGCCCCCATGGTCACAATTCAGTGATGGTATAGGTCAGGGGTGTAAACTCAAGGCCCGGGGGGTACTTAGAATTGGCCCGTGGGGCTGCCCTGGAAACAGTGAAGGACCATCCTGCAGTGCTTCTGCCGGTGAAAACGTTTCCATTTTGGCTGGCAGAAGGTTGCAGGAGGCCATGCCAGCCGAAAACAATTCGGGAGCCCGTTTTCGCTGGCAGAGCACTCAGGCCACCACAGGGCTCCCTGACCAGAGGTGGGTTTCAGCAGGTTCTTACCAGTTCTGGAGAACTGGTAGCGGAAATTTTGAGTAGTTCGGAGAACCGGTAAATACCACCTCTGACTGGCCCTGCCCCCATCTATTCTCTGCCTCCCGAGTCTCAGCTGATCGGGAGGAAATGGGGATTTTGCAGTAACCTTCCCCTGGAGTGGGGAGGGAATGGAGATTTTACAGTATCTTTCCCCTGCCACGCCCATCAAGCCACGGTCACCAAACCACGCCCACCAAGCCATGCCATGCCACACCCACCAAGCCACACCCACAGAACTGGTAGTAAATTTTTTTTAATCCCACCACTGCCCCTGACACAAGTGATGTCGAGCTGGTCACGCCCACCCTGGCCACACCCACCCCAGCCATGCCCACTATGGCCCCCTGAGGTCAAACACAACCCTCATGTGGCCCTCAATGAAATCGAGTTTGACACCCCTGGTATAGGTTATTATCCTCACTTACAATATGCCCCAAGCAGCATTCCTTGCTCATGGTAAAGGCTAATACAGTCAATTTTGGCTAGTGAGTCACAAGTACAACTGCAATCTAGACTTTCCCTAACCAAACTCCTGCTGTTTTACCCAAACTAAGGACACTAATCTAGAGACAGAATTTTTTTTTATGCAACTTCCCCAAATAACCATTTCTCAATATATAGCATGCACGCTTCCTTCTAAACAGCAATTAGTACAACTAATGTACACACTTTGCACAATGTTTTTAGCTGAGAAATTCATCACCAAATTTGCATATTACATTTGCAAAGCGTGTGAATTCGCTTAAAAACGCAGGGAAAAAAATAAATTCTTCCCATATGCAGCATGATGATTAATGTCTTCTTGTTGTTGTTATTATAAACTTTTATTCATTAAATGTGAAAATCAGTCAACTGAACATTTAAAATGTATCACAATAATAACAATTATTATTATTATTATTATTATTATTATTATTTACTTTATTCATTAAACATGAAACTCAGTCAACTGAACATTCAAAAATGCATCACAAACACCATTGGCTGGTGCTAATGGTTGATACGGGTTGCTGCCAGCTTCCTAGGTATCAACCAAGTACCTTCTTAATATGTACGATATTCCAAGTAGCGCAGTTTTTTGCAGTTCCGCTGGTGTCATTGCAGGAAGCTGCAATTTGTTGATGTATCTTATAAAATTCTTGGACATGGTACCAAGTACCCCGATTTCAATGGGTATCACTGTTACATGTTTCATCCATAGCCGAGTAGTTTTGATGGCCAGGTTGCAATATTTCATGATTTTTTCCAGTTCTTTTATTTCGACTCTGGCATCTCCTGGTACCGCAATGTCAATAAATTGTACGTTTTGGTTTTTTAACAACTGTGATATCTGGCGTGTTGTGTTCCAAGTGATGATCCCATTTTTTATTATGTTCACAGTGGATCGTCACTTGGAACATTATTATTATTATTGGTTAATCTTTAGTGAGATTCACAGCCTTTGAGGCTGGTTAATAGCTCAGCAGCTCAAGTCCTAACCAAGGACCTAGGAACTGTTAAGGTATCGTCGGAGGATGTAAGCTGTTCCGAGTAAGGTGGTTTTTTGTAGAGTCAAAATGTTCAACTCCGGTAAATTCAGAATTTCTAAATAGCAGGGTAGCCCTTTGGTTATTGCTCCAAGGGCTCCAATTACAATCAGGACAACACACGATTTCTTTTTCCACAGTCGCTCAACTTCAATTTGCAAGTCCCGGTACTTTGTGATTTTTTCTTGCTGCTTATCTTCAATCCGTGCATCACCAGGTATTGCAATGTCAATGAACCATACTTTTTTCTTTTCAACTATTGTTATGTCAGGTGTGTTGTGGACCAAGTGCCTGTCAGTCTGAATCATAAAGTCCCACAAGATCTTGAGTTTCTCATTCTCTAAAACTTTCTCAACCTGATGTTCCCAGTGGTTTTTGCTGTACTCAAATCCAAACTTCTGGCACAATTTCCAGTGAATGATCTTAGCAACGCGGTCAGGGCGTTGTAGGTAGTCAGTTTGTGAAATTTTGCTGCACCCACTGATCAGGTGGTCAACTGTCTCATCTTTCTTATTACAGAGGCGGCATTTGCTGTTGGCGGTAACATGCTGAATTTTTGCCTTCATGCAGTTTGTGGCTAGGGCTTGTTCTTGAGCTGCCAAAATAAAGCTTTCTGTTTCTTTTTTCAGTACTCCTGATCTTAACCAGTTCCAAGTTAGTTTCTGGTCAGCTTTGCCTTCAATACTTTTCAAGTATTGGCCATGCAGAACTTTGCTTTTCCAATTTTCAGCTTGCTGCTCAATTACTTCTTTCTTATATTCTGCTTTTGTTTTAGTTGTCTTTAAAAGGCCTCCTTTATTTACTTCCTTAATCATTGGTTCTTCACTTTTCTGGATGTAATCATTCAAGCTGCGTTTTTCTTCTTTCACAGTCTGCTTTACTTGTAGGAGTCCTCGACCACCCTCTGCTCTTGGTAAATATATTCACACAGTCAGCCAGATGTTCAGACTGGGTTTAGCATTTTTGTCTACCTATCGAGTCCTTACCAAGGACCTGGGATAGGCAAATCTGGATGTTTGACAGTGTTACAGATATTGTCGCAGGATGGAAGCAGTTCCAAGTAAAGCTGCCTTCTGCAATTGACTGATGGCAAATTTGTCAATGCCTAGTGGTGCTCCAGTTGTTTTGGGACTGCAACCAAGGCACCTATTACTATTGGTTACTACCCTTACTTGCCTTTGCCATAGTCGTTCTATTTCTATTTGTAGGTCTTTGTATTTTGTGATCTTCTATTCTGCTGTTTTTTAAATTATTATTCTTGTTGTTATTGTTATTGTTTTTGTTATTGTTGTGTTGCTGCTGCTGCTGCTGCTGTTGTTGTTGTTGTTGTTGTTGTTGTTGTTATTATTATTATTATTATTATTATTATTATTATTATTATTATTATTATTATTATTTAATCTTTAGTGAGATTCATAGCCTTTGAGGCTGGTTAATAGCACAGCAGCTCGAGTCCTAACCAAGGACCTAGGAACTGTTAAGGTATCGTCGGAGGATGTAAGCTGTTCCGAGTATGGTGGTTTTTTGTAGAGTCAAAATGTTCAAGTCCGGCAAATTTAGAATTTCTAAATAGCGGGGTAGCCCTTTGGGTATTGCTCCAAGGGCTCCAATTACAATCGGGACAACACACAATTTCTTTTTCAACTTCAATTTGCAAGTCCCAGTACTTTGTGATTTTTTCTTGCTGCTTATTATTTCTTGCTGCTTATTATTATTATTATTATTATTATTATTATTATTATTATTATTATTATTATTATTATTATTATTATTATTATTTTAGCTGAAACCCCTTGCCAGAACTTTTTCTGTGCATCCGCCTAGCTAGATATTTTGACTGTCCCTTTAAGCAATGTCCATCTTTGGCTGTACAAGCTGAAAGAGTGTTAAGCAAGCAACTAAGAAGCTTTAGAGGGCTTTAGAAGGCGGGTGGGGACCACAGCTGTACTTGATTTCATCCCAGAGCTCACTCTTAGCCAATCCAGCTGTTCATTGGACTTGACATCATACAGAGGAAGTTGAAATTGTACCTCGGAAATCAGCCAGACTCGGTTCTAAACAAATGCGCAATGCCAGATTTTCCCACAAGTGAAACTGGGGAAGAAAGAAACACATGCCTTCCCACTTTCTCAGGAGTCTGTCTGTGAAAGCACACCTTGCTTCAAACTCAGGAACATGCCTATTTTCACAAGGCCTGGCAAGATCAGAGGAAGTACTGTTCTGCTTACGTTTGCTCAGTGTTAGTTAGCCTTATCCTAGGGGGGAAAAATGTGTCTGCTTTGAGGTTGTTTTGAAATCAACATTCCATACGATGCAGTGGTGAAATGTAAAATTTGTTTCTACCAGTTCTGTGGGCGTGGCTTGGTGGGGGGGTAATGTGACTGAGTGGGCGTGGCCAAGTTTTTTTTGTTTTTTGTTTTACTTTTAAACGCATTTTTTCTACAACCTCTTCGGCTGAAGAGGTTGTATAAAAAAATGCTTTTAAAAGCCTCTGACGATCAGGCAACTCAGCTGGGATCGTCAGAGGCTTTTAAAAGCATTTTTTATACAACCTCTTCAGCCGAAGAGTTGTAGAAAAGATGCTTTTAAAAGCCTCTGACGATCCCAGCTGAGCCGTGCGATCATCAGAGGCTTTTTTTTTTTTTACTTTTAAAAGCATTTTAAGAAAAGAAAAAAATGCTTTTAAAAATTAAAAAAAAAAGCCTCTGATGATTGCGCGGCTCAGCTGGGCATTGGGGAGGGGAGGGATTTTTGTTACCGGTTTTCCGAACCACCACCCGCCATCGCTACAGATTGGGCAATCTGGTCCGAACCGGGAGCATTTCACCCCTGATACGAGGGCAAATTTTTTATTGGGGCACTTCAGGACAGCCTTCAATCAATCAATCAGAATAGAGCTTCAAAAGACCTTGGAGGTCTTCTACTTCAACCCCCTCCTCAAGCCAGATACCCTATACCCGTGATGGCGAACCTATGGCACGCGTGCCGGAAGTGGCATGCAGAGCCATCTCTCCAGGCACGGGAGCCATCAGCCGTTGGTCTTCCAGGTTCACGTGCCCCGGCCTGTTGTAGAAATAAAGAACTGAAGCACATTCCTGGGTCAGACAGATCTGTTTATTTGCGCAAAGATTCAGGGCTTTGTTTGAAAGTTGCAACCTGAATGAAGATTGGTCATTTTTCTATTACTTAAATATGTTTTCAAGACAAAGAGTTCCATGAGCCTTTTCCGGCTTCCATATATGGTTACATTAAAAATACATTTCACATTTCCATTTCACAAAATTGAAAAAATTCAATTTTCTCCACAACTGTTTTTATTGGGTATAGTTAAGGGTTTTACATTGGGTGAAACAAAGTTGATACTGTATATGATAACAGCAGCAAGATTATTGATAGGTAAATACTGGAAAAATGAAGCTTTGCCCACTATTGAGGAATGGACTATGAAGATGGCCAGTTTTGCAGAGATGGCGAAGATTTCAGCATATCTAAAAGACTGTTTACAAGAGACTTATGAATGGGAATGGAAAAAGTGGATAGATTATGTTCAGAACAAATACCAAACTAGGAAGTATCAAATAGCCTTCATTTGAAAATGATATATTAAGATAGAAATATGTTAATGTAATGAAGATAAAAAAGAAAATTATAAGGGGGAGGGAGGGGTTCAAGTTTTATATAAAGGAGGGTTTTCTTTTATTTGACATGGGTACACTGTGTGGAAGTCCGGGGGGAGGGGAGGGTTAGGGAGGGTTAGGGAGGTTGGGAAGGTTGGGGTGGGTTGAGTGGGGGGGGAAAGGGGTGAAAATGTAATTGTAAAACTTTTGCAATAAAAAAAATATATATTTCACTTACATTACACTTTACTAATTATCAAACCATTACCTACTACTTAATACAATTATTTTGGCTATACATTTTCACTACTTCATGATTTAACCATTATACCTTAACTAACCCATCACTTCATGTTTTACAACTGTTCTTTAAAAGCTGTAATGTGTAAATGCAGAAATTATGACTATACTTTTAAACAATAAATAACCTTTTGCATCCCCTGTATCCGTCCAGATGTTCACAGTTTATTCTGTTAAGAGGATGTATAGAATCAGAGAGTTGGACACAGGGCCATAGGTCAAGTGATTAGGGGGACATCCATGAACTAATTGCTTAGTTCTATTCTCCAAACTCCATTCTTAACTTTTCTGCTGGATGACAGCTGAGCCTTATCAGAAGATATATTTGACTAATAAGGCAGTCCAGCTGCTTTTAGCCAGCACGTATCTTTAAGTGAATAGATGAGCTCATTCAAAGGTTGCTTAGAGTTCATAGGATTTGATCTGACTTTATATACCTGACTTGGAATGATTATTTCTTTTATTCACCTTTTATTTTCTCTTATTTATCCTGATTCCATCTCATATTCCCCCCTTATGGAAGTTTTTCCATGCATAAACTTTCATTACTGCTTACACAACATTCTATGTCTTCTAATACACAAAGCTAATATCTACCATTCCACACAATACATAACATATGATTAATCTAAGCAAGATAGTACTCTCTCCATTCTTTTCCAGACCCCATTTCAACATATGTGTCTGTATCCTGAGCTTTTTCTTCAATCAAGCGCTCTGTTAACATGAACGCCTTCTCCTTTTGCATCTCTTTTACTGCTCTGATAGATAGCTGTCTTAGCACAGGGATTACACAAGGAATAAAAACCAAGCCTGCTACAGAACAAATCAACAAAAACAATATTTGCTTAATCCACCCGGACCCAGGCACCCAAGAAAACCACATGTCCGGTGTTTGTAATCTTTGACCTATCTTGGATGCCCTATCCTGTAAATCCTTGGCAATTCCTCTGACCACACCTGATTTATTCATGTAGAAGCAACAATCTTCTCCCAGAAATAAACATACACCTCCTCTTTCTGCGGTTAGGAGGTCTAAGGCACGTCGGTTTTGTAAGACCACTGCAGCCAATGAGTCTATTTGATCTTGGACCTCTACTAACGTCCCAGCTATTTGATTCAAACTTTCTTGAAATTCCTCGGATAGTTGTTGAAACTGAACTACTGAGTGTGTTAAACCACCTATCCCTGTACCCACTGCAGTTCCTATTCCCATGACTACTAATAGTGGGATTAGGATGGGTACCCGTTTTTGAACATGTCCCATGAGAGGAACAGGGATGGTGTGTTCTCCACTGACAACACCTATTTTAGGAAAAAGGTGTACTAGTGTGCATGTTCCAGTCCAATTTGTTGGTAAACATAAATACGCATTTGTCCCATAATAAAAGAAAACTCCCTTTTCCCCTACACACACACCTATGTTCATGGAGAAAGCATGGGCTCGATGGTCTTTTACATTAGTCCAGACTCCCAAAGTCCCTGCTACAAACATTCCGGCCAGAGGCTGTAATGGGACTTCTAGGGAAGGGTCCCTTTGCTTATCTCTGATGATTGGGCCTTCTAGAAGATATCGGGAGGTACTATTCCCAGGGGGAAAGAGGACACACATGCCAGTGCTGGATCTAATGGAGAGCCAGAGAGGGAAACGAGGGGGTTGAAATGGACTGGAGCACCTTTCCAGGGAGGCATTTCCGGATCCCTTCCATCCTCCCCATCTTGTGATGAAGGCAGTTGGTGGTGGGGAGAAAGAGACCTTATGACGAGATGAGTGATGTGCAGAAGGAAAAAGATGTTTGGTTAGTTTTACATCCATAAGGTCTGTTTTAGGACCAAAGGAAATTTCTGATGGACATTGTTCTTCTGTGAGGGATCCTACAGGCCTACCAGGTTTCTGATATCTCTTTACACACAGTGAAGGTGTCCCTATGAGTTCCACACCCGTGGCTATCGGGCCAGCAATAGGGAGGCGGCTTTTTCCCAGCCGTTGGAATGCCTTAAAAAAATCTCCTTGTATTGGAGATACTGGTACTTTATTCCTACTATCTTTTTCAAGGACTATTGTAGCTTTTGTCCTTGCCCAGAGTTGTGGTTTGACAGGAACTGCATGATAAGATGAGGGGCTGGCAGATAAACACAACCAGCATTTTTCACCAAGGTTAGGGTCATACTGATTAACAAGGTCTTGACCCACTTCCAGTATCTTTGATATGTAGTCTCCTTTTCTCAGTTGTTGCATGGGCCCATTCTCCTTTTCTATTCCCCCCGGTACTGGGATTGTTAAACTCTTGACTTCAGGTTTAGGAGTGGGTTTGGGTCTAAGGCTCCCTCCCCACCTTATGATACCACGCTGTTGGCGGGAGCGGACTTTATCCAAAGGGTCCCCATTCAGTGTTGTGATGCTGTTGTTTCCCCTGGGATTTTTGACATCTTCAATTCCTTCTACAGGGACAAGAGGAATTTCTTGAATATCCACACAACATGGGGAACTACTGTTCAAGTTAGCATCACTCAATAGACCCTTGGCTAATAGTACCCACAACCCCAAATAAATCATCATGACTTTATTCCCACACCCACAGGGCCTTTAAGAGCGCAAGACCCGAATTTTACATGTCCACCAAGTCCGGAACATCTGTAGAAGTGTATATAACTTCGGTGAGGTCAATTTCAGGTGGAACCCTGGGTTTCCCACAGAGCAAGCACTTGCACATATAAAACAATACTTCCAGAATTACTAAACCAGTGAAGACCCACACCCAATCTTTCGAAACCATGAGTGTGTGTGTTTTTGATAAGTGCTTGCTGAATACTATCACTGTTAATGGGCTGTTACATTAAAATTTACAATTGTGGAATGTTGTCTTTCTCCGTTCCAAGCTTCGGCTGTGCGTAGAGAACCAGCTTCCGGGGTGGTTCAGCAAAGCTTGACGATCACCACCGCGCGTTGAGTGCCCGTTACCGGTAGGGCTCAGCAGGATGTCTTCTTGAACCTCAACACCAAGGACCGGTCAGTTGTTGTCACCTGGTATGTGGCTGGATCACTTTGGTCTGCGGGCTTCAGTCTCGTCCAGTGGATCCAGGACCGTCCTTCCAGGGTCTTAACTGCAAGAGGCGAACACATCACAACAGTATATGGCCCTTTCCATCTAGGTTTTAAAGGCTCGTTTTTCCAATGTTTTATCCATACTCTATCTCCTGGCTTGTAGTTGTGACCTGCAGTGGTAATAGGAGGGGGTCTGCATTCCTGCATATAATGCCTCAGTTTGTTGATATGATTGTTGTGCTGCTGTAACTGCAAAAGTAATTTTCTTGCTTCTACCCCCCCACTTTTTGCACTAAATCTGGCCAGCCTTGAAAATGATGCTTGAACAAGGCAGGGGGTCTCCCATACAGAAGTTTGAAAGGAGACAGCTGGTATTTGGTTCGAGGGGCTGTTCTGAAAATGTACAAGGCCATGGGGAAAACTTGAAGCCATGGCAAGTGGGTTTCTAAGCACAGTTTTGTAATGATTGCTTTCAATGAGCGATTAGCCCTCTCACATTTCCCGCAAGATTGAGGCCGAAATGAACAATGATACCTCCATTTCAGGCCTGCAGCTTCAGCCAAGTGGCGATTTATACGTTGCACAAATTCTGGGCCATTGTCAGAGCTGATGGTAGATGGACATCCAAATCTAGGGATTATTTCCTTTTAAAGAAAGCGTGCTACTTGTATAGCTAACTTATTTCGAGTGGGGAAGGCCTCTATCCATCCAGAGTAAGTGTCAATGAAAATGAGCAACGCTTTATAACCATGGCATTTGGGCATGTCAGTAAAATCCACCATTAAATAGTCCATGGGTAAGTAGGAGATTGGCTGCTGTCCTGGTGGTAAGCGCGGTCCTTGCTTAGCATTCACTTGTGCACACGTAGGACATTGGGAAGTTGCCTTGGCAACCAGACTCTGCAAGTTGGGTATGTAGAATGTTGCTTGCAACTGTTGGGCCAAAGCAGTTTTGCCACTATGTGAGGTTTGGTGTGCTTCTGATACTAAAGGCCAGGCAAGCGAAACTGGTACCACCAAGCGATTGTCTGGAAGAGTATACCATCCCCTCACCAAGTTGGCTTTCAAATCTCCTTCAGCTTTCTCCTTCTCTACCTGAGTATAGATGGGATAAGATCTTTCAATGTAGGATTCGACTTCTTGTGCCATATAGAGATAATAATCATTCCTATCCAGAGGCAGGTGTACTGCCAATTTGGCCTCTCTATCAGCAAATCGATTGCCTTGTGCAACGAGTGTGTCTGCTTTCTGATGACCCGGACAATGAATGACAGCTAAAGATTTGGGAAGTTGTGCAGCAGAAATCAGTCTTTTAATTAAAGGGGCATGTTGAATTGGTTTGCCTGTAGAATCAGTGAAGCCCCTTTCCTTGTAAATAGCTGCATGTGCTTGAATAGTCAAAAAGGCATATTTACTGTCCGTGTACACATTAATAGTCTTTTCTGTGGCTAATTCTAATGCTCGGATGAGTCCCCACAATTCAGCTGCTTGGGCACTGGTACCCACTGGAAGAGAGGCACTTTCAATAACTGCGTGTTGGCTAACTATAGCATATCCTGCATAACGAGCTCCATTCTCCATAAAGCTTGAGCCATCAGTAAACCATGTAAGCTGAGCATTTGGAAGAGGGGTGTCTGTCAAATCTGGTCTACAGGAATACTGATGATCTAACACATGTAGACAGTCATGCAGTGGGAGGGATGCATCAGGGATTGGCATAAGGGTAGCTGGATTGATAGTAGCACATTGGTGAAGACTTATCTGGGGGTTTTCTAACAGCAGAGCCTGATATTTATGCAATCTCTGGTTACTTATCCACAAGTGTCCTTTGTTTTCTAGGATTGTTTGCAACGCATGGGATGTGTAGACTGCTACTTCTGAGGTAAAAGTCAGTTTGTTTGTATCTCTCATAAGTTCTGCCACAGCGGCCAAAATTTTAAGACAGTGTGGCCAGCCTTGAGCCGGGCTGTCCAATTGTTTGGATAAGTAAGCCACTGGCCGTTGCCATGATCCTTGCTGTTGAGTTAATACCCCTATTGCCACATTCTGACGGACATCCACATAAAGACGAAAGGATTTGGAAAGGTCTGGCAACCCTAAAGCTGGAGAGGATGTAAGTGCTTCTTTTAAATGACCTAATGCATTTGTTTGTTCTTTGCCCCATTCAAACGGGTCTGTTTCTGCTCCCCGGGTTGAAGCATACAGGGGTTTGGCAAGTAAGGCAAAATTAGGAATCCACAAGCGACAAAAGCCCATGACTCCCAAAATGCCTCGCAGTTCTTTTCGATTTTTCGGCGGGGGCAGCTGCAAGATTGCCTGTTTCCTAGGTAATCCTAAATTTCTCTGACCTTGAGATAGCGTGTATCCCAAATACGTAACCTCTTTCTTTACTAATTGAGCCTTTTTTCTTGAAGCTCTGTATCCACAGTCTTTCAGTAATTCAAGGAGGGTTTGGGTATTTTTGAAACAGTTATCCTGAGTGGTTCCTGTTACTAACACATCATCTACATATTGAAGGAGACAGTCCCCTTCCTGAACAGGTTGGAAGTATTGCAAGTCCTGAGCCAAGGCGTGCCCAAAAAGGGTAGGCGAATTCTTAAAGCCTTGGGGTAATCTGGTCCAGGTATACTGACAATGTCTACGCAATTTAGAGTCTTTCCATTCAAAGGCAAACAAATCTTGGCTATCAGGATGTAAGGGTATAGTGAAGAAAGCGTCTTTCAGGTCTATGACGGAAAACCATGCAGCTGAAGGAGGGATGGTCCCCAGCAAAACGTAGGGATTAGGCACGATTGCATGTAGCGTGACCACGGCGCTGTTAATTAACCTTAAATCTTGCGCCTGTCTCCACCCCCCATCTGGTTTTTTTATGGGCAAAATTGCTGTATTCCATGGGGATTGAGTTTGTCTGAGTATCCCAGCAGCTAAGTATTTGTCAATTAAAACTTGAATGGCTTCTGCCGCTTCTTGAGGAACATAATACTGAGGTACTCTGATGGGCTTGTATCCTAATTTCAGTTTAACTTCTACTGGGGAGGCAAATTTTGCTAGCCCAGGGGGGGTTATCTTCTGCCCACAGAGTAGGAACATTAAATTCTTTCCATATACTTTCCTGAGTTGAATCTTGCATTAACATTAATCGCCAAGTTTCTTCCACTGGATGTGACACTGTTAAGTACTGTCCATTTTCATTGAAGGACATGGTGGCTCTTAATTTAAAAAGTAGATATCTACCTAATAGAGGAACTGGGCATTCAGGCATATACAAGAATTGGTGTTCTACTAGGCCATTCCCAACCTTGCATTTAACTGGTTTCAGGAGGCTGTGTGTGGCTGGTGTGCCTGACACTCCTTGGACTCTGACTTTCTCCTTTGACAAAGGGGCTACTTGTTTATTAACTACTGATCGGCTGGCTCTGGTATCAATCATCATGCGGACTTGACGTCCTCCCACCCATAAATCCATCATGGACTCCGGGGGTGGGTCCGTGGGGCCCTGGCCTCTTCAGTCATCCCATTCCATTTCAGCCAGGCTGATTACTTCCTCATTCCGGTGTGACTGGCTGGGTGGAATGAATTGCCTGTCAGCCCCCCTTCTTCCTCTGCAATCTCCTCTATTTCCTCTCATGTTTCATCCTCGAAAGACACCTCTCTGATTTCCTCTCATCATCTGTGACCCACGCCCGTAGGATTCTTCTCTGGATTCCCTTCTTCTAAGGGGACATTCTCTTTGCCAATGCCCCTCCTTTTTACAAATTGCACATTGATTGGGTCCCAAAATGACCCACTCGAGTGCCAGAGCTAACATCTCTGTCTTCTTTCTCTCTCTAGCAGCTTGTCTTTTTTCCTCTTCTTTCTCTCTGTTCAGATATACCTTTCTAGCAACTTCTAAAAGCTCTGTTGTATTCTTGCCTAGTGCTCCTTCCAGACGTTGTAATTTTTTTCTAATGTCTGGAGCACTCTGGCTTATAAAACGTTCATTTAACATGAATCTATTTGCTGGATCTTCTATGGGTATTCCAGTATTTATTTTATAAGATTCTACTAATCTGGTTAGAAAACTTTCATGACTTTCATCTCTTTCTTGAAATATTGTTGCAGTCTTAGCGTAATTAACAGGACCTTTTGCAGCTTCTCTTAAACTGTTTAAGCACAAGAGGCGGTAATCATGTAATTGAGTTAAATGCTGAGCATTGTTTGCGTCCCACTGGGGGTCATTCTCAGCCCTCACTCTTGTCTTGTCAGCTGCCTGATTCATATCAGGAAACATACGAGTTAATACCTTTTCTTTAGCAATCTTGATTTTTTCTCTATCTTCCATGGAGAGTAAGGTATTTAACAGTTGTTGAATATCTCCCCAGGTGGGCTTATGAGTTTGCATAATGGTATTGAAAAGGTCTATAATTTCATATGGCTTTCGGCTAAACGGCCCATATTGCTGTTTCCAATTGAGCAGGTCTGTAGTTGTAAACGGCTGGTATTGGAACAATGAACGAATGGCAGGGGGCCCTTGACCATTCATTTCATGAGTTAACATCTCCCTTAAGGGGGCCAGCGTTTCTGCTTTCTTAAGACTGGTTTGACTTCTAGTTCTGGAGCTTACAGGTTGAGATTCTCCATCTGTTTCTTCCCCTTCGCTTTTGACTTCTCTTTTTTTTTTTTTAATTTGATTTATATGCCGCCCTTCTCCGAAGACTCAGGGCAGCTTACAATGTGCTCAGCAATAGCCTTCATCCTTTTGTATATTTATACAAAGTCAGCTTATTGCCCCCACAAACTGGGTCCTCATTTCACCTACCTTAGAAAGGATGGAAGGCTGAGTCAACCTTGAGCCTTGGCGAGATTCGAACCCTGCAATAATTGCAGGCAGCTGGTCTTAATAAGCTTAATAACAGGGTGCCTTAAACCCTTGTACTACCAAGGCACTTTTGACTTGCAAATGACACTTTTGAGGTTGAATAGTTCTTGGCGTTTCATTTGCTGGCAGTGGTGGGGAAAGGTTTTGTCTTGGGGGTATGGGATGAGGGGGAGCGTAAGGGGGAGGGCGACTAACTTCTTCTTCTTCCTCCTGACTGAAAACTTTGTTTTTAGATATCTTTCTGTTGGTTTTATTTTTCTCTTTCATCAAGCACACTTTCACACACTCCTGCTGACATTTCTTAAGCCATGGGGGAGCTGCCTTTTGAGCAATCTGCCACTGGTCTATGTATGGAAACTGGTCCCAATGGCCCTCCCGAGTAATGACCCGATGTGCCTTGGATATCACTATTGGGTCCACTGACCCTTCTTCTGATCACCCTATACCAAGAGCTGGCCATGTTTCTTTACATAACATCTCCAAGGTTTCGGGATTACACTGGGAGTCACCATAAGTTCCACTGTAGGCACTTTTGAAATTGGCTAACATACACTGTAACGGTGTCCGTGGGACACTGTGACTTCCACCCATCCTAACAACACTACCCCTGGCCCACGATGCTGGATGTTCCAACAGTCGTCTATGGGAACCACAGAGGTTTAACCACCCACGCCAAAGAAATTCCTCACTGGGAGCTTTAGGACGACACCTTGCTCCCTGGGGGGTGGATCACGCCCCCCCTTCCACCCAAAAGGGGTAGGTAAACCTTTTTACTTATACTTGCCTGATGCTTTTCTTGTCCTGGTGGCCACCTGTAGAAAGGTACGGATCTGGTCTGACCTGAGGATCCTTGACTGGTCTGCTTCTTCACAGCAGGGCTCACGGCGTCTTCTCAGCGAAAGATTCTTTTAGACTTCAATGGAGTCTTTGTGGCCGGCCTGTGAACGTTTCCCTGGAAAGGCGTCGAATCCTGCCGGGAGCAGCCGTCAGGCAGAACAAGTGTCTTTGTTCCTCAGTCCCTTCGTGGTAACGCCAGAAAATGTTGTAGAAATAAAGAACTGAAGCACATTCCTGGGTCAGACAGATCTGTTTATTTGCGCAAAGATTCAGGGCTTTGTTTGAAAGTTGCAACCTGAATGAAGATTGGTCATTTTTCTATTACTTAAATATGTTTTCAAGACAAAGAGTTCCATGAGCCTTTTCCGGCTTCCATATATGGTTACATTAAAAATACATTTCACTTACATTACACTTTACTAATTATCAAACCATTACCTACTACTTAATACAATTATTTTGGCTATACATTTTCACTACTTCATGATTTAACCATTATACCTTAACTAACCCATCACTTCATGTTTTACAACTGTTCTTTAAAAGCTGTAATGTGTAAATGCAGAAATTATGACTATACTTTTAAACAATAAATAACCTTTTGCATCCCCTGTATCCGTCCAGATGTTCACAGTTGATTCTGTTAAGAAGATGTATAAACTCAGAGAGTTGGACACAGGGCCATAGGTCAAGTGATTATGGGGACATCCATGAACTAATTGCTTAGTTCTATTCACCAAACTCCATTCTTAACTTTTCTGCTGGATGACAGCTGAGCCTTATCAGAAGATATATTTGACTAATAAGGCAGTCCAGCTGCTTTTAGCCAGCACGTATCTTTAAGTGAATAGATGAGCTCATTCAAAGGTTGCTTAGAGTTCATAGGATTTGATCTGACTTTATATACCTGACTTGGAATGATTATTTCTTTTATTCACCTTTTATTTTCTCTTATTTATCCTGATTCCATCTCAGGCCAGCTGGTCTTCACGCATACGGGAGCGCTAGAAATTTGAAGACCATCTTCCCAGCGTGCGCATGCTCACCAGGCGGGTGCTCTTCTGGTTTCTGGCACATGCATGTGCATCGGCCAGCTGGTCTTTGCACATGCATGCATACCAGAAACTGGAAGACCAGGTGGCTGATGCGCATGGATGTGCTGGAAACCGGAAGATCATCTTCTCGGCGTGCACATGCACACCGGGAAGCTGCTCTTCTGATTTCTGGCATGTGCGCACACCCCCACTGAGTGCCAAAAAGGTTCGCCAACACTGCCCTATCCCATTTCAGACAGGTGACTGTCCTGTCTCTTCTTAAAAATACCCAGTGATGAAGAACCCACAATTTCTGAAGGCAAAGCCGTTCCACTGGTTAATTGTCCTCACTGTTAGGAAGTTTCTCCTTAGTTCCTAAGTTGCTTCTCTCCTTGATTACTTTCCATCCGTTGTTTCTTGTCCTGCCCTCTGGTCAGGGCCGGATTTAGATGAAAAGAGGCCCTAGGCTATTCCACTTATGAGGCCCTAGGCTATTCCACTTATGAGGCCCTTTCACCTATAGTGAAAGTGTAATTTTAATTTTGCTAACAATTTGAATGTAGGCCCCTCTTGATCTTGAGGCCCTAGGCTGAAGCCTAGTTAGCCTATAGGAAAATCCGGCCCTGCCTCTGGTGCTTTGGAAAATAAATAAATTGTCAAGAATGTCTTATTGATAAAAAGGTATGGAAAGGATCTTAGCAACAAATGTGAAATGTGATAAGAGAATTTATAAAAGGAAGGTTGATGAATAATTTTTAAAAGGGGAGTTAAAGAGTGTGAGGGAGTTTTGAATCTTGGAGTAAGTTAGTTTATTTTAGCTTACGTTTGTTAAATGTTATACCCTGTTTTTGCTCTGGGAAGTCAGGGAGGTGTGGTGTGGGGAGGTGGGGGTTGAAGGATGGTTGGGGATAAAATTGTTGTTGAATTTTTTTTTTTTTACTAAAATAAAAAGATAGATAAATGTATTAATAGAAAAGTGAGAAATTTGGGGGGAATGTCACAATAAACGAAATGACAAAATTAAGATTTTGTCTTAATTAAGAATAAATTAAGATTTATTCCTCCAGTATTTAAAATTAAATACTGGAGGAATAACAAGAAGATACAAAAGATGTATTCAGATGATACACTGTATGATTGATTAAGAATTGTATGTTTGTTTGTTTATAAAATAAATAAAAAAATTATGTTAATACGAAAATAAATAAATTAATGCTCTCTTGTCCCAACGGTGCTTTTTCAAGAGGCAATTAGACCTTTTTATTTTTTCTAAGAAAAAGAAAAGAAAAAGAAAGAAAAGAAGGAGGGGAAAAAAAGAAAGAAAAACAAGGAAGTCCAGTTGCCTTTTGAAAAAGCACCTTTGGGAGAACCATGACCTGGATGACTGAGAATCTCCATAGACATTGATTTCCTCTTCTTTGTGGCAGGCCCTCAAATATTGGGATACTGCTTGCGTTGCCTTAATCAAAGTGAATCTCTTGCCTTTATATAAAACTCCAAATGCAGAATTTCCCCCCACATAAGTTTGGATTCTTAAGTAATTCATCACTTCCCTTCTTGGTCCGTGTTGCTACACTCTGCATGGGTAGAACTACTGGGATGCAAATGATCTCTAAGCTTTTCTTTCTTGGGAACAAGGGCACTTCTGCCCCTTTTATTGCTCACTTTAGACTTAAAGGTCATTCCAGTCGCCAGGAAGTCTGAGTGGCTCACCTTCCGTAAGCGGTACTCAAGATTAAAGCCTCAAACAATCCTGGAAGTAGCCATCGAAAGGCAGGATATAATCAGAAAACCATGTTGTTGTGGCCCGCCAGCTGCCAGCAGAGCTGGTGGCAGACTCGGACGATGAGGAGGTTGGGGAGGAAACTGGCCTAGTCCTGGAGTCTGGGGAAGGCTCTATTGGATGCTCTGCATCGGAAGCAGAGATAGAGACAGGGCCCTCTGACATTTCCCAGCTGCCTTTGGAGTCAGAGATAAGTGAGGATAAAGTGAACAATGTGAATAATATAATAATGTGAATAATGTGAATGGTATAGGGTCAGCTATATGAACACTGGAGGACCCTCTCTATTCACATTATTATAAGAAAGAAAAGTGCTTGTTAGAGATTACACTAAGTCAGCTAAATTCCATTCTTGGTAATATATCTTCTAAAGGGCCTAGTTGGCAAGAATTCAAGGACATCCATATGAAACAAAAGTTAATTATTATCAAAGAAAGCCATAAATCTATGCATCAGCGGATACAGAACTAAGGAGGATGTTTAGGTAAAATTATCTCATGTACTATAAATTAATGTAGGAATTTGGTAATTAAAAAGTGTCAATTATCATGTAACAAATGTATGTTAACCATATATGGAAAACTGCTGTGCTTGCAAAATCCTTTGTCTTGGATATGTATAAAAGCAGTTTTATTAGAACTCTTCCTTTGTTCAGAATTGCAGATACAAATCTGGTTCTGAAACTGCGCAATAAACTGACTCTGGCTGACCAAGGAATGTTGTTCAGTCTTCTCTTTCTACAACAGGGAGGAAGAACAGCTAGGGCCTGTTCCAGATGCATGCATGCTCAGAGCTGTTAGGAGAGGAGAACAACTGAGGACAAGGAACTGACTCGGGAAGAAAAGCACATGTGGACCAGAGATGGGTTTCACTTACCTTTGCTACCAGTTCACTCGCATGCGCAGAGCGTATTTGATGATGTCCGGGCAGGTGGGCGGAGCCTCCCGCTGCTGCTGTTGCTAATGGTTCGCCCGAACCGGGATGAATCGGTAGCAACCCACCACTGAAGTGGACACTGAATGGCCTCTCCCTAGCTGGGGAATAAATAGGAGGAAAGGAGAGGGGTGGTTGCAGGAGACAACCGTTCGGATTTCTTTTGGAAGATTTGTTTAGCGTGGTTCATGCCTCAGAGACTGCTTGCCAGAACTTAATTTACAGCTTTGCGACTGAAAGTTCCTGGCCTGGCAAGTATCCCAAGGAACTGATAAGGTCTGTTACTGCAATTAACCCTTTGAAGTAGGGATGAAATGCTCCCGGTTCGGACTGGATCACCCAATCCGGTAGCGATGGTGGGTGGTTGTTCGGAGAACCGATAGCAAAAATCCCTGTCCCCCCCCCACGCCCAGCTGAGCTGTGCGATCATCAGAGGCTTTCTTTTATTTTTAAAAGTATTTTTTCTACAACCTCTTCGGCCGAAAAAATGCTTTTAAAAGTAAAAAAAAAAAAAAAGCCTCTGATGATCGCGCAGCTCAGCTGGGATCGTCAGAGGCTTTGAAAAGCATTTTTTCTACAACCTCTTCAGCCAAAGAGGTTGTAGAAAAAATGCTTTTCAAAGCCTCTGACGATCCCAGCTGAGTTGCTTGATCGTCAGAGGCTTTTAAAAGCGGGTTTTTTTACAACCTCTTTGGCCGAAGAAGTTATAGAAAAAATGTTTTTAAAAGAAAAAAAAAGCCTCTGACGATCAGCAACTCAGCTGGGATCATCAGAGGCTTTTAAAAGCATTTTTTAAACATTAAAAAATGCTTTTAAAAGTAAAAAAAAAAAGTTGGCCGCACCCACTCAGTCACATTAACCCCCCCCCAAGCCATGCCCACAGAACTGGTAGTAACAAATTTTACATTTCACCACTGCTTTGAAGGATTATTGCCTAGACTTTTCAGTGTGTGAATGCCAGTAATTCACAGGAGCAAAATAAAGAGGGTTTTTTTGGGGACAAGCTGTCTGTTTTCTTGGTTCTGCTAAGGCGGGGTCAAAAGACCATGTTCCATTGGGAAATCACCTCAGGAGCAAACCAAAATCCATCTCAGCCCCCAAAGGTTCTAAGAATCTTCCAGAATCATAGTAGGATGGAGTTTGCTCTAATCTCTGGGGAATGTGATCATCACATACAGGAGGACCTCGACTTACCATTAGTTCACTTAGTTAGCAACCAGCTGAATTTGCAACCGCCCTGAAAAAAGAGGATTTATGACTCAGATTTGAAGTTTTGACTGTTGGATCCGCAGTTGTGTGACCAAACTTCGGGTGTTGGGCAATACAAGCTGCATTTACAGCTGTTTCAAGTATCCTGACAGTCACATGACCGCATGTGAAAACTGGACCTTCTGGGTTTTGGCAAAAGGATACCCCTAGAGAACCATTGATTGGCTTAACGATCAGGGCATTACAACTGCCGCTTTTGTAGAAAAAGTTTCAAAATCACGTGACTGACCTTCTTTTACAACCATTATGACATATGACAATAATTGTCAGGCTCCATTACAGTTACTGTATTTTTCCCCTCTAAAAGGGGGTGAAAATTTAGGTGCGTCTTATACACCGAATGTAGCCCCGCCCACCCACTGGCCCCCACCCGTTGGCCTCTGCCTCGCAGCAGTTACCTCCTTGCAAGCAAACAACAAGAGAAAACAGCTCCTTTCAGCTTCAGCACAGCCTAATTAGCACAAGTTTATTGGATCAGCCTCCCGACTCTCAGCTGATTTGCTCTCAGATGTTTTGCCCAGGGCTCTGCTGCTTGCTGCAAGGAGGTAAATTGCTGGAGCAGATTTTTTTTTTTTCCTTGTGCTAATCAAGCTATGCTGAAAATGAAAATGAAAGTAAAGCAAGCTGTTTGCTGTTTGCTGCAACGAGGCAAAATTGCTCAGAGGCAGAGGGAGATTTCTTTTTCTTCTTTTCCTCACCAAAAAAGGTAGGTGGGTCTTATATTCCGGTGCATCTTATACTCCGAAAAATATGGTATATCTCAAGAACTATTTGTATGATTTCTGCCTCTCCCCCACCCTCAGAAAGAGATATTACAGGTAGTCCTCGACTTACAACAGTTCATTTAGTGACCATTCAAAGTTACAACAGCACTGAAAGAAGTGACTTATGATCGTTTTTCACCGGTTACGACCTTTGCAGCATCCCCATTGATCACGTGATCAAAATTCAGACTCATAGTAACTGGTTCATAGTTATGACTGCTGCTATGCCCCGGAGTCATGTGGTCCTCTTTTGCGACCTTCTGACAAGCAAAGTCAATAGGGAAGCCAGATTCACTTAACAACTGTGTTACTAACTTACCAACCACAGTGATTCACTTAACGGTGGCAATAAAAGTTGTAAAACGGGGCAAAACTCACTTAGCAAATGTCTCACCTAACAACAGAAATGTTGGGCTTAATGGTGGTCATAAGTCGAGGACTACTTGTTATTTTCCCAGGAGGTTTTGAGGAATGATCATCCATGTTCCCATAGAGTTCTGGCAGAGACCAACTTAGCTCTCTGACTCCCACAGTGCAATTGCAGGCTTTATTTGCTTTATCAAGACAACCTGAACTACTTCTTCTTCTTCCTCCTCATGTCCGACCGGATGAGAGAGGGGGTGTGGATGAGTCATCTCAAAGCACTCCCACAAGCGAGAGATAGCGCTTGAATAATATAAGCAGTCAACCAATTCCTTTGTTATCACGTCGTAACAGATCATTATTTCAATGGAACCCCACCATGAACGTTGAAAGGGGATTTTGAGCAACCACAAATGTTATTACAGTATGATTCCTCTCTCAGATCCTTTCATAAGACTCTTGTTCCCCTTCTCACATGCAGCACAAATTCTTTGCCTCATTATTTCAAGCCCTCCTGTGTAGATACTTCTCGACTTACTATCATTATTGACTCTAGAACTATGATGGCGAACCTATGGCACGCGGGTGGCACGCAGAGCCATCTCTGCAGGTGGGCGAGCCATTGTCCTAGGTCAGCTCCACTGCGCATGCACGCGCGCCTCCTGCCAGCCAGCTGATTTTTGGCTGGCCCTGCCCATGCCACCCCTCCTCTCCCAGGAGTCTCCACGCGGCCTCTTATGGATGCCAGGTAAGTACAGGGCTTGCGTGGAGGCTCTCCGGGCCTTCCTGAAATCCAGAAATGGGTCGTTTCTGGCCTTTGGAGGGCCTCCGGAGGGCCGGGGGAGGCTGTTTTCGCCCTCCTGGGGAGGGGGAAAAATAGACCTACCGGAAGTCCGGAAACGGTATGTTTCCAGCCTCCAGAGGCTTCAGGGAGGCCTGCTAGGCCCAAAACGGGGTGTAGGGGAGTGAGGGGGGGGGTCACATGCGCATGCATGGGGAGACAGGGCATGCGGGGGCCCATTGCATTATGGGTGTGGGCACACACGCACGCGCTATCGCACACACGCGCATGCTTTCGACACCTGAGGAAAAAAAGGTTAGCCATCACTGCTCTAGAACTTCTTTCACTTAAGGATGTGGTCATTAAGTGAGGCATCCCAGGAGGGGTGGTAGCATCTGACAGATTCCTTGGGCTTGGAAATTAAGTCAGGTTAGGTGTTGGAAGGAAAATCCAAGTCCAGGTCCAAGCCGAGAATAAAACGGAGGCTGATTGGAAAGAAACTTGTTTTATTGATAAACAGAACCAGCAACAGCATGTGATTCTGGGACAGCTGACAAAATGGAGTTGAGAATGGGTGGGTTTTATACCTTCTGAATTCCTATGGGGTTATGTAGGGGTCATGGCTGGCTCTATAGGCAAAAGGGAAAATGCAAATCCTAGGTGTTTGCCTGAGCTAATCATGTCGACCTTTGGCTTGTTGCTCATCTGAAGCTTCTGTCTGACCCAGTCTTTCTGAATGGATCTGCATTTCTAAAAGCTGGCCTCCTCAGTTTCTGCTTAGGGCAGGGAGACTGGGGCTGGTTTTTGTCTCCCTTAAGATTCCCCCCCCCCATTTCTCCTTTAGGGGAAATATTCTATCCTGCCTTTTTAATATTCCCCAAAATATTTCATTTTCTAGGAAGATGCATGGGTACTAACTTTCTACATAGCTTGATCATAGCCTGGTTAGACTTGGATGGAGACAGTTAGAACAATTAATCAGTGGAGCAACTTGTCTCCGAAGTTGTGAATGCTCTAACACTGGATGATTTTAAAAAGGGATTGGACAGCTATTTGTCTGAAATGGTATAGGGTTTCCTGAGCTATGGAAGAGTAGGTTGCCTGAGCAGGGGATTTCCTGAGCAGGGAGTTGGACTAGAAGACCTCCAAGGTCCCTTCCAACTCTGTTATTCTGCTGGGCATCAGGAAATCCCAGCAGTGTAAGTTAATCTCTGTGTATGTGCCTTCAAGATTTTGATTCCTGGAAACTGCCTACACCAATCCCTGCAGTTTTCTTCACAATATTTTGGTAGTGTTTTTCCTTCCTTCCTTCTTCCTAGGGCTTATATCTAAGGCAAGACTAGAACTCACTGTCTCCTTGTTTCTAGCCTGGTGCTTTAAACCACTACATCAAACTGAGTTTCTCTAGGCTAGTTGAGAAAGTGTAAAATCATCCAAAAAGAAGGCAGTGTTAAATCACCAACCATTTCTATGAACTAAGAAACCAGAACCAAAAAAAATTCTGTCTATGGAAGTGATCTTGGGGGCAACTGTTTTCAGTGGTTTTGCCCCAAACCAGGGGTGAAATCTAATTTTTTTTGCTACTGGTTCTGTGGGCGTGGCTTAATTAGTGGGTGCGGCTTGGTGGTAAGGTGACTGGGAGGGCGTGGCTTGTTGGTCGGGTGGGCGTGGCCAAGTCAATGTCACTTCTTTGCCCTTTTTTAACCTACAAAACACAGCACAACACAACTGGCTCACCCACAATATAAAAGCAGCTGTGCTAGACCCAAAATGGCCCCTGCAACAAGCAGGAACCTCACACAGCCACAAAAAGCCCAAAAAAACAACTTTCACACTTTACACACACACAACACAACACAACACAACTGGCTCACCCACATTGTAAAAGCAGCTGTGTTAGACCCAAAATGGCCCCTGCAACAAGTAGGAACCTCACACAGCCACAAAAAGCCCAAAAAAGCCAACTTTCACACTTTACACACACAAAATTCCACATACAGCTTTGTGAGATTTTGTGTGTTTGTGTAGTTAGAGTGAAACACTACAGAAACGCACTAAAACGCAGAAAGCTGCACAAATATTATTTTATTTTATTTTTATTTTTATATAAAAGCAGCTAAATTTAAAACTTCCTAAAATTTAAATGGCTAAGTCTAAAAAAAGAACAACTAAAAAAAACTCCAATTAACTATTTTTTTAAAGCTCCCAAAGGGGAAAAAACTTACCCAATAGAACAGGGGTCTCTAACCTTGGCAACTTTAAGACTTGTAGACTTCAACTCCCAGAATTCCTCAGCCAGCTTTCCTTTGTTGAGGAATTCTGGGAGTTGAAGTCCACAACTCCCTGCCTGCTTGATTGCAGGCAGGGAGATTCAGTTGCTTGCTGATGCAATGGATTTGCAGGGATTACAGCAAGGCGTTGCGACCAGCAGCTAAGGTAAGCAAGCTGAGGGGGGGAGGGATTTTTGCTACCAATTAGCAGGCTGAGATCGTCAGAGCTTGGGGAAAAAAAACTTTTTTTCTTTTAAATGGGTTTAAGACCAGAGCTTGGCTGGTCAGAGCCATTTAAAAGAAAAAAAAGGCTCTGATGATCGCGCGGCTCAGCTGACATGGGGGGCGGGGGCAGGGATTTTTGCTACCAGTTCTCCGAACTGCCCGCCGCCATCGCTACCTACTCGCCCAAGCCGGTCAAAACTGGGAGCATTTCACCCCTGCCCCAAACCCAGTGTTGGCATGGGAAATCTCTAAGCTGATTGCTGAAACATCTCCTATTAACATCTCTACCCCATGTTCTGATCCCCATTGAGAAAGTGGGTTCCTGGATCCACTTTTAATTTCTTACAGTGCACTCAAAGAGCTTAAGGTAAAGTGGACTGTTTGGGTCAATATTAAAGGAGGGTGGAATGACATTGCCATAGGTCTATACTATAGGCCACCCAACCAAACAGAGGAAATAAATGAACTTTTTGCTAGTCAGCTAACTAAGGTATGTAGGAAGCACATCACAATAGTAATGGACTTTAAGAGAGCTAATTTCAATAAATTTAGAGAGAGCTTGGGAAGGATTCCATGGATGAGAATCCTCAAGGGGAAAACAACTCAAGAAGCTTGGGAAATTTTGAAAAGTGTGATTATAAAAGCCCAGTCTAGCACAATACCAATGAAGAAGAAAAATAACAGCTCTTAAAAGAAACCAGCATGGCTGCATAAAGAACTCTCTGACAAATTGAAAGACAAAACAGACAACTATAAAAAGTGAAAAGAGAGACACATAACTAATGCAGAATATCAGCAAATAGCCCGAGCCTGCAAAGATGAAGTGAGGAAAGCTAAGGCTCACAATGAATAAAGGCTTGTGACAAAAGTAAAAAATAACAACAACAAAAAAAAGCTTCTTCCAACATGTTAAAAACAAGAAAAAATTCAAGGAAACAATTGGTCCATTGTTGGGAGAAAGAAAGAAGGTGACAAGCAACAGGGAGAAAGCAGAACTACTTAACTCATTTTTTGCATCTGTCTTTACACAAAGGGAGAAAATGGTCCAACCTATCAAAAACAGCACCACAAAAAACAAATTAGGAACACAAGTTAAAATAGGGAAGAAAATGGTAAGTGAGCACCTGTCTACCATAGACGAGTTCCAATCACCAGGACCAGATGGATTACACCCCAAGGTTCTGAAGGAACTGGCAGACGAGATCTCGGAACCACTGAACTATATCTTTCAAAGATCCTGGATCACAGGGGAAGTGCCAGACTGGAAATGAACTGACGTAGTTCTCATCTTCAAAAAAGGAGAAAAAAAATAGACCCAGGAAACTACAGACCTATCAGCCTGACCTCAATACCAGGGAAGATTCTGGAAAAGATAATCAAGCAACAAATCAGCCAGCACCTAGAAACAAACAAAGTAATAACCAAAAGCCAACATGGGTTTGTCAAAAACAGATCATGCCAGACTAATCTTATTGAATTCTTTGACAAAATGACAAAATTAGTGCACCAGAGGAATGCTGTCGATATAGTTCACTTGGACTTCAGTAAGGCATTTGATAGACCATAACCTACTACTAGATAAAGTAGAAAAATGTGGGTTATACAACATCACCAAACACACTCAATGTGTAGTCCTCGGTGGAGCTGCATCTACATGGAGGGAAGTATGCAATGGGGTACCCCCAAAGCTCTGTTTTGGGCCTAGTACTCTTCAACATCTTCATCAATGATTTGGATGTGGGGATAGATGGGGAACTCATCAAATTTGCAGATGACACCAAGCTGGCAGGAATAGCCAACATCCCAGAAGATATTCTCAAGATAGGTTCTTGACAGACTTGAACATTGGGAGCTATCTAACAAAATGAAATTCAACAGTGAAAAAAGTAAGGTTCTACATTTAGGCAAGAAAAACAAAATGCACAGGTATAGTATATGTGGTACCTTGCTCAATAGTAGTAACTGTGAGAGGGATCTTGGAGTCCTGGTGGACAACCATTTAAATCTGAGCCAGCAGTGTGCAGCAGCTGCCAAAAAAGCCAACACAGTTCAAGGCTGCATAAACAGAGGGATAGAATCAAGATCACGGGAAGTGTTAATACCACTTCACATGATCTTGGTAAGGCCACACTTGGAATACTGCATCCAGTTTTGGTTGCCACGATGTAAAAAAGATGTTGAGACTCTAGAAAGAGTGCAGAGAAGAGCAACAAAGATGATTAGTGGACTGGAGGCTAAAACAGGAACTGGGTATGTCTAGTTTAATGAAAAGAAGGACTAGGGGAGACATGATAGCTGTGTTCCAATATCTCAGGGGCTGCCACAAAGAAGAGGGAGTCAAGCTATTCTCCAAAGCACCTGAGGGCAGGACAAGAAGCAATGGGTGGAAACTAATCAAGCAACTTAGAACCAAGGAGAAATTCCCTGACAACATAATTAATCAGTGGAAGTTGTGAATGCTCCAACACTGGAAGTTTTAAAGAAGAAATTAATTAATCATTTGTCTGAAGTGGTGTAGGGTTTCTTGCCTAAGCAGGGGGTTGGACTAGAAGACCTCCAAAGTCCCTTCCAACTCTGTTATTCTGTATAGGAATAGGAATATTCTTTATTAGCCAAGTCTGATTGAACACACAAGGAATTTGTTTCTGGTACACAATCGTTCAGTGTACATACAACAAAGTGGTAAGCCATCGATCATAAATCATAAGCTACAAAAAACAAGTGATAAATCATAAGATACCATTGGAGAAGAAAGCAGGAAAGATGAGAAGATGAGAAAGATGAAAAGATAAGACGTTGAGAAGGATAATAACAACAAAGCCCTACTACAAGGGTGTTATGCTACATGGGTATATATCATTCTGATAGCCCTACTTGAAATAGAACAAATGTTGAATCCAAACCTACTCAAAGGTTAAAGGAAGAGTAATTTTGCAAGAAAATCCATTCATGCAAAATAGATTGGGAACCCTTATTTTATATTTGAACTTGGAGGCCACTTGCTACCTACATTTTCCTAGGAAATTCTACAAAGCAGTTTGCTCTATGACACCAATAATAACAAGGTCAAATGTATAGATCAGTGATGGCTAACCTTTTTGCCATCGCGTGCCAGGAAGGGGGGGCGGGGGAGATTTGCGCGTGCGTGTGCCCACACCCATAATTCTATGTGCCCTGCCACATGCATGTGAGCGTGACCCCCCTTCCCCCCCGGCATGTGATGGCCCGGTAGGCCCGTTTTACTTTCTCATCTGGCTCCAGATCCTCTCTATGCATCTTGGGAGGGCGAAAACAGTCTTCCCCACCCCGTCGGAGGCCAGAAGTTGGGAAATGGGCTGTTTCAGGCATCTGAGGGGGTGGGGAAGGCTATTTTTGCCCTCCCCAGATGCCTAGAGAGGATCTGGAGCCAGGGAGAAAGAAAAACGGGACTTTCCCCCCCACAGACCCTCTTCTGGTGGGCCCAAAAGGGCTGAAAATCAGCTGACAGAGCTGAGGTGGCGTGCCAGGCAACATGGCTCTGTATGCCACCTGTGGCACGCATGCCATAGGTTTGCCATTACGGGTATAGACCTTTTCTGGCTGAATTAGGAACAGCTATCTACAAATTAGAGAGGACTTTCTCACCCTCTCCTGTTTGTCATTGGGATTTTTGCATGTCTTGTTTGCATATAGTTTACTGGTGAAGCAAGTGCTGTTGTCAGAAAGGTATAGAAGTGGGGCTCTCAAGAGCCAAGAAAATCCTTCCTTTGTGTTTCCTGAATGTTGATGACAAGTCCGGGAAAATTTATAAAACCTGAATCATATTTCTTTAACCATGTTACACTTCTGTCTTTGTGGTTTATTATGTCATTCTTGTCTGGGAGAATTACTTCTTAATTCAAGGGCACAGTATTCTCCCATTTCACAATGCCCTATTCACTGTTATGCAAAGAGACTATGTGGTATTAATCCATTGATTCTCAACCATGGTGACTTTGAGATGTCTGGATCAGAGGTGGGATTCAGCCGGTTCGCACCAATTCACCCGAACTGGTAGCGGAAATCGTGCCCCCGCCCACCTGTCCTCCCACCCACCTGTCCTCCCGCCCTGGCTGTATGCCATCCTATTTAGGCATATTTGGGGTGGGTGCATACGTGGAATGGGCGTGTGCGAGCAAAGCACATGCGCAGAAGGCAGGTGCATGCATGAACCAGGCATGCGCACAAACCAGGCGTGCGTACGAATTGAGCGTGGGTGCACGCTGCGAACTGGTAGTAACATAATGTGAAACCCACCGCTGGTCTTTATTCAACTCCCAGAATTCCCCAGCCAGCATGCTGGACTGGGGAATTCTGGAAGTTGAAGTCTAGACATTTTAAAATTGTCGAAGTTGAGAAACATTGCTGTAGTCATTGTGGTAGACTCTGTTAAGTCTACCCTCAGCCATAGAGATTTAGTGACTTCAGTCTCTTTCACCCTAACCATTTTCAGGGGGGTTTTTTTATGTGTATGTGCGGGAAAATAATCATAAAATTGGAAGGAATCTTGGTGGTCTAATTCAACCCCATGCACAGGGCAAGAATCTTCATAACATCGCTAGACCAGTGGTGGATTGCTACCCGTTCTCCCCGGTTCTTGTGAACCGGTAGTGGAAATTTTGAGTAGTTTGGAGAACCGGTAAATACCACCTCTGCCTGGCCCCACCCCCAATCTATTCGCTGCCTCCCGACTCCCAGCTGATCGGCTAGAAGGAAAAAATCAGGGCTCACTTGACAAAGAAGAGAGAGAGAAAAAAAGACACCGTAGCTTTAAATTGAGAAGCCAAGAAGCCTCCCAACTGATCGGCTAGAACCGATCCGCTCCTTGTAAACTGCTCGGTGGTGGTAGATTGGCAATTGAGGCCAAACTGCCTGAAAGCGGTTTCCAATGCTCTCGGTGGTGGCAGAGCGGCAAAAAACTGTTTAAACTCTTGCTGCGGTGCTTCAAAGGGCTGCCCTACAGCTGATCAGCATTAAAAGCAGTGGTGGGATTCAGCCAGTTCGCACCACTTCGGGAGAACCGGTTGTTAACTTTCTGAGCAGTTTGGCAAACTGGTTGTTGGAAGAAATCATTAGGGCAGAGAACCGGTTGTTAAATTACTTGAATCCTACCACTGGTTAAAAGGCAGTGTGGTGGTAGACCAGTGCGCTCCAAAAACAAATAGGTAGACTGGTATGCTCCAAAAACAAATGGGTAGACTGGTACAGCTCTGCAAGTAGTTAAAAGCCTGGTAGACCGGTACCTCTGCTAAATCCTAAAGAATTGTTTGCCCCAGGACCATCAAACCATGCCCACAAAATAAGCCACGCCCACAGAACCGGTAGTAAAAAAATTTAGAACCCATCTCTGCCCTAGACAAATTCAGGTGCCGCCATTGCTTGAAACCCACCCGTAGTACATACAATTCGAAGAGACAGCCCCTCCCTTGCTTAATAGTATTCATAGTCAAGAAATTCCTCCTTATTCTAAGTTTAGATCTTTCTGTGAAGATCTTATCTGTGACCTTCTGTGAAAGTTCTAAACTCCTAAACTGGTTGTGCTCCTACCTTCAGGAGTTATGGAAAATAAATCTACACCTTCTTCCTTGTGATAGCCTTTCAAATTAATTAAACAGTTAATCAGTGGAGCAACTTGCCTCCATAAGTTGTAAATGCTCCAACACTGGAAGTTTTTAAGAAGAGATTGGATAACCATTTGTCCGCAATATAGGGTTTCCTGCCTAAGCAGGGGATTGGACTAGAAGACCTCCAAGGTCCCTTCCAACTTCTGTTCTATTCTGTTCTATTCTATTATATTATAATGCCTTGGTAAGGCCACACTTGGAATATTGCATTCAGTTTTGGTCGCCACGATGTAAAAAAGATGTGGAGACTCTAGAAAGAGTGCAGAGAAGAGCAACAAAGATGATTAGGGGACTGGAGGCTAAAACATATGAAGAACGGTTGCATAAACTAGGTATGTCTAGTTTAATGAAGAGAAGGACCAGGGGAGACATGATAGCAGTGTTCCAATATCTCAGGGGTTGCCACAAAGAAGAGGGAGTCAAACTATTCTTCAAAGCACCTGAGGGTAGAATAAGAAGCAATGGGTGGAAACTAATCAAGGAGAGAAGCAATTTAGAACTAAGGAGAAATTTCCTAACAGTTAGAACAATTCATAAGGGGAACAACTTGCCTGCAGAAGTTGTGAATGCCCCAACACTGGAAATTTTTAAGAAGATGTTGGATAACTATTTGTCTGAAGTGGTGTAGGGTTTCCTGCCTGGGCAGGGGGTTGGACTAGAAGACCTCCAAGGTCCCTTCCAACTCTGTTATTATTCTATTCTATTCTATTCTATTCTATTCTATTCTATTCTATTCTATTCTATTCCACTCCACTCCACTCCACTCCACTCCACTCCACTCCACTCCACTTTACTCCACTCCACTCCACTCCACTCCACTCCATTCCATTCCATTCCATTCCATTCCATTCCATTCCATTCTAATCCACTCCAGTCCACTCCACTTTACTCCACTCCACTCCACTCCAGTCCATTCCATTCCATTCCATTCTAGTCCACTCCAGTCCACTCCAGTCCACTCCAGTCCATTCTATTCTTTCTATATATTTATTTATTTATGTAATTTATATGCCGCCCTTCTCCGTTAGGACTCAGGGCGGCTTACAAAACAAAACAAAGAATTACATAAACAGATTAAAATCAATTTAAAATTAAATTAAAATCAATTAAAAATTATTTAAAAATTATTTGAAGTCACCCCTACGGATTCAGCCCATTGAGAGACCAAGTCTGCCTAAAGCCTTCTCTTCTTTCATACATTTTGTTTCATTCTTAGCATTTACTAAGAGGAGGGAAAAGTTAAGGCTTGAGCTCCTCCAGGAAAAACTGGACCTATAGTAAATCTGACAACGTCAACCAACGTATGAGGCAGCTGCAACCATCTGAATTGGCTCCACGTGGAACAGATACTGTTATGGATAGTAAACATGAACCTTAATAAACTGGTAGCCTCCTGACTAGAATTCCCCTAAATTTTACCAAAGCATTCAGCAAAGTCATCCATGAGGACTAATAGGGAAGATGGCAAAATGTGAGTTGGCTATTATGCGATCATAGATGAATCAAGCATGGAACATCCTCTCCTCAGAGGTTCAACCTAAACCTGGAAGGAAGTTCAGAATATCAAATAGCTCTGGCTAATTTCTGTGGTGTTCAACAATTATTGAGTCGTGCCCCATTTTACAACCCTTTTGCCACGGCAGTTCAGCAAATCACTGAAGGTGTTAAGTGAATCATGCGGTTGTTAAGCAAATCTGGCTTCCCCCATTGACTTTGCTTGTCAGAAGCTTCCTAAGAAGTTTGCAAATACAAACCCCTGAGCTCCAGGATGCTGCAACTATTATCAATGTTATAAATTTGTTTGCCAAGCATACCAAATTGTGGGGGTGCTGCTGCAGTCGTAACTTTGGAAGCCGTTAAACGAATGGTTGTAAATTGAGAATTGCCCATAATTCCTTCTAGCTGTCCCTTGTGTAGGGGCCCCATCAAATTATAGCTCAGGGTTTGAAACAGGGGTGGGTTCTAATTTTTTTTACTACCGGTTCTGTGGGCGTGGCTTATTTTGTGGGTGTGGCTTGGAGGTCATATGACTAGGTGGGCGTGGCTAGCTGGTTAGAGTCATTTCTGGAAGGTCCCCGCACTTACAACCAGTCCTTGCACTTACGACCCGACTCATTTGTTTGCTTTTAACACTGATCAGCTGTAGGACGGCCCTTTGAAGCCCCACGGCAAGAGTTTAAACAGTTTTTTTCCCTCTAGTCATCAGCTGGGACTCAGGAGGCAGCAATAGATTGGGGGTGGGACCAAATAAAAGGTAAGAATAACGTACGTGGGGGGGTGGGGGGTGGGAGGGGGGTGGGGGGTGGGAGGGCGGGGGGGAAGAACCGGTTTGGTGATGTCATATCGTCACCGCTACCGGCTCGGCCGAACCGGACCAAACCGGGAGGAACCCACCACTGGTTTTAAATGATCAAATGGCTTCTCACACTTCACCTTTATGATACTTAAATTAATCAGCTAAACGCAATCCCAAAGGTCAACGTAGTTGGGATTTCCCTCCACACAAACTGTGCCAGTTTAGACTTTAGAAGACTTTACACTTTAGAATAACTTTATTGTCACTTTAAATGTACACTAATCAGTATACGTTAAAATGAAATTTCATTGCATACAGATCTCAAAAGGTCACCACCTCCAATATACACTACATAAACATGACTAAATAAATAAATAAATACAAAATTATGCACATACCCACATATATTATATGACACAGAGAAACAACACCGTCTTGTCTGGATGTATACATGTACATGGCGAGAAAAACTGAATCTTGCGAGTTTACCAGACAGATGGCATAGGAAACAAAGCTGTTACAGAATCTTGGTAGTCCTGCTAGAAATACTTCGAAACCTCCTCCCAGAGGGAAGCAACAGAAACAGACCATAAAATGAGTGTGTGGGGTCTCTAACAATGCTTTGAGCTCTAAACACATAGCGCTTATAAGTAGCATCCTGAATAACGGGAAGTGAGCTTCCTATAATCTTCTCGGCTGTCCTCACCACTCTCTGTATGGACTTTCTATCTGAGGCACTGCTGCCACTGAATCAAACAGGGATGCAGTTTGTTAAAACCCTCTCAACCATGACTCTGTAAAAAGTGGCCAGGACAGAAGGAGAAAGATGTGCTCTCCTCATCTGATGCAGGAAATGCAGATGCTGGTTTGCAAGCTTCACTAAGGATGAGGTGTGGAGAGGCCAATTCAGATTGTTAGTTATCTGCATCCCCAGATACTTAATACCATTGACCACCTCTACAGCTGCACCCTTGGTATTGAGTGGAATATGACCATGCCGGCTCTACTAAAATCTAAAATGATCTCCTTGGTTTTATTAACATTTAGAAGCAGGTTACTTTTATTGCACCAATTCACCAGAGCCTTTACCTCATCCCTATAAGCTGGGGTGGGCTTCAAAAATTTTAGCAAGGGGTTCTCTGCACGGTTGCTGGGTGGGTGTGGCCATGGTGGGTGTGGCCTAGTCGGCCTCCTGCACCATGGCAGGGGAGGCACATTTTTCCCCTCCCTGGGCTCCAGAGGCTTCCCTCGAGCCTCTGGGAGGGCGAAAACAGCCGCCCCAGGCTCCGGAGGCCCTCTGGAGGCTGGAAACAGGCCCATTTCCAGCCTTCACGAACTTCTGGTAGGCCCGTTTTTTGCTCTCCCCGAGCCTCCACATGCGCCCTTCACTTACCTCCATCCAAAATGGGCTGCATGGGGACTTCTGGGAGGGGTGGGGTGGGGTGGGCGGGGCCAACCAGGAGTGGGATTTGGGGGTTCTCTGAACTGCACAGAACCTTAGCTAGAAGTTCTCCCAAATCCCTGCGAACCCCCAGCAGCCCACCCCTGCCTATAAGCATCTTCATGGTCGTCCCAGATAAAACCCATCACTGCCGTGTCATCCGCATACTTGCCAACATGATTCGTAGCAGATTTGGCACAGCAGTCAATGGTCATCAAAGTGAACAGTAGCGGATTAAAAACACAGCGCTGTGGGGAACCCGTACTCAAGGAAATGGTGTTGGAAACTTTTCTTCCATCTCGCACAAACTGGGGCCTGACAAGAAGGAAATCGAGTATCCAATTACATAAAAGCTTTGTGTGAAGGGATTGTGAGGGAAATGTCAGAATTTTTTCCCCCTCTCTCAACGTAGAGAGAAAAATAATGTCTGACATCTCCCCCGCAATCCCGCCTTCTGAGGGCCTTATACTGTAAGTGCTTGGCCACGATAGTGCACATGAATCCGGAAGGCGAAATGGCTTTGCTAAAAGCTTTCCTGGAATTTGAACTCTTGGTTAGAAGCAACATTAAAGAGATAAACACTTCCATCATGTTTTCTTGTTCTCGAAAGGATGAGTCCAGTCAGCAGTTTCCTTCCTTCCGGAAGGCCCCATGAGAGATCAATATCATTTCTCGGAGGATTGTGAAATGGAGGAATTACTTATGGCTTGCAATCAGAGATTTTTTTTTTTTTTTAGATTCCAGAGATACTACAACTTGCCGCAGTCCTAGAGAATGTCAGCTATTTGACAGTTTCTACCAGCATCCCTAGTAATCCCTCCACCCCCCCCTTTGAATCGTAACCAGAGTGGACAATTGCTCTTTTGCATTCAATCGTCTCCTCTGTGGTTTTCTCCAGATATCTATGGAGATTCTCAGTCATTCAGGCCATGGTTGTCCCAAAGGTGTTTTTTTCAAAAGGCAACTAACTGGACTTTCTTGCTTTTTCTAGAAGATGTTTTGCTTCTCATCCAAGAAGCTTCTTCGGTTCTGACAGAATGGTGGTGAATGGAAGAATTTATATCCCTTGCAGTCATGTGGTCGTTAGCCCTCTTTCTGAGAGTTGTTGAGGTCAGTTGTTGGTTTACCAGTGCCCTCAGCGTCACCTGAATTCAGCTGTTTTTCTCCAGATGTTCTGAACCAGTGTTTCTTCAATTTTGGCAACTTGAAGATGCGGGAACTTCAACTCCCAGAATTCTGGAAGTTGAGGTCCACATACCTTCCAGTTCCCAAGGTTGAGAAACACTGTTGTGGACAAGACTTCTGTCAATCTGCTCACTATGTACGTGTGAGTGAGTGGCGGAGGACAACTTTCTTGGCCAACCCCAACAAAAGATCATCATGAGAAGTTGCCACCAATTAAGTTGAACCTCTTGATCTCTCCAGCAGGAGAATTCTTGGGCTTTTAACCTATCCAGGACGTTTCCCTTTGGCTCACATCCAGGAGGAGGATGGGCATTAATCTTCCAATCATCCAAAAGCCAAAATCCAGAACTCGACATATGAACACCATGTTTGGAGCAACCCTCTGAAGAAGGAAATATTTACATCTGCTGAATACCAAGTGTTTCTTTAAATGTGCTGCATGGAAAATTTTAAGAGGAATATGTATGTAGCATGGCTTAGAGCAGTGTTTCTCAACTTGGGCACCTTTAAGATGTCTGGACTTGAATTCCAAGAATTCCCCAGCCAGCTATGCCCAGGTTGAGAAACATTGACTTAGAGAAAGGGGGACGATTGACTTATTATATATGGTAAAAAAATATAAGCTATAAAAATAGTAGTACACATCAGCATGCAAAGTATATAAAAACATCCCAAACTCTTTGATGTAAAGAGTTCTAATTTGGAACCATGCCCATTCAGCTGATTGTAATAAAACTCCTGTTGGAAAGTGATCCTGACTCCAAGTGCTATTCCCAAAAAGAAATCCAGAGCAAATTTCTGTCCAACTCCAGAATAACCTTGTAGATCGATTCCAGCAAAATGAGACCCACTGAACCTGAAGGAAATATTTCACTTGCATCTACATACGGTCCTACATACATATGGCTTGCTACGGGCCAGTTTTGCTAAAAACTGGATGGAAATGTCAGGTTTGGGCAAAAACATGGTAAAGTGAGCAGAACTGGGTCATAAATACTGCCAGGGAAGTCCATTATAATTTCAACTGGTCAGTTAAATGATTGGTCATAGGTTGAGGACTACCTGTGGATTCTCGAAGAAGCACGGTGGATATCAAAGTCCCCGTGCAGGAAAATATTGCTTTAGGGAATAACCCCAGTACCGTCAAAAACCTGTTGGTTAATTTTTATTTTTTAAAAAAATTTGATTTATATGCCGCCCTTCTCCGGAGACTCAGGGCGGCTTACAATGCGCTAAGCAATAGCCTTCATACTTTTGTCTATTTATACAAAGTCAGCTTATTGCCCCCACAAACTGGGTCCTCAATTTCCCTACCTTAGAAAGGATGGAAGGCTGAGTCAACCTTGAGCCTTGGCGAGATTCGAACCTGCAGTAATTGCAGGCAGCTGTTCTTAATAACAGGGTGCTTTAGACCACTGTACTACCAAGGCTACCAATGTCCAGCAATCTTAGCCTATGGATCAACATCTGAACGTCTCCAAACACATGTAACAATTTTAGGCAACTGTTGGTTTCTTTCCATTGGGAGCAATGTCTCTCCAATGGTCAGTCATATAATTTCCCAACCAGCTGCCAAGTGGTTGTGCGGATCGCTGGGTGGTTAACCCTTATGGATTTCAAACCGAGTCGAAGCTGATGGACAGGAGGCTCAGAACAAGGATTTTGCTTCACATGCTCTGGAAGGCTGAAGTTAAAACTCCATAAAGCCTTAGTAAGACCACACCTAGAGTACTGCATCCAGTTTTGGTCACCACATTATAAAAAAAGATGTTGAGAATCTAAAAAGAGTGCAGAGAAGAGCAACAAAGATGATTAGGGAGGCTAAAACACATGGAGAATGGTTGCAAGAACTGGGCATGGCTAGTCTAGTGAAGAGAAGGACCAGGGGTTACATGATTGCAGTCTTCCAATATTTGAGGGGCTGCCACAGAGAGGAAGGGTCAAGCTATTCTCCAAAGCACGTGAAGGCCAGACAAGGCACAATGGATGGAAACTGATCAAGGAGAGATTTCAACCTAGAAATAAGGAGGAATTTTCTGATAATGAGAACAATCAACCCATGGTAGAGCTTGCCTTCAGAAGTTGTGGGTGCTTCATCACTAGAAGCTATCAAGAAGAGACTACACAGCCACTTGTCAGAAATGAATAGGGTTTCCTGCTTGAGTAGGGGGTTGGACCAGAATCACTAGATGATCTACAAGGTTATTCTATTATTATTGTCTATAAAACACCGATTCCTTTTTTTTTTTTGCTTGGGATATCTGTTTTATAATTTTCCCCACCTCAAAAGCAAATAGCGGTAACCGTTTGGATTTAATGACTGGAACACTGCCACTTGGAATCTCCCGATTGCAAAAAGATTCTTAAGAAGTTGGGAGGTGATTTCCTTTTGTGCGTGTGTGTGTGTGTGTGTGTGTGTGTGACCTCCTCTCAGAGGTTTCCTTCCTTGGACCTGCAGCAGAAATGTTACTCTGTGTGTTACTTGTGCTGCCCTGACAAAGTCTGTGGTGGGCGCATCTTGACATCTTCTTCATGCCAAAGCTAGAACATAGATGAAAAGGTGATTATTCTACCACTCCTACAACAGGAGAAAGTTTTGTAGTGGTGACAATTGACATTCTTTTTTCATCTAACACCTTTGAGATCAAAAATGTTCGAAACAGACCCTCATCTGACCAAAAGTCACAAAGGCATGGATTTCGCCCCCCCGCCCCCCGCCAAAACAGAGGTGGGTTTCAGCAGGTTCTGACCAGTTCTGGAGAACTGGTAGCGGAAATTTTGAGTAGTTCGGAGAACCGGTAGTAAAAATTCTGACTGGCCCCGCCCCCATCTATTCTCTGCCTCCCAAGTCCCAGCAGATCGGGAGGAAATGGGGATTTTGCAGTAACCTTTCCCTGGATTGGGGAGGGAATGGAGATTTTACAGTATCCTTCCCTTGCCATGCCCACCAAACCACACCCACCAAGCCATACCACGCCCACCAAGCCACACCCACAGAACTGGTAGTAAAAATTTTTTGAAACCCACCACTGCCCCAAAGCCTTGAAGTTCCTACTGCTTATTATTTTTGCAATTAATCCAAAGTGAATTCTGATTCTGGTTTCATCAAGACCAACGTGTTTTCTTGTGAATCCTGTGAATCTACTCTATTTCTGAACACTTTTTCAAATCCCTCATATCAGTGGTGGGTTTCCAAATTTTTAACTACCGGTTCTGTGGGCATGGCTTGGTGGGTGTGGCTTGGTAGGCGTGGCAGGGGAAGGATACTGCAAAATCCCCATTTCCTCCCGATCAGTTGGAACTCAGGAGGCAGAGAATAGATGGGGGCGGAGCCGGTGTTATTTATCGGTTCTCCGAACTATTCAAAATTTCCGCTACTAGTTCTCCAGAACTGGTCAGATGTTGTAAATCAGAGGTCCAGGCTTTTGCTCTGATCAAAGATGTCTCTCCCGCTCTTGCAGAGCTTTATTTTTTATACAGTTTTTACAGGCAGACAAAAAGGCAGGACAGTAACAGCGTTCTAATTGATAGAAATTATTCACCCCGCCTCTCAAGATGCCATCCTCTCTGAAGGTGAGATAATACAGATCAAAGCCAAAATGAGATCATAGGCATGAGCTAAGGCAGTGTGCTGCCCTTAGCCTGGCATTACGACCTTTGACCTACCTCTACAGTCAGAACCTGCTGAAACCCACCTCTGCTTCATATGATAACAACGTGCTGCATTCCAAGGGCTTTTTTCTATAAAGTATAGGTAGTCCTCGACTTACAACAGTTTGCTTAGTGACCGTTCAGAGTCAACAATGGCATTGAAAAAAGTGACTTATGACCATTTTTCACACTTAACGACTGTTGCAGCATCCCCATGGTCATGGGATCAAAATTTGGACGCTTGGCAATTGCCTCACATTTATGACGGCTGCAGTGTCCCGGGGGTCGTGTGATCCCCTTTTGCGACCTTCTGACAAGCAAAGTCAATGGGGAAGCCAGATTCACTTAACAACCATGTTACTACCTTAACAACTGCAGCGATTCACTTAACAATGGTGGCAAGAAAGGTCATAAAATGGGGCAAAACTCACTTAACAAATGTTTCACTGAGCCACAGAAATTTTGGGCTCAAATGTGGTCGTAAGTTGAGGAATATAGTCCATACTCCTATTAATTCTAATGAAGATGCAGTCCATTGCCTAATTAACCAGACTGAATGATTTTTTAAAGTCTGGAAATATCCAGGTAATGTTCGGAAGTGGCTCAGATACCTCCTTAACAGGGGTGAAATTCAGCAAGTTCTGACAGGTACTGGAGAACCAGTAGAGGAAATTTTAAGCAGTTCGGAGAACTGGCAAATACCACCTCTTGTTGGCCCCAGAGTAGGGTGGGAATGGAGATTTTGCAATATTCTTCCCCTGGAGTGGGGTGGGAATGGAGATTTTGCAGTATCCTTTCCCTGCCACGCCCACTAAGCCGCACCATGCCCATAAGCCACACCCACAGAACCGGTAGTAAAAAAAATCGAATTTCACCACTGCTCCTTAATTCTCTGATATAAGGATTCTTTTAACGTATGGCAAGTTATACGTTGAGGACTCTCTTGTACTTGTAGATTCTGATGAACGATATGAAAAATATATATGTGTGTGTATAAAATTGAAAACATATCTGGGCTTTACAACTGACATCTCCCTCCATTGTTGGCTATCTGAAGGTTCTTCCAGAAAATGTACCCTTTCTTTACTCTCTCTCACATCCTTCTTCATTCTCTTTTCCTTCTCTTTCTTCTTTCTCTCCACTTCCTCCATCTTCATTCTCTTTTCTGTCACTGGGTTCCTGGGCAGAATTCTGCTATTTTCAGATTCTATTCAAAAGTTGGACCACAACATGCATCCATTTCCTGCTTCCTTCATTGCTATTTCCTATCCCTCATTAAAGCCAATAGAAATAACAATGACCCCAAATTAGTAACACCAGGAAACTCTTCCTGAATATCAGTTTTCCAAAAGCTCCTTCTGAGAACTTGCTTTTAATCATCTTTTCCCCCTTTGGATTTTCTTGGGGAAATTCTTCAAAGCATGTCTCATCTTTCGTCAACCAATTGTTCCCAAACTTCCTCTTCTTCTAAGGATTCTCAGTAAACGATATTTATGGACTGTTATCATTTAGGCTGAATCTTCAAATACTTCTACGATGCTGAGAATTATATGCCCTTCTATTTACTGAGGACTTTTGAGTTTTAGGGTGAGATTTTATGCCTGCGCAGAGCTTCAGCTGCTGTACTGGTTTGTACTGCGCCTGTATACACAAAATGTCCTAACTGTGATGTAAGCAGTGAAGAAGTACAGAGTTCTCCAGAGGAGGCATATTTTCTCAAGAAGGCATGGTTTGACCTCTTCACTGTACAGTTCAAAGCAGTTTCCTTTTTCCTCATCTGGAAATATTCTTCACTGACTCATGAAGGATGGTTAAATGCCATTGACTGTCACAAAGAAATTGACAACTATATAGGAGTGCCGTAAAAATTCAGGGAAAATAATCTAATTACCCCACATTCGGATATGAAAAATATCCTTCCGTCACTTTGGGTAATCCCAAAGCTGCTTTTTTCTTCTTCTTTTTTTTTTCAGGAGGCAACTGGACTTTGTTTTTTCTTTTGAAAAAAGGTGACAAGTCTTTTGCGACTTTCTGACAAGCAAAGTCAACGGAGATACCAGATTCACTTAACAACCGTGTTACTAACTTAACAACTGCAGGGATTCCCTTAACAACTGTGGCAAGAAAGGTCATAAAATGGGGCAAAACCCACTTAACAAATATTTCACTTAGCCACAGAAATTTTGGGCTCAAATGTGGTCGTAAGTTGAGGACTACCTGTATAGTCCATACTCCTATTAATCCTAATGAAGATGCAGTCTGTTGCCTAATTAACTAGGCTGAATGATTTTTTTAAAGTCTGGAAATGTCCAGGTAATGTTCGGAAGTGGCTCAGATACCTCCTTAATTCTCTGAATTATAAGGATGAGCAATCAGTCTTGTAAAATTCTGTTATTGCAGGTAGTCCTTAACGTATGACGAGTCACTTAGCAACCACTCAGTGTTCCAACAGATCCACCTGGGGAATATTCATGACCTGTATTCAAAGTTCTGATGGTCAAGCGCCCCTCCCTGCCCAGTGCCTCAGATAGAAAGTCCATACAGAGAGTGGTAAGGACAGCTGAGAAGGTTATAGGAACCTTGTTTCCCATTATTCAGGATACTGATTAAAAGCACTATGTGCTTAGAGATCTAAGCATTGTTAGAGATCCCATACACTCACTTCACTGTCTGCTTCTGTTGCTCCCCTCTGGGAGGAGCTTTCAAAGTATTTCTAGCAGGACTTCCAGATTCTGTAACAGCTTTGCTCCTTATGCCATCCATCTGGCAAACTCGCAAGATTTGTTTTTCTCGCCACGTCCATGTATACATCCGAACTAAACTGCGCTGTTTCTCTGGGTCATATGTGGGCACATCCATAATTTTGTATTTATTTATTTTTTCATCTTGTCATGTTTATGTAGTGCATATATTGGAGGTGGTGACCCTTTGAGAGCTGCATGCAACGAAATTTCATTTTAATGTATGCCGATTAGCGTACATTCAAAGTGACAATAAAGTTATTCTAAGTTCTAAGTGATCCCAATGAAGGTGCAGTCTGTTGCCTAATTAACTAGGCTGAATGATTTTTTAAAGTCTGGAAATGTCACATGATCACATGAACACTTTGGGCACTTGGCAATTTGAGCTGCGTTTATGGCCATTTTTTAGTATCCCATCATCACGTGATCATGTTTTATGAACTTTTTGTTCAAAATGGCATTTAACTTATGGTTATGCTGCAAAATCACACCCACGGTGAACCACTGGTTCAATTAACAACTGCAGTTTTGCTTAAAGACCATCCTGATTCGTTTAACCACTGCCTCAAAAAAAGGTGGTAAAACTGGGCCACCCACCAGTTTCACAACCATCACGAGTTACAACTGTGGTAGGCAGGCTCCATTATGATAATAACTCGAGAACTATCTGGATAGCCAGTTAGGACAAATGAAGTTTTAGCCTGGTTTCCTGGCCTGGACTAATCAATTGGGGCTCTCATCGAGTGAGGAAGCTGAACTATTGGAGTTTAAATTCTAATCTCTAACTCAGTTCTCTCATGGAAGATAAGGAACTTGGCAAGTGTGGTTTGTAAGATCAAATGACAACACAGCTAGTGGGCATCATATTTTCACTGGCTGAGGTTCAAATCAAGAAATCGATGTGGAGAAGACTGGGGCAGGCTGAATGTGCTGAGCCATATTTTTAAAATGATTTTTTAACAAAGCCATATTGATCTGGCTTACATATGAAACTCAACCACGGGGTATGCATGTGTTCACACATAATTGCCCTCAAGAAAGAATCTCTTTTTAAAAAATCTACTGAAGTTACTCAGTCTGCCCTAAGACATTCAAAAGCAAGAGTTTACAGTTTTGTTTATAGTTTTGTTTTATAAACAGGGCAAGAAAACAGGACATCTTCTCTCTGTTCAAGTATCCTAACACATTTCAGTCATGCAGACCAGTGTTTCTCAGCCTAAGATGTGTGAACTTCAACTCCCAGAATCCCCCAGCTGACATGCCGAATGGAATTCTGGGAGTTGAAGTCCACACATCTTGAAGTACTGGAGGCCGAGAAATACTGATGTCGACAAGCAGCAAGGTTTATTTGGCTGCTTCAGCTAAGCGGTTGAAAGCTTGGGACAACGCTGTGACAGTGTCCAAGATCTGACGGCGATCCTGTTCAGCCAAACGTGTGCCGCAACGTTGTGCAAACTTATCCGGATGCCACAAAGCCTGCTGACGCCGAAGGAAGCGCCGATATGCGCTTTTGTCTGAAGGATCTACGCCACGAAGGGCTGCGGCGGCCATTTCCTCAGGAGTCCCAGTCGAGCTTGGCCAGGGAATGTCCTTGTAACACAATGGACGTGAACTGTCTGAGGAGAAGACATGGCTGCAGCCTTCCTCGTAACGTCTTCTCTTGGCTGCTTGAACCTCTTCCTCCTTGGCTTGGGCACGTTTTAGGTACTCCAGATGCTCTTGTTCCAGGAAGCGCTGGAGTTGAACGGAAGACTTTGGAGGTTCTTTTTTAGGCCTCCGGTGACGCTGTTCCTCTTCTCGCCTACGTTTTTGTCCATATTCTCGGTGTATGCGATCAGTCCATTCCTCGAATGTTTCTGAGTTGGGACCAGTGGAGAAATCTTCTGTGAAAAAATGAGGAAATAAGTCAGGGGGTGCATCATGCTCCATGAAGGTCCCTTTCAAATCTAGTTGATGTCACAAAACTCTTACTTTCTAAGACGGTAGAACAAGGGAGCTTCCAAAGCCCCAAATGCTGCAAATTGCTTAAATAACAGTAAAAAGGGTGCTTCAGAAAATGAAAACAAGACAGAATCTCTGGTCAAACTGATTGAGGGAATTGTTTAATTTTTGTTGTGGCCCGTCAGTGGCCTGTGCAGCTAGTAGCTGATTCAGACAGCGAGGAGGCTGGTGTGGTGCTGCGCCAGCAGCCTGGGCAGCTGGCACTCGAGTCAGACAATGAGGAGGCTGTAGAAGATGTGGTGCCAGAGGTGGGGATTCAGCCAGGGCCTTCAGAACCTCCAGAAGCTCCCTTAAGTGAAGAGGATGAGCCTCTTCTCGATGCACGGGCGCACAGAGCTGCCAAAAGGCAGGAGTGGCTCCTCAGGAGAAGGTCTCCTTGAGAGTAAGGCTTGAGGCTAATTGGCCACTCCCTTAGCCTATTTAAGGAGGAACGCCGACTGAAGCAATTTGCAGGGAACAACTCCGTTCACATACTTTCGTGTCTTGTCTTGCTTATCAGCTTCCTGCAAATTGCTTCTGGGCATTCTGCCAACCACAGTAAGCTTTCAGTATTATTCTTTGAATTCTTGGCGGCTGTTAATGCAGTTAATTAACAGCCGTTGTTGTAAAAAAACTGGTTTATTTAATAAACTAAGGTTTGAACGGACTTTGTGTGTGCTGCATGCTTTGGGGTCCGTAGCTGGGGCAGAACAATTTTTTTAAAAAGTCTAGGGGGCTTGACAACTTGGTCTAAGTGGAGATAGCAATAGCACTTACACTTATATATCACTTCATAGTCTTTACCACCCTCTCTAAGTGGTTTACAAAGTCAGCATATTGCCCACCCCCCCGAACAATCTGGGTCCCCATTTTACCCACCTCAGAAGGATGGAAGGCTGAGTCAACCTTAAACCAGTCAGGATCGAACTCCTGGCTATGGGCAGAATTAGCCTGAAATACTGCATTCTAACCACTGCATTAACCCTTCTTAGTGGCAACTCCATGAACTCATCTGTCAGGATCATGGCTCAGGCCTCCACAGGGGAGACCACCTTATGGACTGTGAGATCTTCGCTTCTAAGGAAAGTCTAGCTTTACCTTCATGCTGCCATGGGGTCTCTTGAAACTCATCCTCATATTCATTGAGAAGCTTGCGTCTCCACTCTCTCTCAGCCTCACATTCAGCCTCATTTTCCTCAAGTGTTTCCTCAGGGCACTGTGGGGAATTAAAACATATCACTCTTTGTCTGTGAGAAGAGAAGAAAACCAAAACAGTTGATGATCCTTCCTTCTTCCTTTCCTTTCACTTTCCTCGCCTCACCCCTCTTTCCTTTCCTCTCCTCTCCTCTCTTTCCTTTCCTTTCCTCTCTTTCCTTTCCTTTTCTGTCTCTCCTTTCCTTTCCTTTTCCCTTTCCCTTTCCCTTTCCTCCTTCTTCAACCAATAAGAAACACATAAGGTTATACAACAATGATGATCCTAAAATATTATTACAAAATATAAAAGTAATAACAAATAAAATAAATGATATGGATCTTTTTCTCTTTCTTTTCTCTCTCCCCCCAACTCTCCATTAAGTTTTCATTCCTTTCAAGTTTCGACCATCCCTGCGTACTGATACCCTTACTGATGGATTACTGATACCCATTTCTCTTCTGCTGCTGTGTTCAAGAGATCTCCCGGGGTCTTCCCAGCTCTATTCTTGATGCTCATGGCAGATGGACAGTGGATTCGCAAAGGTATAAACAGATTTTCATACACTGAAAAGAAAAATCAACGTTAACGATTAGCGCCACTTAGTGGCTTCTGAGTAAATTGCAGCAAGTTGTGTTTGAATTTATTTATTTATTTATTTATTTATTTATTTATTTGTTTGTTTGTTTGTTTGTTTGTTTGTTTATTTATTTATTTATTTATTTATTAAATTTATATACCGCCCTTCTCCTTTCGGACTCAGCGCGGTGAACAGCCAAAATAAAAACATTTGTACACAAAAGTTAAAATAATTATTAAAACTAATTAAATGAAATTTGGCCCATAATTTAAAACAAATCAATTAAAATCAGTATCAACTGTTAAAACCAACATGGAATCAGGCCAGCCCGGCTAGCTGAAAAAAGTAAGTTTTTAGGGCCCGACGAAAAGTCCGGAGGTCTGAGATCACTCGTATTCATATGAATACGAGTGATCTCAGACCTCCGGACTTTTCGTCGGGCCCTAAAAACTTACTTTTGCTACACCCACTATAAATACTGTAGTAAAACAGGCTTCTCTTACAAAAACCAGCATATTAAGACTATTGAGCAAAGTGCCTCACAAACCTTTAAAGTCTAATAATATAACTGCATAATTAGTATAACTCTAGTAAACCACAAACTCCTTCATTAGATGCACAGAGCATTATATAATTTTTGGTTGCCCCCTTAACGAATCTAATGAATTGGAGTGTGGTCTATGAAAGCTTATGCCATAGTACAGCAGTTTATTTTAAAAGTGTCAAAAACATTCGCTCCGCAATTCATGTTCACGAGCATTTACTACTTTCTCCTCTGTGACATAGGAACAAAAAAAATGATATAAATAAGGAGAAAACATAACCAGAATTTGTGTTCCTCTCCGAATCTTTTCCTACACCTCCACTTTTTCTGGAAGAAGACAAATGCTAGATAATGGGAACTAGGGAAAAATACCCTTGAGAACAGATGGAATACCTAAAGCTATGTTTTGGCTCCTAATCTTGTAAAGATTTCTATGATTGTTTTCCTATTTACCATATTTTTCAGAGTATAAGACACACCTACCTTTTTTGGGGAGGAAAACAAGGGAAAAAAATCTGCCTCTGCCTCCCAGCAATTTGCCTCCTTGCAGCAAACAGCAAACAGCCTGCTTTAGTTTCATTTTTATTTTCAGCACAGCCTGATTAGCACAAGAAAAAAAATCCCGGCAATAGGCAATGGCAATCCCTGCAGCCTGAAACAGCTGAGGGTCGGGAGGCCGATAATCAGCTGTTTGTGCTAATCAGGCTGTGCTGAAGCTGAAATGGGCTGTTTGCTGCAAGGAGGTAAATTGCTGGGAGGCAGAGGCCAAAGGGTGGGCGTGGCTACATTTTGTGTATATGATGCACCCAAATTTTCTCCCTCTTTTAGGGGGGAAAGTGCATCTTATACTCCGAAAAATACGGTAATTGTATTTGCTACACTTATACAGATAGTCCTCGACTTACAATCACAATTGGGTCAGAACTTCCTTCGCTAAGCAATTCCGTCATTAAATGAGCCATGCTTGATTTTATTACCTTTTTGACACAGCTGTTAAGCAAATTACCATGGCTGTTAAGCAAATCCCGCTTCCCCCATTAAACTTTGCTTGTTGGAAGGATCCTGGGAAGGTTGCAAGTGATGATCACATGACCCAGGGATGCTACATATGTCTTAAATATGTGAAAGTCTGTAGGGATTCTCAGTCATCCAGGTCATGGTTGTCCCAAAGGTGCTTTTTTTTTTTTCAGGAGGCAACTGGAGTTTCTTGTTTTTTGTTTTGAAGACATTTCGCTTCTCATCCAAGAAGCTTCTTCAGCTCTGACAACCTTCCATTCTCCACTGTCCTGTCAGAGCTGAAGAAGCTTCTTGGATGAGAAGCGAAACGCCTTCAAAAGAAAAAAAAACAGGAAAGTCCAGTTGCCCCTTGAAAAAAAGAACCTTTGGGTCTTAAATATTTGCTGGTTGCCTAAATATTAATCATGTGACTGTATGGACACTGTTAACAGTTATAACTGTGAGGAATGGTCATAAGCCACTTTTTCCACTGCTGTGGTAACTTCAAACAGTCACTAAACAAATGGCTGTAAATTACAGACTATCAGTAGCCCTCTTTAGTGCTTCAAGACACTTCATGGCGGGGGGAGGTGTTTCCTCCAATCATGTTATATTTATTTATTTATTTATTTATTTATTTATTTATTTATTTATTTATTTATTTATTTATTTATTTATTTATTTATTATTGGTTCGATTTATATGTCGCCCTTCTCCGGAGACTCAGGGCGGCTTACAATGCGTTAAGCAATAGCCTTCATACTTTTGTATATACCTGCTTAGTAGGGCTTTCGGGGGCCCCGAAGCGGTGTTTTTTTTTTATACAAAGTCAGCTTATTGCCCCCACAAACCGGGTCCTCATTTTACCTACCTTGAAAGGATGGAAGGCTGAGTCAACCTTGAGCCTGGTGAGATTTGAACTTGCAGAAATTGCAGGCAGCTGGTGTTACTTAGTAGCACTTTAGTCTGCTGCGCCACCAAGGCTCTTATCACTCCAATAACAACCTTGCAAGGAATGTTTGGCTAGGTTGGGCATGATAGACCATAACTCACCCAGTGAGTATCTACAGCTGAAGAGGGACTGGAATCTGGATCAGGTGGAGGCATAATAAAAGATTGTTGTTCGAGGAAAAAAAAATGTGGAAAAAGCACTGTGTGCTTTGAGTTTGAGTTCCTAAGTGAAATGTAATTCTGTATGTACTTTTAACAAATAACCTAATGCTCCAAATGAAGCTTCTACCATTGATTCCAGGGAGGGCCTCGTGGTTTCCACCCAACGCTGGAAGTTCTTAAGAAGATGTTGGATAACCATTTGTCTGAAGTGGTGTAGGTCTGAAGTTTCCTGCCTAAGCAGGGGGTTGGACTATAAGACCTCCAAGGTCCCTTCCAACTCTGTTATTCTATTCTATTCTATTCTATTCTATTCTATTCTATTCTATTCTATTCTATTCTATTCTATTCTATTCTATTCTATTCTATTCTATTCTATTCTATTCTATTCTATTCTATTATTGCACAATTGAGCAAAAAATAGGAATGGTTCCCAGATGAATCCTTTACACCTAAGGGGCATCTCCAAGGCTCCTTCCAACTCTGTTGTTCTATTCTAGTCTATCTCGGAACAATACAGAACATTAATTTTTGCAACAGACAATCTGTCCTATTGGTATTTACTGTCTCCCTGTAGCACAGTAGATGAGAGATCTCCATTTCTTGGAAGCAGATGTCCTTGTATTTTAACTAAGCCGCAAAACAAAGTTTTAAAGCTTCGTCTCACCACGATCTCTTCCACGTGCTACGTGCCGGGCAGCCAAATGCAGAGCTGTGTCCCCACGGTGGTCTGGGAGAGAGGGGTCTGCCCCGTACTTCAACAAAAGGATGGCAGCTTTGTGGTCCAGGAGGGCACAGCATCGGTGCAAGGGTGTCTGGTTTTTGTGCCCCTTCGTTTCGCCCAGGTCCAAGACTTCTCTGTGATGCCTCAGGAGCCTGTGCAACTTGTGACGGCGGCCGCGTTCCACGTAGCGCCATAAGCGGCGCTGGTACCTCAGTGTCATGGAACCAGATGGGCAACAGAAGATGTTCACCAATGAGCCTGAGGAAAATACAATATCAATCTCTCTGTCTCAGCCCAAACCACCTTACGAAAACAAGCAGCAATATTAGATATGTCTCCTGTCTTAAGTTTGTGTGTGGGTGTGTGTGACTGTGGGTGTGTATGTGAGAGAGAGAGAGGGAGGGAGGGAAGGAGGTAGAGGAAGAGGGAGAGAGAAAGGATTGAGGTTGGAATTAGGAAAGTTTGTTAAAGGAATTGCTGAGGCAGAAAATTGCAGCTGTGATGTGTGTAACAAATGGTGGGATACTACTGCCTAGCACAAGAAAGTGACAAGTTAAATAATGGAATAAAGACTTAATGAGTATTATATGAAGTAATAAATAAATGTAAGGAAGTTTTGAAAATGGAAATAATTTTGAAATACAAATATATTTGAACTGTATTGTTAATAGTAAGGATTTAGGGTAAGAATTGTGAAATGTATTATGAGGAAATAACTGAATTAAGATTTAAGGTGGGTTAATAGAAGGGTAATTGCTTTGATTAGGTAAATATGAGTAAACTTTTTTTTATAAGATGGTATTAGTTGTGATATGTGATTTAAGATTAAGAAATGAAGTGTTATGGCAAAATAGAATATCTAAAATTTTTTTGTTAAAGATGACAAAAAATTGTACAAATTGATGACCGGATCAGGGCTCTGTTCCGAAAAGATGTAATTTGTGTGTTTGGAAAAAAATAAAAAAAACTTTTTGCAAAAAAGAAGAAGAAGAAGAAGAAGAAGAAGAAGAAGAAGAAGAAGAAGAAGAAGAAGAAGAAGAAGAAGAAGAGGAAGAGGAAGAGGAAGAGGAAGAGGAAGAAGAAGAAGAAGAAGAAGAAGAAGAAGAAGAAGAAGAAGAAGAAGAAGAAGAAGAAGAAGAAGAAAAAAGTGACAAGTTAGAAGGACATGCTAGAAGAATGCTATAGCTAAGGCACGTAGATATATATAAACTTTGATAACCTAGATTATTATAATAGTAAAGCACTTTTGATAAGGCAGTTTATTAACATAGACATGCGATGTATGGAGGGTAAAATTGAAGAATCCAATAAAAAGAAATGTGTATCAAGGAACCAATAAGTGAATTTTAGGGCATTAACTTCCTTACTCATAACTGTATAAAATTTATGTTTGTGCATTGATTGAGGCCTTGGCTCCTTTAGCTGCTGAGACCCTTTGGCTGGACTACTCCAATAAAAGAAGCTGGAAATGTCATTCCTCATGTCTGGTGATTTTTATTGGGTTTGGCGCCAGGCTAGGACCCATTTTGAGTACAGTATCTGTGTATGTGTATATAGTAAAAATATAAAATAAAATATAAATATTTTCTGCTGAAATGTTCATACCGTAGATATGCTAGTCAGAATGGAATAGATATACTTTATAAAAAAATAAAATAACAATAAATAGTTCTGCAAGTCATGAAAAGCACCCACTGAGTTAGCAGAGACTTCCAACTCCATCACCTCTCCATGCAGAATGCCAAAATTCCTTCTCCGGGCTCAGTAATGGGAGAAAGGAGAGTGAGTGATTATGGGGGAAAAGGCCACCTAGAACTGATGAATCCCCAAATTAATCAAAACATCCTTGCTCTTCCTAGACCAGCTACAAGGAGGGTATCACTCACCCTTTAAAAGAAACACCATCCTAACTCCTGCTGTTTTGGGAATTGCCTTCAGGCACCTTCACCCATGCATCCCTGTTTTACTCACCCTTCTTCTGCCTTTGAAGCAGAACCCTCAACTCTTATCATTCCACCATTCTTAATATAAAATGAGATCCTGAACCTCATTGAGAGGGAATTGACTGTATTATTGGTACAAGGATTCAGTTATAGCACCAAAGACTTGGCCAGGGTAGAACAGGCCACGAACTGCTCATATACCAAGTACCAAGTTAAGCTAAAGCAGCAGCAGAAGAAAGCCAACCATGACCTTGAGCAGACAGCTGCCATTTTCAAAAACATCAGGAATCGCATTGAGGTCCTGAACTTCATTGATAGGGAATTAGAGGAACCGTGGAATGAAATCAAAGAAGGAGGAATGTGAAAAGAGAGACTGCCAAAGATCAAGAATTAGGGAAAGGAACCCAAAACACAGACAACTGCCAGCCTTAGCAATAACAATGAAGGCACTGAAGTGATACATAGCTAGGTCTTCATTTTTCACATCTGTGTGCATCAGCGCGAACAGGGACCGGGGAGAGAATAGCTGGCACGGAAGGGAAACGGAGGCAAAGCTCCCTAGGCTTCTGGGTTGCTATCCTGCCCTATTTGTAAAAGGGTTGAAAAAGTACATTGAGTTATACTTTTGAACCAATGTTCAATTCGAATCACTTCCTTGCTCATGAGTGATTGCCAATTTATGATCTAAACCACCTTCCTTCCTTCCTTCCTTCCCCGTGTTAATCCAATTACGATTCCCAAAATGGTTATGACACACTTACCTCTGCAAGTGAGTTTTGATCAAACATTCATGTTATTTTTCTGCAAGTCCAGCTGCTCAAACTGCCCAAGGAGCTGCTAATACAGTTCTACAGAGGAATTATTGAGTCTGTCATCTGCACCTCTATAACTGTCTGGTTTGGTTCTGCAACCCAACAAGACAGACACAGACTTCAGAGGATAATTAGAATTGCAGAAAAAACAATTGCTACCAACTTGCCTTCCATTGAGGACCTATACACTGCACGAGTCAAAAAGAGGGCTGTGAAAATATTTACAGACCCTTCACATCCTGGACATAAACTGTTTCAATTCCTACCCTCAAAACAATACTATAGAGCACTTCACACCAGAACAACTAGACACAAGAACAGTTTTTTTCCAAACGCCATCACTCTGCTAAACAAATAATTCCCTCAACACTGTCAAACTAGTTACTAAGTCTGCACTAATATTAATCTTCTCATCGTTCCCACCACCCATCTCCTCCCACTTATGACTGTATGACTGTAACTTTGTTGCTTGTATCCTTATGATTTATATTGATAATGTTTCCTGATTGCTTATTTGTAATCTATGACTATCATTAAGTGTTGCACCTTATGATTCTTGATGAACGTATCTTTTCTTTTATGCACACTGAGAGCATATGCACCAAGACAAATTCCTTGTGTGTCCAATCACACTTGGCCAATAAGAGATTCAATTCTTTCAAACAGATGTCCAATTGGAATTGCTTCCTTGCTCACGAGTGATAATCCAATTTATGATCTAAATCAGGGTTCTCCAACCTTGGCAACTTTTAAGACTTGTGGACTTCAACTCCCAGAATTCCCCAGCCAGCAAAGGAAATCTAGCTGGGGAATTCTGGGAGTTGAAGTCCTCCAGGCTTAAAATTGCCAAGGTTGGAGATCCCTGATCTAAACCACCCCTTCCTTCCTCGTGTTAATCCGATTACGATTCCCGAAACGGTTATGACACACTTACCTATGCAAGTGAGTTTTGATCAAACATTCATGCTATTTTTCTGCAAGTCCGGGTGCTCCTTAAAAGCACAGCATTATTTGTGCTGCATTTAGTTCGTTGAAATGCACCTTTTCTTTATTTTCATACTGGATTCCCGGACAGTTAATTTCTTCCCCTTCCCCTTCCTTTTCCTCCCACCCCAATCCAGAGCACCCCTCTCTTTTAACACATCCTCCCTTCTTCCATAAATCGAGATTACCTTAGCAAATTTCTAGTTGATACAGCGCCCGGCTTTCATACAGGAAATGGAATAAATAAGAGGCAAGTAAGGGCGGAAGTGGCTTCAAGCAGTTCTTTAAAACATCAGCGACGGTGTTTGTTCGTGCCCGTACTTGGTGTTCGGCGTTTTAAGAGTCCGACTAGGAAACCAGAGCTGGAAGCAGAAAGCAGGCGGTTGGGGAGGGAAGAAAAGCAGCAGCGAGGTAATGTTGGTAACCCTAAACTTTCTCGAATCGTATGGCCTCCAGATGTGTTAAAAGTGCAGTCTCCACCCTTCCCAGCAAGCGAACATATTGTGAGATGAAAGGAATGGGAATTAGAAACTTCCTGTGTGTTTGAATCACTGAGCTCAGAAAGGTCGGCAGTTCGGCTGTTCGAATCCCTTAGTACAGGTCTCCTGCGTGAGCAGGGGGTTGGACTAGATGACCTCCAAGATACCTTCCAATTCTGTTACTGTTACTATAGCCGGGCTGCAAAATGAGATGCTCTTGCAAACAGGAGCAAATGGATAGGAAAAAATAAATTTTCATACTGATGCCATCTATTGGTTACCCAGGTTTTTTTTTTTTAACCCAAATATGGTAGTCCTTAAAGACATGGGTTTGGGATTATCTCAGTATATCTGCTTATGTGCCAAAACGAAATGTGAAAATTAGGAGTAGAATAAGATGGGGATTCATGCTGAAGATGAAGACTTCCAAGCCACTGTTGTTTGAAATAGCAGATTTGTGTGTGTGTTTGTGGTTAAAGCAGACAAAAACACAAATCAAGGTACTATTTCCTTTTGGACAGGCAGGATTGTGTAGAACACAGAAAAGAAACAGTAAACCCAAGAAACTACATGCCTGAAAGAAGAAAGGGAGGAGAAAGAGAATAGAAAATATAACTAAAAGTGCTTTACAGCAATACAATTCACTGTATCTCTACTTTTCTATCCTTTCAAATAGCTTTAGAATGGAATGTGCTTTCCTTCCTGGCAACCAAGAACATGTTGTCCATTTTCTACACTGGCATGTCTTGAACTTTCTCATTCTTCCATTTACTCTATTTTCTTTTTGCCATTTATATTAATTAGCAGAGATATCTTCCATTTCCCATATCACCTCAATTTACCTTGCTATTTGAAATGATAATTTTCAGATTCACGCTTTTTATTTTATACAATGAAATATATAGAACTTAAAAGTTCTTATCAAACAGTGTAAAAAAAAAACATTTGGATGTCTATAGGATGCACTAAAGAGCCTTGGTGGTGTAGCAGACTAAAGCACTGTTAAGTAACACCAGCTGCCTGCAATTACTGCAAGTTCAAATCTCACCAGGCTCAAGGTTGACTCAGCCTTCCATCCTTTCGAGGTAGGTAAAATGAGAACCCGGTTTGTGGGGGCAATAAGCTGATTTTGTATAAAAAAGAACACCGCTTGGGGGGGGGGCAAAGCCCTACTAAGCAGGTATATACAAAAGTATGAAGGCTATTGCTTAACACCCTGAGTCTCCAGAAAAGGGCGGCATATAAATCGAACCAATGAATAAATAAATAAATAAATAAATGTTATCAAAAGGTACTGCATATATTATCTACTCTTCTAGTTCTAAGTGGTTTATAACCTATGAGTTTCAGGTTAAAAGAATGTATTTCCAAGTAGCTGAAGTAACATGCAGTGGGTCAACCCATTATTTTCACCCCCAATTCCACAAAATAGTTCAGATTGTGAAGTTTATTATTTATTCATTTTTAAGGCATGTAAAGCATGCGTTAACCTGTATAAAGTCAAAGAACCAGTTGTTTCTTCTTTCCCCCCCGCCTATGGATTTCTTCCCTGTTTCATTCTGTTCTCTGCTACATAGCAGTCCAGTGCTTCTCGACCTTGGCAACTTTTAAGATGTATGGACTTCAACTCCCAGAATTCCCCAGCCAGCATGGAAATTCTGGGAGTTGAAGTCCACACATTTCAAAGTTGAGAAAGGCTGAATTAGACTGAAAAGAGAACAAGGACTCAGTGGCTGGTCACACCATATGTTAAATAACAAAGTGGCCAAGACTTACAGTACCCAGAGCCAATGTCAATATATTCAATAAACCATGATTAATTAAGATATGCTTTATTATGATGCATAATAACTCATAGCTGGGTATGCCCTTATCAGGATCACCAACTGTCCCAAAACGGTTCAAAGATCAAAGTTCATGTAAGTACGGAGGTTGCGTTCCCAAGCTGCGGCCTTGGCCTCCCTCCGGCGGGCCTCCCGTTTTCCCACTGTTGCTGCTCGTTCTTTTCTGGATTGTCGCTTCATAGGTTCCTCTATAGCGCAATGATCATTAGGTCTGAAGTGGGTAACTTTGGGTTTGAGGTTACTGCAGAAGCCGAGGCCCTTCTGATCTCTCTTGAGGACAGTCTTAATAGGGAACTTGCGGCCTGCACCGCTTGGCCCCAATCCTGTTTCTTTATCCCAGCCACCTTTCACCATCAATTGGAAGCCCACGTTATTCTCAGGGATGCAGTACCGGGTGGAGGGCAACGGGTCACGTCGATTGAAAAGGTGGGCGGTGGAACGCTCGTGGAGAGCCACAGTGTCCTCGGTGTAGTGGGCCTGGCACACTTCGCAGTATTTCCTCTCAGCTGGTAAACTGCAGAAAGAAGGGAAATGATTTGAAACAAGGCAAGCCGCGTTCACACATACTGTAACTTGAGTCGAGCTGAAATATGGTAATGGGCGAGCGAAGCAAGGCTGTAATTTTTTTTTTCCTTGAGAAAAGTTCATCTCTTTTCTGAGAACTCCATGGCTTAGGGCCGGGGTACTTACGGGACCGCCTTCTGCCACCAATTGCCTCCCACCGGCCAGTTCGCTCCCACAGAGAGGGCCTTCTCAGAGTGCCGTCAGCCAGACAATGTCGGTTGGCGACCCCCAGGGGGAGAGCCTTCTCTGTGATGGCGCCTACCCTCTGGAACAATCTACCCCCAGAGATACGAGTGATCCCAGACCTCCGGACTTTTCGTCGGGCCCTTAAAACCTATTTCTTTCAGTTAGCCGGGCTGGCCTGATTTTATATTGGTTTTTAAAATTGATCATGATTTTAATTGAAATATTTTAAATTATGGGCCAAACTTTATTTCATTATTTTAAAACTATTTTAACTTTTGTGTACAAATGTTTTATTTTTGGCTGTTCACCGCCCTGAGTCCGAAAGGAGAAGAGCGGTATAGAAATTTAAATAATAAATAAAATAAATAAACTCTGAGAATAGAACTCTTTTCTATTCATTTTATCTATGAATAGCATTAGACCAGGGGTGTCAAATTGGATTTCATTGAGGGCCGCATCAGGGTTGTGTTTGACCTTGGGGGGGCATGGCTGTGGTGGGCATGGCCAGCTCGACATCACTCATGTCGGGGGCACCTGTGGAGGCCCAGGCGGGGCTTGGGGGATCCACTGTCTCCAGCGAAGGAAGGTGAGACCAGGGAGAACACCAAACCTGTCATGCCCCTGTCAGAGTCTAAATCCGAAGGGGAAGAAGAACAGCTGACAGAGAGAGAGAGAGAGAGAGAGAGAGAGAGAGAGAGTAGATCCATTGGCTGTGGAGGAAACTGGGGAAGTGCAAAGTCAGGCTGGGCAGAGCAGGAGAGAGGTAGAACAAGGGCAGCGCAGGGAGGAATGGAGAAGAGAGCAACATGGGTTGCCTGGTTTACGAGGGAGGAAAGGGACCCGATCCTCTTTACAAGGCACAGGTGCTGATGGAGTTTAAAAGCAGAGGCAAATGAGAGGGGCGTTGGTCAGGAACAAACGCTTGAGTTTATCTGGTGTTTCTTGGAATCCTGGCATCCTCCCATCTGGTCTGATTTATTGCCGTTCTACTTTACTTGTGGAATTCCTTATTGTGCTTGCCCTGCCGGATTAATTACCTTGTCTTGCCTTTGGATTTTTTTGTTAGAGGTTTTCTGCTTACAACGTTTGGGACTGAAGTATTGCCAGCCAAAGACTATTACAGGTTGGTGGAAGAGTTCTCTCCAGGCCAGAGAGTTGAAAGGGACATTGGGGGCACAGTTGGTGATAATAAAGGGAGTCGTATCGGTTCTCTGGCTGTGTTGCCTTTGTGTCATGCCCTGGGTCATCCACAAAACCCTTCTCCTCCAGAGGAGCCTAGCCATTCCTTTCAGGCCACGTGGAGGACCCTTGGACAGCGGCGCAGGCTGTCCACTGCCCTAGGCAGAGGAGGACAAGAAAGTTTGTTTTGCTAGCACTCTGGCAATGAAAACGGAGCTGGGGAGGGGTGCTCCGTTTTCAGCTGTGACGGCCTCCTGCAGCACTCTGCCAACGAAAATGGCTGCCACGAGATTGTAGATCAGTCGGCCTAAGCTGGGCTGAGGCACCGCGGACCAGTCCTTTGCTGTTTCCAGGGCGGCCCGCTGGGCCAGATTTAAGCACCCGGCCGGCTGGATCCGTCCTCCAGGCCTTGAGTTTGACACCCCTGAATTAGACCATGGTAATCTTTTTCAAATTAACCCTGCTTAGGCCAGAGGACTTTGTTCTCATCACAGGTCTTCATTGGTAATAATTATACAGCACAGCAAGAGTCACCCTTCAGAATAAACTCCAGGGGAGGAATTAAATGTTACCTACTTTTATCTAGCCAAACACTGCCCCAAATTCAATAATAAAAATGTAACTAATCTTCATTGATATAGTAGATGCAGCTGAGGGTTATAGGAAGGGCCATATAGTCTTCTATCTGCTGGCACCTGGGAAGAACTACTTATAATTTGGAATGTTCAGTGATGGGTCTTCACAGACCAGTAACCTGAATTAGTTTAAAACAACCTTACACATATTTAGAGTGATAAAATTTTCATCTATGAACTTGTAAAGGTTACTGAGGGAAGTGATGGAAGAAACAGATTTTTCTAAAGGTCTGGCTACAGTTGGTCACTGGTTATTTGAGTTATCTAAAGCTACTTACACTGTACTTGATCATTTTTTTCCTGTGGCATATTTTATTTTGTTTATTCACTTTATTTAAATTTATTGGCCACCCAATTCCAGAGGCTCTGGGCAGCGTGCAAAATCAAAATAAGAAAAGCAAAAAAGCAAAATAAATCAACAAGCACTATGAAGCAGTATATGTCTAATATAACAGCATATTAAGGCCTGAAAGAGAAGAAAAACTGTTCATGGCATAGAATGGATTGAATGGTCTTTGCTTTGCTATACCTGTACCCATTAGTGCAATAACTGTAACTAAATATTAGGGTAAACTTTTTAATATTTTCACAATTTTTGACTTGCTTTTGGCCTACCTCAGTGGCCAAAATGTTGCATAGCAATATTCAGAAGTAAAGCAAATGCACTCAAGAGCATTTCCTCCTTCAGGAAAATTGGATGAACACGGAAACAGGAGAACTCACCTAGACAATTCATTCTTCACTGGAGGCCTTTCGCTCTCCCGAAGGATGCTGACCACCTCTTCGTGTCCAGCTTCTTCAGCCAGATCCATAGCATCCCGGCCTTGTGATTCACAAACTCCCACCCAAGCAGCCTCGTGTCTCAAAAGATAACGTACCGCTTCCTCTCGTCCAGCATAGGCTGCACACATGATGGCTGTCCAATCAAATCCATCTTTATAATTCACATCACACCTTTCTTTCTCCACAAGCTTTTGGAGAGACTTCACGTTGCCATCTTGAGCGGCTTTCAAGAGCTGATTCCCTTTGCGGGTGTCGGTTTGTTCTGGGTAGCTTGGGGTGCAAGGAGACACCTGCGCTGGCCGACGGAGTACATAAGCTACCCTTGGTTTCCTCTGTAACACTCTTTTAGAACTACTTGTAAGTGCCAGGCTCTCGTAAAAGTTACGCACTGCTTCGCCAGATGAATTCTCTTCTTCCTGGTTGATGCTGCCATAATTTCTGTTTTTTTTCTGAATGTGTCCATCTCTCCAAAGATCCGATTCTTCCCGGGCACGAGTGAAGGCGATCAGTTGATCACCATGGTTCATGTTGAAGCAGAATTGTTCTGGCTGGAAAACTGTAAACCTAGAAACTGTTGGAAGAGAAAAACAAGATACCTACATAAAAAACACCAATTGTTTACCACAGAAAAACATGTACTGTCTTTACATTTCGTAGCAGTGCACAAGGTGGCATCAAGCCCAGAAACTTCCTGAAGATTGTTTCTTTCTTTCTCGCATTAAAAGTTAAGAAATCTAGCTATTGTGGTTAGCTGGATTTGGTGAGAATTCAAACAGAACATTTCTAGAGGGTAGCGCATAGGCATAGTTATATAGTCTATATACTGATCAATTTCAAGAATCATGCAAGAAAACTAAACATTTAATTTCTCTTATCCTTTTTGGGTTTCCAAACAGATGCCATCCAAAAAAGGGTCCACACACTACTCTAGAGGACTGGACACGGATGAAGCAGTGGTGGGTTTCAAATTTTTTTACTACCGGTTCTGTGGGTGCAGCTTGGTGGGCGTGGCAGGGGAAGGATACTGTAAAATCTCCATTTCCACCCCACTCCAAGGGAAAGATACTGTAAAATCTCCATTCCCTCCCCAATCCCCAGGGGAAGGTTACTGCAAAATCCTCATTTCCTCCCAATCAGCTGGGACTTGGGAGGGAGAGAATAGATGCGGGTGGGGCCAGTCAGAATTTTTACTACCGGTTCTCCAAACGACTCAAAATTTCCACTATTGGTTCTCCAGAACTGGTCAGAACCTGCTGAAACCCACCTCTGGCACGAAGTAAATAAAGAAAACCTAGAAAAGAAAACAACCTAGTCTGTTATTTTGCCGTCCCTAACATTGTTTTTGTTTTTATTTTCACTTTTAAAGCACGGGAGTCAATATTATTATTAACGTTAATAATATCAAGATGGAGTCAATAATATTAATAATCATCATCATGTGTCTGAACTGCACCATTTTGTTGAAAGATACCCTAAGGCATGAATGTCAAATCATAGCAATTTTAAGATTTGTGGACTTCAACTCCCAGAATTCCCCAGCCAGCATGGCTGATTGGGTAATTCTGGGAGTTGAAGTCCACAGGTCTTAAAATTGCCATGATTTGACATCCCTGCCCTAGAGCAATGTTTCTCAACCTTGGTAACTTTAACACAACTCTCAGAATTCCCCAGATATATCTTAAAAGTTGTCAAAAAGTTAAGAAACTCAGGCCTAGAGAAAAAAATAATTGCAAACCCCCTTCAATAGTAAAAGAACAATGGGTAATATTTTCTACAGCATAAAATATCAGCCCTTTTCTTGCACAGCAGGAAGTTTTGTGAAAAGTGGAAGAATCAAACAGATTCCGCATTATTACCCTGGTGAATCTGACAAATTTTATTCGAGGGGGAAAAAAAACCTGTCTCTTTAACCCTGAAGTTTACCGTCGCGTGTCACTTTAACTGTGTATCTCTAAGGCTCCTCTTAAGACGTCAGAGCAACACGCGACTCCCGGAGAGGATTTTTTTTTTCAAACGGAAGTGCCCGTTCGGTTGCCTGGCAACGGGAGGGAACGCTACGCAGGCGCGGCGGAGGCTCAACTTTACACGCAAACTCGGTTTATCCTCCAGTATTTTTTGAAACGGGGTGGGTGGATTAACAGCACAGAGTAGTACAAAGAGTACGAATGTAAAGGGAGCCTTCCACATTACAGAGGAAAGGGTTTGAAATAGCGGAGGTAAGGGATCCTTGGGCGCCGTTGACGTTGTGAAGCATGCGCAGTCGTCACGCGTGCTCTCCATGCGCATGCTCACTTTGGCCCGCAAAGGGTCCTGCTTTTTTCCCGCCTTTTCCCACCAAGACCTCTTTGAAGGTTTTGCCATAATTCGCACCCTTAGGCCCAATTCTCCACTACTATGCCTTCTTTTCAAGCACAGCCTTTCTAAATGGATATTTTAAGAGAGCAATTGCTCTAAAAAGTCGACACTGTGCCACCTTTCACTTGTAAGAAAATAGATTTCCACAAGTTTTAAAGCTTGTTTACCGTCTGCATTATTCATTCCTCAGTTAATAGATTTTATGGAAGGAAAAAAAGGGAAAACCAGAAAAAGGAATGAATCTGACAAAGATTCATGAGGATTAAAATATATATATATTTATGTTTATAGCTTTGGTTTACAAAGGAAAATCCAAGAGCAAAAGCGCCAAAAATAAAGTGACATCTTTATGAAATAAAGCACTGTTCTATATAACAATAATAAAAGACATATCACCACTGTAACCACAAACCACAATTGGTTACTAATGTTTTGAATCTAATATTTTTTTTAAAAAAGTCCTGTCAAAAGTATCTAGAACAGTTACAGTTTTTAATTTCCTGATTTTCAGGATGAGGAATCCAAGCAACTTTCAATGTAAGCAATTTAAATAAAAATACACTATAGGTAGCTAGAATCCATCTCAGAGGGCAGTTGGTTAAAAAAATGCCCCAAGTAACCCAAACATTATTTATATCTGATTATTGTACTTTACTGTACATGGAGATGATGGATGTTTTTCCCCATTTTCCCATTAAACAGGGATGGCTAATTAATACAGAAAACATGACAGCCATTTTGAGAAGTACTACTGCAGACAGGATGAGCCGGCGAAGCAGCACCAGCATCCGGGATGGTAATTTATTGGGGAAGGGAGGACAGCGTTGAATTCGGGGAAGTGGATTTGCTTCCTTCTTACATGTCTATGGAGATTCTCAGTCATCCAGGTCATGATTGTCCCAAAGGTGCTATTTTCAAGAGGCAACTAGACTTTCTGGTTTTTCTTTGTTTCGCTTCTCATCCAAGAAGCTTCTTCAGCTTCCCCACCATCCAGTCAGAGCTGAAGAAGCTTCTTGGATGAGAAGCAAAACATCTTCAGAGAAAAGCCAGAAAGTCCAGTTGCCTCTTGAAAAAAGCACCTTTGGGACTTCCTTCTTATATAGCCGTGATGGCGAACCTATGGCACACATGCCCGAAGTGGCACACAGAGCCATGTTGCCTGGCATGCACAGCATCGCCTGTTCCTCTTCCGGGTTTCTGGCACACATGTGTATGCGCCGATCAGCTGGCCTTTGTGCATGCGGCAGTGCTGGAAACACGAAGAACTGATCTTCCATTTTCCGGTGTGAGCATGTGCACTAGCTAGCTGATCAGCACGTGTGCATGAATGGCAGTAACTGGAAGGCTAGCTGGGCAGCATGCCTGCCGGAAACCGGAACTACGTTATCCGGCACATGCATGGGCAGCTCCTCTTCCTCGTTGCGGCCCTGACGAGCGTGCACGCTCGAAGTGCTGTTATATACTATATTTTTCGGAGTATAAGACACATCTTCCCCCCCCCCCCCAAATAGGGTAAAAATATGGGTGCGTCTTATACTCCGAATGTAGCCCCGCCCAGCTTCTCAAAAGGAGGTTTCAGAGGCTGAAAAAAGCATCAGAAAAGAAGCTTCAGAAAAGAAGCCCCCAAATAGAGCTTCAGAAAAGAAGCCCCCAAACAGAGCTTCAGAGGCTTTTTTTCTGAAACTCTGTTTTGGAGGCTTTCAGAGGCAGGAAAAAATTTGTTTTCTGAGTTTCAGAGGCAGAAATAAAAGCAAGGCACAGAGCTCACAACCAAGGAACCTGTTGCTAAAATTCACCTCTGGGAACAGCTGATTGGGGGTATTCCGGGAGGCCAATCCACCCACCAATCGGCTTTTTTCTTATTTTCCTCCCCAAAAACTAAGGTGTGCCTTATACTCCGAAAAATACGGTAGTCTTTGAATTAAAACTGGGACAACTCTGATTTTTGTTATCCCTCTCAGCTACTGTATTCTTATATGTATATAAGTATATATGTATTCTTATATGTATTCTTAAAAATAATGATTTGTGAATTCAATAAAGGAGAATATTTGTAGCTCAGGGTTGAAATGAGGGGTCCTTGGTGCTCTCTGAGCTTGCTTGTTTTCTTCCAGACATTTCATTACCCAAACTAGGTAACATCATCATGCTAGTAAGGAGGACGGTTTGCTGTCGGTTTATATTATATTGTAGAATATAAACCTCACAGCAAACCGCCCTCCTTACTAGCACTGATGATGTTACCTAGTTTGGGTAATGAAATGTCTGGGAGAAAACTCCCAAGCAAGCTCAGGTTTGTGATTTGCTTAATTTTGCACTGTAGGAGAGGGAGTTCTGAATTTAATTCAAGGCACCATAATTCAAGGACTGTTCATTCAGGCATGGTATCCTTGTATGGACCACTTCTGTTTTGATCCACACAGATACAATGTTAATGATAGAATCATGGTTAAAAAGGAATGTGCAAAGAAATGGAAATAAACCGCAAGGGTAGCTAGCACTGCAATGTTTGGTTTTGCTTTGTAAAATAGTGTGAATCCTTCAAAAGCTAACTATTTTGAAAACAGCACTCCCCGGCTTGCATCTCTATCTCATTGCACTTTTTCTGTCACATTTTTGGACTAGGCAATATAGGTAGTTCTCGACTTACAACAGTTTGTTTAGTAACTCTTCAAAATTACAACGGCACTAAAAATGTGACTTATGACCACAAGTCCACGCTTACAACTGTTGCGTTATCCCCATGGTCGCATGATCAAAATTCAGACATTTGCCCCAACGGGTTCATATTTAAGACCGTTGCAGTGTCCCCGGGGTCATGTGATTTCCCCTTTTGTGACCTTCTGACAAAGTCAATGGGGAAGCCAGATTCACTTAACATTATTGCTAACTTAACAACTGCAGTGATTCACTGAACAGCTGCGACAAGAAAGGGCATAAAATGAGGCAGATCTCACTTAACTGTCTCACTTAGCCACAGAAGTTTTGGACTCAAATGTGGTCGTAAATCAAGGACGACCTGTATCCCATATTCACTGCTATTCACTGCTTTCACTCATCTTGATATAACACCAAAGTATGATCATGTACCTCCTTTTTCGGTCCTATATGTAATATGGTGGGTTAGTGGGAGCAGTATCCAATTGTATTGGGCTACCGGTGGGCACCCATCGCCCCACAAATCCTGCTATACTGTATCATCATCAGTGAGGTGAGGCTGGGAGAGCTGAGCGAAGAATGCCTGAGGAGCCTAAACCAGAATATAAGATCCCATCAGGATTACCAAAAGTGCCAAGGTGATCCCTGCTGACCAGTTAAAGATGCCAGGCACTTAACATTCAAGAGAAGTGATATAAGAAGATCCTGGAGGCAGATGAACCATTTAATGACAACTAAATTGACCAACAACCAAAATAATATCTCTATACATGGACATCACCACAATGGAGTCCTCGATTTACCACCGCTCATTTAGTGACCGAAGTTACGACAGCACTGAAAAAAAGTGACTTATGACCGTTTTTCACACTTACGACCATTGCGACATCCCCATGGTCACGTGATCAAAATTCAGATGCTTGGCAACTGGCTCATATTGACGCCGGCTGCAGTGTCCCCTTTTGCGACTTTCTGACAAGCAAAGTCAATGGGGGAAGCCAGATTCACTTGGCAACCGTGTGATTCAGCTTAACCAACTTGCAGCGATTCACTTAACTGTGTCCAGAAAGGTCGTGAAACAAGACAATGTCAGGATTCCGTTATAACACCAGAGACTTGGCTAAGGGCTGACTGTGAAACGGGCCACGAACTGCTCATATACCAAGTGCCAAGTTAAGCTAAAGCAGCAGCAGAAGAAAGCCAGCCATGACCTTGAGCACACAACTGCCATTTCCAAAAACATCGGGAATCGCGTTGAGGTCCTGAAGCTCATTGACAAGGGAACCGGAGGAACCGTGGAACGAAATCAAAGAAGTCCGAAGATCAAGAATTAGGGAAAGGAACCCAAAACACGGACAACTGCCAGCCTTAGCAAGGACAGTGAAGGCACTGAAGTGATACATAGCTAGGTCTTCATTCAGCTCACATCCGCGTGCATCAATCAGCGCGAACAGGGACCGGGGAGAGAATAGCTGGCACGGAAGGAAAACGGTAGTAGGGTTTACTAGGCTTCTGGGCTGCCCTCCCGCCCTCCTATTTGTAAAAGGGTTGGAAAAAGCACATTGAATTACTTTCGAACCGATGTCCAATTCGAATCGCTTCCTTGCTCGCGAGTCATAATCCAGTTTATGATCTAAACCACCCCTTCCTTCCTTCCTTCCTTCCTTCCTTCCTTCCCCGTGTTAATCCGATTACGATTCCCGAAACAGTGACGACACACTTACCTCCCCAAGCGAGTTTCGATCAAACGTTTATGTTATTTTTCTGCAAGTCCGGCGGGTGCTCTTTAAAAGCACGGCATTATTTATGCTGCATTTAGTTCGTTGCGCAGAGCAATATTATCATGCAAAGTCACTTTTTTCCCCTATAATCACCGAGAGGTTTATCGGGGAGGGTACTTAGTTCACAAATGGGTTCTGGGAAAAACAGCTGCGATTGAAAGGAAGTTAGGGCTAAATTCCCACCGCTCTACTAGCGTCCATTTCCTGCTCCTTTGCACTCTGGGACTAGTAGTTTCCCGTTTCCTGTTTGTCCATTCTCGCCTTATTCTGAAGTACTGCAATCCCGTGATGCCGTTTCATCGGCGAATGTAGCGCGTGCGCCGTCGAAGCTGACAAGAGGCCTTACTGGTCCAAAGCTTGCTTGCACCCCGCGTCCCTCTCCTTGAGGCAGTCGTGCCTTTTGGGGTGAGTTATTGGGCTGTAGATTTAGGGACTTGTTGGCCAAAACATAGTGGGGAGGCATGGCCAGGTAATGGAGTTCTCCAGTTAATATTCAGGGAAGAGCGGAGGCGAGGGCGGCAGCGAAGATGTGTGCCGGGCGCTAAAAAAATAAAAAAAACGAAAAAAGGAAGGAAGAGAGTCGATTGCATGTTTCTTGCAAAATGGTGAGGTAACGGGGAGATATTACCACTCTGAAAAAAAACATTTTTTTTCAGTAATAAGTCGGAAGTGGGTTTCTTATTTGCAAAGAAGAAACAGCTTATGGGATTCTTATGTAGCATTGGTTCCCATGCACAGATGCAAGACGGTAGTTTATCGGCCAGCCTAAAAGCAAGGGTTGGGGAACATGACCTGAAAAATCCTATGTCTGTAGATTGTTTTGTGTAGGGAGTTTTTCCACAAAGAATTTATTTGTGAGTGATCGCTGTTAACGCTGAGGATGCTTCTGTTCCTCTCTTTCTCTTAGAGGACGGGAAGATGAGTAGCTCTGAGGAGGTATCTTGGATTTCCTGGTTTTGTGGTTTGCGTGGCAATGAGTTCTTCTGTGAGGTGAGTTGGGAAGCATTGTCCACTAAATGTGTATGTGGACATTTTCATTGGGGATTGGAAAAAAGGAGTGTCCCTTTTTTAAAAAAAGATTTGATATGAACAACATATTGAGAGAGATGACAGAGCTGCGGGCAATTTCAGAAATGTGTTGACTTGGGTCTTAATGTACCTTGAGATAGTACAGGCACTTGAGAAGTCAAGATCAATTGATCCCGGTTTCTATTTGTTTTCAGGTGGATGAAGACTACATCCAAGACAAGTTCAATTTAACTGGCCTCAATGAACAAGTTCCCCACTATCGTCAGGCTTTGGATATGATCCTTGATTTGGAACCAGGTGGGAAATAATCTAAATCTGTTTGTATCATGGATTACTTGACATTACAGGGACTGAGGGGCCCTTGGTGCTCTCAAAGCTAGCTTGTTTTCTTGTAGACTTTGCATTACCTTTAACAAAGTAACATCATCATTGCTAGTAAAGGGTGCTGTTTGCTGTCAGTTTATATTCTGGTATTACAGAGACTTTTGAAAATGTGATTAGGGGGTTGTAACCTCTTGACCCTGCTATGCTTCTCTATTTGATGTTGGTACACATGCTGATAACATGCACTTGACATGTGCATGCAATAGCCATTACTCCGACACTTTGGTGAAACTAAACAAGGCTCATTGGATATGCCACTGGAAACTCTTCATATATATCTAGCCAGGATCAGAAACATGATGAATTTTCACAGGTTGGTCATATGAGAAGCTTTTGCTAACCAAGGTAGATAATATTGGGATTCATAATCTTCAGACATCCTTTTCCTTTCCAATTTTTCAAAATAGCTGGTCCTTGACTTACAATCATAATTGAGCCCAAAAGTTCCATTGATAAGGAAGGCACGGAGTTGTGCCCCGTTTTACAACCTTGTTGCCACAGTTAAGGGAAACATTGTAGTTGTTAAGTGAATCAATGCGGTCATTAAGCAAATTTGGCTTCCCCCATTGACTTTTCTAGTTTGAAGCTGGCTGGGAAGGTTACAAATAATAATTACATGACCCCAGGACAGTGCAACTATCCTAAACACACACCAGGTACCCAAATTTTGATCACATGACCATGGGAATGCTACAATGGTCATTAAGTGTGAAAACTGGTCATAAATCACTTTTTTCAGTATCTGTAATTTTGAACAGTCACTAAACGAATAGTTGTAAATTGAGTATTACGTGTACAACATTTGGAATTCTATCTTGTTTCACTATCTATCACCAGAATCATTCTCTGAAAACACAACAGAATGGGTCCAAATTTGGTGTATAGGAGTCCGGGGCAGAAAGCCAATAAAAGGAAATTGAACTTGAAAATGGGTTGGATTCAATTTAAGGTTTTGGAGGAAAATATTCCTCCAATTTTGGAAGAGACAGCAGCATGGAATGCTGTTGACTGCTTCCTTCTAGGCCTCCATCTTTCCTACTCCCAGTCACATGACTGACAGCAAAGTGTTTATAGCCTGGGCCTCATGTCGCAGCGAACATATACAGATGCAGTATGGGGAGAAAGCAGAAAACTATGGCAACAGCTGGCAAAGGGTTTGGAAAGAATTTCAGGAACCACACTTTGCGTACTTTTTCCTGTTTCATGTCATAAGAATAGAAACCACAGTTTATACAACATGCTATTACTAACCACCATATTCCTTTGTTTAACTGTCTTCATAAATATTAATTCTCCGAGGGCCTGGTAATCTAAAGTGAATCCTGATTCAGTCCCCAAAAGCAGGATTTTTTAATTATTTGATTTTCCAGTTTTCTATTAAAATTCTGCCGGGCACTCAAAATATAAAATATTGTCTCTTGTTTTCCTCTCTGTTTTGTTTTGTGCCATCAAGTAAGTCTTGATTCCTGGCAACTATGTGGACCATTTCTTGCAGTTTTCTTGGCAATGTTTCTGGCATTGGTTTGCCATTGCCTTCTTTCTAGGGCTAAGAGAAAGGGCCACTAAGTTGTCAAACTGTTTTTGTGCTTAAGGTTCTACTCAGTTTCTAGCCTGGTGCCTTTTAACTAGTGCAACAGCTCACTCTCACTCTTGCTGATCTTAATGTGTACAAAAATAAAGGCTTGCTAAGAATAACGGCAAGTATGTAAAAGGAGTGGGAGAAATACCCACTTAAAAGTTTGTTGATTTGAAACATCTGAGAAATGACATAGGCACCTATCATGTTTGAGAAATAGATAACAGTAATTTATAAGTTTCTGATCTAAGTAAACTGATTAAAATATTTTGCCAGTTGTATTACATTGTGAGTTACAATTACAATTTAGTGTGGCAGGAATAGAGTGGAAGACAACAATGGTTAAGAAAATACTAGCTAAATGCAGAAGTGAGCTAACAATGTAGAATCAATATCCGATAACGCTTCAGTATGAAAGTACAACTTTCTCCCTCTTCCTCAATGTCACAGTGCATTGCAGCAGAGCACTTCCTTCCCTTTCTCTTGCAGATGAAGAACTGGAGGATAATCCTAACCAGAGTGACTTGATCGAACAGGCAGCTGAAATGCTCTATGGACTTATTCACGCCCGCTATATCCTCACAAACCGTGGTATTGCCCAGATGGTAATTATCCATGCTATTTAGTAAGCGTGTACTCTATAAAATCTTTTTGTCTATGTTCCTGAGGAGAGGTTCCCAGTCAGAGATTATAAAAACTAAAAGAGAGTAAAATTTTAATGTATACTGCAGGTTCATCTAGATCAGTGGTCCCCAAGCTTTCTGGCTTTGTGGACCGGGGTGGGGCGGGGAAGAAGGGGATGGTTCTACATGAGCAGAGGGTGAGTGTCCGCATTTATACAGCTCCATTTGCACAAGCAACTGGCACACGTGCCCGCTGCTCGCACTAAAGGAGCTTTGCACATAGGCACATGCTCATCTGCCACTTCCGGGGGTTGGGGACCCCTGATCTAGATGATTGAGTTAATTGGCAGGTGCAGCTTCCTTAAAAGATTTGCCTTAAAGATTTCTCTGCCCGGAGCTAGCAAATCAGTTCCTTTCCAATTTATGGAAAGATTGTATTTTCTATACTTTTTCTCCTCTATTTCTAGCTTGAGAAATACCAGCAGGGAGACTTTGGATACTGCCCTCGAGTTTATTGTGAGAATCAGCCTATGCTGCCCATTGGTGAGTATATTTGTGAGTAATGATTTGAAGCTAATGTAAGGGGCCTATTTTATAGGAGGAGATGAAGAAGAAAAAACTGGGCTACAGAATCAGGGTGAAATAGTGGGCAAATTCAATCATAGGATGCTTTCAGTTCAGGCTCTTTTAGAACTAAATTCTTGAATCGTCCATTTTGGAAACCTGCAAACTGTAGATCTGGGGACTGTGGATGGAAATCAGGTTGGTAAGTCTGTTTTAGAAGCCATATCAAGTAACTTCTTTAAACTGATTTAATTTCTGAATTCTGTCTTACTGTGCTTTGTCTTCGCTACTAGGTTTATCTGATATCCCAGGGGAAGCTATGGTCAAACTGTACTGCCCCAAATGTATGGATGTCTATACTCCCAAATCTTCCCGCCATCATCACACAGATGGTGCCTATTTTGGAACTGGTTTTCCTCACATGTTATTCATGGTGCATCCTGAATATCGGCCGAAGCGACCAGCCAATCAGTTTGTGCCCAGGTAAGACCCCATCAAATGTGTAGTAGAATATACTGAATAAAAGTTTGGTCATCTCTAATGTTATTGCTGAGAAAGAAAGAAAAAAAGGAAGGAAGGAAGGAAGGAAGGAAGGAAGGAAGGAAGGAAGGAAGGAAGGAAGGAAGGAAGGAGAGAGAGAGAGAGAGAGAGAGAGAGAAAGAAAGAAAGAAAGAAAGAAAGAAAGAAAGAAAGAAAGAAAGAAAGAAAGAAAGAAGTTGTTCCCTAAATGAATGAAGGATCATTTCATTATTATTAAGGATAGAGTTGCCCTAGAGACTTATCAGAAAAAGAGGACACCTCTATGCTGCTGAAAAAGAAGACTTGAACACAGGTCTGGTTTTTGTGTTGTCAGTGCTTACTTGCCACTGATCTCGGAGCTCATAAATTCTCATTTCAACACTAGCCAGAGCCTGGGATGTTATTGTTATGGTTGTTTTCAGAGACTCAGTGAATGTTGAAACATAGCAATGTTAAGCAATACTGTTAGGCTCTCTCTAAGGCCTGACTGTGCTGCTTCCCAATATTTTGCTCAAGAAGAGCAAAGAGTTCAAATCATTGTTAAGTGTGATGAAATAATGGAATGTAAGTAAAGGGTTAATAGGGCACTTACCTATAAAGAAGGCAGGCAGGCCAGCAGCTAAGAGAATAGACAGACACAGAGTGTAAGAGAAGCAGTTGACAATGTGATTGAGTTAAAAGAGAGGAAGGAAATGGAAAGAAACAGTATATACAGAGGTGGGCATCACATACCATAACAACCGGTTCACCCAGAACCGAAAATGTGAGTGTGCACGGCATCGAAAAACCGGCGATTATATAGTACATGATAGCGCCAGGATGGGTGGGCAGGCCCAGCTGCTGGTCGGAACTACCGGTTCGCCCGAATCGGTTTGAACCAGCAGCAGCCCACCACTGAGTATATATAAAACAAAGGCAGATACTGGTAGTTCTTACGACAATTTAAACAACTATTCTGTAAATAATAATGGAAATATATTCTGTAATATATAAAAGAGTATGCTATTGTTAGATCAAATTTTAACTGCTTATAAACAACTGATCCTCTGAATAAATGAGGTATGGTAACATAATAATTCTCTTCCTACTCCAAATCCAGTTTGAGATACTATGCTGCCAGAAAAAGAGAAGAATCTCAGTAGAGAAACTTATCATTATGGGGCAAGATTTTAAAGTATATATTTTTTTCCCTCAAAATAAACCAGGAAAACCAATACATCTGAATTGAGAACTGTAATAAGACTTTATCCAGAGAAAATATTTTCTTCTAAACCACACTCTGTGGAAACCTGATTTTACTGTGTTTTTTGTATCCTTGGGAAGTTAATTAAATTTAAGCCAAAGTTACTTTCCAGAGGCTTGTAGGTATAACATTGGGCCAATTCCCACTTCTATCAAATTTCACAGTTAAAAAAAAAATCTATGATTCCTTATTTGAACCAAGTATTCATAGTGAAATCTGACGAAGTCTATACTTTAACTGAAAATACTGTATATGTTGGTTATTTGGGCCAGACTTTTACATCTTCCTTCCTTTCAACCCCACTTTATTTTAACTCCTTTATTTCTTTCAGACTTTATGGATTCAAGATCCATCCTATGGCTTATCAGCTGCAGCTTCAGGCCGCCAGCAATTTCAAGAGCCCAGTCAAAACTATCCGTTGATCTTCTGTATCCAGGTGCCCAGGATCCTTCCCTGAAAACTTCCTTTACTCCATTCAGGGCTGCTCATACTTTGATTTTTGGTGAAGTCCCCTATGGACTGTTTGTCACTTTCGGCCTGATTTTTAGTCTCATTTCTGGTGCGTGGTTAAAATGAATAATAAAACAATTTCTGTTAATTCCCAGAAACACAGACTGTGACAGATGCATTTGGTAGCCAACTTGAATATCATAATTTTGAGGGGGCTTTTTTTTTCTTTTTTAAAAATAAAAAAAATGTAAAGGGTGAGAATTAAGGGTCCTTTTTTGTCCAAGAGAAAGGACTAAATTTTGGCAAGGAATGCTATAGAATAAAGTAAAGATACATACGATTATACCAGAAAAATAAACCTGAAAGTACTGAATTATTTTGGTAGAATCCCAGATTCTAAATTGTAAATGTAATATAAAATACCACTCATGCATTTTTATTTCAAATAATTGTCCACTTGAGTATGTTTATAAGGAGTGAAGGAAGATGAACTATTTGCGTAAGTAGAGTTTTAAATAAATAATTAAATAATTTTGATTGAGTTAGAATTATATTCAAATAACTTCATTGTAGTCATTAATCAGCAAAAAGGAACGTGGTGACTCACGTTGTTCGGATGTTGGGTTGGAGGTTGTCAAGCCTGCGTTCAAGACCCAAGTGCTGGTGTGTGGCAGGGTGAGTCCCATCTTTCGCTCCAGTTCCTTGACGGGGACATGAAAGGAACACCCCACCCCTGTCGGCTAATCCAGGGTTCTGCAGCCTTAAACACTCAAAGAGCCATTTGGACCCGTTTCCCACAGAAAAAAAAAAATACCGGGAGCCACAAAACCTGGGTGGGGCATGGCCAACTCGACATCACTCACTCCCATTCACATGACCCCCTAGCCATGCCTACCCAGCCGGTCATTAGGACAAAGAACCAGGAACCACAAAACCCTTTTCTCTCCCTCCCCCCCCTCTGTATCTGTCTCTCTCCCTCTCCCTGTATCTCTCTCTGTAACTCTCTTTCCCTATCTTCCCTTATCTCCCCCCTCTCTGTATCTCTCCCTCCCCCCTGTATCTCTCTCCCCCTCTCTCTGTATGTCTCATTCCCCTCCCCCACTCTATCTTCCCCTCTCCCTCCTCTGTATCTGTCTCTCTCCCTCTCCCTGTATCTCTCTCTGTAACTCTCTTTCCCTATCTTCCCTTATCTCCCCCCTCTCTGTATCTTTCCCTCCCCCCCCCTGTATCTCTCTCCCCCTCTCTGTATGTCTCATTCCCCTCCCCCACTCTATCTTCCCCTCTCCCTCCTCTGTATCTGTCTCTCTCTCCCTGTATCTCTTTATCTGTCTCTCCCCGTCTCTCTCCCTATCCTCCCCTTTCCCCCTCTGTATCTCTGTCTCTCTCCCCCTCTCCCTCTCTCACCCCCTCTCGCTGTATGTATCTCTGTGTCTCTTTATGTCTGTGTGTATCTCTCTGTCTGTGTCTCTTCTCACTCTCAGAAAGCCCAGCGAGCTCTCATTGGGGCTGCTTTTCTTTCTTCTTTTTGGAAATCTGGCCTGGCTGAGGAACGAGCGCAAAGCGCAGCGGAGGCTTCCCTTCAGGCAACCCTCCTCCTCTCGTGACGCCCTGGCCGGCTGTGGCGGGGCCGGGAGTGTGCGCATGAGCAGGGAGACTCTCCTCAAGCAAGCTGGCAGGCTCGGCCAAAGTGCAGCAAAGGATGGATGGTTTGACAGACAGATAATTTTCAGCAACAAAGTGTCAGCGACAGCATCTTTCTGTCCAATTTTAGTGAACTGAAACGATGTGACAAGGAAGGCTCCTGGCGTGACTACAACTCCCAACATTCCCTGCGATTAGGCTTAAGAGCCTTGTCACTTTCAGCACAGATAAAGGGAGTGGGAGTACGAATCTCAGCAACCTGATCCATTTCTCTTGGAGTTCGTGGCGGATCGTACGGTATCATTGCGCTTCAGTTGCTCGGACGCTCAGAGGAGGTGGAACCACGTGGACTGGGGAAACCCATAAGAGAACGAGGCAACGTGGATCCGGGATTTCCCCACCGGCAGCAGGGAAGGGCCCTATGCAGTATTTGGATCTGACTGAAGCTTAAAAGCCTTTCATACTGGTGTATGTGGGGTTCTCCTGCTTGAGCAGGGGCGTGGACTAGAAAGAGCCTTGGTAGTACAGTGGTCTAAGGCACCCTGTTATTAAGCTGGTTATTAAGACCAGCTGCCTGCAATTACTGCATGTTCGAATCTCTCCAAGGCTCAAGGTTGACTCAGCCTTCCATCCTTTCTAAGGTAGGTAAATTGAGGACCCAGTTGTGGGGGCAATAAGCTGACTTTGTATAAAATATACAGAAGTATGAAGGCTATTGCTTAACGCATTGTAAGCCGCCCTGAGTCTCCGGAGAAGGGCGGCATATAAATCAAATAAAAAAAAAAAAAAAAAGACCTCCAAGGTCCCTTCCAGGTCTATTCTATTCTATTTGGCTTTCAGGCAATGATGGATTGAGTGTTGAAGAAGATAACGTTTCTCGAGACCTTTATTTAAGTCACCTCTCTTTAAGCTGTTGGCCTTGAAAGTTGTGAGATCAGCACTAAATACCGGATTGTGCCTTCAGTTCAAGCGGAGGCAGTTCTAGCAGAGCGGAGCAATAAGGGGGAGGGGCAGGGCCATCTTAACAGCATTATGGGCCCCGGGCAAAGCAGTGTACTGGATCCCCTACGAAAACTACTCAGGAAGAAAAATGTAAATGGTCGATAAAATTAAACATATTTTTATTTTATTGGCACTTCCAATAAAATCGGTGTTGAAACATTAAAATCATGCTGTGCAGCAACAACTAATAAACACGATAAAATATTTGAACAATACACAAGGCTTGAAAAACACAATAATACTCCGTAAGCCATACAGTTGCTGTATTTATATGATACAAGGTGCATTGAAGGGTTAACATGAAGGGTGAAATTCAGCAGGTTCTGACAGGTTCTGGGAACCGGTAGTGGAAATTTTGAGTAATTTCGGAGAACTGGCAAATACCACCTCTGGCTGGCCCCAGAGTGGGGTGGAAATGGAGTTTTTGCAATATCCTTCCCCCAGGAGTGGGGAGAGAATGGGGATTTTGCAGTATCCTTCCTCCAGGAGTGGGGAGGGAATGGAGATTTTGCAATATCCTTCCCCTAGGAGTGTGGAGGGAATGGAGATTTTGCAGTATCCTTCCCCTGCCACGCCCACCAAGCCACACCCACAGAACCAGTAGTAAAAAAAATTGGATTTTATCACTGGTTAACATACACAGATTAGTATGGGGCCCCTATGCTCGTGGGGCCCATGGGCAAGTTCCTGTCAGGCCCATGTGTTAAGATGGCCCGGGGGGGAGGCAACTAGGAAGAAAGGGGGCTGTGATGGAAGAGCAGCGTTATGCGAAGGGAGAGATTATGGCGGGGGGGGGGAGAGGAGTTTCCTTGAGTGGGATTGTGGTGCCTTTTTCACACACAGGAAAAGATCTGTGGATTAAATGATCACATTCTCAAATTATGCTAGCAGGAGGCAGGTGTTTCGAAAGGCACTTTGCATTTGAAACGCTGGGGAGAAATTCCCAAAGGTGCGGAAAGTGCCCAGGATTCCTGGCTTAAACCAACACATGTCCGCTGACCCCAAGTAATAATCCTAACCGTTCTGAACCAAGTTTTGGTTCCCCCTAGACTTTTTCTTTTGTCCATAACTATTATGCAAAACCTTGTTTGTATGTGTGTGGTGGACAAAACCCTCCACTATTTCTTGCCCGGTGCGTATTTCTGTGACATTTTCTTTGGCCAACGATAGATCAAATATGGCTCCTAGGTACGGGCCTCGGTGTGCTAGGCCCCAATTAAGCAAATGAGAATAATTTAATTCACGATTTAGTTGAAACGTTGCAATTTAAAAGATATTCTCTTTAGACTGAGGAAGGAACCTGGAATAAAGACATTTGCAAAAAAAAAAGAAAAAACTTCAAAGAAAATGTTGATTGGTTTAGGAAAAGTCATCTGTCCAGTTACATCATGAACAATTAGACATCCCATAATATGTAAACATAAGAATTGAAAGGAGCATTGTATTCTGAATAAAAGCAAAAGAAACAGGCTTGAGAACAGCTGAAAAGAAAATTGTTTTATTATGTATCAAGAACTTTGGCGAGGTCCTGGTTTCTAGAAGAAAGTCTTTTTACATTATTCTTGTTAGGTTAGACTTACGGCCATTTATGAACAATACATTTTTAAAGAGAGAGAAAGAAACAAGGCCAATTAAAATATAAGAAAACTCATGTTATTTAGCCAGTGCAACAGTACTACAAAACCCAACAGCAAGTATTACGAAGTCCATTCTATGTGGCCCTCACCAAGGACAGGCTCCCAACGCAAGAGATTTTATCTTGGAAAATATCCACTTTCCAGTATGTTGGGATTTCAGACTGCTTTATTCTAACCATTATTCTACCATTATAAACTATTCTAAGTCAGTCTTTCAGTCGTGTTGGCCTTCCAATGCCAGAATCCTTATCACAATTGCTGGATGTTTTGTGTGTGTGTGTGAGTCAGTGTGTTTTAACTTATGGAAACTACCTGAAATGGTTTGCCATTACCTGCTTCCTAGGACTGAGAGTGACTGGCTGGCCCAAGATCACCTAGCCGGCTTTGTGCCTATGGTGGATCTCCCAGTTCCCTGGTCTCTAGGCTGGTTCCTTAGCCATTAGGAACCGGGGCCTGGTGGCTCAGCAGACTGATAGCATTGTGATTAACACCAGCTGTCTGCAATTACTGTAAGTTCGAATCTCACCAGGCTCAAGGTTGACTCAGCCTTCCATCCTTTCTAAGGTAGGTAAATTGAGGACCCAGTTTGTGGGGGCAATAAGCTGACTTTGTATAAATATACAAAAGTATGAAGGCTATTGCTTAACGCACTGTAAGCCGCCCTGAGTCTCCGGAGAAGGGCGGCATATAAATCAAATAAAAAAAAATAGACCAAAGTGGTTCTCCCTGGTTGCTTTAAACCATGGGGAAAAAATCTATTCTGTTACAGTCCCCTTTAGAGAATAGCTGACTCCCCACTCAAATGTACACATTGCTTGAAAGGTTTTTAAAGAGTGGGCAGAAAAAAAGCTTCAAATAAATAAGGATGCATATGGACTAGCATCTCTTTCTCTCTATAGCAGGGGTGAAATCCAGCAGGTTCTGGAGAACTGGTAGCGGAAATTTTGAGCAGTTCAGAGAACCGGCAAATACCACCTCTGGCTGGCCCCAGAGTGGGGTGGGAATGGAGATTTTGCAACATCCTCCCAGGAGTGGGGAGGGAATGAAGATTTTGCAACATCCTTCCCCCAGGAGTGAATATCCTTCCCCCAGGAGTGGGGAGGGAATGGGGATTTTGCAGTATCCTTCCCCTGCCACACCCACAGAATCGGTAGTAAAAAAAAAAAGGATTTCACCACTGCTCTATAGCCAGCCATTTTTTATACACCTGGGCAAAAAAGGAATCTGTAAGGGAATCACTTCCAAAATTGTTCCAATGCCCGTGTATAAATCCCATTTATTCTAAGCCTGTCTGAGTGATTCAGCAGATAAATAGGAATGGGTTACTTTATAGTTTAAATCTGCCAATCTGACTGTGGTAAAAATATTTAAAGGAGAAGATAGTCATTGGAGAGATTTAGAATTAAAGGACATCGAGATTTGGCTCAACATGGTTTTTAGATAAAGCAAAATCAAAATGTGTAATTAATAGCTATTGGTTAAAGGGACTGAGTAAAATTTGGAACAAATTTGTTAAAATTTTAATTCCAGATATAATTTTCTTAGGGAAGACAATTGAAAATTGGCTGATTAAAACTAATATAAGTCGTGATAGGGTAATGGAAGATGAAAATATACAAACTATAATAGATTGGTTAAAAACTTCAGAAAATGAAAGGAGGAAAAAAGAAATCATTGAAAAATTGGGTTTAGGCTGGTTTGAAAAAATACAGATAGAAAAATGGACTAAGAAGGTAAGGGACAATTGTTCGATAAGTAGAAGTAAAACTGAATTTGAATATTTAGTACTCCAAATTATGAAAGATGAAATTGGGCTAAAGGGACTCGTTAGTAAGATATATAAGATTATAAATTTTGATGGAAAACCACAAAGGGTGATGAAGATGAATTGGGAAAAAGAACTTAATATTAAAATATCAGATTTAGATTGAAACGTGAATTGGAAGAGTAGAATTATGAAGACTTTATCTGTAAGGATTAAAGAGCATAATTATAAGGTTGTTTGGAAATGGTATTTGACTCCATTAAGATTGTCATTGATGGATAAAAAAATTAGTAAACAATGTTGGAGATGTGATATGGAATTAGGGACTTATGAACATATGTGGTACAAATGTGATAAAGTTAAAAAGTTTTGGCAACAATTGGAGGAAATATTTGAAATGATGGGGAAAGCAATAATATTGAGACCAGAAACTATATTACTGTTGCTAATTAAGGAAATAGAACCAACAAAATATGAGAAAGAATTGATTAGAATTATGATTATAATGGGTAGAATTATAATAGCCAGATATTGGAAATTAGATGTGAATTTTAGAATAGAAGAATGGTATTGTGAAATGTGGAAATTAGCTTTAAATGATAAAATGACATGTGATATTAAAATTAGAAATGGTGACTATAAAGAAGACATTTTCTGGAAAATTTGGAAACCATTTGTGGACTATGCGCTGGGAAAATTGGATGCTTCGGTACCTGTACCCCGAGAACGTGGATTTTGGCGATCATGAGGATATATCCGAAGAACCAAATCTTCCTTTCTTATGTATAGCACAGGGTGAAATATTGTACATGTTGTTTGTAATGTTAGTAATTTAAAATATAAAATGTTAAAATAAATAAATAAATAAATAAATAAAAAATCTGCCAATCTGGATTTAAAGTTGTTTACTTGCCTTGTGAGAAATCTTAAATGATGGCACTAATATTTTGAGGGGAATTACAAAAGGGAGACTTAATTTTTAAAGAAATACTGGCTGCTTTCCTTTTTGCCTTTCTTTTCCTATCCGTGACTAAACACTTTAGTTGGAAGTTTTTCAGCTGAGGTGTCAATTTGGGGGGGGGGGCTACAACCACATAGATAGACTCTCCTGCAATACCTATGCTTGCAATTCTGGCTGCAGTCTCTGCACAGGTTTTCCCCTTGTAATTCTTTCATTTAACAGGAATAATCAACGTTTCCACCTGAGATCCGCGGTAAAACCAGGTGCCCTTTGCAAAAAACGCATCTCCTCTCCTTAAGACAGTGTTTCTCAACCTTGGAAACTTGAAGATGGGTGGACTGGCTGGGGGATTCTGGGAGTTGAAGTCCACCCATCTTCAAGCTACCAAGATTGAGAAACACTGCCTTAAGAGGTCCTCCTTGTGCAAATCTAGTGCCGCCCCTCAATGCAGCCAATTCGCCACACGCCACTCATTGTCCACAAATCAGAATTGCAGCGTGGCGTAGCCGTGCTCCGAAAGGCTGCTGGGAACTGTAGTCACACGGCTCTCCTTTTGCCCCCCCCCCCCCCAGCCATAAAAATACATTCCTGGGTAGGATCAAGGGGAATTCTGGGAAGCAGAATAGTCTAAATAGACTTTTCTCTGCATACCTTCAAAAAGATAAGATTTCTGTCCAAGCCGCGAATAGATAGATCGTGGAGATTGCAAACATTTTTTATTATTATTATTTCTTTTTCTTTTTTTTTTTTGAATGTCTATTTAACGCACACGTATGCACCCGCCCTCTCAGGGCTCAGATGATGAACGCTGGTAATCCCACCTGGAAAACGTCACGAGATCCGTTTCTCCACCTAGTAGTTAAATTGGTGCTCGGCGATTCACTCCTGATTGGCTGGTAGTAAAAAAAGCACCTGCAGCTGAAAGCTATTTCAAGATTGCGGGGAAAATAGCTTGGGACAATTAAGGGAATCGGTTTGGTTTGCAGGTTGTGCTACGACTTCTCCGAGAAATCGAAAAAATGATGGCAGCGGTGAGTAGAAAAGTCAATATAATATATACATACATACATACATATATTCATTCATTCATTCATTCATTCATTCATTCATTCCTGAGATACAGAAGTGCTGATGTTGCGCAGCCGGGAAGAGATGAGAGTAACAGTTGCGGCTCGGCAACTTGAAAACGGGTGGAGAGTCCAACTCCTAGCATCTCCTAGCCAGCATGGGAGTTGGAGTCCGCCCATCTTCGAGTTTGCGAAGTTGAAAAAAAAAACCCCATTGGTTTAGAAGTTTGGTGTAAAACAAGTTTAAGCATTTTGTCAGAAGTGCAAAAGTTATACTGACGCTCATATTAAAATACACTAAAGGGAACATTTATTGGATGTTGGTCCAATCTTGGTCAGATATCAATCAGAATAGAGCTGGAAGGAACCTTGGAGGTCATCTAGTCCAACCCCCTGCTCAAACAGGAGACCCTGCCTACACCATTTCAGAAAGGTGCCTGTCCAGTCTTTTCTTAAAAACTTCCAGTGATGAAGCACCTATAACTTCTGAAGGCAAAGCTGTTCCATTAGTTAATTGTTCTCACTGTTAGGAAGTTTCTCCTTAATTCCATGTTGCTTCTCTCTTTGATTAGTTTCCATCCATTGTTTCTTTGTCTTGCCTTCTGATGCTTTGGAAAGTAAGTTGACCCCCTCTTCTTTGTGGCAGCCCCTCAAATACTGGAAGACTGCTATCGTGTCACCCCCTAATTCTTCTTTTCTCTAGAATAGCCATACCCAATTCCTGCAAACATTCTTCATATGTGTTAGTCTCCAGGCCCTTAATTATCTTAGTTGCTCTTCTCTGCACTTTTCCCAAAGTCTCAACAACTTTTTGGTAACGTGACCAAAACTGGATGCAGTACTCCAGGTGTGCCTCACTAAGACTTTATCCAAGCTGGAAACAATTTTGGGTGGGAGACTCTTTGTGCTTTACAAGCTGGAGAAAGATACACTAAGGTAGCCTCCTCCCTCTTCGACAGCCCTGGTGGGAGAGTCTATAGTACAGCGTTTTTTCAATTTTGGCAAGTTTAAAATGGGTGGACTTTGACTTTCAGAATTCTGGGAATTGAAGTCCACCCATCTTAAACTAACCATGGTTAAGAAACACGGCTATAGTATATGAGACACTGAGGGCAATTAACCCAGCCTGTCAGGTTGCTTTTCCACATTTTGATCCAATCCATTTTTAAAGTGTTGTGAATTGAATATTATCCTTATGTGTGTAATAGGATTATAGAATGAACAAAGATATTTATTTTCCACTGCTTTCACTAATTTCCTTAGCAAAACTTGGCTCCTCACTGTGAGAAAATATTGTCTCTTTTCTCTGCATTGTGCACAAACTTTGTACTAGGTGCCTTTGCATAAATGCTTTGTTTTTACAAAACTATTTGAAATTGCCCCAATTACTTGATCTCCTGAGTTTCAATACAGCTGAAGTCTCATACTGAATTGCAAGCTCATTTTTCTTTTCCTTACATAAACTTTTTATGGAAAGCTGTATGTACTGAGCTTCATGTATACTAGTTTTTCTAGCTAGGATAATTTTATTCATAAGCAATTAAGTTTACAGGAACTTAGCCTAAACAAAACAAGCTTCACACATTATGCTAAAGTTTAATTTGTGTTTGCTTAGCTTTGATTTAATATGTGCAACCCAAATATTTGTAAGGCTTGCAAAATACAAATTATAATGGAATGTGGGAAAGACCTTGAAATGCAGAATGAAGAAAGGCTGCCTAGGCCAGGGGTCTCCAACCTTGGCAACTTTAAGAGCTGTGGATTTCAACTCCCAGAATTCCTCAGCTTTGCTGGCTGAGGCGTTCTGCGAGTTGAAGTCCACAAGTCTTAAAGTTGCCAAGGTTGGAGACCCCTGATCTAGTCAATTGTGGTTTATTCATGAAACCATGTGAAATCACAGTGTGTGAGAATTTAGCTATGGTCTACAGCAGAGATGGAAAATTTGTGGAAATTCAAGCTGGTGGAAAAACAATCTTGGGTTTCTGGGAAAACACGTCCAGAATTTGAAATACGTGTAATTTATTTTAAAATAACATCTGCCTTGTGTCTTTTAATCTATAAAAATAAAAAGGAAAGCACATATAAGCACAAAGGAGGAACAAGTGCTTTTTTTTGCATGAAAAGAGACGTTCCCCTAAAAAAAAATGAACCGGAAAAGTACTTAACGGTAGTACAACACCTGCTGCTCAGAGAAATCCTACAAGTTGCTTTCCATAGACATTTTATATAAAGAAAAAAAAGAAAAACCAAGCTTTGCTGTTCTTCTTTTTTTTAGGAACTGGTTGCTCACATGAGAATCAGGTCTGGTGATTGGATCAAAGTGAAAGGCAGGATAAATATAGATGCCAAAAGGTTTGTCATTAATAGAATTAACATTACAAAAGAATATTGGGTTGAAGGGATATTGGGTTGAATTCATTCTGTGATAAAGGGATATGTTTGTTCAGTTGATAGTTGGACCTGTACATGTCCTTTAAATTATCATTTGTTGTAAATTTTTTGGAGAACCCGGGTAGTTTTTTTTTAAAAAAAACGTAACAATGAATTGTCTTTGCATGATTATATAATGATATTCCCCTTAATGAATGCCAAATAATATAAAATCCTTCCAGCACCATTTAAAACACATAGAAAATGAAGCATATTGGTCTTTGACTTGGAAAAAAAAGCTTGAGCTTGAAATTCTCAATTCAGATATTATGTGGAGTACAAGGGAAGTGTTTGTCAAAGTTGCCAACTTTTAAGATGTGTGGACTTCAGCTCCCATGTTTGCCGGCTGGGGAAATTCTGGGAGCTGATGAAATCTGCATATCTCTTGCTGATATTGGAAAAATACTGAACCAGGGAAGGCAGGGAGTTAAAATTTGCCAGGCATATAGAATAAGAATGTGAACATATTTTTGCACATCAGGTCTAATCTTTGAGTCAAAGGTCTAATATGTATTCATAAATTGGTTATTTTGGATCAGATCCCAAATTACTCTCATCATTGTGTAAGCTATTTTAATGCAGGAGTCTCCAACCTTGGCAACTTTAAGCCTGGAGGACTTCAACTTCCAGAATTCCGCCAGGCTTAAAGTTGCCAAGGTTGGAGACCCCTGTTCTAATGCAACCAGATTGTATTTTCTAGCCCAGAGGAGTGTACTTGAGAAATAAAAATGAAAGTCCCAGAGTAGCCTTTGTAAGTAGGACTGCTCTGGACATCTCCTCTTTATGGTTTCTTTTTTTATATTTGCACGTGTACCATGGATGTAGAGGTCTGAATGTGACCATAGATTTCTTGGGCTGTCTACTAATGATCAAAACTTGTCCTTTCCAGTTTTGCCATCAACCTTGGCCAGAATGAATCTGAACTGGTCCTTCACTTCAACCCTCGCTTCGAGAGTTACGGGGATGTTAGGACCATTATTTGCAATTCCAAAACGTGTGGCGAATGGGGGATGGAAGTCAGGGAGGCAGCATTCCCTTTCCAACAGGGGGAAGAATTCAAGGTAAGAAAAACTGTTGACCTCCCCTCCACTTGGTATCTTCCAGATACCAAAACCCCAGCATGGCTATCGGACCCGGAGGGGCACCAGGTTGAGAAGAACTGAACTCTACAACTAATCACAATAAAAGCAAAGTAGCTTATCTCAAGATAAACAGAAAGGTTGACATCTTTGGACAAGATTGGGCTGGTGGCTGTATTGGAAGGAATGGCTTTGCTTGAAACCAATTCATGTCTTGTGGATTGATTAAATAAGTTTTTCTTTTTTTTAAAAAAAATGGTGTTTTACCATTACGAGAATGCCGTTCTGAATTTACATGACCTGGCAAGCTAATTTGCCAATTGCCTTCGGTGGTGTCTAAAGTTGGACATTTGCTTTCTTGGAAGTGGTAGCTTTTAACCAAGGTTTGCTGTTATTTACTTACTTGATTTATACCCTAGCTCAGGGATGGCGAACCTTTTCGGCACCGAGTGCCAAAAAGGTTGTGCTGAAACGTCACGTGCGTCTGCACACACTCGTCAGGGCCGTGCTCCTGAAAAGCTGAACTTCCGGGTTCTAGCATGCATGCGCACCTGACGATCAGCTGGCCGGCGAGCATGCGCAGGGTGGTTTTCAGCAGTGCCGCATGCGCGAAGGACAGTTGATCGTCATGCGCGCATGTGCACCATAAACCCAGAAGACAAACAGGCAAGGCCACACGTGCCGGGCGACATGGCTTCGCGTGCCACTTTGGGCACATTTACCATAGGTTTGCCATCACGGCCCTAGCTGATAAACATTCACGGGAGCTAACGAAATGTTTTGGTTTTAAGGCTCCAATCTTTTTTTTTTTTTTTTAATTTGATTTATATGCCGCCCTTCTCCGGAGACTCAGGGCGGCTTACAATGTGCTCAGCAATAGCCTTCATCCTTTTGTATATTTTATACAAAGTCAGCTTATTTCCCCCACAATCTAGGTCCTCAATTTACCTACCTTAGAAAGGATAGAAGGCTGAGTCAACCTTGAGCCTTGGCGAGATTCGAACTTGCAGTAATTGCAGGCAGCTGGTCTTAATAACCAGCTTAATAACAGGGTGCCTTAAACCACTGTACTACCAAGGCTCTTTAAGGCTCCAATCTTTATTTGTGTGTGTGTGCATAGTCTTTATGTGTGCCTTCAAGTCAGCCTTTGGCTCCTGGTTGACTACTCAGAAGAAGTCCTGGCAGTTTTCTTGGCAAGGGTTTGGAAGAGGTTTGCTCTTGCCTGTTTCCCAGGGCTTGAGAGGAGGAGACCGGCCCAAAATTACGCAACTGGCTTTGTGCCCAGAAGAAGGCACTAGAACTCGCAGTCTCCCGATTTCTAGCCTAGTGCCTCAAGAATGACACCAAACGGATGCACTCTTTCTCGCGAACTTTATAGCATCTTAATATAATAAACTATATCTCAAGAGACTTTCTTTTTTCATTTCTTCCAGCTCTTTGTCTGCTTTGATGCCAAAGAAATCACCGTGAAAATGCACAAGGGGGAAGAACTCAAGTTCCCAAATCGACTGGAAATAGATACAGCGGAATACTTCTCCATTGTTGGCGATGTGAGAATTAAAACTGTCAAATTTGATTGAGCCCATCCCTGGTTATGAAGCCCGAAATAAAACTTGCATGAATAAAGTTGAGACTATCCTTGCCTGATTCCATCGTTCAGTCTTTGCTCGTCCGTACAAATTGCTGGTTTATATTTTATTTGCATGCAGTAATTCCAATTTTGCTTCCTGTTCAAATATGAAGAAATGTCTGGTAGAATCTTTTGACACTAATTCTGTGAAGCAAGGCATCAAATGCAGATGCAGTTCATGAAAACCTAAATAAATAAAAGAATAAATAAATAAATAAAAATTAGTTTTCAAAGATGCCACCAGAATATTCCTAAATTTTGGCTGCCTGGGAGAGCAGAGTTAAGAAGCAAATCTCTTCTAAAACGGCCAGCTATGAAACTTCTTGGGTTAACTTGAGTTTGGACAAATTCAAACCAAATGGGCAATTTTACTTAGCCAACAGAGTTTGCCTAAAAGGAAGCAGAGTCCAAGGTTGCTGTGTTACACCTCATGGCTGGGGCTGCTGGTGAATTACAAGTTCCATACTCCTGGGCCCAGTGTATATTTTGAGTGACATGATGCAGGAAGAGTCAACTACCTATAGAGTAGTTTGCCTCTAATAGGAATCACTAGATGTGAATTCAGTGAGGTTTCTTATAGCTTCCTTATAGTTTATTGAATAGAATAACAGAGTTGGAAGGAAACTTGGAGGTCTTCTAGTCAAACCCACTGCCTAGGCAGGAAGCCCTACACCACTTCAGACAAATGGTTATCCAACATCATCTTAAAACTCCCAGTGTTGGAGCATTCACAACTTCTGCAGGCAAGTTGTTCCACTGATTAATTATTCTGTCAGGAAATTTCTCCTTAGTTCTAAGTTGCTTCTCTCCTTGATTAGTTTCCACCCATTGCTTCTTGTCCTACCCTCAGGTCCTTTGGAGAATAGCTTGACTCCTTCTTCTTTGTGGCAGCCCCTGAGATATTGGAAGACTGCTATCATGTCTCTCCTAGTCCTTCTTTTCATTAAACTAGACATACCCAGTTCCTGCAACTGTTCTTCATATGTTTTAGCCTCCAGTCCCCTAATCATCTTTGTTGCTCTTCTCTGCACTCTTTCTAGAGTATAAATATTGTGTGTTCTCCTCATGCCTTCTTGCCATTCTCTCCCACTCCTTCCCCCAAATCTTGTGAAAAAGATTAGCCTGAGGTCCTGCAATCTCCATAGCAGAGTGGAAATACGAACCGTGGTCTTGATGTTAAGTCTATTCCCTATCACTCACAAACTATTGACCCCTGACAGTGCTGAATTTCTACAGAGGCCACACTAGGCCTGTATACCAATAATAAAATAGTTTGCTTACGTTTGGCCTAGAAGATTGGGTCACTCCAACCTTCGTTGTAAATCATGGCTTATGGTTTGGTACATTGTTAGAATATTTGCAGCTCAGGGTAAACAATGTGTGGTGCTTGATACTTTCTGAGTTTAGTGGTTTGCTTGCAGATATTTCATTATCCACCTAAGTAGCAGCATCTGGCATTCCTCATTTGATAATGAAACATCTGCGAGAAAATTCTATACCAAGTTTGGTATATATGGAAAGCCACCTAATTATGGCTTGTGTAACCAATAATTAATAGTTAACCGGTATGAATCTGAACTAATTCTGGCTTGCCCTTTATTCACCCCACCACTGGCTACTGGTGGTTCATTCTGCTAATGAAACCCTAGTTGTTCTGTTGTTTGACCCCCATTCTATAAAGCAGAAGAAACCACATTTCCCCCCATGAATGGGTGTCTGAGGGAAACTCCAAGGTTTATGGAAGATAACAAAAATGATTATGGGCTAACAGACTTGGAAGGGACCTTGCAGGTCATCTAGTCCAACCCCCAGGAGACCCTACATCTGCCTCTACCTAGCATCAAACTCAAAACCTCCTGTTTGTGAGGCAAGAGCCCCACCTCTAGGCCACCACAGACAGACAATTAAGTGATTTATTCCTAGTGACCCCATAGGTGTTCTCCATGATGATCTATCCTTAACTTGGTCCCTCAGATTTTGCAAAGGTTCTCCCATCACCACTGTGTCCATCCCACTTCCTGCTGGTCCTATTTTCGTCCACTTTTCCCAGTATCGGAGCTTTCTGTAGAGAGTTAGATTCTTACAATGTGTCCAAAGCAGGGTAATTCAAACCTGATCATTTATTTTATACGTCCAGCGAGAACTCTTCGAGTTGATTTGTTTCTCAACCCTGGGGGTAATTTTAAGATGTGTGGATTTCAACTCCTTATGCTGGCTGGGGAATTCTGGGAGTTGGAGTCCACACATCTTCAAAGTTGCCAAGGTTGAAAAATACTCTCTTAGGTTATCCATTGTTTTCTTGGCTGTCCACCAGTCCTCAGAAATATTCTCCAACATCAAAATTCAAAGACCCTTAGAAAACAGGAGGAGGCAGTCTTTCCAAGCCTACTAATTGTGTGTGTGTGTGGGGGGGAGTTGTTTCTTCAAAACAGGTAGTCCTCGACTTACAAGAGTTCATTTAGTGACCAAAGCTACAACGGCACTGAAAAAAAGGGACTGTTGGGACTGTTTTTCAGAGTTACGACCTTTGCAAGCATCCGCATGGTCAGGGGATCAAAATTTGGATGCTTGGAAACTGGTTCATATTTATGAGGGTTGCAGGGTCCCAGGGTCGGGTTTCAAAACCCATCGCTACTGGTTTGCTCAGCGCGCGCGATGCTTCTGCGCATGTGCAGAAGTATCCAGGCGGGTGGGCGGAGCCTCCGCTGCCCAATCTGGAGCGAACTGGTAGCCACCCACCACTGATGCGATCCCCTTTTGCGACCTCCACTTAGTAACAGTATACAGAGGGACCTTGGAGATCATTTACTCCAACCCTCTGCTCATGCAGGAGACCTATACTAGGGATTTGAACCACCGAACAAGCTCAGCATCTTAGCCACTGAGCCTCCTGACAGGCAAAGTCAAGGGGGGGGGGGAAGGCCAGCTTCACTTAACGACCAGGTTAGTAACTTGTCAACTGCCGCGATTCACTTAACAACCGTGGCAAGAAAAGGTCGTAAAAGGGGGCAAAACTCCACCAACGTCTCGCTGAACAACAGAAACGTTGGGCTCCATTGCGGTAAATCGAGGACTATCTATTTCCAATTTCCCTCACAGAAGAAAGAAAGAAAGAAAGAAAGAAAGAAAGAAAGAAAGAAAGAAAGAAAGAAAGAAAACGCCTAAAACGCGGGAAAGAAGCGCTCCATCTTTGACCAGTGTAGCCAATTTGGCCCAATCGCAGCTCCAAGGCCACCTGGCTCAGCTGCACCGGTGGGAGGAGTCAAAGTCTTAAACGCGGGTAGCGGCTCCGCGTAGGTGGGAGCGGGCGAGCGGAAAGATCAAAGGCAAGGGGCGGGGAAAGCTCGAGAATTCTAGTCTGAGGATTCTAGGTGGGCGTGGCCAGCGGCTGGTTGGGCGGGGAGGCTTGGCCTCCTATGAAAGGGAGGGGTCGATTTCGATTTTTTTTTCCTCCTGTGTAGTGGCGCCCGTGTCATCCTCCGCGTGTCTGAACGCGCTCTGCCTTTCTCTTTCCACCAGCCGGGTCTGGACGTTTTGCTTCTGGCTTTGGGTATATATATATATATAGTTAAACAGGGTTTCTCTCTCGGTCTTCAATCTGGTTTGTTGAATGGCTCCGGGTTTTCTCTTTGCCTTAGAATAGAATAGAAGTGTAGGGGACCTTAGAGGTCTTCTAGTCCAGCCCCCCTTACTCAAGCAGAAGAACAATACTATTTCAGATAAGTGGCTATCTAGTTTCTTCTTAAAAAACCTCCAGTGATGGAGCAGCCACGATTTCTGAAAGCAAATTATTTCACTGGTTAATTGTCCTCCCTGTTAGGAAGTTTCTCCTTAATTCCAGGTTGCTTCTCTCTTTGGTTAGTTTCCAACCATTGTTTCTTGTCCTGCCCCCCACCCCTGGTGCTTTGTAGAATAATTTGACCCCCTTTTCTTTGTGGCAACCCTCAAATACTGGAAGACTGCTATCATGTCACCCCCTAATTCTTCGTTTTTTTAGACTGGCCAAACCCAATTCCTTTAGCTGTTCTTCGTATGTTTTAGTCTCCAGGCCTTTGATCATCTTAGTTGCTCTTCTCTGAACTTTTTCCAAAGTCTCGACATCTTTTTTTGTAATGTGGTGACCCAAACTGGATTCCAGGTGTGGTCTTACTAGGGTTTTTATAAAGTGGCACTGATATTTCTCCACATTAAAATATCGTTTTGTTGGATAGGGCTCATTGTTCAAGTTTGTCAAGATCTTTTTGGATCCTGAGCTTGTCTTCTGGGGTGTTGGCTATTCCTGCCAGTTTAGTGTCATCTGCAAATTCGATGAGTCCCCCTTCTATTCCCTCATCTAGATTTTGGGATCAAAATGAGTTGCCTCCATGCCATGATGTAATGATGTGCAACGCAGCATAATTAATAAATGAATTGCAGTGTTGTTTATTTGCATTGCTGTGGGAGATGACATGATGTTAATAGTAAAAATTAAAAAGTATTATTTTAGTGTTTAATAGTTAAGTGGTTATTTGACTTTAAATAATATTTAGAACCAATTACAGGTAGTGTGATTTACAACAATTTGCTTAGTGACTGTTAAAAGTTACAATGGCACTGCAAAAAGGGACTTAGCACCATTTTTCACACTTATGACCATTGTGTGATCCCTATGATCACGTGATCTACATTTGGATGGTTGACAATTGACTCACATTTATGAGCCTGAGTGGCGTAGGAGGCTAATGCCTCCTATTAAGGCAGCATTTAACATCCAGCTGCCTGCAATTACTGCGAGTTCAATTCTCACCAGGCTCAGGGTCGACTGAGCCTTCCATCCTTTCTAAGGTGGGTAAAATGAGGACCCGGTTTGTGGGGGCAATAAGCTGACTTTGTATAAAATATACAAAAGTATGAAGGCTATTGCTTAACGCATTGTAAGCCGCCCTGAGTCTCTGGAGAAGGGCGGCATATAAAAATTAATAAATTAATAAATTAAAAAAAAATGACGGTCGCAGTGATCACCTTTTGCAACCTTCTGACAAGCAAAGTCAATGGGGAAACCAGATTCACTTAATAACCATGTTACTAATTTAACAACTGTTGATTTACTTAACCAATGGGGCAAGAAAAGTCGTAAAATGGGGCAAAACTCATTTAACAATTTTTTCACTTAGCAACATAAATGTTGGGCTCAATTGTGGTCGTAGGTTGAGGACTACCTGTATATTTGGTTTTAAATATGTTTTATTTTAAATGGTTTATTTTCTGCTTGTACACCGCCCAGAATTTGCTACAAGATGGAGAGGCCATAAAGGTAAAAGGTAAAGGTTCTCCTCGCACATATGTGCTAGTCATTCCTGACTCTAGGGGGCGGTGCTCATCTCCATTTCAAAGAGCCAGCACTCTCCGAAGACGTCTCTGGTCATGTGGCTGGCATGACTAAATGCCAAAGGCTCATGAAACGCTGTTACCTTCCCACCAAAGGTGGTCCCTATTTTTCTACTTCCATTTTTTACCTGCTTTTGAAATGCTAGGTTGGCAGAAGCTGAGACAAGTAACGGGAACTCATCCCATTACGCAGCACTAGGGATTCGAACCGCTGAACTGCCGACCTTTCGATTGACAAGCTCAGCGTCTTAGCCACTGAGCCACTCCGTCCTGAAGAGGCCATATAAACACTATTTTATGTAGACTTTCAAACACCTAATTCAAATTTTCAGACATTTTTTGACAGAGTCAAATGGTGAATGGAATGGAAAGAATTGAGTTTTTTTTTTAATTTCCTCCAATTCTTGCCCCCAATTCTGAAGGAATGGTGTGTGTCTAAGTGAAAAGAGAGTTTTCTCCCTTAAATTTTGTGAGACAGTAAAAGAAGTTTTTTTTTTAAGGAGGAGAAAAACTTAACTGTGTCTGAAAGCATTTCATCAGTTGTATGTGCCCCGATATGTGGATGGAACTCATTTCAATGAATTTTAGTGATAACGGAAAGATTATTTGTAAGCCTTTTTATGTGTACAGGTGGTCCTCGACTTACGACCACAATGGAGGCCAAAATTTCTGTTGTTAAGTGAGACATTTGTTAAGTGAGTTTTGCACCATTTTACGACCTTTCTTGCCACAGTCGTTAAGGGAATCACTGCAGTTGTTAAGTTTGTAACAGGGTTGTTAAGTGAATCTGGCTTCCCCATTGACTTTGCTTGTCAGACAGTCACAAAAAGGGATCACATGATCCCGGGACACTGCAACTGTCATAAATATGAGCCAGTTGCCAAGCATCTGAATTTTGATCATGCGATGACAGAGATGCAGCAAAAGTGGTAATTGTGAAAAATAGTCATCAGTCACTTTATTCAGTGCTGTTGTAACTTTGGTCACTAAATGAACTCTTGTAAGTTGGGGGCTATATGTGTTAAGTTTTTTTAATGCACTTTTTAATGTCTTGTTTCTTTGTTTTTTGTAAAGAAAAAAAATTGAAGTTTTATAGTTGTATTTTAACTTTTAAATCAATCCTTAAATCAAGGACTATCTTGATTAACAACTATTTGTTGTTAACAACAGTATTTGAGGGGTTGCCACAAATGAAGAGGGGGTCAGCCTATTTCCCAAAGCACCAGAAGGCAGTAAAAAAAAAAAGATATGGATGGAAACTAATCAAGGAGAGAAACAACCTAGAACTAAGGACAAATTTCCTGACTCTGAGATTAATTACTTTGCCTTCAGAAATTGTGGGTGCTCCATCACTGGAGGCTTTTAAAGAGACTGGCCAGCCATTTGTCTGAAATTGTGTAGGTTCTCCTGCTTGAGCAGAGGGTTGCACTAGAATAGGGGTGTCAAAACTCAAGGCCTGCGGGCCGGATCTGGTGTGCAGAGTGTTTAAATCTGGCCCGTGGGGCTGCCCTGGAATAGCAACAAACGGGCCCACAGTGCCTCTGGCAGCCCCACCCTCACCTTGTTTTGGCCTGCAGGAGGCTGCCCAGGCCGAAAACGGAGTGCGGAGGGGCCTCGTATGCCTCCCCCCCGCCCCATTTTGGCCGGCGGAGTGCTGCAGGAGGCGTCTATACCGTCTCCTCTCCAAGCCGGCCCACGGAGGAGAACTACAATGCAGATCCAGCCCTAGAAGAAATCCAGTTTGACACCCCTGGATTAGAAGACCTCCAAGGAAGGTCTTCTAATCCAGGAGAACTCTGCTGTTCTGTTAAGAACTAAGATTTTTGGTGGGATTGGAAGACAAGATTAAAGACCTTGATTAAAAGACCTCCAAGGAAAGTCTTCTAATCCAGGGGAACTCTGCTATTCTGTTAAGAACTAAGCTTTTTGGTGGGATTGGAAGACAATCCTAGCAAACAAGATGAGCGACCGTCCCATCTCACCCTAATTTCCTTTTCCTTTTGTACAGGTTGACCTTTGCAGGAGTGGCAAAAATAAATAAGTAAATAATAATAAAAAAACCCAGAACTCTCCCTAACTGTATATGCGCAAGCATTATTCCATCCTCTGGGAAGAACAAAACCGGCCTTCAGCTTCTCGGCATCAGCACCATGAGTCAGGAAATCACCACCAAGATATTCTGCTCGGAAGTGACCTGTTCCATTTGCCTGGAGTATTTCAGAGATCCCGTGATGCTTCCGTGTGGGCACAATTTCTGCCACGACTGCGTTATGAAATACTGGCGGGAGTTTGTATTGAAATACACTTGCCCTCAGTGCAAAATGGTCACTGATGCTGAGGGTGTTCTCCCAAACAAATCCCTGGAAAAATTTGCAAGGTTGCTCGAACAGCTGAAGCAGGAGGCAGGAGGCAAAGAGTCCTGTGAGCAACATCAGGCACCTTGGGAATATTTCTGCAAGAATCACCAAGCCGCCTTCTGCAAGTGGTGTGCTGGATCCAAAGATCACGAAGGTCACGTCAAGATCTCCTTGGAGCAAGCAACCCAAGAATTTAAGGTGGGTGGATGGGGAATCCTCTGTTTCTAAAATAATAATGGAATAATTATGGTCTGTTTTTGCAAAATAAATAAATAAATAAATAAAATGTGGACAAAACCTGGCATGAGAGCTGGCTGAGGAATTCTGGGAATTGAAACCCACACATCTTAAAAGGAGAATATTTGTAGCTCAGGGTTGAAAGGAAGGGTCCTTGGTACTCTGAGCTTGCTTGTTTTCATGCAGACTTCTTTCCTTATCCAAACTAGGTAACTAGTAGCACTGATGATGTTATCTAGTTGGGTAATGAAACAACCGCGAGAAAACAAGCAAGCTCAGAGAACATCAAGGACCTCAACAACTTAAAGTTACCAAGGGGTGGGTGGGAAACAGTGACTTAAATGTGCCAGAAAATGGATTTCTTTTTTAAAAATGAAGGAAACCTTTTAAAAACTGAACTCTTTTCCATTCGTTGAGTAAAAAACCAAAATGCCAAATTGGAGAATGTTGACTCCCTGAATTGCAATGCATGAAAGACAAATAAATCAGGTAGTCTGTTGCATATATTTTTCCTTCCAAAAGAGTTTATTAGACGGTGGTGTAATGATTTGATAAGTTAATGGTTTATTTATAAGTACTGCAGGATGCAAGCTCAGATTTTAATTTATTTGATTGTTTGATTTCTAAAGAGCTTTTCTTTCAGACGCACATGGTAAATTCGTTATGTAGTGCTACTTCCTCCCATTATTTGAAGACCTAAATCAGAGGTCTTCAAACTTGGCACCTTTAAGACTTGTGGACTTCAACTCCCAGAATTCTCCAGCCTGCATAGCTGTTTTTAAACCTGTTTCTCCGGCTGGCTTTACTTCAATGTCTTCTGCCCGATGGTAAAAGTGGCCAGGGTGTGAATCATCCCTAAGTATCTTCCTTACTCTGCTGAAACAGCAAGATCTGGCGATGTCATCCAGTGGCGTTAGAGGGCAACCAGTGGTTTCTGTGCCGAATTGATCACTCTCTGTAGTGCCTTCCTGTCCGCAGCTGTTAAACCAGCATCCCGTACTGTTTGTTCTGACCTAGGCTTCCTGAGTCAGTAAAACACACGAGTAGTCCCAAAAACCTGTTTTATTTTAACAGCTGTGAATTCTGTTCAGTCACAGATTCTGTTCAGTCACACAAAACTTGGCTCCTCACTGTGAGAAAATATTGTCTCTCTTCTCTGCAGTGTGCACAAACTTTGTACTACGTGCCTTTGCATAAATGCTTTGTATTTACAAAACTATTTGAAATTGCCCCAATTACTTGATCTCCTGAGTTTCAATACAGCTGAAGTCTCATACTGAATTGCAAGCTCATTTTTCTTTTCCTTACATAAACTTTTTATGGAAAGCTGTATGTACTGAGCTTCACATATACTAGTTTTCCTAGCTAGGATAACTTTATTCATAAGCAATTAAGTTTACAGGAACTTAGCTTAAACAAAACAAGCTTCACACATTATGCTAAAGTTTAATTTGGGTTTGCTTAGTTTTGACTTAATATGTGCAACCCAAGCATTTGTAAGGCTTGCAAAATACATTTATTTATTCATTTATTTATTTGTTTGTTTGTTTGTTTGATTTATATGTCGCCCTTCTCCGGAGACTCAGGACGGCTTACAGTGCGTTAAGCAGTAGCCTTCATACTTTTGTATATACCTGCTTAGTAGGGCTTTTGCCCCCCCCCCCCCCCCAAGCAGTGTTCTTTTTTATACAAAGTCAGCTTATTGCCTCCACAATCCGGGTCCTCATTTTACCTACCTTGGAAGGCTGAGTCAACCTTGAGCCTGGTGAGATTTGAACTTGCAGTAATTGCAGGCAGCTGGTGCTATTTAACAAATTGTAATGGAATGTGAGAAAGACCTTGAAATGCAGAATGAAGAAAGGCTGCCTAGACTTTGCTGGCTGAGGAATTCTGGGAATTGAAGTCCACAGGTCTTTAAAAGTTGCCAAAGTTGGAGACCTCTGGCCTAGGGAACAGTCAGATAACAGAGGGCATACCCTGTAGGTCCATAATGGGCAGAGAAAGAGGCTCAGGGGGGACCCTCCTTTATTTTTCAGACTGTAAAGGAGATGGGGGGGAAATCCTATTTTCAGACTTGCAAGATTCTGTTACTATAGCTTTACAACAAAGTAGAATTAGCTATCTAGTCATGTTTCGTCTCTGTTCTGCCTGGGAAAGCTAAAAAAAAATAGGTCAGTAGGATGTACAAATCTAGACCAGGGGTCTCCAACCTTAGCAACTTTAAGACTTGTGGACTTCAACTCCCAGAATTCTTCAGCTTTGCTGGCTGAGGCATTCTGGGAGTTAAAGCCCACAAGTCTTAAAGCTGCCAAGTTTGAAGACCTCTACCCTAAACCATGGTTGAGTTAAGGCATATGTCACCAAATTACTGGTCCCATTTTAAGTGAATTACAGCTCTCAAAATCATCTGCTTTTTAATAAAATATAGGTAGTCCTCAACTTACGATCACAGTTGAGCTCCAAATGTCTGTTGCTAAATGAGATAGTCCTTAAGGGAGTTTTGCCTCATTTTACGACCTTTCTTGCCACATTAGTTTAAGTGAATCCCTGCAATTATTAAGTTAGCAACACGGTTGTTAAGTGAATCTGGATTCCCCATTGACTCTGCTTATCAGAAGGTCACAAAAGGTGATCACACGAGTCTGGGACATTGCAACCATCATAAATACGAGTCAGTTGCCAAGCACCCAAATTTTGATCCTGTGACCATGGAGATGCTGCAACATTGGTAAGTTTGAAAAACGGTCATAAGTCATTTTTTTTAGTGCCGTTGTAACTTTGAATGGTCACTAAACTAACTGTTGTAAGTCAAGGACTATCTGCAAGTTAATCAAAAAGCCTATCTAACATGACTCTGCTTTTATAGTATCTCCCTCTTGGTCCAGCTATTTTGGGCAATTTGTAATTTATTATAACACATATATGACATTCACATAACATACAACATATAAATATCTTATCATTTTTAAGCATCGTTTCATCATGGTCTTCCTTCTGTTATTTTGTCTTTCCCCCCCTATGTCTTCATTTCATTCCTCTTGATGCTACACATACTTGATGCTACACATCTTAACAGCAGCACGAATAGTATATGCAAAAAATTGGAAACAAGAAAGAACTCCAAATGAGGAAGAATTGATAGATAAGATTTTAGAATGTGCTGAAATGGACAGATTAACAAAAGAAATTAAAGAAAAAGAAGAGACTATTATAGAATATGGAATAAATGGTATAAATGGCTTAAGACTAGAAATTGCTTAACGCACTGTAAGCCGCCCTGAGTCTCTGGAGAAGGGCGGCATATAAATCAAATTTTTAAAAAAAGAAAGAAATAAAGAATAAAGATTATTAGGAGAGAAGAGTACGACTATAAAATATATAAATAACAAATGTATGGAGTGAAATAAAAATGTGTATAACAAGAATGTAGAAATGTATAATATTAAAGATATAAGTAAAATATATAGATCTTTACAGGGTGGAAGGGAAAAAAAAGGACAATGGTGCATGGAAGTTAATTAGGATCGTGATACCATTGTAGAAAAGCTGTTACTAGTGTTTAAGTTTTGATGTGTTTATTTTTGTTTGTTTGTTTTTGTTGTGTGTTATGGTTTTCAATTTTTTGCTCTTCTCTATTTTTTGTACTGTGTATTTTAAGTTTGAAAATTTAATAAATATTATTTAAAAAAAGAAAAGAAAAAGTGAAAAATAGGCCATCGTTCAAGAAATGTTTGTTTGTGATGAAGGAAGTGGTGGCTTTATAAATTAGCAAAAGAGATGGAACTAAAACAATTTGCCTACTGATTTTAATGAAGGAACCTGTTATTAATGACAGATGACCTTCTGAACAAACTTATGTTTTTTTTTCCCCCCAGGATTATTTCCGCGAGTTCCTTGTTTATATAGAGAATCAGAAAAGTGCAATTCTGAGGAATAAAACGTGTATAGAAAAAGAAAGCCTAGATGTAATCGTAAGTGTTGATGTTGCTGGCAAGTCACTATGTAAGATTTTTTTTTTTAAAGCAAATTACTTTTAATTCGTAAATGTGTAGAATGGCATCCTTCGTTTGGAGGAATCTGATAATAATAATGATGATGATGATGTCAGGCCTGAAGCGCCATCTTTTTCGTTGGATCTTCAGGCCTGACACAGTTATTACTGTGGGAAACTGGGAGGGGGGATTGTATAGAGCCAGGGTGATATATAGTCATAACAACATTCCTTTCTCAGAAAGTCAAGGACAACTTGCCCTGCACCTGGACGGCTGGAACTGGGAGGCATCCCCAATTGGGATGGTGCTTTGATTGGACCATGTGATAAACATGTGGGTGCTGGCATGGACTTGAACCTGGAAGCTTTCGGATTTGGGTTTTATTTATTTATTTATTATTTGAACATATATGCTGCCCTATCTCCGAAAGGACTCAGGGCGGCTCACAACAATAAAACACACAAAGTTCAGTTTTTTAAAAATACCCAATAAAACTATAAAAACCATTAAAATCCCCTCTAAAACCCCTTCAGTCCAAGCCAGCCAGGCGGAATAGCCATGTTTTAAGGCCACGGTGGAAAGAGCGAAGGTCAGGGGCCACCTGGAGCCCCAGGGGGAGCTGATTCCACAGGGTAGGTGCGCCCATAGAGAAGGCCCGCTCCCTAAGGGTCGCCAGCCGACATTGTCTGGCCGACGGCACTCCAAGGAGGCCCTCCCTGTGGGAACGCACCGGGAGATGGGGAGCAGTCGCTGGCCGCAGATGGTCTGCTAAATACCCTGGGCCTAAGACATGTAGGGCTTTATAGGTGATTACCAGCACCTTGTGCCAATATGACATCTCTAATAAAAGGGAACTTTGAGGAAACTCAAGCCTCAGAGTTTTCTTTCGTTGGGGGTGTTACTTGGAACCCTGACAAATCATCATCATCATCATCATCATCATCATCATCATCATCATAGCCTTTATTGTCATTGTACATCATGTATAAAATGAAATTGGTTTAGCCTCTACTGGTGCAATCCATAACAGAAAATACAAGACAACATGAATAGTATAGAGCCGTGATGGCGAACCTATAGCATGTGTGCCACAGGTGGCATGTGGAGCCATATCTGTGGGCATGTGAGCATTGCCCTAGCTCAGCTCCAGCGCATATGCACGTGCTGGCCAGCTGATTTTTGGGCCTTCCGGACCCACCAGAAGTCGGGAAACGGGCCGTTTCCGACCTCCAGAGGGCCTCCGGGGTGGGTGGGTGGGTGGGTAAGACCGTTTTCACCCTCCCCAGGCTCCAAAAAAGCCTCTGGCGCCTGGGGAGGGCGAAAAACAGGCCTACCTGGCCTACCATGCCATTGTGTTCCAAAAGCGGGGGGAGCACGGGGTGAGTCACATGAGCATGGGTGGGGGGGGCGGGGCACATTAAATTATGGGTGTGGGCACGTGCGTGCGGGACCCCCCGCACTCACCCCACTTTTGGCACATGACGGCAATCATGGTTAGCCATCACTGGTATAGAGAATAATTCTTATACAAGTAATTGGGGGGAAAAAACATAGTCATACGTTTCCATATGTATGTGGAGTGATTGTGATTGTGTTTAGGAGTCTGACAGCCCATGAGTAGAAGCTGTTTTTAAACCTGTTTGTCCGGCTGGCTTTACTTCAATGTCTTCTGCCCGATGGTAAAAGTGAAAAGAGACACTGGCCGGGGTGTGAATCATCCCTAAGTATCTTCCTTACTCTGCTGAAACAGCAAGACCTGGTGATGTCATCCAGTGGTGTTAGAAGGCAGCCAGTGGTTTCTTGTGCCAAATTGATCACACTCTGTAGTGCCTTCCTGTCCGCAGCTGTTAAACCAGCATACCGTACTGTTTGTTCTGACCTAGGCTTCCTGAGTCAGTAAAACACATGAGTAGTCCCAAAAGCCTGTTTTATTTTAACAGCTGTGAATTCTGTTCAGTCACAGATGAGTCCCTAATAGTTGTAAAGAGTCCTTCAGGATAAGGCTGATAGTCACCCACCTTTATCTCCCTTGACACACTGCCAATTGGCAAAGCCACACAGAGGCCAAAATTAAACAGAGCTTCAGACTTTAAACTGCATAGAATTAACAACGTTGCTTCCTGCAAAGGCCCATGTGCCTTTGCTCCTCTTTTAAGTCTTATGGGAGGGGCCAAGCATCTTCAAGTCCTACTCCCAAGTTGTTCCTTTTGTTTTAACTGTTCTTGCCTTCTGGCAGCTCTGCACATGCGCGCACTGGGAACAGGCTCTCCCTGTTCCTCTGCTTTACTGAGGTCCGACTCTAGAGGCTCCGGAGGCAGCACGTACCTCCCACATGGCCCTTTCCCTGCCTCCGACGCAGAGCCCTCGTCCGAGCCTTCCCCAGACTCCAGGACTGGCCCATGTTCCTCCCCAGCCTCCTCACTGTTCGACTCTGCTGCCAGCTCCGTAGGCTGCTGGTGGACCGCAACACTGTTATACAGTATGTGAGGACACTTTCTATCGTAGACCGATAGAAAGAAGTCATCAGCTGTTGTTCCACCTGATTTTTCCGTAGGGCTAGATAGAGAATATATTGATCCCTGATGTATTCATTACCCAAACTAGATAACATCATCAGAGCTAGTCAACAATAATACGGTTCACTTAACAATGGCAGGAATTTGCTTAACAACCATGGCAAAAGAGGTCATAAAATTGGGCACTAAACTGTCTTGCTTAGTAATGGAAATTCTGGTCCCCATTTCAGGAATAAGTCGAGGACTACCTCTCATTTATGGACAAATGCTAGGACATATGAAGGGATTGTAAGAAGCCAGAAAGTCCTGAATTCAGAACTCACTCACCATGGTTTTGAATTTACAAGGTGGCCTGATTGTCATTAATTCTCTTCATTTACAGTTGTCAGAAAATAATATTTGTGTGCCTTGCAGGATGTTTGGAGGAGCCCTGGTAGTGCAGTGGTTAAAGTACAGTATTGCAGGCTAACTGCCCACAGCCATGAGTTCGATCCTGACGAGGCTCAAGGTTGACTCAGCCTTTTATCCCTTTGTGGTTGATAAAATGAGGACCCAGATTGTTAAGGGCAATAGACAAATAATGCTGACATGGTAAGCTGCCCAGAGAGTGTCAGAGTTCCAAGTAACATACCCATAGCAAACAAAACTCTGAGGCAGGCAATTTCCTCAAAGAATTGGATATGTCATATTGGCACAGGCTGGTGAAAACCAACTCTGAATATTCCCGCGGTTTCCACCTAATTCAAAGTAAAAGTTTGTCACTTTCTCAAAACAATAGTCACATGGTCCAATCAGGATACTGTCCAGTTGCTAGGTGATTCCAGTCCCCTCCTTCCGAGCACCTGCAGGAATGTCCTTGGTTCCCAAGAGAAAACATTTTGTTTTGACTACAACACCCCAATTTCTCTATTCCCCCCTCCCTATCCGTCTTCTCCAGTGTGTCAGCACTGAAGTCAGGCCAGCTTCAGGGTTAACACCTTTTTCTTTCTGTGGACTTCCGAAAGAAATCAACAGAGACCTTGAAGAAAGAGATGGAGGATACATTTGAGGGGCTACGCCGCTTTCTGAACAGTGAAGAGCATACTCAGATCAGCAAAATCAACGAGGTGGAAAATAATGTTTCCCAGAAGCGGGAGGAACGAATGGATGAGCTTTTTCAGGAATTCTCTTCTTGCGATAAGATGATGCGAGAATTGCAAAAGAAATGTGGTCAGCAAGCAAATGATCTCCTGCAGGTAAGCTGGTAGATATTTCTTAGGAGACGTTTATTACCAAAATAACTAAATTCTACTCCTGTGTTCATTATTTATCAGTTGGAAACCTGGGGCTCTGCAGACAGTAAACTTCAATTCCCAACAGCCAAAAGGTGTTGAATGCTGGGAGTCGTAGTTTAATTGCATCTAAACTGCCACAGGCCATGTGTTCCCATTGGCACAATATTAGATGGGTTACTCAGAAGTATGTTCCACATTGTATTTATTGAACCCTCCTCCTAGTAGGAGTGGGAACCTGAGGCCTATCAGAGAACCAATTGGTTGCCACAATATAAAAAAGATGTTGAAACTCTAGAAAGAGTGAAGAGAACAGCAACAAAATTCTCATCTATATTTATTTATTTATTTATTTATTTATTTATTTATTTATTTATTTATTTATTTATTTATTTATTTATTTATTTATTTATTTAATTAGATTTTTATACTGCCCTTCTCCTACTGGACTCAGGGCAGTGAACAGCCAAGAATAAAAACATCACATGCAAAATTTAAGATTAATTTTAAAAGAATTAAACAAGTTTTGACCCAATATAAAATTTAAAACACCCCAACTAAAATCAATTAATAATTAAAAATATCTAGGGTGTGTGTGTGTCAAGCCAGCCCAGCTTGATGAAATAAAAAAGTTTTAAGGGCACGGTGAAAAGCACAGAGATCTGGGATCCTACGTATCTCCAGGGGCAGGTTGTTCCAAAGGACAGGTGCTGCCACAGAGAAGGCCCTCCCCCTGGGGGTCGCCAGCTGACATTGCCTGGCCGATGGCACCCTGAGGAGTCCCTCTCTGTGGGAGTGTACTGGACAGTGGGAGGCTATCGGTGGCAGAAGGCGGTTCCGTAAGTACCCAGGCCCTAAGCCATGGAGCGCTTTAAAGGTGGTAACCAACACATTGAAGCGCACCCGGAAGACCACCAGGAGCCAATGCAGTTCGAGCAGGAGAGGTGTCACATGGGAGCACCCCATTGTTCCCATAATCCCCTGCGCGGCCGCATTCTGCACCAGTTGGAGCCTATGAGTTGCTATCAACATTTTAACTTTCAGAATGGTTTGTGACCAGTACTGAAATTGTTTTCTTTTTCATCTAGGATATAAGCAGCACTCTGGAGAGGTAAGTTGATCCAAAAACAATCTATATATATAAAAGCGAAAACCACTTGCGCCGTAATCACGAAATCTCGAGAACCGTAAAGCCTACAAACTTGAAATTTGCCACGTATGTTCCTCTTGGCTTCTAGGCGCTCCCTAAGAAAGGATTTTTCGAAGTGACCATCAGAGCATTAGTATTTCCTATATTATTATTAACATGCTCTGGTGCTAAGGAGTTCTACTCCCCCTCCCCACCTGAAAAGAAATCTGTTCCAAATGCAAAACACAAGCAGAGGAGAGGAGTTTCAGTTTCAGTTTTACTTTCACAGCAGAAAGCAGCTTTACTACAGAACAGTTGAGCTAAGCCATGCCCAGCCTCCTTCCTGTCTCCTTGCTCACACAGCAATTCTTGATGAACGTATCTTTTATTTTATGTACACTGAGAGCATGTGCACCAAGACAAATTCCTTGTGTGTCCAATCACACTTGGCCAATAAAATTCTATTCTATTCTATTCTATTCTATTCTATTCTATTCTATTCTATTCTATTCTATTCTATTCTATTCTATTCTATTCTATTCTATTCTATTCTATTCTATTCTATTCTATTCTATTCATACTGTTTGAGTTTCCAAACACCCCTCAACTCTGTCATACACTGACAGGATGCTAGCCAAATGAATACCGATGGATCAGTGGTGGGTTGCCCCCAGTTCAGACCGGTTCACAAGAACTGGTAGTAAAACTGGCGGAAGGCCCTGCCCACTGCCCTGGATGTTCTGCATGTGCAGAAGCAAGGCACGCTCGCGAGCAATCCTGTTGCGAACCAGTAGTAAAGGTAAGTAAAACCCACCCCTGTGATGGATGCTGCGGGCTGGGACATTCTACTCCCCCTCCCCCTCTGTTCCAACTGCCAGTTGCATTATATTAACACACTGATGTTACGGAGTTACACATTCTACATTAAGTTTCAGACTGCAATTCTCAATTTATCAAGCCCGAGCACATAATTTCGTAGTGAAGCACGGGCATCCAGCTAGTATATGAATAAATAAATGAAAAAAAAAAAAGAAAGTGAATTAATACCCCATTTCCTACCAGGTGTAAAAAGAAGGAGATTCTGCAACATCTCAAGCTTTTCCCTCCTAACCATCAATGGGAATTATGGAATGTTTGGGATGCTAACATCTTTCTGAAGTGTGCCATCAATCAATTCCAAGGTAAAGAAGACGCTGGCCAATATATACTGGCAGTCCTCGGCTTACGACCACAATTGAGCCCAACATTTCTGTTGCTAAGTGAGATAGTTGTTAAGAGAGTTTCATCCCATTTTATGACGTTTCTTGCCACAGTTGTTAAGTGAAACCCTGCAGTTGTTAATACCACGGTTGCTAAGTGAATCTGGCTTCCCCCTTGACTTTGCTTGTCAGAAGGTCGCAAACATGACCATGGGACACTGCAACCATCTTAAATACCTGCTAGTTGCCAAGCATCCAAATTTTGATCGTGTGACCATGCTGACACTGCAATCGTCGTAAGTGTGGAAAACGGTCATAAGTCACTTTTTTCAATGCTGTTGTTAACTTTGAACGGTCGTTTAAATGAACGGTTGTAAATCGAGGACTACCAGTACCAGGCTCTCTTGGTTGTCATGCTTCTACACACCAATCACCCCAAGCCCCATTAAACAAATTCCTTTATATCAGTGTTTCTCAACCTTGAAAGCTTGAAGATGGGTGGACTTCAACTCCCAGAATCCCCCAGCCAGCATTGCTGGCTGGGGGATTCTGGGAGTTGAAGTCCACCCATCTTCAAGCTACCAAGGTTGAGAAACACTGCTTTATATTGTAGTTTTGGATTTTTTTTTTTGCTATTTTGCATACCTGTGTGCTTTATAAAGTCAGCTCAGTTATTTTCTTATTTGGTGCTGCATTGAAATAAAACGAAGGGAACTGTTGACTTAAGAAGAAGGGCCATCTGCATGCCAGCAGGGGGAGTAATAGAGAGTATTAAAAAGAACAAATGAAGACAATTTGCATGATCAGACTTTGTTTTCTTCTCCAGAAACTCTGCCGTTGGGGTTGTCCCTGCAGCAAGGTAAGTTTCCAGACTAGCATAGACAAAGTTAGGAGAGAGGGAGGCTTTTCAAGACCTCTTTCTTGCCATCTTCATCATCTTCTTTTAACATAATCCCTTGCGGGGTAGAGTCTGGGTAACAGAATGGAGCTGAGTGTTTATTGGCCAGATGCCCTTCCTGTCGCCAATGCGGAGTTTTGTTCAGCAGGTCATTGTGCCCAGAGAGAAAAATATCTGCCTTTACTTAGGATTGAACTCACAGCCTCCTGATTGTGAGACGAGAGCTCCACCTCTAAGCCACTATACCGCTCCTCTTTCGTGCCATCTTAATAGCATTTAATTCAAAAAAAGTTATTTGCCTCCATACATGCCTTTTCAGAGACAGGATGGAAGAGAATCCACATTTGATCACACCAGCTTTCTGTGACTTTAAAGATGGGTTTTAGAGAGGGAGGTGGGGCTATGATTATATTGTTTAACTATTGGTTTTATTTATTATGGATTTATTTTTTTATTCATTGGCTAGAGTTTCTTTTATCTCTCTCTCTCATTTTTTTAAAATAGTATTTATTGAAATTCCAACATATAAAACATACAGTAGAAAAAAACACAACACTAAAAAAAAAACACTAAAAAAGACATATCAAAAATTTTATACTAATAACAGCTTTTCTATATCGGTATCTCTATCATAACAAACATATTTACAAAAATTTTAATTCTATATATATCTGTCTTAAATTACATCCTTATTTGAATTGTAATAACCTCTATAACCGCTGGCCCCTTGGTCGGCACACTTTGGGGCTGCACAGCCCGCGCAGCACAGGTGAGTTGATTACCTGTTCAAGCAGCAGGAAGAGGGGCAAGGAAGGGAGGGGATGCAGGCGATCCAGATGCGCTACGCAGGAAAGCCAAGAGTCAGTGACCCGGAGCGAGTGGCCAGCCACAGAAAGCTCATCTTTGTGCAGTGGTACCAGCAGCAGACGGAGGCAGAGGCGTGGGGTGGGGTAGAAGGCAAGTGATCCCGATGCACCGCGTGGGCTGCAGGGAAGCCAAGAGAAATGAAGATGAGCCTCCCGTGGCTGCCACCCGCTCTCGGCTTTCCCTTAAACCATGTGTTGGGACCGCCCCGTGCCTCTGCTTCCATCTGCTGCTGGTACCTCTGCATGAAGACCAGCCTCCTATGGCCTCCCGCCTGGGCTGCTTCACTAGGTCTTATTTTTGGGGTAGAGATTATATTAGGCTCACGCTTAAAAATCGGGCTACGGCTTATTTTTGAGGTAGGTCTTATTTTTGGGGAAACATAGTTGCTCTCCCAACTGTCATGCTTGCTTATCTCCATCTTTTACTTCTTCCCTCTTCCAGCGGTGATAACTTTAGACAAGGAGACGGCTCATCCCTTGCTCATCCTATCGAAGGACTGCAAAAGCGTGACTCTGGGAAACGAGGTGCAATACTATCCAAAGACTCATAAACGATTTGACACGAGCCACAGCGTGCTGGGTTGTGAGGAGTTAAAGGAGGGCCGGAACTATTGGGACATTTCCATGGGCAACGATGGGGAATGGACTGTGGGTGTGGCCCGAAAATCTGTGAAGAGGAAGAATGCAATCTCCATTGAGCCCAAAAGTGGCATTTGGGCCATCGGGAAGCGTGCCAATGAATATTTTGCTTTTGACTCTCCAAATTGTTCTCGGCTGCAACCCAATCGGGAGCTGAGAAGGATTCGGGTGTTTTTTAATTACGTCGGGAAGCATGTGTCTTTCTTTGACGCCGATGAAGCAAGCATACTCCATCATACCTACACAAGCACGGTCTCCAAAGAGGCCTTTGTTCCTTTTTTTCACCTCTCTCACAAGGCTGTTCTCACACTGACTCCCTAAACTGGCTGGAAGGAAGGACGTCGGTGGTTTTTAAAAGCCCCACACTCCAATTTTCATGACGCATCCATACAAAGGAGACAAGCAACACATCAACCACACCTTTAGTTTGCCCCCTTTTTTTATTTTTGGACTCTTGTCCGATTCTAATTTTTTTCAAAATGCCAGCTTCTTGCTTCTAACCAAGCATCTTTCCAAAGGATTTTTTTTTTTAAACAGGAGAAGCTTTTAAAGCAAACTCTAAATGTACACTTCACATAGAGCACGGGTTAACGTTTTAAGTTTGTGTATCTGAAACTCAAGGTGGTGGGATTGTTGTGGTTTTCATTGCTGAGATGTATTAAAAACTGGTTGAGTTTATGTCTGCTTCCTTTCCTTTTTTTTTTTCTTTTCAGCTTTAGAAAAATATTGTGCAAGTACAGTTAGTCCTCGATCTACGACCACAACTGACCTGAAAAATGTATGTTGCTAAGCGAGACATTTGTTAAATGAGTTTTGCTCCACTTTACAACTTTTCTTGCCACAGTTGTTAAGTGAATCATTCCAGTTGTTAAGTTAATAACATGGTTGTTAAGTGAATCTGGCTTCCCCCATTGACTTTGCTGGTCGCAAAAGATAATCATGTGACACCTCCCCCCCCCCCGGGGACACTGGAAATGTCATAAATATGAGTCACTTGCTAAGCGCCTGCATTTGGATAATGTTACCATCGGGATGCAGCAATGGTTGTTAAGTGTGAAAAAGGGTCATAACTCACTCTTTTCAGTGCCATTGTTAACTTCGAAGTCATTCAATGAACTGTTGTAAGTTGAGGACTATCTGTAGTCCTCTCCTTGCAACAGTTCCATTTCACGACCGTTCAAAGTTACAATAGCACTGTTGGCTTTGTTTTGAAACCTTCTTATCCTTCATGCAATGGCTGGAGGTTCTTTCTGAGTTTGATCATTCTTTCCACAGGATTCAATGTTAAGATCAGGATTTTTCTTTTGGATAAAGATAGACTTGCTCATGTCCCAAAGGTCCTTTTTCAAGGTACTTTGTCCAGTTGTCTCTCGAAAAAAGCACCTTTGGGACAATCATGACCTGGATGACTGAGAATCTCCACAGACTTATATAACTTGCTCATATTTAGATCCAGAATTTAATACGGTAAGACTAAATGATTACGTCAAAGGCCTTTCTTTCAGAAAGTCCCGCCTTCCCTTTACTGCAGTGTAGGAAGTTAAAATCCACCCCTCTCCTAGAAAAATGAAATATTTTAGGAAATATTAAAAGGGCAGAATATTTACCCTAAAAGGGAGGCAGAAACTCACCCTTTTTTTAATGGGCCATTAAGGCCTGAGCCAGTCCATTCTACATAACAAAGATCTACCTCCTTCAGGCAGAGCCATTTAATTGCCCTTCATTGCATTACCCAGCAAGATTTAACCAAACTTAACACACAGACAACCTAAAAAGCTAGCTATGACCTCTGACAGCAACCAATCAGGGTACTCTTCCTGTGCCCCAGGAAGTTCAAAGCCAGAGAGCTCGGCATCTCTTCCCTTTTTTTGCCCAGGATCTCAAGCCATGTGATCCTGTTCATCAATAAAACTCCTTTCCAAGCAATTGCCATGAATCCAGTGTCTTTTTCCCCACTTGAACCCAGAAGGATATTTCTTCCAACAGCTGTTAAGTATTCAGCGTTTCAGCGTTTTAAGAGACGCGGTGGCTCAGTGACTTAAGACTTCGTCGATCGAAAGGTCGGCAGTTCAGCGGTTCAGATCCCTAGTGCTGTGTAACAGGATGAGCTCCCGTTACTTGTCCCAGCTTCTGCCAACCTAGCAATTCGAAAGCACGTAAAAAATGCAAGTAGAAAAATAGAGACTTTGGTGGGAAGGGAACAGCATTCCGTGCGCCTTTGGCATTTAGTCATGCTGGCCCCATGACCATGGAGACGTCTTCGGACAGCACTGGCTCTTCGGCTTTGAAACAGAGATGAGCACCGCCCCCTAGAGTCAGGAACGACTAGCACATGCGAGGGGAACTTTTACCATTATTCAGCATTTGAAACTACAGTTTATGAAGCCAATAAGCATTGCTTGGATACCAACTCTCTAACTTCTGTCACTTTTAAGACAATTTCCCAAGAGGCTTTTTTGATGAGGACAGATGAATAGAGCAGCTGCCTCAAGGGAACGAGCAACTAAATTAGAGAGCCTGGACTTTAATTCTTTACTGTAAAAATCAACTCACACTCTCCATTTGCAAGACCCACTCCAGCATATTCAATTTGTTTAATGAAAGCCCAAGGGACTTGTTAACATGATTACTATTATTATTTCCATCATAATTCCTATTGGATGTCTTTGTGTATTGCCTGCATACAGAGTTCACTTCCTGTCATCTTTTTCTTTTACTTCTCATAATATCTCATGCAGGGGAAGTGCAGATAAAGTACTCAGTTCTTGGAGGATAAAACTTAACAGTATGCTATTTATTTCAGAATCTGGTGAAATAAAATAACTAATCAAAAGGGTTTAGAAATAACAGAGCTTCAATAAAAAAATGTATTTGCATTTCATCATTGTAACTCTGTCCCTTAACACTTAAGTTTCTCAAGAGAAAGTACATTACAGCTGCATTTGCTGGTCTGTGACTGTAATAAAGATTGATGTTACAATTGCCCACTGGAAGGTTGTCTCATAATAAAATTCCATAATAAAATTCATATACCCCTGCCCGTCACCCAGCAGGAAATACAGAAAAAGAACTCCATTTTGGGCTTCCCAATTTAAGTGATCCCTCAATGAACCACATTCCCATCATTGCCAATTAAAATGGTTTGCTGTCTGTAAATGAGGGAAGTTGTCCCACATGTGAGTGCATTTGGGAAACTCTGATCCAGATTGTGAAAGAAACAAACTACGATTGGGGTATTTAAGGAATCGACCTGTGGTTTTGTTGGTATCTGACTGACTGACTCTCTCTCTCTCTCTCACTCATCTAGGTATAGCAGTGAAAGTATTGAACTTGGAGTGGGGAGACCCAAGTTTGAATCCCCTTCCCACCACAGAAGTGGGGAATAACAGAATAACAGAGTTGGAAGGGATCTTGGAGATCTTCTAGTCTAGTCCAACCCCCAGCTGAAGCAGGAAACCATTTCAGACAAATGGCTGCCCAATCTCTTCTTTAAAACTTCCAGAGTTGGAGAACCCAAAACTTCTGGAGACAAGTTGTTCCACTGATTAATTGTTCTGTCAGGAAATTTCGCCTTAGTTCTTGGTTGGTTGTCTCCTTGATTAGTTTCCATCCATTGCTTCTTATCTTGCATGCATCTGAACTTTGGAGAATAGTGTGACCCCTTTCTTTGTGACAGTCTGAGTCACTGCACCACTGAATTAACATGGTGTTGTAGGAGTTGGGAGAAACTGGATGGGGACTTTGGGCCAGTTCTTTTCTGTCAGTCCTGGATTGAATAATTGGGGGGGAAACCCCCAATGTGTCCATTATTAATGAGCTGGATTATGGTGCATATTTTCAATGAACAGGTCTTCATTCAATACTGGATTGATTCAGGCCAATTCAACTGTTATAGATACAAACGACTGAAGGATTTTAAATATTTACACGTTCCACCCTTCAAAGTAAAGTTTCCTCACACTGCCTTGCAAATCTCAGTTGAGAGGTTTACAATTATGCGCAGCATCTCTGCCCCCTTTTTCTGTTCAGGAACTCAAACCATGTGATCCTGTCCACCATTAAACCATCTTTCCAAGCAGTCTCCATGTTTCCAGTGTCTTTTTCCCCACTTGGAGCTGAACCCAGAAGGATATTTCTTCCTACACTGCCTTGCAAATCTCAGTTGAAAGGTTTACAATTAAAACATTAAATACCATTAATAATTGTTGCTAAGCAGTAAATCACAAATAAAATGTGAAAGTTTCAAGATTTACGTTAACACATATTTTAACATTAAAAACATCCGACCTAAATTATCCCACACATTTTTATGTTCTGTTCTCAGGATAACGTATCCTCAATCGACTAAAGGGAATTGGGTGCCTCGTGGAAGTGTCACGATTACCATTTTTTTTTATTGCTCGTTTTCAATTTTTGTCCATTGCTCCTCAGAACAAAGTTGCAGTAAAGTTTTCCTAGCAAGCAGTTACTTCCCTTGCATTAATCCGGATATACTAATTCTTATGTTTCACATCAGAATCGCTACTTAGGAGATAATAAAATAAAATAAATAAATAAAATAAATAAAATAAAATAAAAGCACCTCCAATTATCTCATGAATCATCCCACACTATTTGCAATTTTTTTTTTAAAAAAAATCTACTGTATGCAAAGGCCGCATGCAAAAACTTCCATCTTCCTTATGTCCTCCAACCAGCCAAACTTCTGCAAAACCGAAAGAAACGGAACGTCTGTCAAAAGAAAGGCGAGGATTCCCTCAGCGCGAAATTGCTACCAATTTCAGCCAATCATAATTGCCCTTTTGCTCAATTCTCTTGTGAAAGCCCCAATCCCGAAGCGGCTGTTCGGCGTGGGCGAGGCCAGACGCAGCAGAGCATTTCGGGAATGGTAGTTTAATATTTGCCTATAAAGGCAGGAGTAGGAAAGGGGATTTTTTTTTTAAGGTAGAGGGAAAGAGCGCCGCCTTGTAGGTTTGTGATGTTTGTCTGTACGCGCGTCTCTCCTTTGGTGATGACGAAAACCTGATTTATAAAGCTGAGTGGTTTCATAAAAGGCCATTAAAAAAAAATCTGAGAAGTGTTAAATTGGGCCCTTTCTGTTTTGAGTCCTGTTTCCTTTAGTATCTCTAGCTTTAATTAATGCTTTAAATCAATGTCCTCCCAAGATGCTTGCAGAAATTGTTCCTGTTGTTACTGCTGAACAGATGTTGTTAATGTGTGTTCCAAGGGAAATGTACCTCTTGGAGAAAGTCCGGACTTTGTTTCTGCTATTTCTAGGGAGACCTAAAATTTGAGACAGTTTATTTAGTTATTTGTATCCTGCCTTTTTTATTTCTTGCAAATAACTCAAGGCAATAAATATACCCAACACACCTTCCTCCTCCTATTTTCCGCACAACAACAACCCTGTGAGGTGGGCTGGGCTGAAAGGGAAGGATTGGCCCAAAGTTGCCCAGCTGGTTTTCGTGGCTAAGGCAGGACTGGAACTCAAATCTTCTGCTTTCTAGCCTGGTGATTTAACTACTAGACCAAATTGAATTGAATTTGAATTTGAATTTGTTTTGGTTTTTTTTGCTTTTATTGTATTTTAATTTAATTTAATTTCTATTTTTTATCCGGCCTTTATTATTTTTTCAAAAATCCTCAATCCTAGATGCAATCCTATTAATGTTGAGCTAGAAAGAATACATTCTTAACTTATGTTGGTGGTGGCTGCTTGAATGGCAAAAGTCTAAATGCTACTTAGAAATACCAACTGAAAGATGCTAAATAGAACTGAGGTGATTTAGTAGATTTTAATCTCTGTAATTTGTGTTACTCATGGATCAAATGAAGAGAAAATAAAGCGTTAACTGCTTTATCAAGTAATACGTATGATAGATTTGGGTGTTTTGTGAATGGTTGCTATTTACAGATAATGCAAACTGTGTGTGTGGGGGGGTTGATTAAATTTAATTAGCTCCTTTTCTAATTAAACATTTTGATTGAAAGGCAATACACACAATAATGCTTCATGGATTTGATGAAATGGAATGGGTTTCCAAAAGTAACACTATCACATAATTTGCTATAATATTCGTCTTCAAGACACTACAAAACTGTATTTTTGCTGTAACAAACAACAGATAATTTCTGAATGCTATTGTTTTCTGAAATTATGTAATAGTTACTCAAACTAGTAATAAACTAAACTGGGTTTGAGCCAAGGGGGTTGATAAAAATGGAACCCTTCAATGCATGTGAGTGCATCTTACATACATACATACATACATACATACATACATACATACATACATACCCTGTTTCCCCGAAAATAAGACATCCCCTGATAATAAGCCCAATTGGGCTTTTGAGTGCATGCGCTAAATTAAGCCTCCCCCTGAAAATAAGCCCTCCCCAAAAATATTTAAACACAGAGCTGGAAATCAGGTAAGATGGCAAGAGGAGCCCCATCTTGCTCGACGTGCCCCGAAATAATATGACCTCCCTGAAAATAAGGCCAAGTGCTTATTTCGGGGTTCAAAAAAATATAAGACAGGGTCTTATTTTCGGGAAAACATGGTGTATACACTTGTGGAACCTTCAAGTTTTGGAGGAGCAGTAAACAAGGGTCAACTTTCAAAATGGGAATTTTCCAAATTGATTTATTGAAAAGTCATGGAGCAAATGCTAGTTGCTTAATGACAGAGAGCTATGAAAAAAGAAAGGGAAAGAATCAGCATCTTGGAAAAGTGTGACTGTCTGGAATCAAGGTATTGTTGATTTATCACCCTCCCCCAATTTATATAGTTGTGTAGAGATTGTAGGAGGAGAGTTACAATAGTCTCTGGTTGTAAAACATCAGAAGGATTCTAAGAACACGTTTTCTGCTGATTGTGCCTTTTTAGCACAGAGCAAAATAACAGAGTGGGAAGGGACCTTGGAGGTCTTCTAGTCCAACCCCTTGATGTACCATTTCAGACAAGGGGTTGTGTCAGCCTGCATCTTCACTTTCTTTCAAGCTTGCTGCCAGTTGCCATGGAAATGGTGGTGGGAGTGTTGCAGAAGATGGAAATGAAATTTCTGAGAAGTGGAGAGGAGACCTGGTCTCAGGGAGGCCAGCTTAGGTTGTTTAATATTTTTCAAGGCCAACTGCCCAGGCTTCGGAATGTATGAAGGAGGAACAGTGCACCTGGACCAGAGACTTTCCCAAAACATATTTCTGGCCGATGATTGAACTCTGGTTGCCTGGCTACCCGGTGGTGGGCTCTGGGGGTTTGCCTCAGCTTGTTTCTTTGCGTGCATTTTCTTCAGATCTTGCCTGACCATTGCTGTATTCAGTTCATTCCTAGTAAAAGTATATTTTCTCTAAATTTATGGAGTCAAGGTTTTTTTTCCCTAGGGATTGAGTGGAGGCAGCCCTTGACAGGTTGTCCAATCTCTTCTTAAAAACCTCCAGTGATGGAGCACCCACAACGTCTGAAGGCAAAGCTGTTCCACTGGTTGATTGTCCTCACTGTTAGGAAGTTTCTCCTTAATTCCAAGTTGCTTCTCTCCTTGATTAGTTTCCAGTCATTGCTTCTTGTTGTGCCTTCAGATGCTTGTTAAGTTATTCTAGCAGTGGGAGAGGCCTAATTATTGGCTCTTTCTTTTGAAGGCACTGGTTGGCATACCACCCAAACACTGAAAATGTTATTCATATATTTTGAATGGGAGATCACATATTTCAGGAAGGAGGGATGATTGTGGGGATTGCAATATGCCGATCCTAGTTTCTTTCTGTTCCATACCAGAATCTGTTCTTTTTCTGCAGCTCCAGAGCACAGGAGATTGCTATTAACTCCTTCAGCTGTTGCCTTTTGCCGCCCCAGTGAAGAAACTGAAATAGCTTTCCCAATTCTGGTAGAAGAAGAGACATGGATCTGCAGCAGATTGTACAGAAGCTACTACGAGAACTAACCTGCTCCATTTGTTTCAGGAGTTTCTTAAATCCGACAACGCTTTCCTGTGGGCACAATTTCTGCCATTCCTGCCTTGTGAGTTACTGGGGCCAATTTCCCATCGGGACCACATGCCCTCATTGTCAGGAGCAAGTTCCTCAACTGACCTTTATACCAAACGTCCAGCTGACGAATATTATAAAACTGGTCGAAGAGTTGTGCATTGATATAAAGCAAATCGCAACAGAGGGCCGTGTTTGTAAGAAGCACCCTCCAACTCTCAAGGCTTTCTGCAGGAATGAGCTTGTCCTCTTCTGTTCGATGTGTGATTTATCTCAGGAGCATCTGACTCACGATGTTATCCCTGTGGCTGAAGCTGCCCAAGAGTACAAGGTGGGAATCTTTGATGGAAGCTGCCCTTGTCAGTTGTTGGAGGTCGTCTAGACCAGGGGGTCCCCAACAGTGGTGAAATGCAGATTTTTTTTTTTGCTACGGGTTCTGTGGGCGTAGCTTGGTGGGCATGGCACTTTTGAGACAACCATGACCTGGATGACTGAGAATCTCCATAAACACTCAGAGGCAGAACATAAAGAGAAGGTGAAGTGGGATGGAGGAAAAAGAGTCAGAGGACTGAGACTATTGCAAACTGGGACTATTTGATGATAAGGTGAAGGTAAAGGTTCCCCTTGCACATATGTGCTAGTCGTTCCTGACTCTAGGGGGCGGTGCTCATCTCTGTTTCAAAGCCAAAGAGTCAGTGCTGTCCAAAGACGTCTTCGTGGTCATGTGGCCAGCATGACTAAACACCAAAGGCACATGGAACCTTCCCACCAAAAGCGGTCCCTATTTTTCTACTTGCATTTTTTACGTGCTTTGGAACTGCTAGTTTGGCAGAAGCTGGGACAAGTAACGGGAGCTCACCCCATTAGGCAGCACTAGGGATTCGAACCGCTGAACTGCCGACCTTTCGATTGACAAGCTCAGCGTTTTAGCCACTGAGCCACCGCGTCCCCTAATGATAGCCTCCTACTATTTGCTGATTATCTTGTGATGATAGCCTCCTAGTATTCTATGATTATCTCTATCTTTTTTTCCCCCTTCTAGGGCCAGTTGTTAAATGTCATGGGGACTTTAAAGAATGAGAAAAAAAGGTTTTCAAAACATCGCACGGACGAAGGAACTGAAGTTGTCTTCCTAATTGTATGTGTTACCAAGAAATAGCTTTTCTTTTTAATGCTGTTTGAAATACTTGCCTAAAATAGTTGAGTCGTCTTCACGGATATTCTAAGAATCAGCATTTTGGAAATCTTGCAAAGCTTCGCCTGAGTTTTATTTCTGGAGACCAAATAGGCAGCTCGATATTCTTTTCAACCATAGGGAAGTAATTTACCATAGTGGTTTGCCAAGATGGGATTTTTTAAATGTTTATTTTCTGATCTACAACCATTGGATTCTTCCATCCAAGTTTTCCTGAAGGTGATTTTTCAAGAGGCAGTTGGACTTACTTTGTTTTTCCTTGAAGACGTTTCGCTTCTCATCCAAGAAGATTCTTCAGTTCAGTTCAGTTCAGTTTAGTAGAACTGAAGAAACTTCTTAGATGAGAAGCGAAACGTCTTCAAGGAAAAACAAAGTCCAATTGCCTCTGGAAAAAGCAGGCATAATTGAGAATCTCCATAAACATTCCATCCAAGTTTTAACTGGGTCCAAACCTGCTTAGTTTTTTTTAAGATTAGTCAAGGCTGACTTGGTGCTGCTGTCTGCTGGGAAATTTTCTGTAAAATGTAATGTATTTAAAAAGCCACTAAGGCTAAACAAGGAGTAGGTAACCTTTGGAAGGCTGGTATCAGATTAAGGACGTTGAGTATGACATAAATACCCCATAAAAAGCTTGCCATAAGCAATGTTGCCAGCCACTACTTCCTGAGTGCAAATATTCCATGATGCTTGTCAGCATTACAAGAATGCATGAATTAGACAAGAAGCACAGTCTAACTCTAGTTTATTATAAGCTTACATTAATAAGGCTGAAAATACAGTTCTGCCCCATTACCTTTACAGCCTAAGAAAGGAGAGAAGATTCCTTCAAGAGATATTTGCCATACCTACCTTCCTTCTGTGGGCTAAGTTGCATCTTGTCCAACTGTTCCTTTGGGTGTACCATCAATCAATCAATCAGAATAGAGCTGGAAGGGACCTTGGAGGCCTTCTAGTCCAGCCCCTGCTCAAGCAGGAGAGCCTATACCAGTGATGGCTAACCTTTTTGCCATTGTGTGCCAAAAGTGGAGGGAACGCGGGGGGGTGTCGTGCGCACGTGTGCCCACACCCATAATTCTATGCATCCCACTCCCTCACACATGACCCCCCTGCACTGTCCCCGCTTTTGGCATGCGATGGCATGGTGGGCCCATTTTTTCGCCCTCCCCAGGCTCCAGAACCTTTCTAGGAGCCTGGAGAGGGCGAAAACGGCCTTCCCCATCTCCCCCGGATGCCCTCCGGAGGCCGGAAACATCCAGTTTGCTGACTTTTAGTGAGACCGGAAGGCCGTTTCCCTACTTCCAGTGGGCCCAAAAGGCCTGAAAATAAGCTGAGCTCACGTGCCCACCGATATGGCTCCACGTGCTACCTGTGGCACGCGTGCCATAGGTTTGCCATCACGGGCCTATACTATTTCAGATAAGCGACCATCTGGTCTCTTCTTAAAAACATCCAGTGATGGAGCACCCACAACTTCTGATGGCAAATTGTTCCATTGGTTAATTGTCCCCACTGTTAGGAAGTTTCTCCTCAATTCAGGTTATTATTGACTTTGCTTGTCAGCAGGTCACAAAAAGTGATCACATAACCCCAGGACATTGCAACCATCATAAATATGAGCCAGTTGCCAAGCATCCAAATTTTGATCATGTGACCATGGGGATGCTGCAACCGTTGTAAGTTTGAAAACCGGTCATAAGTCACATTTTTCACTGCGGTTGTAATTTCGAATGGTCACTAAATGATAGCATCATTGATAGATAGCATCAGCACCAGATGGATTCACAACTGGCTGACAAACCGTACTCAGTCTGCATGGACTGAGTCCGGGTTTAAGTCTGCATGGAGGGAAGTAAGCAGTGGGGTGCCACAAGGTTCCATCTTAGGCCCAATACTCTTCATAAATGACTTAGATAAGGGAATAGAAGGGGAATTTACCAAATTTGCAGATGATACTAAACTGGCAGGAATAACTAACACCCTAGAACCGTGATGGCGAACCTATGGCACGCGTGTCACAGGTGGCATGCGGAGCCATATTGGTGGGCACGTGAGCTCAGATCCGGAATGTATGCGCGCGCTGGCCAGCTGATTTTTGGGCCTTTTGGGTCCACTGGAAGTCAGGAAAAAGGCTGTTTCCGGCCTCCGGAGGAGTGGGGAAGGCCATTTTTGCCCTCCCCAGCCTCCTAGAAAGGCTCTGGAGCCTGGGGAGAGTGAAATACGGGCCAACCTAGAAAGTGGGGTGAGCGTGGGGGGGTCGCACACACATGTGCGCAGGATGGGGCGCATAGAATTATGGGTGTGGGCACATGCGCGTGCGACCCCCCCCACAATCCCCCCACTTTTGGCACGCGATGGCAAAAAGGTTAGCCATCACTACCCTAGAAGATAGGCTCAAGATCCAGATGGGTCTTGACAGACTTGAACACTGGGCCCGATCTAACAAAATGAAATTCAATGTAGAGAAAGAACAAGGAGAGATTTAACCAAGAAATAAGGAGACATTTTCTGACAGTGAGAACAATCAACCCATGGAACAGCTTGCCTTTGGAAGTTGTGGGAGCTTCATCACTTGAGACTTTCAAGAAGAGATTGGACTGCCATTTGTCAGAAATGGTATAGGGTCTCCTGCTTAGGCGGGGGGTTGGACTAGCTGACCTACAAGGTCCCTTCCAACTCTGTTAATCTGAATCTGAAATGAACTATTGTAGGTCAAGGAGTACCTGTACTCTTTTCCAATTAGAAACCTGTTGGCCCTCGGATCTGCTTTCTCACAGTCTCACTTCAAAGGAGAGGTGTATATTTTGTGAATTTGTGCCTCTCGTTTAATTGATGTTATTCTCATAGTGACAAAATATGCCATCAAGACAACACCACACAAATGTCACAAAGTACATTACTTTGCACTGTTTGCATGATTGCCGTTGTGTCATCTAACTGGTGTCTGTGTCTGATGCTAAATGCCATTTCCAAGATTATTTGGTTCCTGACCAAGCATCTTTTCCCCTTTCCTTCTGCTGCTTGCAGCAACGAATAGAACGAGAGAGGCAGTTTGTCATAGCTGAATTTAATGCAATACGCCAATTTTTGGAAGAACAAGAGAACTATCTGCTGCGTAAAGTTGTGGAAAGCTTAGAGAAGGGGATGCTGTGGAAAAAGGCTAAGCATGCAGCCATTTTTTTCCGGGAAGTCTCAGCTTTTGATGAACTTATCCAGACAGCCAAAGAGAAGTGCCAACAATCAGCAACTGACCTTCTGCAGGTAAGAGATTCCAAAATTGGGACAAAGACATCTCCGAGAACAGCTTCCCCTAGATCAGACTTGTCAAACTGGCAGCCTGCAGGCCAGTTATGGCCCACATAGGCTACGCCCACCCCCGCCTCCGCAAAGGCAAAAAACATCGCGATACATCACGATACGGCCTGCAATGTGAGCGGGTTTGATACCCCTGTGCTAGATAGATCTGCCTGACTGCTGTAATTCTCCTTGGAGGCCTTCCTGATTCTTCCGATATTCATTTGGAATTTTTGTTTTGTTTTCATCACAAAACAATCTGGGTTTGCTGTCTCTTGAATTGTTTTGCTCTGTGAAATGTAGTTACTGCAGTGATCCTGCTGTTACTGTTTCTTTCTATATTGTCTTTTGATGGCTTTCCTTGATATTAAAACCAAGGCTTATAGCAGACTTTAAATCCATAATTCCCAAACTATGGTCCAAGAAATATAGATGGACTGTGGGAGTATGGTAGGTGGTCCTTGGGGCACATCCCTTAAACCCTAACCAACTTTAGTGCAATCCAGCACACATAGAGGACATTCCAAAAAGCTACAAGAGCCGTGGTGGCGCAGTGGTTAGAGTGCAGTACTGCAGGCTGCTTCTGCTGCCTGTCGGCTGCCTGCAATTTGGCAGTTCAAATCTCACCAGGCTCAAGGTTGACTCAGCCTTCCATCCTTCCGAGGTGGATAAAATGAGGACTCAGATTGTTGGGGGCCATGTGCTGACTCTGTAAACCGCTCAGAGAGGGCTGTAAAGCACTGTAAAGCGGTATATAAATCTAAGTGCTATTGCTACTGAGGCTTTTTTCCTACTTGGATCTAATTGTGGCACGTAGCTTCTATTTTTCTGCTTTGTCCTCATGAGATTACCTTCATCTCATTCCCCAACCATTGGAGAGACAGCTGCAGGGCATCCTTAGCTATGCTGGTGTCAAAATAACACGTTCCGCATTATTTCAACACCATCCAAGAACAACCTCAAGGTGTGTAGAATCTGCCAGGTTTTTTCATTGATGATCTTGGAAGGGAGAAGCAAATGACCCAGAATAGAGAGAGGATAGCCATCAGCAAAGAAGGCAGTCTACTTCATGGGTACAGATTTCTACTGAAGGATGAATGGAGGACCCTTCAACTTTTTCCATGGGAAAAGGTCCATGGAAGTGGCTGAAACAATATTTATTGGAAAACTAGTGTAGAAGACTTCAGCATCTAAGATGGAACTATCTTGGCTTGGAGAGGATGTTCATCGAGTGTCCCAATGTGTCATCTCCCCAATATGTAGATTAGGATACAGTCTAGCTTTGATTTTTCTCAACTGGACAGGAGCAGAGTAGAGTGAAATGCGGAAAGCAGGTCTAGAGTCGAGCATTAGTTCTTACTGCAACTGAGACGTGAATGGAGAAGTTGACATCATCACGTCCCTCCAAGCAGAATCTATAAATGGGAGGACCTATAAATTGCTGATAAGTGCCTGTTTTGCATACTGAACTGTCTTCTTTGAGTTGGCTGTTTCAAGATGCGTGGATTCTCAAAATCCCCCAAGCAGCATATTGCTAATGCAGAGAATTCTGGAATGCTAAATTCCCCATATCTGGAGAAGAAGACAAAGGCTGGAGTTAGTTGATATAAAACGATACAGTGGTAACATTTCCAAGTATTATTCCAGTCTGGGATTTGAGAGGCACTTTTAGTATGAACAACCACCTAATTCCTTTCCACTTTAACTCTTTTCTCTCTTCTAGGATGTGGGAAGCACTCTTAACAGGTAAGCTGACTTCTTCCTAAATTGGAATAGTGGACGCAAGGAGAATGGCTAGGCACAGAGGACAGTCAATTTTGGTTTTATGTGTGTTACTAGTGCAAATTAGTGGAATAATAGAAACCCATTTTTTTTTTGTTGATGCTCCAATTTGAGAGAGCATTAAAAACAATTGCGAAATCATGGATTCTGTCTTTTTTGTTTTGGCATGTCAAAAATGAAAACAAGTGTATTTGATTATTACTATAAAATTTTTGCATAATTTGTTTAGAGTAGACAATCTAATGCAAATTATATTGCATGTAATCAAGCCCAGTTACTTGAGTAGAGTTTAAGTTAAACATCATGGCTCACAACTATGATCTAAATGATGATCCAGTGATCTTAACAGAAGATCATTGAGGATAATCTTCAGTGATGATCTTAAGAGAAGTCAACAAGAATTATTTATCATGATAGATAGCTAAGAGACATGTCTTGGGGTCCACTTTGCAGGTGGTTCTAGTTAATTATCAATTCTTGGGCGGGCTTTTGACTTCCTGAGTAGTTTTCCTACTAGTTTTCTTCCTACTTTTTTGTTTCTGCCTAGGACTACTAGACTTTATCTTGGTCCCTCTTACCTGCTTCATCCTAGGTCACCATTCTTTGGCAGAATGGTGGGTTGCAAATTCCATTAATAAAATAGACCTATTACTTAGATTATCAAGTCTCCAGCAATTTCTCAAAGGAAAAAAAGTAGCCAGCTGGAACCACCACCCAAATGTGGGAACAGGGATCAGAGTTTGGGGCAGGAGTGGGCAGACCTTTTGAATCTGGGATCCAGAGGTGGTATTCAGCCGGTTCGTACTGGTTCGGGGCGAACTGGTAGCGGAGATCATGGATGGGACCATCTCCCCGCCTCAGCTTTATGCCGTCCTATTTAGGGACGCTTTCGAGGCTAGGTGCATGTGTGGAAGGCGTGTGCACAAAGCAAACTGGTGGTAAGTACATTGAAAACCCACCGCTGCTGGGATCACATTTTGTCTTACCTGGTTGATATGACTTCACTGGCATGAATGAAGTCTGTACCTTGGCAGAGGGATAGTTGAAAAGTTAATATGGATGCCTGGAGCCTTGTAGAATATTTACACCTTAAACACCCTTTGTTTGGCTCATATTTTGTTAAAGTTAAAAGGCCCTAACATTCTCAACAACCCACTGATAATTCCCTCATGCTTCAGGAAAGGCTCTGGGAACCATAATTTGGACGTTGGCTCTTTTAAGAGATCTTGATCGCCTATAACCGTGATGGCGAATGTATGGCACGTGTGCCACAGGTGGTACGCGTAGCTATGTTGGTGGGCACACAAGGTCAGCTCTGGTGCGGCCCACCAGAAGTAGGGAAACAGGGTGTTTCCTACCTCTGGAGGTCCTCGGGGAGTGGTGGGGGAAGGCCCGTTTTTCTCTCCCCCCAGCCTCCAGAGCCTTTCTAGGAGTCTGGGGAGGGTGAAAACAGCCTTTCCCACCCCTCCCGGTGGGCCGGAAGTTGCCAAAAGGGCCATTTTTGGCCTCTGGAGGGCTTCCGGGAGGGTGGGAAAGGCCGTTTCCACCCTCCCCAGACTCCTAGAAAGGCTCTGGAGGCTGGGGAGAGCAAAAAACAGGCCTACCATGCCATCGCATGCTGGGGGGGGGGGTGGGGGGGTTTGCGCACGCATATGTGGGGGCAGGGTGCATAAAATTATGGATGTGGGCGCATGTACGAACCCCCCCCTGCTTCTGCCACACGATGGCAAAAAGGTTAGCCATCACTGGCCTATAATTTTAGTTGCAACCTATTTACTTCCCTCCTTTCATCTATAGAGCAGAGAACAATGCTCATTTTTCATGTGAATCTACTGGGGTTTTGGATCTGAGAATCTTCAACACTAAAAACAGATCTTGGGGCACATTTTTCTATTCCTCGAAAGATGGCCGCATCGGTTTGTTTCTTCTTAGGTGCAAGCAAACACTTACGAATCCAGTAATGCTTCCTCCATGGGTGAAATTCAGAGTCTGGGATTTATTTGACTTCAATAACTTTCTAGGGACTCTCATGAAACAATTCAAAGGTAAGAAAAGGACTGAAACAAAACATAAAAATTGATGATGGAGAGATGCTGAGTTAGAAGTTGGTGCAGGTAAATGCTGGGGCCATTGAAAAACTTGAAAGGTCTGATCAATAGGGAATTTAAGGGCCACTTGAGAAGAAAGTTTTAATTTTTGAGGAATTTGAAGCAGTCACAATGGCTTAATCATTTTGTTTCAGAACTGTGCTATCAAAGTTATTGAGATTGGCTGGAGAGGTAGCAAGGATTTCTTTCAGACTGAGATCCACAGAATGCCTTTAAGAGACCCACTGACATTTAAAAAACCCTAATTAAAAATAGTGTTTGCTTTGTATGGAAAAAACAAACAAACCTGGATTCAATTCTTGGCATCTCCAGGAATTATTGGGAAGGACTTCTTTTCCTTAAATTTTCAAGAGGAGGGCATTTTAGGGAGTTGCTTAATATTTGATTAAGGGACATGGTGGCTCAGTGGCTAAGATGCTGAGCTTGTCAGTCGAAAGGTCGGCAATTCAGCGGTTCGAATCCCTAGTGCCGTGTAATGGGGTGAGCTTCCGTGACTTGTCCCAGCTTCTGCCAACCTAGCAGTTCGAAAGCATGTAAAAAATGCAAGTAGAAAAATAGAGGCCACCTTTGGTGGGAAGGTAACAGCGTTCCGTGCGCCTTTGGCGTTTAGTCATGCTGGCCACATGACCACGGAGACGTCTTCGGACATCACTGGCTCTTCGGCTTTGAAACAGAGATGAGCACTTCCCCCTAGAGTCAGGAACGACTAGCACATATGTGCCAGGGGAACCTTTACCTTTAATATTTGAATTACACAATGTTTTGCATTTGAAACTAAGTCTGTAGATAATTTCAAATTCTGCTGAAGAATTTCAAGGCAGTATGTATGTAACAGGACATCAGAACTTTGTTTGCAAATCCATAACCAGGAATATGAAATATGAAAACATTTCATATATAGAGAAGGCAAAGATTGGATTCAAGTATCATGTTACACCGTGTTGTTTAACTGTGGTTGTTGATTGAGTTCACACAACACACTGAGCCAGAACCAGCATTGTGATCTAAAAATCTAATAATGCTGTGCCTCTATGTGTGCCAAAGGTCAGCAACTTGTAGGATACACAACTCTTCTACTTTTTCTAAGCCATTTGGAAGGCTTGGAAACATTTAATATTCAGAATCTGCTCAACTATTGTTTAGTTAGGTGATTTTGAATTTACCGTATTTTTCGGAGCATAAGACGCACCTACCTTTTTTGGTGAGGAAAAGAAGAAAAAGAAATCTCCCTCTTCCTCTGAACAATTTTGTCTCGTTGCAGCAGTCTGCTTTACTTTCATTTTCGTTTTCAGTATAGCTTGATTAGTACAAGTAAAAAAAAATCTGCTCCAGCAATTTACCTCTTTGCAGCAAGCAGCAGAGCCCTGCACAAAACACCTGAGAGCAAATCAGTTGAGAGTCGGGAGGCCAATCCAATCAACTTGTGCTAACTAGGCTGTGCTGAAGCTGAAAGGAGCTGCTTTTTCTTGCTGTTTGCTTGCAAGGAGGTAACTGCTGAGAGGCCAAAGCGTGGGGGCCAGTGGGTGGGTGGGGCTACATTCGGTGTATAAGATGCACCTAAATTTTCACCCTTTTTTAGGGGGGAAAAAGGTGCGTCTTATACTCCAAAAAATACGGTAAGTGTCCATGATACCCTGACAACAAATTATATTTTGTTCGTAGAAGTGTTGTGTTCTGTTACTTAATCTGTTTCTCTATTTTCTTAGATACCCTGGTATCTGGATATCAGATTCAGAAAGGTATATCTCTGGGTCTGAGGGGTGGCTAAATCTTCACAAACTTCTTTGCTTATATTTTACATGGAGGTTCACCATCTATCCATCCTGGGTCCCTTGCCCAAAACAAGAATGAGCCTTTTCTATTAGAAAAAAAAAAGATAAATCATTTCAATGTCTTTAAATTGGAAGAAAACATTTATAGCAATGCTATGTAGTCCTGTGATTTCTGCCTATGTTTGTCATTTAATGACCCGGTACTCCCTTGCGGGGTGGAGTAAGGGCAACTAAATGGAGCTGAGTGTTTACTAACCGGATGCCCTTCCTGTCACCAATGCAGAGCTTTTGCAGCAGATATATTCTTATTGTACCTAGAAAGAAATATCAGCCTCTACCTAGGATTGAACTCACAGCCTCCTGATTGTGAGGCAAGAGCTCCACCACTAGGTCACCGCACCATTCTCTGTGATTTCTGCCTATATTAATATTTAATACAGGAGGATTACTGTTTAAATGTCCCCCTTTTGATCATCAAACCATAATCCATATTTTTCAAGCATGTCAGATTGCAGCATCATTGGATGGTAAACTGGAGGATGTTGCTGAAAGCTAAAATTTCCCTGGAGAATGACAAATCTAATAACCTTGTGGTTGCAACTCCTCCTCTGCCCCCCCACCCCCACTTTAGCAATGTCCTTTCCAACCTAGATCCTCTTACTTACAATTTCCAGGAGATACAAAACTTTCTTTTTTTCATTTCTGCATCTTCACTGTTAAGAATAAATCTCACGGTAGCATCTCAGCACAAAATGTTTCAGCAGGAGGAAGCAAATGCAGTCTATAAAGAAATAATGTTGATGTTTCAATGCATTAAGGAAGATATAACAAGAAATCATAAAGAGATGATGGAATTGTTTCAAGATACAGTGAGATTAGGAAAACCCCAGCAAAGGACAATAATAAATCAACAAAAAAATTAGAAAATAGAGGAGAAAACAGAAAACATTGAGGAAAAAATAGAGGAGATAATTCAAAAAATGATAAATGATAAAAGAAGAGATAGCAATATTGTCAAACACGGAACAAATAGAATATTTTTTAAGAATTCAAAATAGAAAAAGGAATGAGAAAAATTGTTTAAAAATGATGGGAGAAAAGAGGACGGGTACTCTAGAGATCCAACAGCAAGAGACAGATGCTGTGACAGCGGAAATATTTATATTAAATAAAAATGACAAAAGGAGTTACAAGATACCAGAGGAGAAGCAGGACAGATTCACCAAAAATCTAATAAGAGTTGAAATTCTAAAAAGGGCAAGAGAGGATGGATAGACATAGAATACTTGTTAACATGGCAGTTATTCTAATAGGTGCTAGAAAAAAGAAGTAGCAAGTAGAAATTGGGAAAATAATATTATGTATACTAAATAAAATAGAACATATGATTACTATGTATACACAAATGTTAGAAGTTTAAAAAGTATGATTATATTTAAATGGTAATATCACCATCAGAATTGTATGCAAAATATATTGACCCAGATAATACACCGTAAACTAAACACTTATGGGTGTTAAAGAAAAAAATATACATAAAGTTATTTTGTTTAAAAAAAGAATAAATCTCACAGCATAGCAAAGATAGTATTCTTTATTAATGTTTGAGCTTTTGATGAACAGCTTTCATCTTAGGGACGACTTACTGTAATTGTGTTTCTTCGTAGCAAATGTGACTCTGGATCCTGACACAGCTCATCCCCAGATCATTCTCTCAGAAGATCTTAAAAGCTTCTGGTTGGGAAGAAAAAGCCAAAAACTCATCATGGACGACAAGAGATTTGACCTCATGATGTGTGTGTTGGGACGCGAGATGTTCGTCGCTGGCAGGCATTACTGGGATGTTGCTGTGGAAAATGAGGGCTACTGGGGTGTTGGAGTTGCCAGACGTTCAGTGAAGAGAAAGGGTGTTGAGGGCTTTAGTACAATGGAAGGGATTTGGGCAATGGCAAAGGGTAGTGGCACCTTGTGGGTGCACATGAACCCCCCAGCTTTTGTGTCTTGGCCAATGGGTTGGAAGATCAAGAAGATTCGAGTCTCTCTGAACTACCCTGGAGGCCGGGTGACTTTTTGTGATGGCGAGAGAGGAAACCTGCTCCATTGCTTCTCAGGAATTTCATTTGCTGGAGAACCCATTTGCCCTTTCTTTTGGATTCAGAATAAAGCCCGTCTCTCGCTTTGTCCCTAAGGCAGAAAATCCATCACCAGATCCTTCTGTCTCTAGATCTCGGGGGCCTCTTTCTATCAGTTTTCCCTTTATCTCTGTTCTTCCTCTCCATCTCATCCTCAGCACCAAACACTTGGGATGAATTTCAGCTGCAAACTGGTGCGATGTAGAATGAATCTTACCGTACAAAGTTGGTACGTACTTTTTAATGGAGCCATACCTGATGGGAAAATCCACCAGACTTTGGAAGGATCAAAATTCCCAGGTAGTGCTGGAGGGTGCTATGTTGAGGAAGACTGTCTTGGCTATTTTATCATTTTAATCTTTAACGGAGGCTTCCAATTAAAAGTTTTAGTGTGGGGGTGGGGTGGGGGCGGAAGCAGCTCTTAATATGGAGAAATAGAGCTGAACACAATCGTTTCAGGGGATGCTATTTTGAACACGCGCACACTTTTTGTTAATCACGGCGGGTTGAATTGTAGTTAAGCGTAAACAGATCGGGATACTCACGTTTAAAAACACCATTCTTTTGCATAATAAAGGTGAAAAACAGTTGGGTTTTTTTTTAGAATTTAATATGTGGTTTTTAATAAAGGATTATTATCCCCCATTGCTTTTGTGGTTCTTTTATTTTTCAAGCATTTCAGCCACTAAATGCACATAAGCCTCTCTTCATTTTTAAAGAAATTCCTGTTTAAGCATCACCTTTTTGCCTTTTCTACCTTACTACGTGGGAGGCCGAAAATACTTTGCTACTTCTTTCCTGGCTACTGGTTGTTCACTTCCCCCTTGCTTCTGACTCCAATCATCTTAGAGGGAATGCTGGAAGGCGGAGATTGGAGTGGGCAGGGTTAGCCATTCATAGTGTTTGCTATAGTGGTGAATATCTGTAGCTCGGGTGTAGGATGAGGATGAAGGTTCGTTCTCCGAGCATGTGGATTGGTTTCCAAATGTTTTGTTACCATGCTAGTATTGGAAGAAATGTCGATCTGGATTCAGTTCCAAGTGGGGAGAAAGACATTGGAAACATGGAAACTGCTTGAAAAGATGATTTAATGGTGGACAGGACCACATGGTTTTGAGGTCCTGGGCAAAAAAGCACATGGGTGTGTGTGTGTGTGAGAGAGAGATTTATACCGTCTGTTGGGCTTTGAATTTGAGCTTGTATTCTGATTGGTTGTCAGACTCCATGGGGCCATGCAGGGGTAACTTTGTAGGTTGTCTTGAGTCCCAGGCTTGGTTGAGTCTTGCTGGGTGATGTAGTCTCTCCAGGTGCCATGTGGTGAGATCTGTTGCTAGATGGGTAGAGGGCTAATCCTACCTTTGTTGGATTTTAGGTGAAGGCATTTGCTTATGAATAGACCTAGCTATCTCTTTATCTCTTAAGTGCTGACATCTGCTGTGGGCTATTGAGGGTGTGGGGGCTATTAAAAGTGAGTCTGCTTTCTGCCTAAAAAACATGTTTCTCCATTTCTCATCCAGGGAGGTATAATATTCTGCCTTTTTAATATTTCCTAGAATATTTCATTTTTCTAGGAGAGGGGTGGGTGCTAACTTCCTACACTAGGTAACATGTTCTCTGCGGAGTTCTCCACGGAAGATGTTACCTAGCCTGGTAAGGAAACATTCAGAAACCAACCTACAACGAACCTTCACCCTCATTCATAATGTTTCTCATGCTTTCAGACCCTGCACCAAATCTACCTGGGCTGATCATCAATAGCTAATTGGTGTCAGACAGACCCAGTTAATATATGGATGGGGGATTACAAAGACCATCCGAGGCTAGACTGGCAAATTAAAAAAAAAAAAATCTGAAAGACTATTGTGAAACATTTTTATTTTTGATAATATCCAACAGTTGCATTTGATTTGATGGAAATATTACCCTTCTGCTTCACTTCTTAATTTTTTTTTACACTGCTTCTGGGACAACTCATACAAACACTAAATATAGTGTATATAATCCATTCCTTACATTCAGGCTGGAGGATTGTACAATAGACTCCCACAAAAACAATCCGCTTCTGGACACTGGGGTGGGGGTGGCGAGACAAAAACGTCTGCATTAGGTCTTGTGTAATTCACAAAGAATTGTGCGAAGCTTAGAACAGAACAGAACAGAATAGAATAGAATAATAACAAAGTTGGAAGGGACCTTGGACGTCTTCTAGTCCAATCCCCTGCCCAGGCAGGAAACCCTACACCACTTCAGACAAAAGATTATTCAACATCTTAAAAACGTCCAGTGTTGGAGCATTCACAACTTCTGGAGGCAAGTTGTTCCACTGATTGTTAACTGTCAGGAAATTTCTCCTTAGTTCTAAGTTGCTTTTCTCCTTGATTAATTTCCACCCATTGCTTCTTGTCCTACCCTCAGGTGCTTTGGAGAATAGCTTTACTCCTTTGTGGCAGCCCGAGATATTGGAACACTGCTATCATGTCTCCAGTAGTCCTTCTCTTCATTAAACTAGACATACCCAGTTCCTGCAACAGCAGGAACTTAGACGTCTCTCTTGGAAGGACGTTTTTAGGAAAAGGGAGCGTTTGAGGCGTGTCTTCGGATCCATAGCGGCTTGCAAGCCTTCTCAAAAATTACTCAGCCTCTTTCAAACCCTCACATCCCCTTAATTTCTTCAGTCGCTCAGAAAGAGTGTGTGTGTGTGTGTGTGTATGTTGCAAGTATTCTCAAAAATTACTCAGCCTCTTTCAAACCCTCACATCCCCTTAATTTCTTCAGTCGCTCAGAGTGTGTGTGTGTGTGTGTGTGTGTGTGTTGCAAGCATTCTCAAAAATTACTCAGCCTCTTTCAAACCCTCACATCCCCTTAATTTCTTCAGTCGCTCAGAAAGTGTGTGTGTGTGTGTGTGTATGTTGCAAGTATTCTCAAAAATTACTCAACCTCTTTCAAACCCTCACATCCCCTTAATTTCTTCAGTCGCTCAGAGTGTGTGTGTGTGTGTGTGTGTGTGTGTGTGTGTTGCAAGCATTCTCAAAAATTACTCAGCCTCTTTCAAACCCCCACATCCCCTTAATTTCTTCAGTCGCTCAGAAAGAGTGTGTGTGTGTGTGTGTGTGTGTGTGTGTGTGTTGCAAGCCTTCTCAAAAATTACTCAGCCTCTTTCAAACCCTCACATCCCCTTAATTTCTTCAGTCGCTCAGAGTGTGTGTGTGTGTGTGTGTGTGTGTGTGTGTGTTGCAAGCCTTCTCAAAAATTACTCAGCCTCTTTCAAACCCTCACATCCCCTTAATTTCTTCAGTCGCTCAGAAAGAGTGTGTGTGTGTGTGTGTGTGTTGCAAGCATTCTCAAAAATTACTCAGCCTCTTTCAAACCCCCACATCCCCTTAATTTCTTCAGTCGCTCAGAAAGTGTGTGTGTGTGTGTGTGTGTGTTGCAAGCATTCTCAAAAATTACTCAGCCTCTTTCAAACCCTCACATCCCCTTAATTTCTTCAGTCGCTCAGAAAGAGTGTGTGTGTGTGTGTGTGTGTTGCAAGCATTCTCAAAAATTACTCAGCCTCTTTCAAACCCCCACATCCCCTTAATTTCTTCAGTCGCTCAGAAAGTGTGTGTGTGTGTGTGTGTGTGTTGCAAGCATTCTCAAAAATTACTCAGCCTCTTTCAAACCCTCACATCCCCTTAATTTCTTCAGTCGCTCAGAAAGAGTGTGTGTGTGTGTGTGTGTATGTTGCAAGTATTCTCAAAAATTACTCAACCTCTTTCAAACCCTCACATCCCCTTAATTTCTTCAGTCGCTCAGTGTGTGTGTGTGTGTGTGTGTGTGTGTGTTGCAAGCATTCTCAAAAATTACTCAGCCTCTTTCAAACCCTCACATCCCCTTAATTTCTTCAGTCGCTCAGAGTGTGTGTGTGTGTGTGTGTGTGTGTGTTGCAAGCATTCTCAAAAATTACTCAGCCTCTTTCAAACCCTCACATCCCCTTAATTTCTTCAGTCGCTCAGAAAGTGTGTGTGTGTGTGTGTGTGTATGTTGCAAGTATTCTCAAAAATTACTCAACCTCTTTCAAACCCTCACATCCCCTTAATTTCTTCAGTCGCTCAGTGTGTGTGTGTGTGTGTGTGTGTGTGTGTTGCAAGCATTCTCAAAAATTACTCAGCCTCTTTCAAACCCCCACATCCCCTTAATTTCTTCAGTCGCTCAGAAAGAGTGTGTGTGTGTGTGTGTGTGTGTTGCAAGCATTCTCAAAAATTACTCAGCCTCTTTCAAACCCCCACATCCCCTTAATTTCTTCAGTCGCTCAGAAAGAGTGTGTGTGTGTGTGTGTGTATGTTGCAAGTATTCTCAAAAATTACTCAACCTCTTTGTGTGTGTGTGTGTCTCTGTGTGTCTGTCTGTCTGCCCGGCAAGAGATGCCAGCCGACGATTTTCCTTCACTGGCGGAATTTTACAAAACGAAAGCGGGAGAAAAGCATGGGTTCCCACGGAACGCCTAAAAGCATGGATTCCCACGGAACGCCTAAAAGGCTCCCGGCCAATCGCAACGGTGGAATAAAAGGAAACGAAAGATTCCATTGGATGCAGCGCCCGCCTATCTTGACCAATTAGCAATTGTCGAAAGAACTAACGGGTGAGGGGAAAAAAAAATAGAAAGAGGGTGGTGGCTCTTTTCCTATTGGAAGAAAAGAGGATTAAAATACTAGGCGGCTGGCTCTCTTACAGAATCTACGAAAGGGAGAGAGAGAGAAGCGGTGGGAAACTGGTGAGCGTGGCCGTTCGGGGGAATTGGAGTTCCGTGGTTTTATCGAGCCTTGGAGGGTCCCCTCTTTACAACCCTCTAAACTGCTAAACTAAGTTACTAAACGCGACGGGACTCTGGTTTTTTTTTTTTAAACGGAGTTCCCTAGCAGTTGCTTGTGAGCGCCCTCGGTGCAGCAGCGTCTTTGGAGTAAGTCTCTAGTAGGATGGCATCTATAGGTACCAAGAAGTCGTAATTCGTGTGTGACCTTTGATGCAAAACGGGGTTATGCGCCAACCATCTTCCACAACTGGGTATTCTCCGGTTGTGTGTGTGTGTTTTTTTTAACTACAGTCCCCATTATCCCCGGCCAGCACAGGTGGGGCATATCTCTCTGTCTGTCTCTCCTATTTTCATTCAGTGCAGCTTACAGAACGCTTTCCCCATTCTTTAGTCTACACAACAACAACAACCTTGTGAGGTAGGTTGGATTGAGAGACCAATTGGTCCCACCCCCAGTTAGGTGAACGTTAGTCTTCTTAGTACCTTAACCACTATACTTTAACCACTATACTGCATTTTGAAGGCATATATTTATACTCTAGATAGCATGATTTTTTTCCCCTGCTTGGTTCGGACACTAGCAATGTAGGAAGCTAAGGCATATTCTTTCCTTCCCCTCCCCCCCTTTTTTCCTGGAATTAAGGAGACACTTCCGAACAGTGAGAACAATTAACCAGCTTGGGTGCTTCATTACTGGAGGTTTTTAAGAAAAGACTGGACCAAATACCTGTCTGAAATGGTATAGGGCAGTGATGGCTAACCTTTTTGCCGTCGCGTGCCCAAAGTGGGGGTCGCACGGGGGGTCGCACACATTGTGTGCTCACACCCAAAATTCAATGTGCCCTGCCCCCCCATGAGACCACCCCGCACTCCCCCACTTATGGCACGGTGGGCCCAGTAGGCCCATTTTTCGCCCTCCCCAGGCTCCAGAGGCTTTTTTTGACCTTGGGGAAGGCGAAAACAGCCTCCCCCCCCCGCAGAGGCCCTCCAGAGGCCAGAAACAACCCGTTTCCTGACTTCCGGTGGGCCGAGAAGGCCTGAAAATCAGATGTCCGGCACGCACATGCGTGCTGTAGCTGAGCTAGGGCAATGCTCATGTGCCCACAGGTATGGCTCTGCGTGCCACCTGTGGCACACGTGCCATAGATTCGCCATCACGGATATAGGGTCTCCTGCTTGAGAAGGAGATTGGACTAGAAGACTTCCAAGGTCCCTTCCAGCTGTATTCTGATTGATAACTTGGGACATTTTCAGGGTGGATTTGATTTAAATCAAGTCGATTTGAATCATGATTTATTTAAAAAGTTTTTTATTTTGAACACATTAAAACAAAACAGAAAGACACAACATTTATATACATATCACTTATTCCTTCAGCTATTTCCAGGTGATCCTTTCTTGCTATTTATATCTATTTACACATATTTTAACTTTTGTCTTATTCAACAATTATTTTTTATGAATGGTTGGAAAATAGGAAAAATGAGAAAGAGGAATAAAGGGGTGGGGAAATGTTTAAGATTAAGGAGCAATGTAGATGAAATAAAGAAAGTTAAATCATGATTTAAATCACTGGTAAAAAGGCTTGATTTAAATTGACTCGGTTTAAATCATAATTTTAAAAGAGCAACTGTCATCTCTGTCCCACAGCAGCTCCTCCTCTGACCCGCTGTTGATTCACTGACAGTCCCAATATTACAGAATATACAGGCCTCATGCTACATAACTAAGCTCCATTTCATACTGAATAAATAAATTATTAATGTACCTTAAATAGAAAACTATCTTTAGATAATTTTTTTACTCCAAAGACATTTTATTAAAATACATTTGATAAAAATAAAAAAAATCTGATTTAAATAAAAACAATCCAATTTAAATTTTTTAAAAAATGATTTTTTTAAAAAAAAATCATCTATTTTTATCCGCCCTGGACATTTTGGAGGGTGTTGTGGCCCGTCAGCGGCCTGTGCAGCTAGTAGCTGATTCCGACAGCGAGGAGGCTGATGTGGTGCTGCGCCAGCAGCCTGTGCAGCTGGCACTCGAGTCAGACAATGAGGAGGCTGGAGAAGATGTGGTGCCAGAGGTGGGGATTCAGCCAGGGCCTTCATAACCTCCAGAAGCTCCCATAAGTGAAGAGGAAGAAGAGGAGGAGCCTCTTCTCAATGCACAAGCGCGCAGAGCTGCCAAAAGGCAGGAGTGGCTCCTCAGGAGGAGGTCTCCTCGAGAGTAAGGCTTGGGGCTAATTGGCCACTCCCCTAGCCTATTTAAGGAAGGATGATGACTGAGGCAATTTGCAGGAAACAACTTCGTTCAAATTCCTACGCGTCTTGATCTTGTTTCTCTTATCAGTTTCCTGCAAATTGCTTCTGGGCATTCTGCCAACCACAGTAAGATTAGGATTATTATTCTTTGGATTCTTGTCGGCTGTTAATGAAGTTAATTTAACAGCTTTTGTTCAGAAAAGACTGATTTAAATTAGTAAACTAAGGTTTGTACGGACTTTGTGTGTGCTGCGTTCTTTGGGGTCCGTAGCTGGGGCAGAACAGAGGGATGGAATATCTGAAGAGGGAACTCTCCCCCTTCCACCCCATTGCTATTTTCTGTCTCCTTTTCCCTCATCCAGCTTGCTTTCTGGCAGACCTGCTGCAGCTGTGCTTGCTAAAACTGCCCGGGCTCTTGCAGAAACAGAGACCTCCCGCTCAACTTTGCTTATTGTGGACAGCATGGCTACTGGGAGCATTGGGAAGAAGCTGCAGTCAGAAATAACTTGCTTTGTGTGTTTGGAGTACTTCGTGCAACCGGTGACTCTTGAATGTGGGCACAACTTCTGCCATGCCTGCATTGTGAAGCACTGGGGGCAGATTTCCAACCAGACCATTTGCCCTCAGTGCAGAGTATCAGTTCCTCGGTTGAAATTTAAGCCAAATGGGCAGCTGGCTAACGTCGTCCAGTTGATCAGGCAACTGAGTGATCAGGCAAAGCAGATGACAAGGACAAGCAAAACCTGTCAGGGACACGAACCGGCAATATTGTCTTTCTGCAAAGACGATCTTGTCCCCTTTTGCATACATTGCGATGGATCCCAGGAGCACCAAACTCATGATGTCATCTCTGTGGCACAAGCTGCTGAAGAGTACAAGGTGGGGAATTCGCACGGGGTCGAAAAATATACGTGGCTTTCATAATTTTAGCATTAACTGAGATGATGGGAGAAACCTCCCCGGGGAATCTTCAGGCGCTTGAGTTAGAGAATTTGGATATGGAATAAGAGACAAAGACAGCATTTAGGAAAAGCGTCCGTGCTGTTTTAAAACTCATCAGTCAGCTGTCCGCTCGCATGCTATTTCTTGCATTGGCTTCCATTTGTTTTGTTTCTCTTTCAGGATCAATTTTTAAGATGTATCGAGAGTCTGCGGAAGGAGAAAGAAGTGGTTATGGAGCATCTCTCAGATACAGACAAAAAAAGTCAAGGCTTGTTTGTAGGTATTGCTACTACTGAGAAGTGAATAAGCATGATATCCTACTGTATTTCCAATACTATTGAAAGATACATATGTGGCTCAGGGTTGAACTGGGGGGCCCTTGGTGCTCTCTGAGATTGGTGGTTTGATATGCTGAGAGATATTTATGCTTTGCTAAAAACATTTGTAAAAAGGATATTTTTTTAAAAAAATAATTTTAAACATTTTTTTAAAAACAAAAAAGAATCTTCAACAATTTTTTCTTTCTAACAATTTTGCATCAGTAAAACATTTCTTACTTATCCATTTTTTCTCCCTTATTTCAATGTATCCTTTCTACATATCATTCTAATATTGATTTATTTGCATATATACATATAAATAACAGTGTTCACAATTTCATTTCTACAACCTGCATTTTTTCTGCTTCCTCTTATTTGTTATTACATTTCTACTCCTATATCTTCCTCATTTGCTCTTTCCTTGCCTTTTATCTCTCTCTAACCATTCATACCATTTTCCCCACGCTATATAATATTCTGTTTGCTTGCAGACATCTCATATCCTACTAGGTTACATCAGCAGTGTCAGATAATGATGTTATTGGTACTTAAAATTGGTAATGAAACATCTGCAAGCAAACAACCAAACTCGGAAAGCATCAAGGACTACACAATATCCTTTTTATAACTCTTTTTAGCAAAGCAAAAATATCTCTCAGTATATTGGCTGGAGTTAATCAGAGAACTTCAAGTGACTGAACCCAGGCCTAATGATTAAATATAAGAATCAAGAATGTTCTGCTTCAATCTTATCTTTAGTGCTAAAGGCAGAATATTCCCAAGCTTGTACTGTTGTACTGTGCTTGTTCCTTTGTACTGTTCCTTTGTACTTTGTACTTTACCTTTAATATAGGTATAGGTAATATAGGTAAAGAAGCTAAAATAAAGGTAAGCAGGTTTTGATTTCTCAGTATCCTGTATCAGGATACTGAGCAGGTTAGATGAACACAGGAGCTGAATCAGTGGTGAAATGTAAATTTTGTTACTACAGGTTTTGTGGGCGTGGCTTGGTGGTGGTGGGGTAATATGACTGAGTGGGCATTTTTCTACAACCTCTTCAGCTGAAGAGGTTGTTAAAAAAATGCTTTTAAAGCCTCTGATGATCCCAGCTGACTCGCCTGATCGGCAGAGGCTTTTTCTTTTTTCTTTTAAGCCTCTGACTGACTTGCCTGATCAGCAGAGGCTTTGTTTTTACTTTTAAAAGCATTTTTTCTATAACCTCTTTGGCCGAAGAGGTTGTAGAAAAAATGCTTTTAAAGATAAAAAAAAAGCCTCTGATGATTGCACGGCTCAGCTGGACAATGGGGGGGGATTTTTGCTACCGGTTCTCCGAACCACCCGCCTCCATCGCTACCGGATCGGGCGATCCGGTCCGAACTGGGAGCATTTCAGCCCTGAGCTGAATGTTATCAAACTGGAACATTTGGTTAGAACATTGTATGGACTCAGCCAATGATTGCTCAGCTAGAAGTGACATCCATGATTCTTAAGAATTAATAAATATGCTCTCCTCCTCCTCCAAATCTTTTTTTTTTTTTTTTTTTACTGCAGCAACTAGTAGAAGCAGAGAAAAAGAAAGTGATGGATGGGTTTAATCATCTGCGTCAACGTGTATTGGAACAAAACACCTTTTGGCTTGCTAAGGTTGAAGAGGTAAAGACGGAGATCACGCTGGAAACAAATGATCAGATGGCTATAATCTCCAAGGAACTGTTTGTTCTTGATTACATCATCCAGGACATGGTTGAGAAGTGTGATCAGCCAGTGTTGGAATTCCTAGAGGTAAGAAATTTAGGACAGTATTAGAGGGACTCATTTTTCATGCTGGTTTGTTCCCTGATTATAGAGTGAAAGAGATGCTAGTTAAATGTTGTTGCCGTTGTTACTGGGCTGGGGGAAGTGGCTTTCATGATAGAATATGTCAACAATGAGGGACCCTCTCCCAAAGATGCTTTTTCAAGAGGCCACTGGTCTTTCTGGTTTTTTCTTTGAAGATGTTTTGCTTCTCATCCAAGAACCTTCTTTAGCTCTGACTTCAAAGAAAAACCAGAAAGTCCAGTCGCCTCTTGAAAAAGCACCTTTGGGACAACCATGACCTGGATGACTGAGAATCTTCATATAGACAAATGAAGGACCTCTGCCTAAAAAAAGAGGAATTTGGGGTATAGGAGCTCATTCATTCATACATCTTGGCAAGCACACCTAATATTTTGAGAATTTGTTGTGTGTACTTTTACAGAATGGTAGCCCAAGTGAGATGAGTGCATAAGAAAGGCAGGATATGAAGTAGGAAGCTTGGTGTAGATACCAATGAAGGGATCTATAGACACTTGGTACCTTCAGGCACCATGTTTAGTGCACCTCCCTTGCTTTATAGCTAGAGTCTTTACTTTAGGTAGAGTCTTACTCTCCAAACCAGAGTTCTTCAAACTTGGCAGCTTTAAGACTTGTGGACTTCGACTCCCAGCTGGCTGGAGAATTCTGGGAGTCGAAGTCCACAAGTCTTAAAGCTGCCAAGTTTGGGCACCTCTGCTCTAAACAATGGACCTAAGTCCAGTCTTTGGCATCTGCAGGTAAGATTAAACATCTGGACAGTTACTTCCAGTGTTAAATTGGTAATAAACTAGATAGGCCAATGGCTTGATTCATTCTTCCAAGAAGTATTGATAAGCGTATCTGAAAAAGAAGACTATGCAGACCTATACAATCAATTTGCATGTTCAGGGAATGTGCTACACAACAGGAAAGAATATTGTAACCAGATGTTTTTTCTACACCTAGGAATCCTACTTGGTTCTACATTTAGCCCACAGAATGAGTTTAAAGACATATCTAACATTAAATTGTTTGGGTATATTTTAAAAAAAAATGGATTCACCTTCATATACATAGTCCTTGACTTACGACCACAACAAAAGTCCAAAATTTCTGTTGCTAAGCAAGACAGTTGAGTGAATTTTGCCCTGTTTTATGACCTTCCTTAAGTTGTTAAGTGAATCACTGCAGTTAAATTAATAACATGGTTATTAAATGAATCTGGCTTCCCTATTGACTTTGCTGGTCAGATTGTTGCAAAAGGTGATTGATTCACATGACCCCAGGATACTGCAACTGTTATAAATACATGCCAGGTGCCAAGTGACTGAATTTTGAACACATGACCAAAAGGATGCTGCAAAAGTCATGTGTGGAAAAAAATGGTCATAACTCACTTTTTTAATGCCGTAACTTTTAACAGTCACTAAATGAATGGTTGTAAGTCAAGGACTACCTGTATTACTGTCTTACTCACTTGAATATTCAGGCTTCTGTGTGATTTACAATGTTAGTCTGCAGGTACAGGACAGAATCGATGAGTCTTTCTCTAGTTCCCAGTCAATATAACCCAATTTGCAAGACATGTTTAAACTATTTTTTCCCAAAGCACTTTTTATTTTACTTTTTAAAGTTTGAATATTGCCTTTCAAAATCTGGTTTCTCTAAGATAGCCACTGAGTTTTCCTAGTCTTTATAGGTGGAGAGTTTCAGTTTATTACTGTCCAAACTTTTAAGGATGCCTTTAGAATCTTGGATATGGAATCTGGGCATTGCTAAATACAATATATTGCTGAACTACAGTTCCTAGCAGTTTTTGTATGCATAATGGTGAGAGATATTGGTTGCTCTAGCCTTAGCAACATTTAGCAATATCAATATCAATAGCACTTAGACTTATATACTGCTTTATAGTGCTTCACAGCCCTCTCTAAGCAGTTTACAGAGTCAGCATATTGCCTCCAACAATCTGGGTCCTCATTTTACCCACCTCGGAAGGATGGAAGGCTGAGACAACCTTGAGCCGGTGAGATTTGAACTGCCTGCAGTCAGCAGAAGTAGCCTGCAGTACTGCACTCTAACCACTGCGCCACCACGGCTCATTTAAAAGGCTTTTTAGTTCTTAGCCCTGCTTTTAGAAGGATTTTGGACAAGCAAGTACTGAGTGTTTATTCTTTTTTAATTTTAGAATGTCGGAAGCGTCTTGGAACGGTAAGTTGATCTCTCCTTGAAATGGCCAGGTCAGTATTTATTTTGTATGTGGATGGATGGATGGGCAGATAGATACGTATTGAAAGCTGCCTAGTCTTCTAATATACAAAAGTGACATGCTTCATTTTAATATACCAATTCATCTAAATGGGATTATAAACAATTGCAACCCAATTTGGTTGCAACCAGCCTTGGAGATTGAGGTAAAAATGATATGGAGTTAAATGGTTTGGCTGAAACAGAAAAGATATGTTATTTTCAAACAAAAGTATGAATCGGAGTTGGATAGAAGCCTTGATACATACTACTATATAGCTTGGAACAGGACATATTTTATAGGTGTATCAAGGATTAATTAAATTTATGGACTGAATAGTGCATTAAATGTTCATAATTACATGAATTAACATTTGCAAAGACAGCAATACCATAGTTACAAGCGGAATAGAAACTTGTATTTTTTGTCTTATTTTGGCCCATTTTTTCATATGGCTGTGATGAATATTGAAAGTTGGGGTGGCATTTGGTTTCCTAAAACTTGTAGCCACCTTTTTTTTCTAGTTCCTGCACCCTATTATTGAATTTTGGTTCCCAACTGATTCTTACAGTATTTGTCATTTTTATTACATGTAGGGAAAAAGTCAGGTCGACTGTTGATCAGGTCTTGTAAAATGCCACTTTTCATGAAGCCCCATATGTAGAGCAGAGCAGAGCAGAGCAGAGCAGAGCAGAGCAGAGCAGAGCAGAGCAGAGCAGAATAGAATAACAGATTTGGAAGGGACCTTGGAGGTCTTCTAGTCCAACCCCCTGCTCAGGCAGGAAACCCTACACCACTTCAGACAAATGGTTATCCAACCTCTTCTTAAAAATTTCCAGTGTTGGAGCATTCACAACTTCTGGATGCAAATTGTTCCACTTATTAATTGTTTTATTTACTATTTTCTACTATCTACTATTTCTCCTTAGTTCTAAGTTGCTTTTCGTGTACACCTATGATAATCCACCAGAATTTAGGATTGGAAGATCTGGATTTGGGAATAATTGTATTTAATGCAGTATGGTTTCCCCAGATGTGTTTTTTTCCTCCTGCTTCATTTCTTCTATACAGCAAGGAAATGTATAGAGAGAAACTCTTCTGTCTCTCTGGAGAAATTTCTGGGTCAGACATACTAAAACGAGATCTGTCTTCTAAGCCTAACTCTAGTTTGTCCCTCACTTTTAAAGAAAGCTTCTGAGAATTACAGGCTGGAAGGACCATTGACTACTGTCTATTTCTCTACAGGTATAAGAAGAAGAAGAAATTTGAGAATCCAGGGGTCTTTCCACCAAAGATTAAACATGAAATCTGGGGATTGCAGGACTTCAGTGCTTTTCTGCCTGGTGCTGTGAAGCAATTTGAGAGTAATGGAAGGATTTTGTCACACTTTAACTCTATGCCACAATTGGAAAGTCAATCATAGTTTACAAAATGGACGGTACTTACTCCCTAGGGCAGAGGTCTTCAAACTTGGCAGCTTTAAGACTTGTGGACTTCAGCTCCCAGAATTCTCCAGCCAGTTGGCTGGAGAATTCTGGGAGCTGAAGTCCACAAATCTTAAAGCTGCCAAGTTTGAAGACCTCTGCCCTAGGCTATTGTCCAATTCATCATATCTTTCCTCATTAAGAATAATCTCCATTTCCTCTTGTTTGGGGATGAGACCTTCGGTGGGAAGGGAAGGAGCCTGTGTTGATTGAAGCAGAGAGGAAAATGCATAGAGCCTCTTCCATTGGTCCCATTCTGAATAATTCATTTACTTTTTTTGGTCCTTGGATGGAGGGAAACTTATGCTTGTTGGGGAAGGAGAAAAGTCATTCTGTTAGCAATGATAATGTTATCTAGTTGGGTAGTGAAACGTCTGCAAGAAAACAGCCAAGCCCAGAAAGCGCCAAGGAACTCTCATTTCAACCGTGAGTTACAAATATTCTCCTTTATTGGAAAAGAAGTTCTGCTTATGGACTAAAACGTGCCTCACTTAAAGCAACCGAATCTCTATGATGATGTGGCATACATTCATTAAGCATGCAAACAACTATAGTATATACTGAGCTTCCAGTATATTAGCCGCTTGCTGAGCAGCCCTGGTCAAAAAAAGCAGAATGTGCCTTATGCCAGGGGTGGGCAACTGTGGCCCTTTTACAACTTGTGGACTTCAACTCCCAGAGTTCCTAAGACAGCCATGCTGCTTCAGGAATTCTGGGAGTTGAAGTCCCCAGTTCATAAAGGGTCCATAATCGCCTATCCCTGCCTTATGCGCCTTTGGCTTACAACATTACACAAGGTCTACCCCTTTATGTTTGTAAATTACAGCATGGCAGAAACTGTTTTTCATTCAATAGGTTTGATAGTTTTTCTGGGTGACCTTCTCATTACTTATCCCGTCCTATTAGGTCAGCATGGCAGCTCTATTATCTTTGAGATATGATCAGTGAATATAAACAATGTGGTTTACTGGGCCACAGGTCCAGTGGCGAAATCTAAAATTTTTTTCCTACCGGTTCGGTGGACGTGGCTTGGTGGGGAAGAGG